>NC_057808.1:413195161-413832220 GCF_018294505.1 Triticum aestivum | reverse complement strand
TCACCTATTTGCAGCTAGAGGGAGCTAGGAGACTCCAAATGGAGTGCGGTTTTCGCCCACACGATCGTGATCGAACGACCGAGAGCATGAAGGTGACTTAGATGGGTTATTGGGCTGTTTGGAGGGGGGTTTTGCTGCAACACACAACAGGCCTTTGCGGTTACCCGGTTAACCGTTGGAGCACCAAACGACCTCCAAATGGAACGAAACTTGACAGGTGGTCTATCGGTGTTATACCAAGGCCACTTGGCAAACCTTGGTCCATTCCGAGAACGTTTAACACCCGCTCACGAAAAGAAACAAGAGGGGTGCGCCGGTGCATGTGGGAGTGCCGGATTACAAAACGGATAACGGGGAAAATGCTCGGATGCATGAGACGAACACGTATGCAAATGAGATGCACATGATGACATGATATGAGATGCATGACATGAAGAAAATGCAAAACGAAAAACAAAACCCGACCATGAACGGAATATCATAACACATAGCCGAAAATGGCAAGAGTTGGAGTTACAAATATGGAAAGTTACATCCGGGGTGTTGCACGGAACCTCCTCAGCAAGGCCCCCAACTGATCCTGCACGGCCGCGGCAGCCGCCTCGTATTGATCTTCAGCTACAGGCTCCAGCAGCTCGTCAAGGCAAGCGTTGGGGTCGCGAAGGTGCAGGTGGCTAAAGACGCGGGTCAGCGCGGCTGAAGACAGGACGCGAGCTTCTGCCTCCGCCATGGGACCGAGACCATCAATGACCTCCTCAAGCGGCTTCACCGCGAGAGGGAGCAGCTGGGCGGGGCCGTCCTCGTCGGTGTCCGGAGGCTTCTCCAGGCCGTGCTCGTAGAGCGTCTTTAGCGCCTTGCGAGATCTCTTCTCGAGATCGGCAAAGGCCATGCGGTCTTCGGCCAGGACTCGCGCCTTGGCATCAAGATCGGCCTCCCTCGTCCCCATCTTCTGCTCCAACTCTTCCAACCGGTTGCGCTCGGCGGCCTGCTTCTTCCCCAGGTCCGCCAGCTCAGCATCACGGTTCTTGACGGCTTCCTCCCGGGCCTTCATCTCCACCTCCTTCGCTTGGCGGCATCGTACCTCTTCGGCGTGCTTGTCGCGCAGGCTCTGCAACTCGCCCTCCAGCTCTTGGCAGCGGTCACGGGCGGCCTTGGCGTCTTTGAGCGCCGCCTCACGATCGGCTGCAGCGCTGGTGGCTCCTTGCTTCTCCTTCTCGGAAGCCGCAACAGCCTGGCCCAGCGCCGCGCGAACTGCCAGGTCGGAGTGAAGCCAGCCAGAGCCAACTCCAGACGCCCGACCACCAGGCGCGGGTCCGTGCTCAGGAGATCCGCCTGCAGCTGGGTCATCTCCGACACGCTCCAAGATGGCAGCAGGAGAAGAAAAACCAGGGAGTGGAGGTGCAGCAGTGGGAGGAAGCGACATCGTCACCAGGGCTTGGGAGACCGCGGGTTCCGGAGCAGCTGGGACCTCGTCAGCCGCACCAAGTACCGGCACCTCCGGAGCCAGCAGGGCCATGGGAGCTGACTCCACGCGGCGATGCTCCTCTTGGCCCCGTGAGGACGATCGGGCCGGGGAGATGCGGGCGCTGTTGCCTCCTTTCTCTGCGGGAGGCACGGCCACTGCGTCTTCCTTCCTCTTCTTCGCCGAACATGTCGGCCTGATCAACCAAGGGCGAGTATCAGGAAACGACGAGTACAAGCAAGGGCAAGACGAAGCTTACGACACTTACCGATCCACTGCGACGTATTCCACTGACCGCTAGGGAAGCTTGAAGCCTGACAGCTTCGGGACCTGAGGGGCAGGCGTTCCACACCGGCGGTGCCGGGCGGAGCGGAGGCAGAACCGGATCCAGCCCAGGAGCTATCGGGGCGGAGGCGGCACCTCGGGCCACCAGCGACGACCTACTCCTCGTCGGGACGGGAGGTTGATCCCTCTCCCCTTGGTGGGTGTCGGCATCGGCATCATCAGGAAGGGCGCGGAGAATCTCGGCCTTGCTCAGAGGGGAAGTCTCCCCCACCTCTTCCAGAGTTTTCTCCGAGTCCACCTACTCTTCTCCCTCTCCGCGGGACTCGCCGGAAGACACCTCCACCGGGTTCTGCGCCATAGGAGCTTCCGAAAGCACCGGCGGCACCAGCCCGCGCGCATCAAAAGTCGGCCTGGAGGCGACGAATTCCTCTCGGTCCCTGGGTTTGAATAGGGGAAAGAAGGCGCTAGGTGGGTACTCCTTGTTGTCCCCAACTATGAGGCGCAGGACGGCGTCCAATTCATCGCCAGGCAGGTCCCCCGACCTCAGGTGGGTCTTGTTCTCCTCTTCATCAAGCTCCCAGAGGGGGGCGTGCGCGCCTGGAGTGGGGCAACCCGCAGCATCAAGAACTCCCTCAGGAGCATCGCCCCAGTTATCTTGGCCGCCCTCGCGTTGCCCGGCTTCAGGTCGGTCATCATCTGCCCCAACACTGACGATGCCGGCTCATCGACAAGCTCCGCCTTGGGCCACACCTTGCCCTGTCGGGGCGCCTCCGTTGGCAACGCCAGGCGCGGATCGGCACGCTGGGCATCCATAATGACCCATGTGGATCGGATGTTGTCGGCCCTCTTCCCGGTGCTCGAGGTCGAGTTGGCCTTGCCGCATGCGACGAAGTTAGCGCACCCGGAGATGTGACCCTCGCCGACACGAAGGAAGAAGAAATGGCGAAGCAACGCCATGGACGGCATCACACCCAGGTACGCCTCACAGTAGTAGGCGAAGATGGACAGGAGGAGGACAGAGTTGGGATGGAGATGCAATGCCTGCAGACCGTAGTGGTCGAGGACTTCATAAAAGAAATCAGAGAAAGGGGGAACCAACCCAATGGCGACGCTGCTCGAGAAGAAAGGGAAGAAGGTGCTCCCTTCAGACTCCGGCTCGTCGGAGGCGAGCCGAAGCTCCATCTTCCCCTACTCATTGCCCTCGCCCGCTGTCAGCAGGCGCACGGAGGAGAGGCTCTTCTCCGTGACGGTGGGCGCCTCGAGGGCCGGCTCATACCAAGCTAGTGTTGAGGAGGTCCTGACCTTGCACGGTGCCATGGGCAGCAGATGCAGAGCAAGGCTGGAGCGGATCTGGAGGTAGCGGTGGTGAGGAGGAAGAAAGGGGATCTGGAGCGAGGCAAGGAAGAAGCAATGAAGGGGAGAACTGCCTGCGCCAGCCTTTTGTCAGGTCAAGCAGTTGCCGAGACAGCGTGGGGAAGCGGAGACGCCCACGTCCAATCAACCGCCACACGTCAACCGAGGCCGCAGGCTTTTGGGTCCCGCGGTGCTCCGAACTTGACCCTTGGCTTCGCCGCGAAGCCAAGCCCGAGCGCAGCTTGGGGCCGGGGGCTACTATCGACGTTCTGGGAACGGGGGTCCCCAGACTTGCCTGCCTGCGGCCCACAGCGTGGCTAAGCAGCAAGCCGTACGACCCATCTTCGTCAACAAGGCACCCAAGACCCTCACGAGGGTCCAAGCCTCGCGAGGCGGACGACGCAAGACCTCCTCTGGAGCGGCCTAGCCAGGCAGGCTCACGAGGAGCGGAGATATCAAGGCAAGGCAAACCTCACGAGGCTCTCGTGACGTGAGCCATGACGAACGGTACCAGGCGGGTGCCAGGCGGTAGCCAGTGCGCGCAGCGTCTCTATTTCCTCTTTGGTGCTAAGGAGGCCAGCGCAGGCGAAGAGTACCGAGGCATCAGGCAAAGGTTGCCATATTGGTGCAACGAAACCAAGACCAGGAGGACGGCAAGGCGGAGGTCATCGTCGAGCCCAAGACGGCGTCACCCCAGAGCTTTTCGCAGGCGAAGACCGCTTTTGTCAGGATAGCTTGTACTAGCTGCCCCCCTTCAAATTCGCCTTCCGTTGTTGGCTCCCTTCCCACTCGATATTTGGGAAGAGGACCAGGGCCTATATAAGTAGAGCTAGCCACCACAGTAGAGGCATCGAATCCTCACGCAACAAGTTCATACGCACAAGAACACCTCAACCTCAGGAGGCTGTTCTTCCCTTGTACTGTTCATCATCAGCCCAAGAGGCAATCCACCACCACCACACTGGAGTAGGGTATTACACCACAACGGTGGCCCGAACCAGTATAAACCCCGTGTATTTCTGTGTTGCAAGTTCGTCGAGTTCATCCGCGAGATCTTAGCGAGCTAGAGCGCAGATCGGTAGGAGGGGGAGACTTTTCGCGCACCCCAGTGTTCGAACCTTAAGGGTTTGCCGGAACCCCACATCCGACACCAACACCCATTCTTCTTATGGCTTGAGGAAGAATTTCATCACCTACATCACAAGTGCCACTTTGCTCCACTTGGGAGCCATTATTCTCATCAAACTCCACGTTACACGTCTCCTCAATAAGTCCCGTGGAACGCTTACACCCGAACACCCAAAAGTACTTGAGGTTGGGCTTGTTACCGGTGAGTATCTCATATGGAGTCTTGTTCAAGCCCTTGCGGAGGTAGAGCCGATTGGATGCATGACACGCGGTGTTGATGGCTTCGGCCCAAAAGTTGTATGGAGACTTGAACTCCGCCATCATGGTCCTTGCCGCATCCATCAACGTCCGGTTCTTCCTCTCCGCTAGACCATTTTGTTGAGGGGTGTATGGTGCGGAATATTGATGCTTGATCCCCTCATCACTAAGAAACTCATCTAAGGTGTAGTTCTTGAACTCGGTGCCGTTGTCGCTTCTTATAGTCAAGATCTTTGCATTGTATTGACGTTGGGCTTCATTTGCAAAGTCAATGACGGTTTGTTGGGTCTCGCTCTTGCTCTTGAAGAAATATACCCATGTGTATCTTGAGTAGTCATCCACAATCACCAAGCAATACTTTCTACCCCCAAGACTATCAAAGGATGGAGGCCCAAAGAGATCCAAGTGAAGGAGCTCCAAAGGCCTCTTCGAATAAATGATAGTCGTGGGAGGGTGAGCCTTCTCACGTAGCTTTCCTTCGATACAAGCACTGCAAGCACGATCTTTAGCAAAACTAACATTTGTTAGTCCACGAACATGGTCCCCCTTGAGAAGACTTTGCAAAGATCTCATATTGACATGGGCTAAACGGCGATGCCACAGCCATCCCACGTCAACTTTAGCCATTAGGCATATCGCGGTCTTAGTGGGTCGCTCCGAAAAGTTAATCACATATAGACCGTTCTCGGCATGCCCAACAAAGGCTACTTTAAGAGTCTTGCTCCGCAAGAGGGCCACGGTATCAATATCAAAGAAAGTGGCAAAGCCCATGATTGCAAGTTGACGAACGGAAAGTAAATTGTATGCAAGGGACTCGACAAGCATGACCTTCTCGATCGTGAGATCATGAGAAATGACAACCTTGCCAAGTCCCATTACCTTAGAAGACGAGGCATCACCCCACTCGACATTGGTGGGCATAGATGGAATTTTGTGCACGTCCACCACCAAGTCCTTGCTTCCGGTCATATGATTTGTCGCTCCACTGTCGAGCAACCATGATCCCCCACCGGAAGCAAACACCTACAAGAGATCAATGCTTGGTTTTAGGTACCCATTTTGGAATGGGTCCTTTGATGTTAGTGTCAAGGGTCTTAGGGACCCAAATAGACCATTCAATGTACTCATAAGGAGAACCAACAAATTTTTCAGAAACATGTCCATCACTAGCTCGACACAACACATAAGAAGGGTTAAAGTCGCCGGCTTTGTTGGGAAGGGAAGTGTTGCCCATCTTGGCATCACCACCCTTCACGGTGTTCTTCTTCTTCTCCTTAGTAGCACCCTCTCCTTCCTTCACAAAGGTTTGCTTGAGAGGGGGAGGTCATTTGGTCTTGTCATTCTTCTTCTTAATCTTGGACTTGGGTTCGTACTCAATCCCTTCCTTGGCCAAAATTTCCTTTTGATTGCTCAAAAGGTCGTTGAGGTTCTTCTCGCCTTGTATGCAAGACACAAGACCCTTCTCAAGCTGCTCCTTTAACTTAGCATTCTGCTCAACAAGATGCACATGCTCACAACATGGGTTAGTAGCTTTTGCATTATGAATTAACACCATATGAGGTAATGTGGCTTTCTCCTTGGTTAGCTTTACTTGAAGTTGGTCGTGAGACTCCTTGAGGCTAGCATGAGCACCCTTCAAGACTTTGTGAGCCTTGTCGAGAATGTCAAACTCCTCTTTGAGTCTAGCAAGATCAACCCCAAGCTTGGCCTTCTCGGAGTTTAGCACACAAGAAACAACAAGAGCATGATCAAGATCTTTCTTTAACTTAGAATGATCATCGGTGTGTGACTCCTCAAGAGCCAAACGAAGACCACGCTCTTCCTCAAGAGCATTGGAAAGATCCGAAATCTCATCGGCATAGTCACGACTATGCCCCTCCATCTTAGAGATGGTATCTTCGTGAGCCTCGATCATGTCATTGGCTTCACCAAGTTGTTCCAAGAGAGCAACGAAGTGCTTCTTGGATTTACCCTTGAGTTTGCCCATAAAGGTCTCAAACTCATTCTCCTCCACATTAGTTTCCTCATGTTCATCAATGCCATCCGTCAAAGAAGGATGATTAATGATGGTAGTTTTGATGTTGGGGGTTACCTTGTTGGTGGCTTTAGCCATGAGGCACTTGGCGGTGATGCTCTCATTGGGTGAGTCGAAGAGAGACACCCGTGGAGTCGTCGCAATGGCAACGGAGGCCATGGCAACCGACTCACCATCTTCATCATCGTCATCATACTCATTGTACTCTTCTTGTACCACCAATGCCTTGGGAGGAGTCTTCTTGGTGAAGTTGCTCTTGTTGGGGAAAGACTTGGCCTTGTCCTTTCGGATGAGCTTGCCACCATTGTCTTCCCTCTTCTCATAAGGGCACTCTGCAACAAAGTGGCTCACATTGCCCCAATTAAAGCAAGTCCTCACTCGTTGCTTGCCCTTTGCGCCACTTGAATTGTTCTTGTTGAAGTTGGGCCTTGAGTTCTTCTTGCTCCAAAATTGCCTTGAAGCAAGAGCCATGTGTTCATGATAGGCATACTTCGTATCTTCGAGGTTGCTCTCCTCTTCTTCCTCTTCATCCTCTTCCTCCATACTAACCTTGGCCTTTAGTGCAAGGTTGGGCTTCTTTACTCTTTGAGAGCAAAGTACCGCATTGTCGGCGGTCTTGTCCAAGATGCTCATAGCAAGAAACTCATCCAACACTTCACTTGAGGACAAGGTGTGGAAGTCCGGCCTTTGACGAATGACGAAGGACATGGCTTTATGGTAGGGCATCATTGCCTTGAGGAATTTGCACTTGATCCAATTGTCATCCGTGTCCTTACTTCCATGATCTCGGAGAGAGACCACGAGTTTGGTTACCCTCCGATAAAGCACACGAGGTTCTTCATCTTCTTTCATTGCAAACTCATCCGCTTCATCTTGCACCACTTCATAGTTGGAGCGTTGAATGCTTGTGCTTCCCCAATAGAGGGAAACCACTTGGTGCCAAGCATCTTTGGCCATGGAGTAGGGCCGGAGATGAGGAAGATCTTCGGGTGGGATTGCTTCTTGGATAATGAAGAGAGCATTCTCATTGAATTGATTATCCACGGCTTCTCTAGGAGTGAAGTTGCTTCGGTCATGCGGATAGAAACCTTCTTCAATGATTCTCCAAAGGTTAGTGTTCACATGGTTTAAATGTCGCTTAAAACGATAGACCCAAGAATCAAATTCCACATTCTTCTCAATCTTAGGGGCCGGGCCGGCATGATTCAAATGAGTGGAAGGAAGCGGTCCACCATAGACAAGTGGAGGTTCCACATGGGCAAAGATGCCGGTGCCATTTTTACCACTAGAAGAAGGAGCTTTCTTGCTAGTAGCTTCCCCCTTGTCGGAGGTAGCATCCATCACCTTGTTAGCGGGATCACCCACTTTCAACGGTGCGGTGGAAAGTTTAAGCCCTTCTATGAATTTATTAAACATGCTTTCGACCTCGATCGTCATGGAGGTTTTCAATGTGTCCAACGCCACATTGAATTCCTCACGAGAGACCGCGGTTCCCCCATCTCCCGTAGACGAGACCGGATTCGCACCGGAGTGCTCCTCCACACCGTCTACGATGTCAACCATACTCTTCGGACGGTAAAGTCCTTAATCAAGAGACGAGGCTCCCAATTGAAAGGATCGATATAGTTGACTAGAGGGGGGGGTGAATAGGCAACTAACAATTTTTAGCTTTTCTTTACCAATTTAAACTTTGCATCAAAGTAGGTTGTCTAGATATGCAACTAGGTGAGCAACCTATATGATGCAACAGCAACAAGCACACATGCAAGCAAGAGATATAACACAAATAAGCTTGCACAAGTAAAGGCACGAGATAACCAAGAGTGGAGCCGGTGAAGCCAAGGATGTGTTACCGAAGTTCCTTCCCTTTGAGGAGAAGTACGTCTCCGTTGGAGCGGTGTGGAGGCACAATGCTCCCCAAGAAGCCACTAGGGCCACCGTATTCTCCTCACGCCCTCCCACAATGCTAGATGTCGTGATTCCACTATTGGTGCCCTTGGAGGCGGCGACCGAACCTTTACAAACAAGGTTGGGGCAATCTCCACAACTTAATTGGAGGCTCCCAACAACACCACGAAGCTTCACCAGAATGGACTATGGCTCCGCGGTGACCTCAACCGTCTAGGGTGATCAAACACCCAAGAGTAACAAGATCCACAAGGGATTAGTGGGGGGATTCAAATTTCTCTTGGTGGAAGTGTAGATCGGGGCCTTCTCAACCAATCCCTAGAGAATCAACAAGTTTGATTGGCAAGGGAGAGACATCGGGCAAAAATGGAGCTTGGAGCAACAATGGAGCTTGGAGGTGGAAGAGGTAGTCAACTAGAGGAAGAAGACAACCCTTATATAGTGGAAGAACAAATCCAACTGTTATCCTCCAACTCAGCCTGCGCAACGCGGTACTACCGTACCTGAGGCGCGGTACTACCTCAGGGGCACGCGGTACTACCGCAGGGCCCCGCGGTACTACCGCCCACGCAGCAGAGACCAGAACAGCCCAAAATGCACTAAAGCAGGGGCGGTAGTACTGCTGGCGCGGTACTACCGCGCCCCCTTGCGGTACTACCGCAAGGCAGGGGCTGTCCAGAGATGGGAAGGCACGGATATAAAAAATTACATCCGTGGCTACTTCCGCAGAGTTGGAGTTGATGCAAAAACCCGACGCGGTAGTACCATAAGCCAGCAGCGGTACTACCGCGTGAGGCGCGGATGTAAAAAATTACATCCGCCCCTTACTGCCGCGTACTTGCGGAACTAAGCCAGATACCACGGTACTACTGCGCCCTGTGCGCGGTACTACCGTGATGGGTGCCACCCACTAGGGAGAGGGTGACAACATCTGGACTACGATCACAGTACTACCGCTTTCCTAGAAGCGGTACTACTGTGGGCGCTTGCGGTACTACCGCGCCAGCGGGCGGTACTACCGCAAGGGGCTGCGGTACTCCCGCTCTAAGGAGCAGTACTACCACATGCCCTAGTTTAGCAAGCATGAGCAATATTTCATAGACAAGGAAAACATAGGATGCTCCAAAGGCTAGAAGAAAGGAGGTGCAAAGGAAGATGTGTACGTGATGAATCCACCCAACCTTTCCAACGCGGACCCCCTCTTAATAGTACGGCTTCCCTACGACTCAATACCATCGAAAAGAAACAAAGAGAAACGCCGTCTTCCATAGCCTTCGAGAGGAACCAAATCATCTTGTGCCTAGTCAATATATATATCTGAAATATTCGATGCACATGATTAGTCCGCAAAAGTATTGTCATCAATCACCAGAACCAACTAAGGGATAAAAATGCCCTTACACTTGGCCAATTTAATCTCAGATGTGCTGCCTCGGTAGTCGATCAAATCAATTTCTGTAAGATGGAGATCAAGGCATTCGATGAGATTGTTATAGTGCAGCACATTTTTCACTTTCGGGTCTTCTTTTATCTGGAAAAGAAGAGAACATATTAGAGCAGCTGGCTGTATAAGATTGACGTGTCATCAAGAGGTACCAATATCATTCGCTCATACGATAGGGTTGGCTGGCTAGTGATATTTTTTCACTCTCTCTCTCTCTCTTTCTCTTTCCTCTCATTTACCTAGGAGTACGTGAAGAGCTTGGGCATTTGTTGCCTTCCACTATGTGGCCGATGCCATATTTCGCAAAAGTATGCCACATAATACGCATCGATGTCAAATCAATAGATTTTGGCACCGCTCTCGCGATGTGAGAGAGTTGGCACCGCTGTGCACATAGACCCACATGTATAAACAAATCAATCAAAGCAACTACACCAGCCTCTCACTCTCCCAAACAAGTGTTTTTTTATTGCCTCGGTCCTCTCTCTCTCCCACGCAAGTGTTTTTTCATTTCGTGAGTTAATTTGGCACCGGAGCAAAGTAGGTGATCCAGATTGGGGCACCAGGTGAGCAATGAGGGGCATCGATGCCAAATGCATCACAAGGGAATTTGGCACGTGTTTTGGCCTACATAGTGTAGGGCCGTTATAGCCCACTTTTGTACTACCTCTTATTTAGTATAAAATTCTGATCATATATTTATGTAAGAAAATGACAATGCATGTCACTAAAAATTACACCATTTGAAATTATGTTCAAATACGAATCCAACGATATAGTTCTTAGTGACATGCATTAACATTTTGTCAGTTAAATCTATGGTCAAATTTTGATACTACAAAATAGGAAGAGTAAACCAGGACGGAGGTAGAACTTGCTCTTAGGGTAACCATAGAGTTACTGGAGTAGTCTAAGTTACTTTCCACTATGACTAGCCTAGGCTACTATAGTAGTACAACAAAAAAACGATGCAGGTGATCACGTGAGAAAAAAATACTAAAAACATTTCTTTCGGTGCAGTGCGTAGATGCAGTTTTGAACACTACACTTGTCATCGTAATTTGGGAAAATTACAAAAACTTTGAGCTACGTTGTGATTACCGTTTACTAATAGGAAAGAAGTTTCACCTCGATGAGTAGCTTCTCCGTGCACCGAAAGCATGTAAGGAATCCAACAACTTGATCCAGATTGGGGCCGATAGATTTTATTGCCAAGATCTTCACTGTGCGCATAGACTGGGTCAAGCTTGTGGGAATCATTTTCTGGAAGATAGTCGTAAATACATCAAGAAGAAATTAAAAAATGTGAATTTCAAGAAGACGGAGAAGAAGATGAGTGATGTACCTGAACGATTACGGACCCAATAAAGATTTCAGAGAATTTGGCAGACGAGTGCACCAACGCTGTCAATTTCAGCGCGTCAATGACCCTGACTTTTGTTGGACCTTGTAGATCCGACACAAGCAATCTCTCAAGGAAAGGCGCATTCTCAATGACCATAACGTGGAACAGCTAGAGTGATCTCTTCCCAGTTGATGTCTTGTTGCGGGGCCAGCAAGACACATAAATCCATCGGAGATTCGTCGAGGCGATGTGGAGGCTAATGAACCCGTGGATCTGCTCAAGACGAAGGTACTCGAGTGCAGTACAGCTGCGGAGCAGGTGCTCCATAGCCTTCTTTGAGATGACAACGTCGACGAGGTCGAGCTGCTTGAGTTGAGGGAGAAGAAGGGCGGGCGCGGCATTAATCTGGGGAAGATATTAGGAGGTGAAGCTGGCACGGCGCAGCGTTGGCGCGAGGCGGAGCGTGGACGGCTACAGAGAGCGACATCGTCCAGCTTCAAAGTTGAGCTCCTCGAGCTGATCTAGGGCGGGGAATAAGAACCACTCGTCGAACTTGGGTTGGACCTTGCAGTTGGTATTGAACATGCGGATGTCAAGATGTTTGGCTGGCCGAGGGTGCGATGAAAGGATCTTCGAGACTGCGGCCATGCGTTTGCAATCCCCGTTGCAGAGGCAGCTGTCGACAGTGAGGTTGAGGGGGATGCGGCGTTAGAGGGGGCGCCACCGCCGGGAGAGCAGGGCGGTCCGCATGGCAGATTTGGTGGGGAGGAGGCCGATGATGACGAGCAGCATGTCGTCGGGGAGGCTGCTGATGAAGTCCAGGCTCGCCGGATGCGGTTTTGGCTCGAGCTGCCTCGGCTTGTTGGCTGGCTTGCCGTCCATCTCAACCAGCGGTGACGCCGGTGTACATGTATGCTGGTGTGTGTTGTGTGCTGGGTGTGCGCGAGTGCGTCCTTCTGTGCATGCCGCTGCGTAGTGGTGAATTGTGCGCGAGTGCGTCCTCCACGCGGAAGAAGTGTGTCCTCAATGCCCCTCAATTTACTAGCGTGCGGGGTGCTACCCCGAGTGGTTTCAACTTTGTTTACTTCACCGCGTGTCAGATGGGCCTCTAGTTTACTTATTTTCACCCACTGCCACATGGGCCAGCACACGAAGATACAGAACACGAGCTGACAAGGCAGCATGTGGACTGGTTGACCGGTCAACTAAACAATATACGGAGCTATACGCTGACACAGTGAGCGTATAATCTGTCGGTATAGAGTGTTTGTGTGAGAGGGGAGGCCCGTGAGAGGTAGCAGAGAGAGAGAGAGAGAGAGAGAAAGAGCTACTCCCTCCGTTCGATAATGTAGTTCCAACATTTTTTTAAAAGTCAAACTTTTGAAACTTTGACCAAGTTTATAAAGAAATTACTTTATCTACAATACCAAAGATAAATGATAGTATGAAGTAAGTACATGTTGTGATGAATCTAATGATCTTTCCAGATGTAAATGTTTTTCTCCACATATACCTGGTCAAACTTTTTTGAGGTTTGACTTTTCAAAACATCCATATGCTTATGGACGTGAGAGAGTCCCTAACTAGAGAGAGAGAGAGAAATAGAAAGAGTGAGTGAAAAAAGTGTGTGTGCGTGTGTGAAAGAGACATGGACAACACTCGATAAAAGTCGAGAAAAAACGTGTGTGTCTTATGCAAACATATCATACATGCATCTTCGACAACGGAAGCAAGGTGAGGAGATAGTGTGTGGTTGTTTGCAACCGAGAGAGCAAGACCCCTAGCACGTGGCCAAGAGGGGTCTGACAAACAAGGGAGACAGGTCGAGAGAGATGTACGGAGAAAATGCAGACATGGGGAGGAGAGAGTGTATGTTTGTCATAGAGAGATCCCCTAGAGATCGTGATGGGACAACATGGGTAGGAGATCGAGTGACAAGGTGTGTGCACGATAGAAGATACCCCGAGAGATATCGAGATAGACGTGTGGATGGAAGGAGACAATATGTGTGTTCCTGATGGCTAGTGAGAGATAATCATACTTAGGGGGGAGTGCTTGCGCCTATGATGGAGTGAGGGATTATGGTACTTATTAGGGGGGTGCGTGTCACATAGAGAGAGAACAAGGGCGGAGAGTGTTGGATATGTCTACATGTATAGCGCGAGCGAGACATGTGTATGTGTGAACCAGGGAGATATAAAGTTTGAGAGAGATTGAGGAGCCCCGATAAGGCTGAGTGGTGCGTCAGATAGCTGAGAGGGGGGAAGAGATATTCCGTCCACTCGATAATGCAGTGCATGTAATTTTTTAGAAGTCAAACTTTGGAAACTTTGATAGGTTTACACAAATGTTATTTATATCTTCAATACCAAAGATACATCATACGAAACTACATCTCATGGTGAATCTAATGGTATATGTTTGCCGTTCTAGATGTAATTGTTTTTCTCCACGTACATGGTCAAACTTTGTGATGTTTGACTTTTCAATAAATCAATATGCTATGGACTGAGGAGAGTGCCTAAGTCGAGAGGGATCAAGTGCGTGTGAAGGAGAATAAGTAAGTGTGCAAAAAGAGTATGTGTGTGAAAGTGATAGTGACAACAAACGATAAATTAGAGAGAGGGTGTTTTTTTCGTTTCTTAGGCGAACATATCACGCATGCATCTCCGAGATAGAAAAGCGATGCGAGGAGATACACGAAGATAGCTAGTGTGTGATTTTTTGCAACGGAGAGAGACACCCCTATAGCACATGTCCAATAGAGGTCTAGCCAACAAGGAACAAAGGTCGAGAGGGACACATGGAGAACATGGACGCATGGGGAGGGTGAGAGGGTGTGTTTGTTATTGAGTGACCCCCTCGAGATCGTGAGGGGACTATATGGTGGGAGATCGAGGGATGTGTGCGCGCGATAGAAAGATGCCCCAAGAGAAATCGAGATAGACCATGCACATGTTTGTGATGGAGACTAAGATTAGCTAGTCATATACATATAGGGGGGACTACGTGTGCCTACAATTGAGTGAGAGACCATCATACTTGGCTAGCTAGGCATGAGATTGTGTGTGTGTGCGTGTGAGATGGAGAGAGAACGAGGGAGAGAGATAGAGTTTTAGATGGGTCTATCGAGTGCGAGTGAGATATGCATGTGTATGTGTGACCCAGGTAGATGGAGAGTTTGAGAGAGAGGGGGAAGAGCTCCGAGACGACAGAGTGGTGCGTGAGAAGTTACGGGCAACGAGCCAAGGAATTTGTGTGCGTACGATGAGTGCACCCAAGATATTAGCTTGGACTAGAGAATCATACATAGTGTGCGAGAGACCTATAGATGGAGTATATATGCATGCAACTAGAAAGACCCCCCCCCACGCACACACACACAAAGAGAGAGAGATGGAGAGAGAGAGGGAGAAGCGAGGGACCAACAAGGTTTGTGTGTTGGATGCGTGCGACAGAATTGAAGATTGTCGGCGAGAGAGAGAGAGAGAGCAGGAGTCCGGGAGAGGGGGAGGTCGCGTTTTATGCATCAAAGACTGATATAAACCATGTTTCGATATAAATTGCATTCAAATATTTAAATTGGAGAACATGTTGTCTGCAATCCACACATGAACGGATATATGCGTATATCAAACAAGTTCATTTGTTTGACTTTCAACATGTTCATGGAGTACTATAATACTGTACAACATGCTATTCGATTGAGGTGTTCAATTTTGAATATAGTTCACTATTTTGACCTGGTGAACGAGCTATTTCATTGAATCGAGATATTTCATTTTGGGTTTGATTCCCGTTTTTGAGTGGGTCAACTATTTGTCATAGTAAATCGCTAGCAACGAGCATGTAAAAACACATTACTCCCGAGCATCATCTCTCCATCTAAAAAAGAAGTGGCAAGCTAATATTTCAAAATTTGATTCGAATCGACTTGGTAAGGTAGACGTGGATGCTCGTTCTCCCAAATTTTGAACGAACCGTTAAACATCCTCTGCTCGGTGGAATTCGCCCGAGCAAATAAATGCGAGACGCGAAATTACCGTCCTTTGTGGGAGACACATTAATTGGCCCGTTGTACATCGAGGGTAGGTTCGTAACTTCATCCAAGCGCGCCTTCTCCTCGGCCGAAATGACATGTGCCGAATAATTCATAAACCATGGTCGGCAAAACACGCTATCCTCGCTCGAAATAGCTCCCGCCAACTATTTCAAAACACGCTCTCCTCGCCCGAAATCGCTCGCGCCCACTATATTTCAAAACACGCCCTCCTCGCCAGAAATCGCTCCTGCCCACTATTTGGGGAGAAGCAAAGTTACTCTACTATCCCCGACCCTCAGTACACAGACCCAAGCCGAGAAGCCTAAAGGCAGGGGTAGAACTGTAACTCCCCCTCACATTTCAGACAAATGCATCCGTAAAACATGGTTCCACTCCCCTCCCAATCCCCCCCCCATTCATACCTCGTGGGCGCCAAATCACCTTCTCCCCGGAAGTTCCCTTCTCCCGAGCCACGAATCCTCAGCCCCTCCTCCATGGCGCCCCCCACCGCACCAATTTCACAGCCGCCCTCCTCCCTAATGCCGGAGACGCTGTCCATTTGTCGTCGTGCACTGGGCCGTGTGCCTCTTACTCCGTGCTGCTGGAGCTGCCTCGACGACGGCCGCGTGAACCGTACCGGAGCCGACTCACCCCCGCCGTTGTTCACGGCGCCGGAGCGGCTCCAACTTCGGATCCGTCCAGAGTCCCGGCGCTGCTTCCCCGTAGCCGTCGACCGTCGCGACATCGCTGTTTCCCTGCCGCCGGTGGCCACCACAACCGCGCCGGCCTCACCGACTCGGCAGCTAGACCTGCCTACTTCACCATGCCGCCAGATAGGTCGCACCCTCATCTCAAATCACTTTATTTAGGCGTCAGTTGTCTGAATTTTTATTCTGGGCCAATCGATTCCCAATGGGAAGCAGCACCCCTCGAGGCAGCGGAGCTCCTAGGCTGCCGGTTAGCTGGTGTCTAGCGTAAGGGTGCGGGGCGGCAAGTTCGCCGCGGAAGCATCGCTTAGATGGCTATCTTAGAGTTGCGTGGGTTGAAGGTACTGCCGCCGCCAGATCTGGATGACGGGGAGTCTTTGTGGATTGGCCCGGGGGCGGCGCAACCACGGCAGTGCGGTGGGGCGGGGAGCGGGGTTTTGGCCAGGGCCACGGACGGCGGAGGCAAGCTGCTCTGCCGTTGGTCGCTGGCTCTTCGGGGAAGATTCCTAACAGTGTCAGCCGGGAGGCACAAGACGGCCATCAAGCCATCCGGCGTAGATCGGACAGTACCAAAATAAAATAAAATCGTGTGACCCCAATTTAGTCTTGAGTCAACAGACGTGTGAGCACTCTCGTACCTTGCTGTTGATCTCTTAGTGTATTTCTTCAGATCAAAGTGATGTGTCGTTCTTAACATTATGCATTATCTGCATCTTCAGCCACACCGTCTTTCGACTCATCGCAGCTGCTCCAACAAGGGAAGCATACACCAGATGGGAGCTATAGTCCCCACTCAACAGTTCCCAGCATCGAATGCGCGTGCCCGACATGGACAGCCACAACAACTGCAGGGCCATCGACAAGTCAGCACATGATGCTCACTCCTATGGATGGCGGCCAGATAGGTTGTACCCTCATCTTACTTGTGTGCAACATTTATGGCTTTGTTATTCATCTAAGCATGGAAAATAGATTATCACATTTCACTGTATATTCTGTTGATCTCTTACGGGTCTTGTTCAGGAGTTAACGTTGTTCCATAGTTCAGCTAAGATACTTGTTCTTTAGGTAACGTTGTTCCATAGTTATCATCCATCAGCCAATGCTATCCCACAGGCTGGTGATTATAGTATTATACCACTTCTAGTATTACCTATGTAGTTCTTTAATACTTTTGTGTGCCATCTAGTTAATCTCGAGTACAAACGATACATATTCTGTAGCTTTCATCTATGTTCTCCCTTTAGTTTTTGAGACCTGTTGCTGCTAGTTAACCCCAGTTCTACTATTTATGTCGTCTCCTACAGGCACTCATTACATAAATCTAACTACTAGTTGTCTTCCATGCATGTCAGATATAATTGCACACGCTGATATATCCACAAGAATCTCACGGAGCAATGTAAAAGCCAATAAACTTGATGTCAATGATACCCAATATGATGTAACATGTAAAGGCAGTTCTTCAGAAGACTTGCAGAAAGATGTTGAATCCTCTTCACCCCACAAGGTCCTTGCTCTAACTTGGCCCGTGATATGGGTACAACATGCATATAATGTCCTGGAGTGTATCTACTCTATTGCAAGGCCATGTGCTTAGCATGTTGATCATGCATGTAAATATGTCATGCCTTCCTATTTTTCAGTACCTATTCCATTCATGATAACATGTTTTCAAATTCAAGTACTGTCATTCTACTCTATCGTAATGCCATCTGCTTAATTTGGACATCATGCTTCTGAATATTTTATGCATTGTTATTCATCAGTATGTACTTCATCTGTCTACCATACCTTGTTTTTTACATTGAAGTGTTGTTCTAGTGCTCTGTTGCAATGCCATCTTAGTTTCCCAATCATACACGTGTATGTTTCCTTAGTTTTTTCTGTACGTATTCCGCTAGCATACAGTTTTATATTCAACTAGTGTTTTTTTACTGTGTTGTCCTGTCGTATCCCTAGCTCTTACACCATACTCCCTCCGTCCGGATTACATGTTGCCGAAATGGATAAAAAAGGATGTATCTAGAACTAAAATACACCTAGACCCATCCATTTTTTTCCGGATGGAGGGAATACATGTCAATATGTCATGCCTTTCTATTCTTCAGTACCGATTCCATCTCTCTGCTGTAGCATCTTTTATAATTGAAGCACCATTCTTCTATACAAGGCATGCA
Source organism: Triticum aestivum (assembly GCF_018294505.1). NCBI lineage: Eukaryota > Viridiplantae > Streptophyta > Magnoliopsida > Poales > Poaceae > Triticum > Triticum aestivum. The sequence goes on along the minus strand of NC_057808.1, from coordinate 413,814,073 downwards.
AGGGGAAGACGACTATGTTAGAATCTGAAGGGTTACAAACCAGGTCTTTGCAAAAGATCCAAACGCCAGGAGATAATAAACCAACTCCAGTTTTTATAGATACTGCTCCAGCACAGAGAAACCCAACTCCTACTTGTAATAAGCAGAATCCAGTGGCCAAAGAACAACTCCGCTCCAATCCAGCAAAAATATGTCAACTCCATTCTAAGAAGCGTGTGCGTATCCTTGCATCATCAAATTTTATAGGATGTTGATCATATTTTCTACATGTTTCTTACCCATCTCTCTTTTAGAAAATAAGCTTAACAGATAGAAGAATTTCTACACTGGTATCGTCTGTGAGGAAAGATTCTTGCAGCAATTCTCTGTACTCCAATGCAGATGTAAGTACCTGTTGTATATCACTATATTTTTACATCAGCATGTATTTTTTTAATCGTCGTGAATCCAACCTTTATCTGATCTAAATTTAGTTGTAGCAAAATGTATGATTAAAGGCCACAATGTTGATTTTTGTAAGGAAAACTGCCTGGTAGTTTTGCATCCTGAGCTGCATGAGTGTACTATCTCATATCAGTGGGTTTGATTACTTTGGTTTTGCAGTGGGTTTTTAGTGTTTTTTTTACTGTGTTGTCCTATCGTATCCCTAGCTCTTACATCATACTCCCTCCGTCCGGATTACATGTCGCAGAAATGGATAAAACTGGATGTATCTAGAACTGAAATACGCCTAGACCCATCCACTTACTTCTGGATGGAGGGAATACATGTCAATATGTCATGCCTTTCTATTCTTCAGTACCTATTCCATCTCTGTTGTAGCATGTTTTATAATTGAAGCACCATTCTTCTATATAAGGCATGCAAGGGGAAGATGGCTATGTTAGAATCTGAAGGGTTACAAACCAGGTCTTTGCAAAAGATCCAAACCCTAGGAGATAATAAACCAAATCCATTTTTCATAGATACTGCTCCAGCATAGAGAAACCCAACGCCCACTGATAATAAGCAGATTCCAGTGGCCAAAGAACTAGTCCGCTCCAGTCCAGCAAAAGAATGTCAACTCCATTCTAAGAAGCGTGTGCGTATCCTCGCATCATGAAATTTTATAGCATTCTGATCATATTTTCTACATGTTTCTTACCCACCTCTCTTTTAGAAAATAAGGTTAAATGATAGAAGACTTCCTTCATTGGGATTGTATTCGAGGAAAATATCTTGCGGGAATTCTCTGTGCTCCAATGCTGATGTAAGTACCTGTTGTATATCACTATATTTTTACATCAGCATGTATTTTGTTAATTGGCGTGAATCCAACCTTTATCTAATCTAAAATTAGTTGTAGCAAAATGTTAAAGGCGCCAATGTTGATTTTTGTAAAGAAAACTGCCTGGTAGTTTTGCATACTGAGCTGCATGAGTGTACTATCTCATATCATGCACATTACTGAATTGTAGTGCTGCTCTGGTTGCCCATTCATTCATTGTGTCAATGTTGCTTTCGTATTACCTTACCTGGCTGATGATAGCTGTGCCATATTGTGTTAATTTGGTGTTGGCTAGTTGCCCAAATGTTCGTTGTGCCAATGTTGCTTTCCTATTATCTGACTTGGCCAATGATAGCAATGCTAGTGTCTTAATTTGGTGCAGGTTGCACAAGATAAGAAGACAAACTCTGAAAACAGCAAGGCAACCCCATTGTTTCTTTCCAATAAATCTAGGCCAGGTAATATGCCAATAACTCATGATTAATCTATTTGGTTCCCCTCCTAATTTATGTTATGATGCAGTGGTCGAGACACTCTCCACTATCAATAGTACAAGCCTGCCAAAATCGCCATCTGAATCTATTCAGTATCCTCTGTCTTGAATGCAACGGAAAAAATGTATGTTTGTGAACCAATTAATGGCTGAAGGAATGATGGAAATGGTGGAGGAATCAGAGGTGCGGAGTTGTGCGACACAACAACTGATCAATGTTTTCAGAGACAGTGTAGCAAAGCAGCAAGAACTTGCCCACATGCTTATGGGCGTCATCCATGCTGAGGTTGCAGATTGTGACGTTGTAGATCGTTAGGTTCTGTCCATTTATTTGCACTGGCATCAATCTTTGATTGCCCAGTGGATGTAATTTCCTGTAATATATGCTGGATGTGCAACGTTTTTCCCTGTATGTCGTACCTTTGCTTGATCGGTTATGGTCCTGTGCATAATTGCTCGTCGTAATGGGCTCATATTATCTAATTTGGCCTAAAGACATGTAAGAACTTTAGTGGGCCCATTAAGTTAATGGGCCGTTACCAGGCCGAAAGTTAATGGTCGGCCCTCTTAACTCCCGGGTCGTTAACAGGCTGACATCGAAGAGCGCAACAGGTGGGCCCAATTGATTTCACGGGCCGTTACTAAGTTCGGGCTCATATGGCCCAACTATACTATGGGCCTTTAGGAGGCCGAAAGAGAGAGCGGGCTTGTACAGGACCATGAAGAGCATGGGCCGCTAAGAGGCCGAAAGTCAAGTCGTATTGTAAATGGCCCAACTGTGCTGTGGGCCTTTAGCAGGACGAAAGAGAAACCGGGCTGGTATTGGACCATGAAGGGCATGGGCCGTTAAAAGGCCAAAACTCAGGTCCCACTACAAATGGCCCAACTCATTTATGGTCCGTTAACAGGCTGAAAGGCACACATGGCTGGGAATTGGCCCCACACTTAAATGGGTCGCTAAAAGGCCAAAACTCAGGTCCGACTACAAATGACCCAACAGATATATGGGCCGTCACCAGGCTGAAAGACACACCGGGCCGGAAATTGGCCCAACACTTAAATGGGTCGCTAAAAGGCCGAAACTCAAGTCCGACTAAAAATGGCCCAACTGATTTATGGGCCGTCAACACGCTGAAAGACACACCGGGCCGGAAATTAGCCCAACATTTAAATGGGTCGCTAAAAGGCTGAAAGATGTACATCGTGAAAATTGGCCCATCCACTGAATGGGTCGTTAACAGGCCGAAATCTCATCGGGCCGACATTGAGCCCAAATATATAGCAGGCTGTTAACGGGATCGAACTGACGATGGGCTGCCATGGTGTCAAATCTTTAACGGGTTGTTGACGGGCCGAATTGGCACATCTCGTATGGGCCATGGGCTTAAGTGGACCTGACACAAGTAGGCCTTATATGGGCCGGCCTGCTATTTTTTACTGGGCCGTCCTTTTTCACCGGAATGGGCCACTGTTGGGCCATGCTGTGTCGACCTATCATAGGCGCCTCCTATCCAATGAGTGGATGACATATGTCCCAACGATGAGGCAACACGTGTTTCCTCCGGCCAATGATGATTTTACACATGGAAAATCCCCATTGGTCCGGGCTGTTAACGGGTTATTGGATCCAAAACCAGACCCGATAGCTTAACGGCGTTCCGTTACGGTGGATGCCACCTGTCCGTCACCCTTGACGAAAGCACTTCTGTGACATGCGATTTATCGTCATGGAAGTGGACACTTTCGTGATGATAATTTTGGTAATGTCATGGAACACTTCTACGACAGCACAGGTATGACTATCTTGATTCTGTCATAAATTTGTCATGGATGTACATGCATGACAGAAAATGTGACCTACTGTGACAAACACGTATCATCACGGAAGTGTATTTTTTTTGTAGTGTTATGATCCGTAAACCCCGGGGTGACAGTAATCAGGACACTTTACGGTGATGACCGTAGTTCGAGGAGTTCATGTATTCACCATGTGTTAATGCTTTGTTCCGATTCTCTATTAAAAGGAGGCCGTAATATCCTTTAGTTTCCTTATGGACCCCGCTGCCATGGGAGGGTAGGACAAAAGATGTCATGCAAGTTCGTTTCCATAAGCACGTATGACTATTTACGGAATACATGCCTACGTTATATTTATGAACTGGAGCTAGTTCTGTGTCACCCTAGGTTGTGACTGTTATATGATGAATATTATCCAACAAATCCACCGATCCAATGCCTACGAGTTTTTCACATATTGCTCTTGCTAAGTTACTACTGCTATTGCTACTGTTACACTTGCTAAAAAATTATTGCTACTATTGTTACCACTGCTATCAAAACTATCATATTACTGTGCTACTGATCACTGTGCTGTAGATATTTAATCTCCGGGTGTGGTTGAATTGACAACCCAACTGCTAATACTTGCAAATATTCTTTGGCTCCCCTTGTGTCGAATCTATAAATTTGGGTTGAATACTCTACCCTCGAAAACTGTTGTGATCCCCTATACTTGTGGGTTATCACACCCCCGCCCCTCCTCCCTCCTCCAGCTAGCCGCCGCCCCTCCTCCCTCCTATAGATGCCGGCCCTCCTATCTCCTCCAGCCGCCGCCCCTCCTCCCTAGGTTTTTGGGTTTTTTCTTGAAGTTCTAGGTCTAAATGGTAATGAATTGCTAAATGGTCCTACTATATGTAGGTTTTTATAGGTTTTCATAGATGTAGTAGTAGTAGATGAGTGGATGTGAAAATGTGAAGTTAGTATTTTTTTGAAATAAAAATGTGAAACTAGTATTCTTTTGACATGAAAATGTGAAGGTGGTATTTTTTAAATGAAAAATTGAGGTTAGTATTTTTCTGAAATGAAAACGCAAGCACTTAGGCCATCGACGAAAAAGGTTAGTGTCTTGCACAATTTGACATTAGAAAGGAGCAACAGTAGTTGACTATAGTAGGTCCTTTGCATGGTTTTGAAACATGGGAGACTGTGCATTACAATTTCTTCGCTCTCTTGTGATACGATATAGAACTTGGAAAATTGGTGGAAAGGAAATTAAAACAAAATCACAATTTTGAGTTGGAATCACATTTTTGCATTTGCTTATTCTACATGGAGAAGAATGTTGAATGATCATGTGCGACTGCTCATGTGGTGCAGGGTAGATCACTGACGAGCCGCTCGACGACGCCCAGAAGATCACCGACGACACTCGCATCCTCGACAGCCATCTACTGAGTAAAGATGGTCTATTTGGACATGTGATATGTGGAGTAGTATTGTGTAGTTCTAGTGTTGTCACACATTGATAATTTGGAAATATATGATGGATATGTCTATTACAAGTTTATGCGTTTGCCCAAGTGCATCTTCACCTTTATTGTTTGTAGGATACACCTCCGAGTGGCCTATGTTTTGCCGGAGTGTGGATTCATTTCCGTTCTGGCAAATTTCACGCGCTAGATATGCCCTATTTTAGCAAAGGTCATGCCAGAATTTTCCATGAATTTTAGCATGACTTGTGCTAGAATATAGGAAACATCAAGTGCCCTGGATTTGCCAGAAAGATAATTAAACGACATTTTAGGTTGACTTTAAGTCTGTCAGGGCACCTGATACGTCTCCAACGTATCTATATTTTTTATAGTTCCATGCTTGTTGGGGATATTACCACTGGGCGTAAACCGGCCAGGAGAGGCCGGGTTAACCCCATAAGTAGTTCATCTGTATCTGAAGTCCATGAAGACAGACGGTGAAGCTTCATGAAGGCCCAGGGCCCAAAGCCGGTTTAAGCCCTGAAGACATAAACCGGCACTGACATGTAAACTTTTGTTGTAAGATAGAAGTAGCAGAGACCGAGCCGGACACGATTATGAGCCGGCCTCGGGATTCTGTAAACCGGCGGGCGTCAACCCATGTATATAAGGGGACGACCCGGCGGCGGTTCAGGAACAACAGACAACAACTCGAGACTCAGGCAAAATGTATTCGCTCCCTGGTCATCGAAACCCCATCTATTCCATCACAACTAGACATAGGCTTTTACCTTCATCGTAAGGGGCCGAACTAGTATAAAACTCTCTTGCGTCCCTTGTCCGCTTTAACCCCTTTAAGCTAACCCGTAGCAATGGCTCCACGACTAAGTCCTTTCTCTAGGACATTTGTCGTGACAAAACCACGACAGTTGGCGCCCACCGTGGGGCTATCGCATGATGGTTTCAAGTTCTTGGAGGGAAACTTCGCAGGACTCAAGGGTTACGCTGTGGGCCGGATGACCAAGAGTTGTCGCGGCAAGCTCTACATCGACGATGCAGGCTGGGGCCCCGAGGCCGGCTCAATCGAGTATGGGTACCGGGTCCCCTTTGGTGGCATACACGTTTTCATTGGCAAGATCGGCGAACCGGGCCCTGAGCCGGACGTCTGCACCGACCTCGTTGAAATGGCTCAGCGTGCGAGATCTCCCCGGGTCAAGCCTGTCATGAAGCGTGCCTTCGTGGGAGTTATCCATGGAGGGGAATCTGAGGATAGATTGGAATCTGGTGGTGAGACCGTCGTTTATTCCGGCGACGAGTCATCGACCGGAGAGACCGAGTCGTTATATCAGTTACAAGATGGCCGGATTGGGGGCTGTTCCGATGGCAACAGTATTCCGGACCCCTTTGATCTGCCAAACCGGGTTGCGATCTTCATGGCCGGCACGCAACCGGCGCTCCACTCTTCGACCGCAGCGGCGATGATTTCCGGATCGGCAGCGGCAGCAGCGGCCGGGGCAGGAGGCCCTGTGCGACCGCCAGCTCAGGTTCTATCTGATTTGTTTGACGCGTTGGCAACGCTGATGGCGGAGGTTAACCCGGCGGATCAGGATGCACACAATGCGGAAATCGCGAAAGTGAAAAATCAGATCACCCAGGCCAAAGCCGACTTAGCAGCTGAGGATACCAGGATAGCCGCGGAGCGGGCCGCTTTGGATGCACAAGCTTACCGGATTATGCTGGATCAGAGTGCGTCGAACGAAGTCCTGAAGAGGAGGCACCGATCTCGCTTGCCGCCGGTTTATGACGCTAGAAATCTTTTTAACACCCCAGGAGCGGGGACCAGTAATCCGCCGGTGGTAAACCGGGCGGAGGCACCGGGGGCAGGGGCGCCGGTTCAGCCACGTTTGGTGGATCCGCCTCGTCAGAACAACATTGTGGCACCGCATGTCCCCACGCCACCGGGTCATTATTCTAACCCGATGGACAACATTGTCGCTGCCGCTTCACGGCTGGCGGCCATCCCGATCGAAGGCGATTCTCCAGCGGCGGTCGAGACGCGTCGGGTTAAGGAGCTTCTTCAGACAGCCTTGGTTCAACAGGAGGCTTATTCATATAGTCGCGATCGGATTCATTCCACTCCCCGTCCAAGCCGGAGTTACAGCAGGCGTATGGATGAACCGGCAGTGTCAAGCAATGCGCGGAACCGTGATCCGCCCCGTGGCAATAACCCGGCGGGTGGTGCTGGTGATGCTCAGGAGGTGGTGGACCGGGCTCGGGCACGCAGAGAAGCCGAGTTAGCGGCGCAGCATGAAGCCCGTCAGCTTACTCCGGTTCGTCCAACCACATCGGTGGAACCAGGAGTTACCTCTAGTTCTTTGGGAGTGCCATGTCTTGTCCCAGCATTGCGCAATGTGCGCCTGCCCAAGGATTTCAAGGGCCCGCGCAAGGTGCCGAATTACACCGCCGATTTATCCCCTGAAACATGGGTCGAAAGTTATGAGATGGCCATGGAGATGTTGGATGTGGATGATGCGGCATGTGCGAAATACTTCACCATGATGCTAGAAGGGACAGCCCGCACTTGGTTAAAGAGCTTACCGGCTAATTCTATCAGGTCATGGGCCGAGTTGAGAGCCCGGTTTATTCAGAATTTCAAGGATACATGCAAGCAGCCCATGTCAATTGTGGACTTAGCTGCCTGTGTCCAGGAGGAAGGAGAGTCAACAACCCATTGGGTGCGCCGGGTTTCGGAGATTTTGCATTCATCAGATCGCATCAACGCTGACACCGCAGTTTTAACATTGGAAGGCAATTGCCGGTTTGAACCCCTGAAGTTGAAGTTGGGACGGCTCAAACGTCATTGTAATGACATGGGAACCCTCATGGCTGCACTGGTGAAGTATGCCGACTCTGATAGTACCAAGGATCCCGAGTCTGACGATGATAAGACAGGGAAGGGAAAGAAGAGCGGCAACACCAAGGGGCAGCACCACAACCCGGCGGGTCATGGAAACGGCGGCAAGCGTAAGGCGGACCATGGTTTAGACTTTGTGGCTAATACTAATACACACGACAAGGGCCAGCGGCGTAAGGGTAAACCGCCCCAGCGCGGTGGAAGGCCAAATCCTAATCCGGACCGTTTGTCTTATCTGTTGAACCAGCCCTGTCCAAAGCATGGGACGAAGGAGGAACCGTCCACGCACCTCTGGAAAGATTGTTACATCATGCAAGAGTTCAAAAATTCTGATTCTTTCCGGTATGATCATGGACCAGGAGGCGGTTCGGGCCCCGGGTCTCATGGGCCGGGTTATGGTGGAGGAAATTCCGGTTCAGGCTTCCACGGTAATCAGGGTGGACATAACAATCAAAGTAATCAGGGTAATCAAGGTGGCTATAATCATCAGGGCAATCAGCAGCAGCAGCAGTCGGGTTACCAGAGCAACCCGAAGCAGTTGAATAGCGGACAGTATCATGTCTTCACCACTAGCTTGGACAAGCGCGATCAGAAGCTTCATAAAAGGGTGGTGAATGCCGTTGAACCGGCGGTGCCCCGTTATTTGCGCTGGTCCGAGCAGCCGATTGTGTGGAGTAGAGAAGATCATCCACCCCGGGTTGACAATCCGGGTCATCTGGCTCTGGTGGTGGCACCTCAGGTGGGAGGTTATAAGTTCACTAAGGTACTCATGGATGGAGGGAGTAGTATCAATATCCTTTATTATGAAACTTTCCGTCGCATGGGGTTAACAGATAAAAATCTTAAACCGTCCAATACGGTGTTCCATGGTGTAGTGCCTGGTAAGTCGGCATATCCTGTTGGTAAGATAGCTCTGGAGGTGGCTTTTGGAGATGAGCATGACTCGAGATCAGAAACCTTGACCTTTGAAGTGGTGAAAATCAGCAGCCCGTATCATGCCCTATTTGGACGGCCAGCTTATGCTAAGTTTATGGCACGGCCTTGTTATGTCTATCTGCAGCTCAAGATGCCGGGTCACAAGGGAACTATAACCGTGCATGGGAGCCGCAAGATTGCTCTGGAGTGTGAAGAAGGTGATGCGGCTTATGCTGAGTCGGTTTGTGCAACAGAAGAGTTGAAGTTTTACAAGGACAATGTTGATCCGGCAGATATGACTTCGTTGAAGAAACCAACTACAGAGCATGATCCGGCCCTGAAGTTTAAATCGGCTGATGAGACTAAGCTTGTTGACTTCGTGCCTGGCGATTCGTCCAAGCAGTTTAGCATCAGCGCTAACTTGGATCCGAAATAGGAAAGCGCGCTCATCGAGTTCATCCGTGAGAATCGGGACATCTTTGCATGGAAGCCTTCCGACATGCCAGGTGTACCGAGAGAACTCGCTGAGCACACTCTCAATGTTGATCCCAAGTATAAACCGGTCAAGCAGTTTCTCCGCCGGTTCAATGAAGAAAGACGCAAAGCTATTGGAGAAGAAGTAGCCAGGCTCTTGGCGGCTGGATTTATCGTTGAAGTATTCCATCCTGAGTGGTTGGCTAATCCGGTGCTGGTCCTCAAGAAGAATGGCACTTGGCGTATGTGTGTGGACTACACAGATCTCAACAAAGCTTGTCCAGCAGATCCTTTTGCCCTTCCCCGTATTGATCAAATTATTGATGCTACGGCGGGTTGCGAGCGTTTAAGCTTTTTGGATGCATACTCTGGTTATCATCAGATCAAAATGGCAGTTAAGGACCAGGAGAAGACAGCCTTCATAACTCCCTTTGGAGCCTTCTGCTATGTGTCCATGCCCTTTGGGCTCAAGAGTGCCCAGGCGACTTATCAACGGTGTGTGCAGAATTGTCTGCATAAACAGATCGGCCGCAATGTTCACGCCTATGTGGATGATATTGTGGTAAAATCAAGGAAGAAGGAGACATTGATTGATGACTTGAAGGAAACTTTTGATAACCTAAGGGTTTATAAAATGATGCTTAATCCGGCCAAGTGTGTCTTTGGTGTACCTGCAGGCAAGCTCTTGGGCTTTTTGGTGTCTAACAGGGGCATTGAAGCTAATCCGGAAAAGATCAAGGCCATCACCTCCTTGGCTAAACCGAAATGTATCAATGATGTTCAACGCCTGGCAGGCCGGATTGCCGCGTTGAGCCGGTTTGTCAGTCGCCTTGGCGAGAAGGCCATCCCTTTATATCAGATGCTGAAGAAAACGGATAACTTCGTCTGGAGTGACGCCGCTAATGAAGCATTTGAGGACTTAAAGCGGCAGCTGGCTAATCCGCCGATTCTCGCTGCTCCAGTGGACAAAGAACCATTGTTGCTATATGTGGCAGCTAATGCTCGGGCTGTTAGTGTGGCTATTGTGGTGGAGCGCAAGGAGGCAGGAAAGGAATATCCGGTTCAGCGGCCGGTTTACTATATCAGTGAGGTACTTATTGAGTCCAAGCAGAGGTACCCGCATTGGCAAAAATTGGTGTATGGGGTTTTCATGGCAAGCCGGAAGCTTAAGCAGTATTTCCAAGGTCATCCCATCACGGTGGTCAGCTCTGCTCCTTTGGGGGATATAATCCAGAACAGGGAAGCAACTGGTCGGATTGCTAAGTGGGCTATCGAGCTCGGGCCTCACGGGTTGAAATACATACCCCGAACGGCGATCAAATCTCAGGCACTTGTGGATTTCATCAATGATTGGACAGAATTACAAGCGCCAGAGGAGAAGCCGGATCACACTTATTGGACTATTCATTTTGATGGGTCCAGGCAATTGGAGGGCTCGGGGGCTGGAGTCGTATTAACTTCCCCACGAGGTGATAAGTTTTGTTATGTTCTCCGTTTAATGTTCCCTTGCACTAACAATGCAGCTGAATATGAGGCTTTACTCCATGGTCTTCGGATGGCTAAGGAGATGAACCTCAGCCGAGTTAAGTGCTTCGGTGACTCGGATCTGGTGGCTCAACAAGTGTCCGGCACTTGGGATTCCAAGGACCCACTAATGGCAGCATATCGTCGTGAGGTGGATATTGTTGCAGGTCACTTTAAAGGTTATCAGGTGGATCATGTGGACCGGCGGAAGAATGAAGCGGCGGACGCTTTAAGCCGCCTGGGTTCCCAACGTAAACCGGTTCCACCTAATGTCTTCCTGGATGTTTTGCATAATCCGTCCGTCAAGCTCCCTGGTGAAGAGGATTTGGCTGTTCCTGATCCGGAGGCTCAGTTGGTGGCGGCTCTTCATGTTATCCCGGATTGGACGGTTCCATATCTGGCGTATATGAACCGGGGCGAGTTACCAGAGGATGAAACCTTGGCCAGGCAGATAACCCGGCGGTCCAAGTCCATGACTATTATCAATGGAGAGTTACATCATTGCAGTGTGACAGGGGCGTTTCAACGCTGTGTGTCTCCTGAGGAAGGCCGTGAAATTTTGCGTGAGATCCACGAAGGAGATTGTGGTCACCACGCCGGTTCAAAATCTTTGGTGGCCAAGGCGTTTCGTCACGGTTTCTATTGGTTGACAGCTCATGCTGATGCCGAGGACTTGGTCAAAAGATGTGATGGCTGTCAGAAATTCTCAAGGCGCGCTCATGTACCGGCTCAAGAATTGAGGATGATTCCAATCACCTGGCCGTTTGCAACTTGGGGGCTGGATATGGTTGGGCCTTTCAAGAGGTCCAAGGACAAGAAGACCCACCTTTTGGTGGCGGTTGATAAGTTCACGAAGTGGGTGGAGGCAGAGCCAGTTAGTAAGTGTGACGCAGCCACGGCGGTTCAATTCATCAAAAAGGTGATCTTCCGGTTTGGCTTTCCACACAGCATTATAACAGACAATGGTACCAATCTGTCAAAGGGTGCCATGAAGGAGTTCTGTCAACGTGAGCACATCCGGCTTGACGTGTCATCAGTGGCTCACCCCCAGTCCAATGGTCAAGCGGAGAGGGCCAATCAAGAGATCTTGAGAGGCATCAAACCCCGGCTTATGGTTCCTTTGCAACGGACGCCGGGTTGTTGGGTTGAGGAGCTACCTTCAGTGTTATGGAGCATCAATACCACACCCAACAGATCGACAGGATACACACCGTTCTTCATGGTTTATGGAGCGGAAGCGGTTCTTCCTAGTGACATCCGTCATGACTCACCTCGTGTAGCGGCATACGTTGAAGCTGACAACGAGAAAGCACGGCAGGAAGCTCTTGACCTGTTAGATGAGGAGCGTGACATGGCGGCAGCCCGTTCGGCGATTTATCAGCAAGATCTGCGTCGTTATCATAGCCGCCGGGTTAGAACCAGAACCTTTCAGGAAGGAGATTTGGTGCTTCGACTCATCCAGGATCAGACGGATATGCACAAGCTATCCCCCCCTTGGGAAGGACCTTTTGTGGTCAGCAAGAATCTGCACAACGGGTCATACTACCTAATCGATGTTCGAGAGCGCAAAGACTCACGTAAATCGGAGGAGGAGACCAACCGGCCGTGGAATATTGCTCATCTTCGGCCCTACTATACTTGAGCTACAGGCTCTGCTTATGTACATATTATGACATTGTATATATTATGATCAATATAATAAACCGGAACCTCAGCTAAAGCGGGGTATCTGTTGTTTTCTTACATCATGTGTGGTTACATGGAGCTTACAAAGCGGCGTCCGGTTTACCCCTTGATTTAGCTTCTCAAAGCTTGATATTAGATCACTTGGGGGCTTGGTCGTATCCGAACCATAGCTACACCTCTTGATCGGCGCAATGCCACAGCATCACTTGGGGGCTTGGTCGTATCCGAACCATAGCTACACCTCTTGATCGGCGCAATGCCACAGCATCACTTGGGGGCTTGGTCGTATCCGAACCATAGCTACACCTCTTGATCGGCGCAATGCCACAGCATCACTTGGGGGCTTGGTCGAACCCGAACCATAGCTACACCTCTTGATCGGCGTAATGCCACAGCATCACTTGGGGGCTTGGTCGAACCCGAACCATAGCTACACCTCTTGATCAAATTTGGGGCCTGGCAGCCCGTGAAAAGCCTCGACTACAACGGTTTTTATTTGCCTTTTGCTGAGTTTTCTTTGTTTTAATAAGATTTGTGACGTTTTTAAACCGGTGTTTATCAGCCCGGTTAGGCTATCAACTACAAGTTGACAGTATACAATCAAATTATAATCCGGAGACTATCAGCCCGGTCTGGTTTTGACTCAAAGTCACCAGTATGGAATAAACTGGTGTTTATCACAGCCCGGAACGGTTTTCTGATAAACCGGCATCATATAACAGGAGTTACTTCTACTCCGGATTAGGGTTATTACCCTCATTACAAAGTTGGTCAGCCAACACTATGCCTAAAGGTCACAGGTACCATATATTTCCATATTTGGTTATCTTTTACCTTGGTTATAAACCTTGGTCATATATATATTTGGGTATCATGACCCGCCCGGTGGTAAACCGCCAGGGCGCTTTAAGCTTCTTATCTGCAGGAACAACTTGAATAAATAGCTATGGATTATGAACATCATATCTTAAGCATGGCGGATTAACACGCATCAGTTGCAGATAGATATGCACGAAGGCATAACAGACCAAGTGTTTTAACTAGCCTATTACAAGGCGTTTCAGTGCCCAAAGGGATAATTGTTTCTCAATAAGCATTGCAGCAAGTGGAAGACTAAACCGGCCCCCGGATTATGATTGCTTATCAGCTTGACCTGACGGCTGCGGATCATCTTGCACCGGTTCATCTTCGTCCCTACCCAGCGGCTGGAAGTCAACAGTTGTCCAGTCGATCCCAGTTAAAGCTTGGAACACAGCTTCGTCGCTTATAAGGGTGGACGGTTCAATGTCAGGGGCATAAGTGTGCTTACGGATTGGAGGGATCAGGTTTTGAGCCTCAGGAGTTGGTGCAGCAACCCGCTTGTTATTGGTATCATAACTCGCCTGGTAAAATGAAAGATCAGCCTCTTCAGCAAGTTGACAAGCCAGTGGACGTACTTCCCGGTTTATGGCGCGGAGATCTTCAGTGCAAAATTCTGATCCGTCTTCTTTTAAGCTTGGGTAGCCTTTAGCCACGTCCGTCGGATCAAGATCAGGCACCCATGCTTTTGCCCGGGTTAGTGCGGTCAGAGCGCCAGCCCTTGCAGCAGACCTCTTTAGCTCTTCTACCCGGGCAGGCAGCATAGATAGCCTGTCTAAGGTATCCTTGATTAACGTCGGGGGCGGCTTATTGTGAGAAGCGGTGCAGATAATTCGTTGTGCGCCGGTATACAGTTGTTCTATCAGCGTGTAGGCAGCCTTCAGCTTCTTCTGAACATCAGAGCCCAGATGACTAATGCGAGTTCCTGCATCATTGCAAACATCAGCAAACCGGCAACGCATGGGAAGATATGTTGAAAGTATAAAGTAAGGATGCTTACCAAACACAGCAGCAGTCATGGCATGTATCTGCCGCTTTACACCAGTCAGCTCGTCTACCACCGGTTTGAGAGCTGCTTCAGCGTCTTCAGCTCTTTTCCGCAAAGCGGATTTCTCTGTGTTCCAATCCGCCCGCTCCTTGGCGAAGCTCTCCTTTAGCTTTTCCATAGCGGCTAAGGCGCTCGTCAGCTCATCTTTTGCTTTGGAAGTTTCGGCCTGTTGGGACTTGATGTTCTCTTGCAGATCAGCGGTTTGGCTTTCCTTCTTGCTCAGTTCAGCCTATAAAGAGACAGATACATAATGAGTTGACAGTACATATTTGAAGTACCAAGCACATAACAAGTTATGCCCTTGATACTTGGGGGCTAATGCATATTTGCTCCTTATCAGAAATTTCTACAAGTCCCAAGCACAATACAAGTATTAATCTTGGCACTTGGGGGCTAATGTGTGTTTGCTCAAAAACTGTTGGTATGGGAATTCTTATACAGTCCCGGTTCATCTTTATAAAGTTAAACCGGCCCTTGGGGGCTATACCGGTGAAAGAGCAGTATGGCAAATTTTAAGGAACCGGTTCATCATAAAGAAGTAATCTGGTCCCTGGAGGCTAAATATGCAAAGTTAAGTTATGACAAAGTCCCGGTTTAGATTGGTATCATAAACCGTCACTTGGGGGCTACTAGGAGTTGATAAACTGCAATTGGACAAAAGAGAAAAATAGTAGTTACCTCATATCGCTCCTTCATCAAGTTTACCAAACTAGCTTCATAGTCACGGCTGGTATACAGACGGTTCAAGAAGCCAGAGTGAATGTCTTGAGCATTGAGATGGGCGTAGCTTGATAAATCGGCATTCCATTTGCCTTTGCCGATAGCAGAGAGCTCGTCCTTGGCAGTATGCTTTGACAAAGCGACAGGGTTGCCAGGAGTGGTGTGGCCAGTGCCAGTAATCATAATGTCATCATCTTGATCATCAGCAGCCTTCGCTGGAGTTGGCGGTTTGTCAGTATCCTTAACCGGACTGGCCGGTTTGTCATCAGTTCGGACAGGGCTGGTTGGCCGGTCTGCATGGCTTGTAGTGTCAACTTGCACTTGTTCGGCAAGGAAGTCATGGTCTTGAGGCGGCGGATCGTTAAGCATGTCGTCAGCGTCGGTTTCTTCCGGATCTGGAGTTGTTTCCGGTTCAGCAGCTACATTATCATCAGCCGGTTTGCTTAACCGAGCCTTCTTGCTGGGTCTTGGCTTGGCGCTGAGAAAAGATAGACATAAGGATCAGTACAGTATGTAAAGATAACACATCAAGAATAAAGACACGTGCATAGCTCACCCAGGAACTGTTTTGAGGGGTGGAAGCTGCGTGGCCGATGACTCGCCAGAGGATGAGTGAGAAGTACCCTGATAATTTGAATCAGACGGGTTAAGAGGCTGGCGGAAACAACCTGCTTTTGGGCATGAAGTATCAATGGGATAAGAGACCTCTGATCGGCGTTTCCGAACCGGACTGTTCGGTAAACCGGCGGAGGTAACTACCTGGCCACTGTGCCGGGTTGTACGGCGAGCTTCGTGCTGCTGCGTCTTCAAAAGAAAGTTTGGGTCCAAGTAAGCAAGAGGGTGAGAAAATTTTACTTTCCGGTTTGCTTGACGGATTTTTGATGTTGGCAGAGGATCTGAATCGGAGGAAAGAATGGTTACCTCTACGTCCTCAGCATGACTGCCTTCAGCGTCGTCCTGATAATAATCATTGTCAATGAGATGTACGAAAAATGAACCAAGAGAGTCAAGTTCTACCTCTGGTTCCGGGTTACCCACATCGTCATCAGCTGGTGGATCGGAGGATGCAGTGGTCCTTCTCTTAGCAGGTTTTTTAACAACCTTGGTCTTTGGACGAACCGGCTTGACCGGTTTATCTTGCGGCTTCGCCGGTTTGACTTGGGATGGTTTCTTGTTCCAGAACGGATCATCACCCTGTCAGAAAATAATCACACTTTCAGAGAATATTTGGACAGAAGCAACTTCAGATAAAAAGATTATATGATTCTTACAGCTGGTGGTTTGTTGAAGGTGCAGAAAGGGAGTAGTCCGGTTTGGGCACAGACAGCCTCCGGTTCGTTCAGTATCTTTTTTACAGCCTCAGTGACTTCTGCATCTGTAAGCTGAATGTCAATGTGCCGCTGAGCATCCTTCAAACTCCCCGTATACTCACACATCAAACCGGAGCGCCGGCTTAAGGGCAGAATACTCCAGCTTATCCAGCAATGAGCAAGATCAACTCCTGTCAAACCGTTCGCCATGAAGGCTCTAAGCTTTGATAATTGGGGAGCATAGTTGGCCCTTTCTCTTGCCGTCAACCTCTGAGGAAAAGGATGTGTGTTGCTAAGGCGCTCAGGGCGGTAACCCGGCAGGGGGTTTTCATTGGATGGGGATGTATCCATGCAGTAAAACCAAGTCTGGTTCCACTCTTTGGGGTGACTGTGGAGTTTGGGATGGGGGAAGGTGACTTCCTTCCTTTTCTGAACCGCCATTCCGCCCAGTTCCGTATTGGGTCCATCTGAGAACTCTGTGCGACGGTTTAAGTGAAAGAAATCCCTAAATAGTTCGACTGAAGGTTCCTCTTGCAGATAAACCTCACAAAAGACTTGGAAGTGGCAGATGTTGGTTACATAATTGGGACCGATGTCTTGAGGGCGCAGTTGGAAACTAGCCAGTACATCCCGAAAAAAATTCAACCGGGAGGGCTAAAACCTCGTCCGAGATGATCAGCGAAAAACACGACTACCTCTCCATCCTTGGGTGTAGGAGGATTTTCCGAGCCAGGGACCCTCCAGTGGATGACATCTTTTTTAGCTAAAGCGCCCGTGCTATCAAGATTGTTTAACTGCTCTTCAGTTACTCGAGAGGAAGCCCAATTGCATTCATAGACTTGCTTGACCATGGCAATGGAAATCTGAAACCTGGTTATTGCCGGTTTAAGATTTACAATGGACAACTATACAACAGTATAAGGATACAGGCATATTGATAAACCGGAATTGGTTATTTGTAAACCAGAGTCTGGTATATTGGCGATTCAACAGGGGACTAATGGTATCTACTGGGTCATCATTTTGTATATGAAGTGAAACCGCCCAATCTGGTATTAAAGATGTATAAGTGAAGGGAAAAACAGGTTTCACAAGTTGGCATTATAATTTTGGATCTAGCGCATGTCAGAAAATGAAAATATATTCAGACCTAAATATTGGTACCGAAGCAGTTGATGAAGGTTCACATCGGATTTTCTACTTGAACGAGATGCATGGATGGAAAAGAAGGGCTACGGCTATCGCCGTACAGGATAAATATCAAGGTTTGAATCAAAGAGCTATTGCACAACGACGAACACCGACGAACACCGATGAACACTGAAACCCTAATGACAGATCTATGGCGGAATGAAAGAAGGCTTACTGATGCTGATGGAAGAGCGGAGAGGCACCGCGATTCTCTGGTGCGTTCAGGGTGATGCAGCGGCCGGAGTTGAGGCAGAAGCGAAGGTCGACGGTGGCGGCGGAGCTCCAAAGGTTGGGCAGCGCAAGGAAGAGGACGAGGTGAAGAGATACGGCGGGAAATGGAAAGACCCCTGGCCCTATTTATAATGGCAGAAAGATAGCGTCAGTTGCGAAAATCAAGGAGCCTAAATTTTGGATATGAGGCGGAGCTGTCGCCTCGATTGTCGGAGGCTCGTTAATGACAGGTGACGTCACGGCGGTTTACCATGATCCTAGAAGATGATGTCACGGCGGTTTACAAGATTGTGTGAAGATGTTGAAGAAGAAATTTTCTTAAGTATTGAGGATTGACATGAACCAGTTCAAATCAATCTGGGGCCTAATGTTGGGGATATTACCACTGGGCGTAAACCGTCCAGGAGAGGCCGGGTTAACCCCATAAGTAGTTCATCTGTATCTGAAGTCCATGAAGACACACGGTGAAGCTTCATGAAGGCCCAGGGCCCAAAGCCGGTTTAAGGCCTGAAAACATAAACCGGCATTGACATGTAAACTTGTGTTGTAAGATAGAAGTAGCAGAGACCGAGCCGGACACGATTATGAGCCGGCCTCGGGATTCTGTAAACCGGCGGGCGTCAACACATGTATATAAGGGGACGACCCGGCGGCGGTTCAGGAACAACAGACAACAACTCGAGACTCAGGCAAAGCGTATTCGCTCCATGGTCATCGAAACCCCATCAATTCCATCACAACTAGACGTAGGCTTTTACCTTCATCGTAAGGGGCCGAACTAGTATAAAACTCTCTTGCGTCCCTTGTCCGCTTTAACCCCTTTAAGCTAACCCGTAGCGATGGCTCCACGACTAAGTCCTTTCTCTAGGACATCTGCTGTGACAAAACCACGACAATGCTAATATTATCTGTTTTGGATGTTTAATGGGCTTTATTATGCACTTTTATATTATTTTTGGGGCTAACCTACTAACCGGAGGCCCAGTGCAAATTGCTGTTTTTTTTGCCTATTTCAGTGTTTCGTAGAAAAGTAATATCAAGCGGAGTCCAAACGGAATGAAACCTTCAGGAGAATCGTTTTTGGAACAAACGCAATCCAGGAGACTTGGTGTGGACGTCAAGGAAGCCACGAGGTGGCCACGAGGTAGGAGGGCGCGCCCAGGGGGGTAGGCGCGGCCCCACCCTCGTGGGCCCCTCGTAGATCCACCGACCTACTTCTTTCACCTATATATACTCTTATACCCTGAAAACATCCAGGAGCACCACAAAACCCTATTTCCACCGCCGCAACCTTGTGTACCCGTGAGATCCCATCTTGGGGCCTTTTTTGGCGCTTCGCCGGAGGGGGAATCGATCACGGAGGGCTTCTACATCAACACCATAGCCTCTCCGATGATGTGTGAGTAGATTACCACAGACCTTCGGGTCCATAGTTATTGGCTAGATGGCTTCTTCTCTCTCTTTGGATCTCAATACGAAGTTCTCCTCGATTCTCTTGGAGATCTATTCGATGTAATAATTTTTGTGGTGTGTTTGTCGAGATCCGATGAATTGTGGGTTTATGATCAAGATTTTCTATGAACAATATTTGATTCTTCTCTGAATTCTTATATGTATGATTTGATATCTTTGCAAGTCTCTTCGAATTATCAGTTTGGTTTGGCCTACTAGATTGATCTTTCTTGCAATGGGAGAAGTGCTTAGCTTTGGGTTCAATCTTGCGGTGTCCTTTCCCAGTGACAGCAGGGGCAGCAAGGCACGTATTGTATTGTTGCCATCGAGGATAAAAAGATGGGGTATATATCATATTGCTTGAGTTTATCCCTCTACATCATGTCATCTTGCCTAATGCGTTACTCTGTTCTTACGAATTTAATACTCTAGATGCATGCTGGATAGCGGTCGATGTGTGGAGTAATAGTAGTAGATGCAGAATCGTTTCGGTCTACTTGTCACGGATGTGATGCCTATATACATGATCATGCCTAGATATTCTCATAACTATGCACTTTCCTATCAATTGCTCGACAGTAATTTGTTCACCCACCGTAAAATATGCTATCTTGAGAGAAGCCACTAGTAAAACCTATGGCCCCGGGGTCTATCTTCCATTATATTAATCTCCCGCCAACTAGCTATTTCTGTTACAGTTTATTTTGCAATCTTTACTTTTCAATCTATACAACAAAAATAAAAAAATATTTATCTTATTATCTCTATCAGATCTCACTTTTGCAAGTGGCCATGAAGGGATTGACAACCCCTTTATCGCGTTGGTTGCAAGGTTCTTAATTGTTTGTGCAGGTACTAGGGATTTGCATGTAGTCTCCTACTGGATTGATACCTTGGTTCTCAAAAACTGAGGGAAATACTTACGCTACTTTGCTGCATCACCCTTTCCTCTTCAAGGGAAAACCAACACATCCTCAAGAGGTAGCAAGAAGGATTTCTGGCGCCGTTGCCGGGGAGGCTTACGCCAAGTCAAGTCAAGATTTGATCTCCCGCCAATGTGCGATTTCTGGCGCCGTTGCCGGGGAGATTTACGCACAAGTCAAGACATACCAAGTACCCATCAGAAACTCTTATCCCTCGCATTACATTATTTGCCATTTGCCTCTCGTTTCCCTCTCCCCCACTTCACCCTTGCTATTTTATTCGCCTCTTTCCCGTTTGCCTTTCTTTCGCCATGGCCGAATCGAAAAGGGCTAAGGGTTCTCTCCCGGGTTTTAGTATTTTGGATAGTCCCTCTGTCCTATCTCAGCTCATAAATAATAATGCTATGGAAAGACCTACCGGGGTTATCAATGAGAGTTTGAATAATTTCGATGAATATTATCCCGGAATTTTTCATTATTTACTTGATGTTTCTTTGAAAGATGCTTGGGATAGGCTATTAAGGATCCGAGCCAGCTATGTGCCCCAATATCAAATTGAGATATACTTAAAAAGCTTTTATGTTGGCTTACGCTCTTCATTCAAGCAAGTTTTAGATTCTATTTTGAAGAAGGTTTTCTTGAGGGGGATCCCATAGATACCTATGAAAAGATGAAACCATATTTGGGCACCCTATGAGTGAGAAGGTTGAATCTACCTCGCTTTTGTGTTTCTATCAAAATGAAATTAACAAAAAGATGAAGGCTAGCTTAGATGCAAATTTATGTAGCGTGCTTAATCTTTCTTCCACCATTAATGTCCATGTGCTTTCTCAAAATATAAAGATAAATGCTATAGATAAGAAATTTTCTCTTTTCTTTCCCAACATCAAAGATGGTAATACCTAGATCTATTCTCGTTTTTATGCCTAGCTAGGAGCATTAAACGATAGCGCTTGTTGGGAGGCAACCCAATTTTATTTTTGTTCCTTTCTTTTTGTTCCTGTTTAGTAATAGATAAATCATCTAGCCTCTGGTTAGATTTGGTTTTATGTTTTAATTAGTGTTTGTGCCAAGTTAAACCTATAGGATCGTCTTGATGATAATTATTTGATCTTGCTGAAAAAGTCAGAAACTTTCTGCTCACGAAAACAATTGTTAAAAATCACCAGAACATGATAAAATACTGATTCCAATTGCAGTACATCAATAAACAAATTATGTAGGTCTTCCTATTTTGGTAGATTTTTCTGAGTTACAGAAGTTTGCGTCTGATACAGATTACTACAGACTATTCTGTTTTTGACAGATTCTGTTTTTCGTGTGTTGTTTGCTTATTTTGATGAATCTATGGCTAGTATCGGGGGTTATGAACCATAGAGAAGTTGGAATACATTAGGTTTAACACCAATATAAATAAAGAATGAGTTCATTGCCGTACTTTAAAGTGGTGGTTTGTTTTATTTCGCTAACGGAGCTCATGAGATTTTCTATTGAGTTTTGTGTTGTGAAGTTTTCAAGTCTTTGGGTAAAGATTTGATGGATTTTGGAACAAGGAGTGGCAAGAGCCCAAGGCATCCCCTCTTTCGTCTTCGTCCATCGGTAACTTTACTTGAGGCTATATTTTTATTCACCACATGATATGTGTTTTTCTTGGAGCGTCTTGTATGATTTGAGTCTTTGCTTTTTAGTTTACCACAATCATCATTGCTGTACACACCTTTTGGAGAGACACACATGAATCGGAGTTTATTAGAATACTCTATGTGCTTCACTTATATCTTTTGAGCTAGATAATTTTGCTCTAGTGCTTCACTTATATCTTTTTAGAGCACGGTGGTGGTTTATTTATAGAAATTATTGATCTCTCATGCTTCACTTATATTATTTTGAGAGTCTTTTAGAACATTATGGTAATTTGCTTTGGTTAAAAAAGAATTAGTCCTAATGTGATCAGCATCCAAGATAGGTATAATAAAAACTATCATATAAAGTGCATTGAATATTACGAGAAGTTTGATTCTTTATGATTTTTTTGAGATATGAAGATGGTGATATTAGAGTCATGCTAGTTGAGTAGTTGTGAATTTGAGAAATACTTGTGTTAAAGTTTATGATTCCCGTAGCATGCACGTATGGTGAACCGTTATGTGATGAAGTCGGAGCATGATTTATTTATTGATTGTCTTCCTTATGAGTGGCGGTCGGGGACGAGCGATGGTCTTTTCCTACCAATCTATCCCCCTAGGAGCATGCGCTTAGTACTTTGTTTCGATAACTAATAGATCTTTGCAATTAGTATGTGAGTTCTTTATGCCTAATGTTGAGGCCATGGATTATACGCACTCTCACCCTACCACGATTGCTAGCCTCTCTAATACCACGCACCTTTTGCCGGTATCATACACCCACCATATACCTTCCTCAAAACAGCCACCATACCTACCTATTATGGCATTTCCATAGCCATTCCGAGATATATTGCCATGCAACTTTCCACCGTTCTGTTTATTATGACATGTTTCATCATTGTCATATTGCTTTGCATGATCATGTAGTTGACATAGTATTTGTGGCAAAGTCACCGTTCATGATTTTCATACATGTACTTGATTCATTGCATATCCCGGTACACCGCCGGAGGCATTCACATAGAGTCATATTTTTTTTCTAAGTATTGAGTTGTAATTTTGGAGTTGTAAGTAAATAAAAGTGTGATGATCATCATTATTAGAGCATTGTCCCAAGTGAGGGAAGGATGGTGGAGACTATGATTCCCCCACAAATCGGGATGAGACTCCGGACTAAAAAAAGAGAAATAAAAGAGGCCATATAAAAAAGAGAAGGGCCCAAACAAAAAAATGAGAGAAAAAGAGAGAAGGGACAATGTTACTATCCTTTTACCACACTTGTGCTTCAAAGTAGCACCGTGATCTTCATGATAGAAAGACTCCTATGTTGTCACTTTCATATACTAGTGAGAATTTTACATTATAGAACTTGGCTTGTATATTCCAATGATGGGCTTCCTCAAATTGCCCTAGGTCTTCGTGAGCAAGCGAGTTGGATGCACACCCACTTAGTTCCTTTTGTTGAGCTTTCATACACTTATAGCTCTAGTGCATCCGTTGCATGGCAATCCCTACTCACTCACATTGATATCTATTGATGGGCATCTCATAGCCCGTTGATACACCTAGTTGATGTGAGACTATCTTCTTCTTTATGTCTTCTCCACAACCGTCATTCTATTCCACATATAGTGTTATGTCCATGGCTCACGCTCATGTATTGCGTGAAAATTGAAAACGTTTGTGAACATCAAAAGTATAAAACAATTGCTTGGCTTGTCATCGGGGTTGTGCATGATTTCAATATTTTATGTGATGAAGATAGAGCATAGCCAGACTATATGATTTTGTAGGGATAACTTTCTTTGGCCATGTTATTTTGAGAAGACATGGTTGCTTTATTAGTATGCTTGAAGTATTATTATTTTTATGTCAATACTAAACTTCTATCTTGAATATTTCGGATCTAAACATTCATGCCACAATAAAGAAAATTACATTGAGGATTATGCTAGGTAGCATTCCACATCAAAAATTCTGTTTTTATCAAATTCCTACTCGAGGACGAGCAGGAATTAAGCTTGGGGATGCTTGATACGTCTCCAACGTATCTATAATTTTTTATGGTTCCATGCTATTATATTATCTGTTTTCGATGTTTAATGGGCTTTATTATGCACTTCTATATTATTTTTGGGACTAACCTACTAACCGGAGGCCTAGTGCAAATTGCTGTTTTTTTTGCCTATTATAGTGTTTCGTAGAAAATGAATATCAAACGGAGTCCAAACGGAACGAAACCTTCGGGAGAATCGTTTTTGGAGCAAATGCAATCCAGGAGACTTGGAGTGGACGTCAAGGAAGCCACGAGGTAGGAGGGCGCGCCCCCACCCTTGTGGGCCCATCGTAGCTCCACCGACCAACTTCTTTCGCCTATATATACTCTTATACCCTGAAAACATCCAGGAGCACCACAAAACCCTATTTCCACTGCCGCAACCTTCTGTACCCATGAGATCCCATCTTGGGGCCTTTTCCGGCGCTCCGCCGGAGGGGGAATCGATCACGGAGGGCTTCTACATCAACACCATAACCTGTCCAATGATGTGTGAGTAGTTTACCACGGACCTTCGGGTCCATAGTTATTAGCTAGATGGCTTCTTCTCTCTCTTTTGATCTCAATACAAATTTCTCCTCGATTCTCTTGGAGATCTATTCGATGTAATACTTTTTGCGGTGTGTTTGTTGAGATCCGATGAATTGTGGGTTTATGATCAAGATTATCTATGAACAATATTTGATTCTTCTCTGAATTCTTATATGTATGATTTGATATCTTTGCAAGTCTCTTCGAATTATCAGTTTGGTTTGGCCTACTAGATTGATCTTTCTTGCAATGGGAGAAGTGCTTAGCTTTGGGTTCAATCTTGCGGTGTCTTTTCCCAGTGACAGTAGGGGCAGCAAGGCACGCATTGTATTGTTGCCATCGAGGATAAAAGGATGGGGTTTATATCATATTCCTTGAGTTTATCCCTCTACATCAGGTCATCTTGCCTAATGCGTTACTCTGTTCTTACGAACTTAGTACTCTAGATGCATGCTGGATAGCGGTTGATGTGTGGAGTAATAGTAGTAGATGTAGAATCGTTTTGGTCTACTTGTCACGGACGTGATGCCTATATACATGATCATGCCTAGATATTGTCATAACTATGCACTTTTCTATCAATTGCTCGACAGTAATTTTTTCACCCACCGTAAAATATGCTGTCTTGAGAGAAGCCACTAGTGAAACCTATGGCCCCCGGGTCTATTTTCCATCATACAAGTTTCCGATCTATTTTATTTTGCAATCTTTACTTTTCAATCTATACAACAAAAATACCAAAAATATTTATCTTATTATCTTTATCAGATCTCACTTTTGCAAGTGGTCGTGAAGGGATTGACAACCCCTTTATCGTGTTGGTTGCAAGGTTCTTAATTGTTTGTGCAGGTACTAGGGATTTGGGTGTAGTCTCCTACTGGATTGATACCTTGGTTCTCAAAAACTGAGGGAAATACTTACGCTACTTTGCTGCATCACCCTTTCCTCTTCAAGGGAAAACCAACGCATGCTCAAGAGGTAGCAGCTCCATACATGTCAGTCAAAATCAGTGAGGGGGAGTGTCCACCATATATGAGAGAAGAAGAATACCGACTTTTGTCGTGGGGGTCACTCTTTCTCTTCTTTCTCGTGATAGACCTTTTGCTTATGCACTAGAAGGAAGAGAAGAGCGACCACCACCAACAGTCAAAAAATCAGTGAGGGAGTGTCCACCATATATGGTTGAAATGTTTGAGAGGAAGAATCCCGACTATTGCCGTGGGGGTCGATTCTTCTTCTTTCGCAAGTGCTAGACATTTTGGTGTATGCTACCTCTTGAGCACTGCGTTGGTTTTCCCTTGAAGAGGAAAGGGTGATGCAGTAAAGTAGCGTAAGTATTTCCCTCAGTTTTTTAGAACCAAGGTATCAATGCAGTAGGAGGCTACACGCAAGTCCCTCGCACCTACACAAACAAATAAATCCTCGCAACCAACGCGATAAGGGGTTGTCAATCCCTACACGGTCACTTACGAGAGTGAGATCTGATAGATATGATAGGATAATATTTTTGGTATTTTTGTGATAAAGATGCAAAGTAAAATAAACAAAATAAAAACGGCGCCAGAAATAGCTAAGTGTTGGAAGATTAATATGATGGATAATAGACCCAGGGGCCATAGGTTTCACTAGTGGCTTCTCTCAAGAGCATAAGTATTTTATGGTGAGTGAACAAATTACTGTTGACCAATTGACAGAATTGAGAATAGATGAGAATATCTAGGTATGATCATGTATATAGGCATCACGTCCGAGACAAGTAGACCGACTCCTGCCTGCATCTACTACTATTACTCCACACATCGACCGCTATCCAGCATGCATCTAGAGTATTAAGTTCATAAGAACAGAGTAACGCTTTAAGCAAGATGACATGATGTAGAGGGATAAATTCATGCAATATGATAAAAACTCCATCTTGTTATCCTCGATTGCAACAATACAATGCGTGCCTTGCTGCCCCTACTGTCACTGGGAAAGGACACCGCAAGATTGAACCCAAAGCTAAGCACTTCTCCCATTGCAAGAAAGATCAATCTAGTAGGCCAAACCAAACTGATAATTCGAAGAGACTTGCAAAGATAACCAATCATACATAAAAGAATTCAGAGAAGATTCAAATATTGTTCATAGATAAACTTGATCATAAACCCACAATTCATCGGTCTCAACAAACACACCGCAAAAGAAGATTACATCGAATAGATCTCCACAAGAGAGGGGGAGAACATTGTATTGAGATCCAAAAAGAGAGAAGAAGCCATCTAGCTAATAACATGGACCCTAAGGTCTGAGGTAAACTACTCACACTTCATCGGAGAGGCTATGGTGTTGATCTAGAAGCCCTCCGTGATTGATGCCCCCTCCGGCGGAGCTCCGAAACAGGCCCCAAGATGGGATCTCATGGGTACAGAAGGTTGCGGCGGTGGAATTAGGTTTTTGGCTCCGTATCTGATCGTTAGGGGGTACGTAGGTATATATAGGAGGAAGGAGTACGTCGGTGGAGCAACGTGGGGCCCACGAGGGTGGAGGGCGCGCTTGGGGGGGGTATGCGCGCCCCCATACCTCGTGGCTTCCTGGAAGCTTCCTTGACGTAGGGTCCAAGTCTCCTGGATCATGTTCGTTCTGAAAATCACGTTCCCGAAGGTTTCATTCCGTTTTGACTCCGTTTGATATTCTTTTTCTGCGAAACTCTGAAATAGGCAAAAAACAACAATTCTGGGCTGGGCCTCCGGTTAATAGGCTAGTCCCAAAAATAATATAAAAGTGAATAATAAAGCCCAATAATGTCCAAAACAGAGGATAATATAGCATGGAGCAATCAAAAATTACAGATACGTTGGAGACGTATCAAGCATCCCCAAGCTTAATTCCTGCTCGTCCTCGAGTAGGTAAATGATAAAAACAGAATTTTTGATGCGGAGTGCTACTTGGCATAATTTCAATGTAATTCTTCTTAATTGTGGTATGAATATTCATATCTGAAAGATTCAAGATAAAAGTTCATATTGACATAAGAATAATAATACTTCAAGCATACTAACTAAGCAATTATGTCTTCTCAAAATAACATGGCCAAAGAAAGTTATCCCTACAAAATCATATAGTCTGGCTATGCTCTATCTTCACCACACAAAATATTTAAATCATGCACAACCCCAATGACAAGCCAAGCAATTGTTTCATACTCTTGACATTCTCAAACTTTTTCAATCTTCACTCAATACATGAGCGTGAGCCATGGACATAGCACTATATGTGGAATAGAATGGTGGTTGTGGAGAAGACAAAAAGGACAAGATAGTCTCACATCAACTAGGCGTATGACGGGCTATGGAGATGCCCATCAATAGATATCAATGTGAGTGAGTAGGGATTGCCATGCAACGGATGCACTAGAGCTATAAGTATATGAAAGCTCAACAAAAGAAACTAAGTGGGTGTGCATCCAACTCGCTTGCTCACGAAGACCTGGGGCATTTTGAGGAAGCCCATCATTGGAATATACAAGCCAAGTTCTATAATGAAAAATTCCCAGTAGTATACGAAGTGATATCATAGGAGACTCTCTATCATGAAGATCATGGTGCTACTTTCAAGCACAAGTGTGGTAAAAGGATAGTAATATTGTCCCTTCTCTCTTTTTCTCTTTTTTTTTGTTTGGGCCTTTTCTCTTTTTTTGGCCTCTTTTTTTCGTCCGGAGTCTCATCCCGACTTATGGGGGAATCATAGTCTCTATAATCCTTTCCTCACTTGGGACAATGCTCTGAAAATGATGATCATCACACTTTTATTTTCTTACAACTCAACAATTACAACTCAATACTTAGAACAAAATATGACTCTATGTGAATGCCTCCGGCGGTGTACCGGGATATGCAATGAATCAAGAGTGACATGTATGAAAGAATTATGAATGGTGGCTTTGCCACAAATACAATGTCAACTACATGATTATGCAAAGCAATATGACAATGATGGAGCGTGTCATAGTAAACGGAACGGTGGTAAGTTGCGTGGCAATATATCTCGGAATGGCTATGGAAATGCCATGATAGGTAGGTATGGTGGCTGTTTTGAGGAAGGTTTATGGTGGGTATATGATACCGGCGAAAAGTGCGCGGTATTAGAGAGGCTAGCAATGGTGGAAGGAAGAAAGTGCGTATAATCCATGGACTCAACATTAGTCATAAAGAACTCATATACTTATTGCAAAAACCTACAAGTTATCAAAGCAAAGTATTACGCGCATGCTTCTAGGGGGATAGATTGGTAGGAAAAGACCATCGCTCGTCCCCGACCGCCACTCATAAGGAAGACAATCAATAAATAAATTATGCTCCGACTTCATCACATAACGGTTCACCATACGTGCATGCTACGGGAATCACAAACTTTAACACAAGTATTTCTCAAATTCACAACTACTCAACTAGCATGACTCTAATATCACCATCTCCATATCTCAAAACAATTATCAAGCATCAAACTTCTCATAGTATTCAACACACTCATAAGAATTTTTATTTTACTAATCTTGTATGCCTAATATTGTTAAAGCAAACTACCATGCTGTTTTATAGGACTCTCAAAATAATCTAAGTGAAGCATGAGAGAACAATAGTTTCTATAAAACAAATCCACCACCGTGCTCTAAAAGATATAAATGAATCGCTAGAGCAAAAACTATATAACTCAAAAGATATAAGTGAAGCACATAGAGTAATCCAATAATTTCCGAATCATGTGTGTCTCTCTCAAAAGGTGTGTACAGCAAAGATGATTGTGGTAAACTAAAAAGTAAAGACTCAAATCATACAAGACGCTCCAAGCAAAACACATATCATGTGGTGAATAAAAATATAGCTCCAAGTAAAGTTACCGATGGAAGTAGACGAAAGAGGGGATGCCTTCCGGGGCATCCCCAAGCTTTGGCTTTTAGGTGTCCTTAGATTATCTTGGGGGTGCCATGGGCATCCCCAAGCTTAGCCTCTTGCCACTCCTTGTTCCATAATCCATCAAATCTTTTACCCAAAACTTGAAAACTTCACAACACAAAACATAGCAGAAAATCTCGTGAGCTCCGTTAGCGAAAGAAAACAAAAGACCACTTCAAGGTACTGTAATGAACTCATTCTTTATTTATATTGGTGTTAAACCTACTGTATTCCAACTTCTCTATGGTTTATAAACTCTTTTACTAGCCATAGATTCATCAAGAAAAGCAAACAACACACAAAAAACAGAATCTGTCAAAAACAGAACAGTCTGTAGTAATCTGTAACTAACGCAAACTTCTGGAACTCCAAAAAATCAGCCAAAATAGGAAGACCTAGGAAATTTGTTTATTGATCAGCAGCAATTGGAATCAATATTTTATCACGTTCTGGTGATTTTTAACAATTATTTTGGTGAACAGAATGTTTCTGGAATTTTCTGCAAGATCAAATAACTATCATCCAAGAAGATCCTATAGGTTTAACTTGGCACAAACACTAATTAAAACATAAAAACACATCTAACCAGAGGCTATATCAAATATTTATTCCTAAACAGAAGCAAAAAGCAAAAAAAATTAAAAATAAAATTGGGTTGCCTCCCAACAAGCGCTATCGTTTAACGCCCCTAGCTAGGCATAAAAGCAAGGATGGATCCAGGTATTGCCATCTTTGGTTTTAGGGAAAAAGAGAGCAAACTTGTTATCTATGGAATTAATCTTTCCATTTTGACAAAGTACATAGCCATTAATGGTAGAAGAAAGATTAAGTATGTTGCGGAAATTGGCATCTAGGCTAGCTTTTATCTCTTTGATAGACTCGTTTTGGTAAGAAAGCAAAAGAGATGTGATTTCAACTTTCTCGTTAATGGGGTGCCCAAATATAGTTTTCATCTTTTCATAGGTATCTATGGGGTCCCCTTCGAGAAAACCCTCTTCAAAAATAGACTCTAAAACTTGTTTGAACGAAGCGGGCAACCCAACATAAAAGCTCTTTAAGTAAACCTCAATTTGGTATTGAGGTACATAGCTAGCCCGGATCCTTAATAGCCTATCCCAAGCATCTTTCAAAGATTCATCGAGTAAATAACGAAATATTCCAGAATCTTCTTCATCAAAATTGTAAGGTTTTCATTGATAACTCCGGCAGGTTTTTCCATGGTATTTTTATTTATGAGTTTAGAAAAGATAGCAGGATTGTCTAAAGTGCTAAAACTTGGGAGAGGAATCCCAACTCTTTTTGGTTTCGACATGGCAAGGGAAAAGTGAATGAAAAGAGGCAACTGGAAAAGAGGGGGCGAATAAAACGGCAAGGGTGAAGTGGGGGAGAGGAAAACGAGAGGCAAATGGCAAATAATGTAATGCGGGAGATAAGGGTTTGTGATGGGTACTTGGTATGTTGACTTTTGCGTAGACCTCCCCGGCAACGGCGCCAGAAATCCTTCTTGCTACCTCTTGAGCACTGCGTTGGTTTTCCCTTGAAGAGGAAAGGGTGATACAGCAAAGTAGTGTAAGTATTTCCCTCAGTTTTTGAGAACCAAGGTATCAATCCAGTAGGAGGCTACACGCAAGTCCCTCGCACCTACACAAACAAATAAATCCTCGCAACCAACGCGATAAGGGGTTGTCAATCCCTACACGGTCACTTACGAGAGTGAGATCTGATAGATATGATAGGATAATATTTTTGGTATTTTTGTGATAAAGATGCAAAGTAAAATAAACAAAATAAAAACGGCGCCAGAAATAGCTAAGTGTTGGAAGATTAATATGATGGATAATAGACCCGGGGGCCATAGGTTTCACTAGTGGCTTCTCTCAAGAGCATAAGTATTTTACGGTGGGTGAACAAATTACTGTTGATAATTGACAGAATTGAGCATAGTTATGAGAATATTTAGGTATGATCATGTATATAGGCATCACGTCCAAGACAAGTAGACCGACTCCTGCCTGCATCTACTACTATTACTCCACACATCGACCGCAATCCAGCATGCATCTAGAGTATTAAGTTCATAAGAACAGAGTAACGCTTTAAGCAAGATGACATGATGTAGAGGGATAAATTCATGCAATATGATAAAAAAAACCCCATCTTGTTATCCTCGATGGCAACAATACAATATGTGCCTTGCTGCCCCTACTGTCACTGGGAAAGGACACCGCAAGATTGAACCCAAAGCTAAGCACTTCTCCCATTGCAAGAAAGATCAATCTAGTAGGCCAAACCAAACTGATAATTCGAAGAGACTTGCAAAGATAACCAATCATACATAAAAGAATTCAGAGAAGATTCAAATATTGTTCATAGATAAACTTGATCATAAACCCACAATTCATCGGTCTCAACAAACACACCGCAAAAGAAGATTACATCGAATAGATCTCCACAAGAGAGGGGGAGAACATTGTATTGAGATCCAAAAAGAGAGAAGAAGCCATCTAGCTAATAACTATGGACCCGAAGTTCTGAGGTAAACTACTCACACTTCATCGGAGAGGCTATGGTGTTGATGTAGAAGCCCTCCGTGATTGATGCCCCCTCCGGCGGAGCTCCGGAACAGGCCCCAAGATGGGATCTCGTGGGTACAGAAGGTTGCGGCGGTGGAATTAGGTTTTTGGCTCCGTATCTGATCGTTTGGGGGTACGTAGGTATATATAGGAGGAAGGCGTACGTCGGTGGAGCAACATGGGGCCCACGAGCTTCCTGGAAGCTTCCTTGACATAGGGTCCAAGTCTCCTGGATCATGTTCGTTCTGAAAATCACGTTCCCGAAGGTTTCATTCTGTTTGGACTCCGTTTGATATTCTTTTTCTGCGAAACTCTGAAATAGGCAAAAAACAACAATTCTGGGCTGGGCCTCCGGTTAATAGATTAGTCCCAAAAATAATATAAAAGTGAATAATAAAGCCCAATAATGTCCAAAACAGAAGATAATATAGCATGGAGCAATCAAAAATTGTAGATACGTTGGATACGTATCAGTGTAATGCACTTTCGAAAGAAAGGAGGAGCGACCATCACCGACGGTCGCAAATATCAGAGAGGGAGTGTCGACCATATACTATCAACATATCAGAGAGGAAGAATTCCGACTATTGTCATGGGGGTCGCTTCTCCTTCGTTCCCGTGTGCTAGACATTTTGGTGTAACGCACTTAGGAACGAAGGGAGGAGCGACCATCACTGGCAGTCGAATATATCCAAGAGGGAGCGCCCACCATATACACCATGTGAGATGAGAGTTTTCAAGGAAGACTCGAGACACCGAAAGTCAACCCGTGCTGAATAGTGATCTGTGTGTTGAGTTTCTGGTAATTGTCGTCGATTTATAATCTTTGAATTATGAACACAGGAAATATCTGACGATCATAGGATCCCCGAGTGCGAATACTGCAGCGACGACCGGGGTATGTGCGACATGCATCACCTGGAAAACTATAGGTTCATCATCAAGCTAGACGAGACCTTCGATGTTTTTACGGTACGTAACGACGAATTCTATGATAGGTTCTTACTGATCATCGCGCGCCCGCCGCAGGCGGGGGAAGCCGGCGGGTGCGCGGAGACGGGCGGCCGGGCCGGCGCCTCGGCTCTGCTAGACGCCGGTTGACGACGCGGGAGCCGGCCAGGCACGGGAGAAGCAGGGATCGGCGCAGGAAATACGGTACAGCGGGGAGGCGTCGCAGCCAGTCGCAGCGCAGCAGCCGGCGCCGAGGCGGGGGCGCAGACGGCCGAGGGGCAGAAGCCGGCGCGGGCGCTGGGGCACAGCAGCAGCCGGCGCCGGGGCGCATGGTGCGGGAGCCGGGGCTCTGTGGTGCGGCCGACGGGACTCGGGCGGAGCGGCGCGCGGGCACAAGCCTCCGGCTGGCTGGGGCCAGCGAACTGGCCGGGGCGGCGCGGGGTCGTGACAACGGCGTACTGGCGCGGCCGGGAGTTCAAGGTAGAGGCCCACGCGCGTGGGAGGACTTGGCGCGTGCGGATAAAGGAGAGCCGGGGCGAGGCACAGCAGCGCGTGGAGGCGGCGTTGCTGGCCGGAGCGAGCTAGTGCACAGGTGTGTACGTCTTGCATCCGGCCAATATACGTGCAGTGTATGGCCATCATCCGGAGCATATCTGGCGAGTGTGTATGGCCAATGGTTTGACCATTGTATGAATTGCATCTAGCTAGCTCGCAAATATGGCATGTGGAGGAGTGAACATGCGTTTCAGCCAAGCAAGGCGCAACGCGGAGGGGAGCATACGCGAGCGGTGCGTTGATGGATGCGGCCGACCGAAGCGAGGCACCGCGCGCGGTGCGCGCGCGGACGGACGTCCGCCGTCGCAACGGTGGTGATGACGAAGGCGGCGAGGCCAACGACGAGGACGCGCCGTCCCGCGCGGCCGCTCCGAGGGCGTGTCGAAGTCGAGCCCACGAGCGCTACCGGAGAGACGGCGCGACGCCGCGGCGGTGATGGCGAAGATGGTCCGCCCGGACTGCGAAACCAGCAGCAGCGTGGTAGCATAGTAGTAGTACCGCCCCACGGTGGGCGCCAACTGTCGTGGTATTCTCATGGGGGGCTTGCAAGTCAACAAATGCCACAAGGGCTTAGTGTGAGGGTAAGACTGCTACTGATAGGCCCGGAAGCGGGTATGCGAGTAGCACGCGCTAGTTTACCCAGGTTCGGGGCTCTCCGGAGAGATAATACCCCTACTCCTGCATGTCTGAGTATATCTGGTATATCTGGTACAGAGTTGCTCATGGAGCTGTATCTGAAAGCAGTGCCACAGGCATCTGGTTTCATATATGCATGTACGTGGCATGCTCTAGTGGCCGGCCATGCTCATGGCCGAATGGGTGTGCCTGGGCATGTATGCATGCATGTCCGTGAGGATGGATGGATGGTTGCTATATATAGTGTGGCTAGCTTAGCATGGGTGGTGGTGTCGTTGGTTGTAAGCTACCTTGGGTAGCTTACAAACCAAGCTATGTGGTGGAATGGGCTAGGCATGGTGCATGTCATGCTTGTCCCCTGGGTCACTTCATAAATAGTGCTAGGGGACAAGTGACACTATACATGATGGCGTCGAGGTATAGTTGTCTCGTCCGCGGTATGGTCGTCTCGTCGGGGTCTTGTCGGTGTCGGGTCGGGCTGCAGTCGGCAGCCGGCTGGTTGGCGCAGTCGGCAGCCGGCTGGTCGGCGCAGTCGACAGTCGGCAGCCGGCCGGGCAGAGCAGTCGGACGGGGAGCCGGCAGGAGCAGCCGGGCAGTCGGACTGAGGGGCATTGCTATCCCCGATGTTTTGAATTATTGTCTCGCCGTCTTCGGGGTATCCGTGGCCAATTACTCCGGCAGTAGCCCCCAAGCCTCCAGGCAAGTTGGCAAAGTTGGGCGGAGGTTTTTTGGCGGGTGTTTCATGGAAATGATCATGCAAAAGACAAAGTTAGTCCACGCAGGTATATCAAATGATTGCTTTTAGCACTGCAAGTTTTATGCGGAGGGTGCCAACTCGGTTCCGTCCGAGCCCCCTTCAATCTCTTTCATGTTCCCTCCGCTCTTTGGCTTGTGCTCTCGCTTGCCGGACAGCCGCTCTGCGGTCTGTGGCTGAGAGTGGGCCGCGGAGTGGAGTGTACAATACTCAGACTCTGGGAGCGAATTTAACCGAGCAGATACTCATAAAGCGAACGACCGGGTCACCCAAACCGTTTTCTCTCCCGAGACGTTTTTCGCGTGGGGTGGCCTCCAGCGTCTGCTCTTGCTAGCCGGGCAGCCGCTATGCGGTCTGTGACTAAGAGTGAGCCTTTGGTACCGCGCACGCTACTAAGCCGTCTACGGGAACTAACGTCTCAGGCCAAGCGGCCAGCCCCCGGGCCAACTCTGGCTGGCGCCAGGGCGAACAGTGATGCAACTGTAATAAAAGGCGGAGAGATGCCCCCCGAGCATCGCTCGAGGTTATCCATGCTTTCGTCTTGCAAAAAATATGCGGGTGAGGACCTCACATTGATTTTCGTCGAGGTGGAGTTTGCCGAAGACAGCCGGCGCGGCTCGGCGCTCGCGGAGCGCGCCAATGCACCCGCTGGGTGTAGCCTTCGAGCCTCCGGGTGCTCGAAGGGGGGTCCCGGCCGGTCGGGCTCGACCGGCCAGGCGGCGAGGCGTCTTGCAGCGCCCTTTTCTTCTTTCTTCTCTTCTGCCGGCTGTTGGCAGCCGGACAAAACTCTTCTTTTGTCTCTTGTTTTTGTTTCTTGCAATCTTCCGTGGGGGCGCGCCAGCGCACCCACTGGGTGTAGCCCCCGAGATTCGGGCCGACTGCTGAGCAGTCGAGCCGGGTCTCCCGTCAACTACTTTGTCTTCTTCCTCGCGGGGGCGCGTCAGCGTGCCCGCTGGGTGTAGCCCCCGAGATTTGGGCCGACTGCTGAGCAGTCGGGCCGGATCTCCCGGCGACTACTTTGTCTTCTTCCTCGTTGGGGCGCGTCAGCGCACCTGCTGGGTGTAGCCCCCGAGATTTGGGCCGACTGCTGAGCAGTCGGGCCGGATCTCCCGATGACTACTTTGTCTTCTTCCTCGTGGGGGCGCGTCAGCGCACCCGCTGGGTGTAGCCCCCGAGATTCGGGCCGACTGCTAAGCAGTCGGGCCGGATCTCCGGCAACTACTTTGTCTTCTTCCTCGTGGGGGCGCGTGAGCGCACTCGCTGGGTGTAGCCCCCGAGATTCGGGCCGACTGCTGAGTAGTCGGGCCGGATCTTCCAGCGAATAATTGTCTTCGTCTCTTTTTCTCGTCAGCCGGCTGGGCGTAGCCGAACCGGCTCATCGGTCGGCCAGGCAGCGAAGCGGGCAGACGAACCAGCCGGCCGAGCGGCGACGCGAGCGGTCGACCAGAGCAGTCGGCTGGACTGCAGTCTACGCAGCCGTACCCTCTTTTTTTCTCCTTCATTTTTTCATTTTTTTTGGCACAGCCAGCTGTGGGCAGTCGGCCCTTGACTTTTTTAGCCGGATCTCGGGCAGTCGGCGCGTTTCTTTTTCTGCACAACCGGATGGGCACCCGGTCCCTTTTTCTCTTCTTTCTTCTCTTTCACTGCCTGAGAAGTCGGCAGGAGTGGGACGGCAGCAGCCGGCGTCCGGGTTGGGGGGAGCCAGCCAGCGCGGAGCCGGCTGGCGAGGGAGACGCCGGACGCGGGCTGTTGCGCGGAGGAGAGGCGGGCCTCCCGCTCGGGGTGGAAACGGCGGCAGGTCCCGCGTGCTGGGGAGACCAGGCGGGCGTGCGGGGGCCAACTGGCGGGGAGTCGGCATCGGGCGACTTGGCCGCGGCGGCAGGTGGGGCCGCGCGCGAGGGCGCAGTCGGCGTCGTCACTGGGCGGCCGCGGGAGCCGGCGACCGGGTCCTGCGGAGGAGGCGGAGAGGCTCGAAGCCGGCCGGGCGGGCGTGCGGGGGCGCGTGCCACTGCGGGAGTGGCCAGACCCGGCGAGCCGGCCACGGGGCAGGCGGGGGCCAGCAGCCGACCAAGCCGGCCGGGTGAGTAGTCGGCCTGCGCGGGGGCCGGCGGCCGCAGGCGGGGGAAGCCGGCGGGTGCGCGGAGACGGGCGGCCGGGCCGGCGCCTCGGCTCTGCTAGAGGCCGGTTGATGCAGCGGGAGCCGGCCAGACATGGGAGGAGCGGGGCTCGGCGCAGGGAAGACGGTACAGCGGGGAGGCGTCGCAGCCAGTCGCAGCGCAGCAGCCGCCGCCGAGGCGGGGGCGCAGACGGCCGAGGGGCAGAAGCCGGCGCTGGCGCTGGGGCACAGCAGCAGTCGGCGCCAGGGCGCATGGTGCGGGAGCCGGGGCTCCGTGGTGCGGCCGACGGGACTCGGGCGGAGCGGCACGCGCGGGCGCAAGCCTCCGGCTGGCTGGGGCCAGCGAAGTGGCCGGGGCGGCGCGGGGTCATGACAACGGCGTACTGGCGCGGCCGGGAGTTCAAGGCAGAGGCCCACGCGCGTGGGAGGACTTGGCGTGTGCGGACAAAGGAGAGCCGGGGCGAGGCACAGCAGCGCGTGGAGGCGGCGTTGCTGGCCGGAGCGAGCTAGTGCACAGGTGTGTACGTCTTGCATCCGGCCAATATACGTGCAGTGTAAGGCCATTATCCGGAGAATATCTGGCGAGTGTGTATGGCGAATGGTTTGACCATTGTATGAATTGCATCTAGCTAGCTCGCAAATATGGCATGTGGAGGAGTGAACATGCGTTTCAACCGAAGCAAGGCGCAACGCGGAGGGGAGCATACGCAAGCGGTGCGTGGATGGATGCGGCCGACCGAAGCGAGGCACCGCGCGCGGCGCGCGCGGACGGATGTCCGGCGTCGCAACGGTGGTGATGACGAAGGCAGCGAGGCCGACGACGAGGACGCGCCGTCCCGCGCGGCCGCTCCGGGGGCGGGTCGAAGTCGAGCCCCCGAGCGCTACCGGAGAGACGGCGCGACGCCGCGGCGGTGATGGCGAAGATGGTCCCGCCCGGCTGCGAAACCAGCAGCAGCGTGGTAGCATAGTAGTAGTACCGCCCCACGGTGGGCGCCAACTATCGTGGTATTCTCACGGGGGGCTTGCGAGTCAACAGATGCCACAAGGGCTTAGTGTGAGGGTAAGACTGCTACTGATAGGCCCGGGAGCGGGTATGCGAGTAGCACGCGCTAGTTACCCAGGTTCGGGGCTCTCCGGAGAGATAATACCCCTACTCCTGCATGTCTGAGTATATCTGATATATCTGGTACAGAGTTGCTCCTGAAGCTGTATCTGGTTTCATATATGCTTGTACGTGACATGCTCTAGTGGCCGGCCATGCTCATGGCCGAATGGGTGTGCCTGGGCATGTATGCATGCGTGTCCGTGATGATGGATGGATGGTTGCTATATATAGTGTGGCTAGCTTAGCATGGGTGGTGGTGGCGTTGGTTGTAAGCTACCTTGGGTAGCTTACAAACCAAGCTATGTGGTGGCATGGGTTAGGCATGGTACATGTCATGCTTGTCCCCTGAGTCACTTCATAAATAGTGCTAGGGACAAGTGACACTATACATGATGGCGTCGAGGTACAACTGTCTCGTCCGCGGTATGGCCGTCTCATCGGGGTCTTGTCGGTGTCGGGTCGGGCTGCAGTCGGCAGCCGGTTGGTTGGCGCAGTCGGCAGCTGGCTGGTCGGCGCAGTCGGTAGCCGGCAGCCGGCCGGGCAGAGCAGTCGGACGGTGAGCCGGCAGGAGCAGCCGGGCAGTCGGACTGAGGGGCTTTGCTAGCCCCGATGTCTTGAATTATTGTCTCGCCATCTTCCGGGTATCCATGGCCAATTACTGCGACAACCTCTGATGAGGCGGGGGACGAAGACAACCCTCACCCCAGGATTGGGAGCAGGTACCCGCTGATTCGTGTCTAGCGCACAGGTGCTGACATCAGTGAGGATGTACTCTGCACTACGCAGCTCCAAAATGGTGTCCTCCGTGACGGAGGAGCCACCCGGTGCCCCTTAAGGTTGGGGTCAGCCATAGCTGGGGATGGAGGTGGAGAAGCGCTGCGGGGGCAAGATGTGTTCGGGATTGGATCTGGGCGCTAAAGCTCGAGAGGTAGTAGGCAGAAGGGAAGGGGAGCATGATTTTCTGGTAGCTATTCGATTGCTCTTATATAGGCTGATAAAAGGCCAAGAGTCCTTCCATCCGCGCCATTGAAATCGCCACTACCCGTAAAAAGATGTCGTTATGCGTATAGAGAGAAACAAAATCTTAATGATATCCCTTAGAAGACGGACATGATCTCCTTAGATGGGACGTGCCAATACGAGGATTGCCTCGGGCCACGACTCAAGTGAGCAGTAACGGGCACGATCTCGTCTAGCTGATCATCGCGGAGTGCGGGGCCACCATGATCGGCTAGACGAGACCTTCGATGTTTTCATGGTATGTAATGGCGAATAGTGATATGTGTGGAGAGGTTGCTGGTAGTGAAGAATTCTATGATAGGTTTGTATCATCTTATTGATGAAAGTGTTGGCTTGAATCTTGATTTTAGGGATGAAAATCCCAAATTCGGCCTTTGATTTAACTCATCAACATTGGCGCATGTACGACAATCCATTCTTGAAGGATTTGTATAGGAGTAGCTTAGTTTTCATTTAATTCAGTCACAGATCATAGGGTTTGGTAGAATTGTGGACAAAAGGTCGCCACGCATATCCTTGCTGGATTGCCTCGGTTTTTTCCTTTTTCTTTTGTAAAATGATTTGTTCGGCATTAATCTTAGGCTTTGTGTGGCATTATTAAATAGGAAGGATCTGTGTGTGTAGAGGCCACAGTGATATCTCTTTTTGAGAAAAAATATTTAAAAGGGACCGCCTGACGTTAGATACCTGAAAAAAAATTGGTGTAAGTAAAAAATCTAAGTTGTTGGATGCTAATAATGGCCGGATGTTCTTCTTCAATCTCATCCATTTTTCTTCTCGCCCACGAACAGGTCACGCACGATCCTCCTACCTCCGACCTACCCCACCCCAACCACCTGCTTCCATCCCCCGCGGCCGGAAGGCACTGCGGCGCGCTGTCTCGCCCTTCCCTCAACCTTACCCCATAGATGCTGCTTGTCACTTACCATCTTCTACCTCTCTCCCCCCTCCCCCCACCCACCATCTGCAGCAACTCCGGTGACTCCCACACCCCTAATCTGCACCCATCAAGTTTCGGGCTCACTCCCGTTGGCTGCCACCGACTCCCACTTGTCCACGGCTCGACCTCGCCATGGTCGACTCTTGCCTCAGTCGTTCCTCACGTCAGTCCCGCCATCGACCTCGTGCGAAGC
Source organism: Triticum aestivum (assembly GCF_018294505.1). Taxonomy (NCBI): domain Eukaryota; kingdom Viridiplantae; phylum Streptophyta; class Magnoliopsida; order Poales; family Poaceae; genus Triticum; species Triticum aestivum. The sequence goes on along the minus strand of NC_057808.1, from coordinate 413,773,824 downwards.
AGAAAAGTGACTCACACTAGAAAAATTTCTAGAGACCAAAGATTTAGCAGCCACGAAAAGGTAAAGGCCATTTTACTCCGTCGGCCAATTCGATATACAACACAAAACAAGTCTACAACACACTTGTCGCCGCACAAAGCAATCGCAACAAAAGGTACGCGTATCATTCTATCACGTATCACGCAGCAGAAACGGGATGGGTAACTTTCGTCTGTTCGATCGTGCGTGCGGGGCCAACCGATCGAGCAGGTCGAATCCCTTGTTTCCTTGTCAAAACATGGTCACATGCCAATCTTGTAAAAGCTAGCGGGACGTTGAAACTTCTTCATATTTCCTGTCAAAAATCCTTGCAGCGATGCGATATGTCGCGTCCATCTGGGTGATTCGGAAGCAGCCGCTCTGTGGCTTGTACGGCCGTACAGTGTCTCCATAGATCGTGTGGCCAAGAGGGAAGAAGCGCATATAAACGCGACGTGTCGCCTTAAATGGTTAGATATTTGTAGCGCATAGTGCCATCGGTCGACTAGAAGCACTGTTCATCTGCCAGTCGTGGTGGGGATGAACGTAGGTATAGACGGAGCTTAGCTGCGTCGACATGTCATCATCGTACAGAGATCGCCATCACCGTGGAACCCAAACGCCCCACCGCCAATCGTCGACCAGGAACACCAGCCAAAATATCAGGCGCATTCTGCTTCCATGACCAGCTGCCGCGTGCCCCCTCGCCGACGGACGTGCGCCACCCATCTGCCCTGCCGCGTCACGCATAACTATAAATGAGCGCACTCTGCACACCGCACCCAACTACCCAACACCTCAACCACACTCTGCACACCACACTCGTCTACCCAACACGTACCTCAAGCTCAAGCTCAAGCCAGCCATACCGCGAAAAAAAAAGAGAGGAAAAAGCTCAAGCTCAGCTAGAGTGACCACATCCCCCCAAGCGATCGGCACTCCGACAGCTAGCAATGGACATGGGCATCAACGGCTGGATCAGCTCCCCTTCCTCATCGACGTCCGGGCACGAGCTCGGGGAGGCGGTGCCTGTGTGGTCGCAGGCGGCGAAGCGGCCCGCAGGGCGCACCAAGTTCAAGGAGACGCGCCACCCGGTGTACCGTGGCGTGCGGCGCCGGGGCAGCGCGGGGCGGTGGGTGTGCGAGGTGCGCGTTCCCGGCAAGCGCGGCGAGCGGCTCTGGCTCGGGACGTACGTCGCCGCCGAGTCCGCCGCGCGCGCTCACGACGCCGCGATGCTCACCCTGCTCGGACGCTCCCCCTCCGCCGCGGCGTGCCTCAACTTCCCAGACTCCGCGTGGCTGCTCGTCATGCCCCCGAGGCTCTCCGACCTGGCCGACGTCCGGCGCGCGGCCATCCAGGCCGTCGTGGGCTTCCTGCGCCTGGAGGCCGCCACCGTGGTCCCGGACGTCGACGAGGCCACCTCCCCCGTGTACCTGCCGTCGCCCGTGGACAATGCCGACCAAGTGTTCCAGGTGCCAACTTTCTCCCCGCTGGGCAGCGACATGTTCGAGCTCGACATGTCTGGGGAAATGGACCTGGACGCGTACTACGCGGGCTTTGCCCAGGGGATGCTCCTGGAGCCGCCGCCCACGCCGTCGTACTGGGAGAACGGAGAATGCGGCGACGGCGGAGCGGCCGCCGGCCTCTGGAGCTACTGATGTCTGTAACCTGCAGTGGGTTCACACTGAGGATTTTGTTATCCCGATTGGACCAACTGAAAACTGCTCCAAGCATAATAAAAATCGGAGTTTGGAACGTCGACCCGTTTTTCCATTCTTTGTTTGAATCGTCGATCAAGTGTTTTACACGCATGCTGCAAGAAACACCGCCTGAATGTCACTGTCGGTTGAAAAGTAATCGTTCCAGACGGGTTTGCCTTTGGCGTACGGGTTTTTGTAAAACATTCTTTCTTCCTTCTATAAAAATACAGTACGTCTTTTACGTACTCTCGAAAAAAAAAGTTGCAGAATGGTTCCAAAGTAAGATGCCGTTCGTTCACGTGTGCTCATCATGACGGATCAACCAGAACCAGAAATATCTTACGAGTAATGCAGAAGGGGTGTGTGTCTGGGGCTAATTCTTGGCCCATGCGGGCCATCAGCGCTGTCGCTTCACTCATTAGTCATTAGTGGGGTTGTTGAAGAATGAGGTGAGGCGGATGCCAAAGATGTGGTATGTCGCCATGGTTGGGTAGGATATTTTGATACTACAGTGCTAGATTTTCTTTGGGAGAAAAGATCTAGCGTTAGGCCGGGAATGATCTGCGAGGACTCCATGTTCCGAGAGAGATTTGCTATTCTAAGTTGATCCGAAAATAGATTTTGTAATAACCCAGGCCAAATCGCACTCTGAAGGGTGGCAAAGCCACCGCTCAACCCTGCAATCCGACTCATGGGCGGTCGTATCCATGGTCACCGTCTTCACCCATGGTAAGTTCCATAGGTAAATCCATTATTAGTCATGGGTAGTGTATACTGTATAGGCATAAGGTCCTGCTCGTGGGTCGCCAGATTAACTACAAGTAGGATGTTATGTATTTAAATCCCAGCCTAAATTAGTGAACCAATACAGTCCAGTACAGAATAGCTATAGCCTACTTCACGGCTCAGCACAAAACTTTTTTTCCATAAAAGAACTGGAGAGTTTTGTACGAGAGCTCCTGTTCGGCACTCTAAGCACCTCATAGCGGGTGCTGGCGCTCAAAGCCGAGGGGTCATGGGCCGGCTCAGTGAACGTGAGGGTGGGCATTGCTCGCTCGCATGCATCTGCTTCGCTAGCTCGCACCCATCTCGCTGGTTGGCTGGGTGATCAGTTGACCGATGGCTTTTAAAAAAGTTCAGAAATTTTGATAAAAAAAGGGTAAAATCTGAAAAGAGTTCATTTTTTTAAAACAATTGCGAAGTTAATAAAAGTTCGTGAATATTTCCAAAGAAAGTGTGGAAATTTAAAAGTTCACAAATTTGAGAAAATTTCATGAATTTGTAAAAAAACATGAAAATTTAAGAAGCTCATGAAGTTTGGAAGAAATTTCATGAATTTTGAAAACATCTCGTGAAATTTGAAAAAAAAATCAAGACCTAAAATTTCATGCACATGAAAAAGTTCACGGATTTGAAACAGAAAAATGTTAATGAAAAGTAAAATTAAATAAAAAGGAAAGGAAAAGAAAGAGAAAATAAAAAAGGAACAAAACCCCGCGAAAATACAAAGATGAACATGGGTGCGCGCGCACCCACGTGAATAGCAAATTCATAAAAAAATATTAGAAAAATTTAGAAATTTCTGAAATTTCGCGGTATCAAACTTAGTCAATCATTGTACTCACGTGTGAAATTTCATGATGTATTGACACCCTTGGTATTCTTAGTGAAAAAAACACAAATGCGACCATACTATTCATTAAACAGTGTTTTTTAATATAGCTTCGATTAGTTTTGATTTTGTCAATTTTTGCCCAGATTACCACGGATGTGATTTCTTCGTGAAACTTCATATGCGAGTATACTGGTTGACTATGTATATTACAAAAATAAATTCAGATTTTTTGATTTTTTTCTTGTATTTTTCAAATTTACAATTCATAAAGGGTACGCGCGCACCCATGTTCACCAAATCCGCGTCCCAAAACCCCGCCCAATAAAAGCACAGAAAACAAAAAAACTGGTCACAAAAGAAAGCCAGAAGAAAACCCACTACAGCTACAGTCCGAAAAAGGGCCATCGCCCTCGGGCGGAGGGGTGTGCGCTGGTTAGTGAATTACATTATAACCGGCGCTCATGTGCGTCTGTACTGTGTTTAAAAGAAAACGCTTATGGCTTGGAATGGGAAATGCGGGTTTCAACGGTGCCACTATAGGCATAGTATAGCCCATTAGAGATTTATATGCGAGCCTACTAGCATTCAGCACCGCAACGGTCTCGCCTATTTGGCCCATAAGGCTAACGCCTGCGTACACACAATTGCTGCATAAACACTACTCCATTAGTAAAAAAAAATTGAGATAGAACACTACTCCATTAGTAGAGTGCTCCCAATTGGCGCTTATGGCCCTAGGTCAGGAAGCTGTGCGCGCCACTCCCGTAGGCCGGCCCAACAGTCCATCGCTCGCTTGAGTATTCACGTAGTCACTTCGCTTGCAAAGTCCCCCAAAAAAAGGGAATACGCATGCGCAGTCAACAGTTCACCGGTTGATAGTTGACCAGTCAACCACTGACTCTTTAACAACATACAGAAATAATAATAAAATCTGAATATCCGATTTTTTAAAAACACTCGTGAATTCAAAATTGTTCATGGAATTTGGAAAAAAAATCAGAAATTTGAAAAAAGTGCATCAACTTTACAAAGAGTTCATCAAATTTAAAAAAAGGTCATCATGTTTTTTAAAGTTCACAAATTTTTAAAAATAAATCATATTTTTTAAGAAGTACATTGCTTTTTAAAAATATCAATTTCGATTTTTTTTAATATAAAGTTCAGCAGTATAACGAAAAGTTCATCAAATTTGAAAAAAGTTCATCAAGTTTGTAAAAAACAGTTCATCGAATTTGAAAATAGTTCATCAAGTTTGAAAAAAAATGTTAAATTGATTTGAAAAAAGTCCCTTAATCTGATAAAGTTCATTGATTTTGTAAAGATGTTCACAAATTTGGAAAAAAAGTTCACGAAATTGAATAAAAGTTTCATCAATATTGAAGATAAAGTTCATGAATTTGAAAAGAATCTGCACATTTAAGGAAAATGAAAGAAAATAGAAAAAGAAAGACCGAATAGAAATGTCCGGAAAAAACTCATGAACCGAAGAAAGAAATAAAAGAAATATATATATTTTCACAACCGGTGGGATAGCCTAGTGGTTAGAGCTCGTTCTTTCGTACACACTGTTGGAAATATGCCCTAGAGGCAATAATAAATGGTTATTATTATATTTCTTTGTTCATGATAATCGTCTATTATTCATGCTATAATTGTATTATCCGGAAATCGTAATACATGTGTGAATACATAGACCACAACGTGTCCCTAGTAAGCCTCTAGTTGACTAGCTCGTTGATCAACAGATAGTCATGGTTTCCTGACTATGGACATTGGATGTCATTGATAACGGGATCACATCATTAGGAGAATGATGTGATGGACAAGACCCAATCCTAAGCATAGCATAAAAGATCGTGTAGTTTTGTTTGCTAGAGCTTTTCCAATGTCAAGTATCTTTTCCTTAGACCATGAGATCGTGCAACTCCCGGATACCGTAGGAGTGCTTTGGGTGTGCCAAACATCACAACGTAACTGGGTGACTATAAAGGTGCACTACGGGTATCTCCGAAAGTGTCTGTTGGGTTGGCACGGATCGAGACTGGGATTTGTCACTCCGTGTGACGGAGAGGTATCTCTGGGCCCACTCGGTAATGCATCATCATAATGAGCTCTATGTGACTAAGGCGTTAGTCACGGGATCATGCATTGCGGTACGAGTAAAGAGACTTGCCGGTAACGAGATTGAACAAGGTATTGGGATACCGACGATCGAATCTCGGGCAAGTAACATACCGATTGACAAAGGGAATTGCATACGGGATTGATTGAATCCTCGACACCGTGGTTCATCCGATGAGATCATCGTGGAACATGTGGGAGCCAACATGGGTATCCAGATCCCGCTGTTGGTTATTGACCGGAGAGGCGTCTCGGTCATGTCTGCATGTCTCCCGAACCCGTAAGGGTCTACACACTTAAGGTTCGGTGACGCTAGGGTTGTAGAGATATGTGTATGCGGAAACCCGAAAGTTGTTCGGAGTCCCGGATGAGATCCCGGACGTCACGAGAGGTTCTGGAATGGTCCGGAGGTGAAGAATTATATATAGGAAGTCCAGTTTCGGCCACCGGGAAAGTTTCGGGGGTTACCGGTATTGTACCGGGACCACCGGAAGGGTCCCGGGGGTCCACCGGGTGGGGCCACCTATCCCGGAGGGCCCCGTGGGCTGAAAGTGGAAGGGAACCAGCCCTTAGTGGGCTGGGGCGCCCCCCTTGGGCCTCCCCCCATGCGCCTAGGGTTGGGAACCCTAGGGGGGAGCTTCCCCCTTGCCTTGGGGGGAAAGGCAACCCCTTCCCCCCCTTTGGCCGCCGCCCCCCCTTGGAGATCCCATCTCCCTGGGCCGGCGCCCCCCAGGGGCCTATATAAAGGGGGGGGAGGGAGGGCAGCAACGACAGCCTTGGGCGCCTCCCTCCTCCCCTGCAACACCTCTCTCTCTCTCTCGCAGAAGCCCGGCGAAGCCCTGCCGGAGACCCGCTACATCCACCACCACGCCGTCGTGCTGCTGGATCTCCATCAACCTCTCCTTTCCCCTTGCTGGATCAAGAAGGAGGAGACGTCGCTGCACCGTACGTGTGTTGAACGCGGAGGTGCCGTCCGTTCGGCACTCGGTCATCGGTGATTTGGATCACGGCGAGTACGACTCCGTCATCCACGTTCATTGGAACGCTTCCGCTCGCGATCTACAAGGGTATGTAGATGCACTCCTTTCCCCTCGTTGCTAGTATACTCCATAGATGCATCTTGGTGAGCGTAGGAAAATTTTAAATTATGCTACGATTACCAACAGTGGCATCATGAGCCAGGCCTATGCGTAGTTACTATGCACGAGTAGAACACAAAGCAGTTGTGGGCGTTGAGTTTGCCAATTCTTCTTGCCGCTACTAGTCGTTTCTTGTTTCGGCGGCATTGTAGGATGAAGCGGCCCAGACCGACCTTACACGTACACTTACGTGAGACAGGTTCCACCGACTGACATGCACTAGTTGCATAAGGTGGCTAGCGGGTGTCTGTCTCTCCTACTTTAGTCGGAACGGATTCGATGAAAAGGGTCCTTATGAAGGGTAAATAGAAATTGGCAATCACGTTGTGGTCATACGTAGGTAAGAAACGTTCTTGCTAGAAACCTACAAACCACGTAAAAACTTGCAACAACAATTAGAGGACGTCTAACTTGTTTTTGCAGCAAGTGCTATGTGATGTGATATGGCCAGAAGATGGGATGAATGATATATGTGATGTATGAGATTGATCATATTCTTGTAATAGGAATCACGACTTGCATGTCGATGAGTATGACAACCGGCAGGAGCCATAGGAGTTGTCTTTATTATTTTGCATGACCTGCGTGTCATTGAATAACGCCATGTAAATTACTTTACTTTGTTGCTAAACGCGTTAGCCATAGAAGTAGAAGTAATCGTTGGCGTGACGACTTCATGAAGACACAATGATGGAGATCATGATGATGGAGATCATGGTGTCATGCCGGTGAAGAAGATGATCATGGTGCCCCGAAGATAGAGATCAAAGGAGCATAATGATATTGGCCATATCATGTCACTATTTGATTGCATGTGATGTTTATCATGTTTTTGCATCTTATTTGCTTAGAACGACGGTAGTAAGTAAGATGATCCCTTATAATAATTTCAAGAAAGTGTTCACCCTAACTGTGCACCGTTGCGAAGGTTCGTTATTTCGAAGCACCACGTGATGATCGGGTGTGATAGATTCTAACGTTCGAATACAACGGGTGTTGACGAGCCTAGCATGTACAGACATGGCCTCGGAACACACACAATACACTTAGGTTGACTTGACGAGCCTAGCATGTACAGACATGGCCTCGGACACGGAGGACCGAAAGGTCGAGCATGAGTCGTATAGAAGATACGATCAACATGGGGATGTTCACCGATCTTGACTAGTCCGTCTCACGTGATGATCGGACACGGCCTAGTTAAGCTCAGATCATGTTTCACTTAGATGACGAGAGGGATGTCTATCTGAGTGGGAGTTCATTAAATAATTTGATTAGATGAACTCAATTATCATGAACTTAGTCTAAAAATCTTTACACTATGTATTGTAGATCAAATGGCCAACGTTGTCCTCAATTTCAACGCGTTCCTAGAGAAAACCAAGCTGAAAGATGATGGCAGCAACTATACGGACTGGGTCCGGAACCTGAGGCTAATCCTCATAGTAGCCAAGAAAGATTATGTCTTAGAAGCACCGCTAGGTGATGCACCAATCCCACAGAACCAAGACGTTATGAACGCTTGGCAATCACGTGCTGATGATTACTCCCTCGTTCAGTGCGGCATGCTTTACAGCCTAGAACCGGGTCTCCAAAAGCGTTTTGAGAAACATGGAGCATATGAGATGTTCGAGGAGCTGAAATTGGTTTTCCAAGCTCATGCCCGGGTCGAGAGATATGATGTCTCCGACAAGTTCTTCAGCTGTAAAATGGAGGAGAACAGTTCTGTTAGTGAGCACATACTCAGAATGTCTGGGTTGCATAACCGCTTGTCTCAGCTGGGAGTTAATCTCCCGGATGACGCGGTCATTGACAGAATCCTCCAGTCGCTTCCACCAAGCTACAAGAGCTTTGTGATGAACTACAATATGCAGGGGATGGAAAAGACCATTCCTGAGGTATATTCAATGCTGAAATCAGCGGAAGGGGAGATCAGAAAAGAACATCAAGTGTTGATGGTGAATAAAACCACTAAGTTCAAGAAGGGCAAGGGTAAGAAGAACTTCAAGAAGGACGGCAAGGGAGTTGCCGCGCCCGGTAAACCAGTTACTGGGAAGAAGTCAAAGAATGGACCCAAGCCCGAGACTGAGTGCTTTTATTGCAAGGGAAGTGGTCACTGGAAGCGGAACTGCCCCAAATACTTAGCGGACAAGAAGAAGGCCGGCAACACCAAAGGTATATGTGATATACAAGTTATTGATGTGTACCTTGCCAGTACTCGTAGTAGCTCCTGGGTATTTGATACCGGTGCGGTTGCTCATATTTGTAACTCAAAACAGGAACTGCGGAATAAACGGAGACTGGCGAAGGACGAGGTGACGATGCGCGTAGGGAATGGTTCCAAGGTCGATGTGATCGCCGTCGGCACGCTACCTCTGCATCTACCCACGGGATTAGTTTTAAACCTCAATTTTTGTTATTTAGTGCCAGCTTTGAGCATGAACATTGTATCTGGATCTCGTTTAATTTGAGATGGCTACTCATTTAAATCCGAGAATAATGGTTGTTCTATTTATTTGAGAGATATGTTTTATGGTCATGCCCCGCTGGTCAATGGTTTATTCTTGATGAATCTCGAACGTGATGTTACACATGTTCATAGTGTGAATACCAAAAGATGTAAAGTTGATAACGATAGTCCCACATACTTGTGGCACTGCCGCCTTGGTCACATTGGTGTCAAGCGCATGAAGAAGCTCCATGCAGATGGACTTTTGGAGTCTCTTGATTACGAATCATTTGACACATGCGAACCATGCCTCATGGGTAAGATGACCAAGACTCCGTTCTCCGGAACAATGGAGCGAGCAACCAACTTATTGGAAATCATACATACCGATGTGTGTGGTCCAATGAGTGTTGAGGCTCGCGGAGGATATCGTTATGTTCTCACTCTCACTGATGATTTAAGTAGATATGGGTATGTCTACCTAATGAAACACAAGTCTGAAACCTTTGAAAAGTTCAAGGAATTTCAGAGTGAAGTTGAGAATCAACATGACAGGAAAATAAAATTCTTACGATCATATCGTGGTGGAGAATATTTAAGTCACGAATTTGGTACACACTTAAGGAAATGTGGAATAGTTTCACAACTCACGCCGCCTGGAACACCTCAGAGAAATGGTGTGTCCGAACGTCGTAATCGCACTCTATTGGATATGGTGCGATCTATGATGTCTCTTACCGATTTACCGCTCTCATTTTGGGGCTATGCTTTAGAGACTGCCGCATTCACTTTAAATAGGGCTCCGTCTAAATCCGTTGAGACGACACCGTATGAATTATGGTTTGGGAAGAAACCTAAGCCGTCGTTTCTAAAAGTTTGGGGATGCGATGCTTATGTCAAGAAACTTCAACCTGAAAAGCTCGAACCCAAGTCGGAAAAATGCGTCTTCATAGGATACCCTAAGGAAACTATTGGGTATACCTTCTACCTTAGATCCGAAGGCAAGATCTTCGTTGCCAAGAACGGGTCCTTTCTGGAGAAGGAGTTTCTCTCGAAAGAATTGAGTGGGAGGAAAGTGGAACTTGATGAGGTGATAGTCACCCCTTCCGAACCGGAAAGTAGCGCAGCGCGGGAAAATGTTCCTGTGGTGCCTACACCGACTGGGGAGGAAGTTAATGATGATGATCATGAAGCTTCGGATCAAGTTACTGAACTTCGTAGGTCCACAAGGACACGTTCCGCACCAGAGTGGTACGGCAACCCTGTCCTGGAAATCATGTTGTTAGACAACGGTGAACCTTCAAACTATGAAGAAGCGATGGCGGGCCCGGATTCCGACAAATGGCTAGAAGCCATGAAATCCGAGATAGGATCCATGTATGAAAACGAAGTATGGACTTTGACTGACTTGCCCGATGATCGGCGAGCCATAGAAAATAAATGGATCTTTAAGAAGAAGACGGACGCAGATGGTAATGTGACCATCTACAAAGCTCGACTTGTCGCTAAGGGTTATCGACAAGTTCAAGGGGTTGACTACGATGAGACTTTCTCACCTGTAGCGAAGCTGAAGTCCGTCCGAATCATGTTAGCAATTGCCGCATACTATGATTATGAGATATGGCAGATGGACGTCAAAACGGCATTCCTTAACGGCTTCCTTAAGGAAGAGTTGTATATTATGCAGCCGGAAGGTTTTGTCGATCCTAAGAATGCTAACAAAGTATGCAAGCTCCAGCGCTCAATCTATGGGCTGGTGCAAGCATCTCGGAGTTGGAACATTTGCTTTGATGAGATGATCAAAGCGTTTGGGTTTACACAGACTTATGGAGAAGCCTGTGTTTACAAGAAAGTGAGTGGGAGCTCTGTAGCATTTCTCATATTATATGTGGATGACATACTATTGATGGGAAATGATATAGAATTCTTGGAAAGTATAAAGGCCTATTTGAATAAGTGTTTTTCAATGAAGGACCTTGGAGAAGCTGCTTATATATTAGGCATCAAGATCTATAGAGATAGATCAAGACGCCTCATTGGTCTTTCACAGAGTACATACCTTGACAAGATATTGAAGAAGTTCAGTATGGATCAGTCCAAGAAGGGGTTCTTGCCTGTATTGCAAGGTGTGCAATTGAGCACGGCTCAATGCCCGACCACGGCAGAAGATATAGAAAAGATGAGTGTCATCCCCTATGCCTCGGCCATAGGGTCTATTATGTATGCCATGCTGTGTACCAGACCGGATGTAAACCTTGCCGTAAGTTTGGTAGGAAGGTACCAAAGTAATCCCGGCATGGAACACTGGACAGCGGTCAAGAATATCCTGAAGTACCTGAAGAGGACTAAGGATATGTTTCTCGTTTATGGAGGTGACGAAGAGCTCGTCGTAAAGGGTTACGTCGACGCTAGCTTCGACACAAATCTGGATGACTCGAAGTCTCAAACCGGATACGTGTATATATTGAATGGAGGAGCAGTAAGCTGGTGCAGTTGCAAGCAAAGCGTCGTGGCGGGATCTACATGTGAAGCGGAGTACATGGCAGCCTCGGAGGCAGCACAGGAAGCAGTCTGGATGAAGGAGTTCATTACCGACCTAGGGGTGATTCCCAATGCGTCGGGCCCGATGACTCTCTTCTGTGACAACACTGGAGCTATTGCCCTTGCGAAGGAGCCCAGGTTTCACAGGAAGACCAGGCATATCAAGCGTCGCTTCAACTCCATTCGTGAAAGTGTTCAAAATGGAGACATAGATATTTGTAAAGTACATACGGACCTGAATGTAGCAGATCCATTGACTAAACCTCTCCCTAGAGAAAAACATGATCAACACCAGGACGCAATGGGTGTTCGATTCATCACAATGTAACTAGATTATTGACTCTAGTGCAAGTGGGAGACTGTTGGAAATATGCCCTAGAGGCAATAATAAATGGTTATTATTATATTTCTTTGTTCATGATAATCGTCTATTATTCATGCTATAATTGTATTGTCCGAAAATCGTAATACATGTGTGAATACATAGACCACAACGTGTCCCTAGTAAGCCTCTAGTTGACTAGCTCGTTGATCAACAGATAGTCATGGTTTCCTGACTATGGACATTGGATGTCATTGATAACGGGATCACATCATTAGGAGAATGATGTGATGGACAAGACCCAATCCTAAGCATAGCATAAAAGATCGTGTAGTTTCGTTTGCTAGAGCTTTTCCAATGTCAAGTATCTTTTCCTTAGACCATGAGATCGTGCAACTCCCGGATACCGTAGGAGTGCTTTGGGTGTGCCAAACGTCACAACGTAACTGGGTGACTATAAAGGTGCACTACGGGTATCTCCGAAAGTGTCTGTTGGGTTGGCACGGATCGAGACTGGGATTTGTCACTCCGTGTGACGGAGAGGTATCTCTGGGCCCACTCGGCAATGCATCATCATAATGAGCTCTATGTGACTAAGGCGTTAGTCACGGGATCATGCATTGCGGTACGAGTAAAGATACTTGCCGGTAACGAGATTGAACAAGGTATTGGGATACCGACGATCGAATCTCGGGCAAGTAACATACCGATTGACAAAGGGAATTGCATACGGGATTGATTGAATCCTCGACACCGTGGTTCATCCGATGAGATCATCGTGGAACATGTGGGAGCCAACATGGGTATCCAGATCCCGCTGTTGGTTATTGACCGGAGAGGCGTCTCGGTCATGTCTGCATGTCTCCCGAACCCGTAGGGTCTACACACTTAAGGTTTGGTGACGCTAGGGTTGTAGAGATATGTGTATGCGGAAACCCGAAAGTTGTTCGGAGTCCCGGATGAGATCCCGGACGTCATGAGAGGTTCCGGAATGGTCCGGAGGTGAAGAATTATATATAGGAAGTCCAGTTTCGGCCACCGGGAAAGTTTCGGGGGTTACCGGTATTGTACCGGGACCACCGGAAGGGTCCCGGGGGTCCACCGGGTGGGGCCACCTATCCCGGAGGGCCCCGTGGGCTGAAAGTGGAAGGGAACCAGACCTTAGTGGGCTGGGGCGCCCCCCTTGGGCCTCCCCCCATGCGCCTAGGGTTGGGAACCCTAGGGGGGAGCTTCCCCCTTGCCTTGGGGGGCAAGGCAACCCCTTCCCCCCCTTTGGCCGCCGCCCCCCCTTGGAGATCCCATCTCCCTGGGCCGGCGCCCCCCCAGGGGCCTATATAAAGGGGGGGAGGGAGGGCAGCAACCGACAGCCTTGGGCGCCTCCCTCCTCCCCTGCAACACCTCTCTCTCTCTCGCAGAAGCTCGGCGAAGCCCTGCCGGAGACCCGCTACATCCACCACCACGCCGTCGTGCTGCTGGATCTCCATCAACCTCTCCTTTCCCCTTGCTGGATCAAGAAGGAGGAGACGTCGCTGCACCGTACGTGTGTTGAACGCGGAGGTGCCGTCCGTTCGGCACTCGGTCATCGGTGATTTGGATCACGGCGAGTACGACTCCGTCATCCATGTAGATGCACTCCTTTCCCCTTGTTGCTAGTATATTCCATAGATGCATCTTGGTGAGCGTAGGAAAATTTTAAATTATGCTACGATTCCCAACACACACAGGTTGCGAGTTTGAAGCCAGTGGGTGCACCTTTTTTTGGAGTTTACCGAAATAAAAACATATATGGGTCGGCCTAGGTAAGAGCCTTCAACGCCAATTAACAAAATGCACGTTAACAGGCGCACCTTTGGCTCTAGTAGATGATCTACTATTCAGGATATATGCATTGCTTCAGAGTGCAAGAATGCAGTTGATGAAATCAAAGAGGGATTATGAGGGCTTCATGTAGAAATCATATAGGAGATAGTAATCCGCAAGAAGGAATTTCATTTGTGCACCTTTGTTTGTGAAAGGAGAAACTTTAATGTTGAAGCACACAATCTAGTTAAGCAGCGTTGTTTATTAAGACCAGCCGTCATGTGGCTGGGCATACTTTATGACCTAATTATTGTACCTATGAACATGCTTGTTAATTAGTAAATCTTGGCGGGATTTTTCTGAAAAAGAAAAAAATTAGTAGCACCTCACCTATGCACATGCATGATTAGGGAGCTCGGCCTATAAAAGGGAGGCTCCGAGTTGTATCACCTAGATAATGTTGTCTGCTGCTAGCGACATGTCCGAGTGGATGGTACAATTGTGCATGAACTAAAACTGAAATTAAAATTTAAACTGTGTCAGACCCTATGGGTGCCCTATAGGGTCAGGCTACCCCATGGGTTCGGCATCGTTCTAACTCCATACCTATGAGTGGGGTCATGGGTATAGGATGGAAGCGATAGTGGGACTGGTCATGGGTGTAGTGAAGGTCGATCCGACCAAACCCAACCCGATTGCTAGGTTGAGCCACCTCTAAGGTCACGATGTGCATGGGAACATCATTCCCCCCTAAGAGAAATAACCGTTCTGTGAGACATGCTACATCAAACATGTGATTTAATCACTTGTGGGTTGGTGATTCAACCACCCAACCATAAGTTCGTTATTGAAATACTCCCTTCATCTAAAATTTTGTTCTATCTTCCACTCAAACCTTTTAAAGTTTGGACACTTTAGGACATTCCAACGTCGTCCCCTAAAACGGACACACTATTTGTGCTGAGTATATAAGCAATTTTTTATTAAGTTAATCCAAGAATAAATCATGAGCATGACGTAAATAGTACTAAGCACATACCGATAACTGATCATATTATCACGTACTAGACAGATAGTAGAAACATCTACGCATATAGCCAGTACGGTTAACACAGTAATAAGCAGGAGCGAGATAAGCGAGTTATACCCTCCGATAGGACAGGTAGAAGCCGCGGTGACGGCGGCAGTCTTCTCGGCAGCCTTCTTCTCGGCTTCAAGTTTCTCAGCGCCAACACGATCGGCTTCGTTGGAGGTGGACATGTTGAGGATGAAGACAACGCGGAGGTAGACGAACAACGGCGAGCAGTCACGTAGGAGACGCTCCCCAAAAACCTAATCGCCCCTATCCTGTACAAGATCGAGAGACGCAGGGTTTCGGAGGCCTCCTCTCCCGTCAACGGTGTACGCGGTGGACGGGATGGGATCATCGGTGGCAGCTGATACGTCTCCAACGTATCTATAATTTATGAAGTATTCATGCCATGTTTATTATAGTTTTGTATGACTTGGTGCCCTTTTATATGTCTTTTATATAATTTTTATGGACTAACATATTGACCTAGTGCCCAGTGCCAGTTGTTGTTTTCTACTTGTTTTTGGTTTTCTAGAAAATCCATATCAGATGAAGTCCAAATGCAGCGAAACTTTTTGATGATTTTTCTGGAACAAACGAGACCCCTGAAGCTTCATGGAAGGACCAGAAGAGCCACGAGGTGGACACTACCTATCAGGGCGCGCCAGGGGCCAAAGTGGTGGGCTGGTGGGTAGTGGGCACCTCGTGGCCAATCTTAGCGTGAGACCGACGCCAAAAAATCCTATAAATATACAAACCCCCAGAAATAACCCTAGATAAGAAGTTCCGCCGCCGCAAGCCTCTGTATCCATGAAAACTCAATCGAGAGGCCATTCCGGCACCCTGCCGGAGGGGGAAATCATCACCGGAGGCCATCTTCATCATCCCGACGGCCACCATCATGAGGAGAGAGTAGTCCACCCTCGGTGTGAGGGTTTGTACTAGTAGCTATGTGTTTGATCTCTCTCTCTCTCTCTCTCTCTCTCTCGCTCTCTCGCTCTCTCGTGTTCTTGATTTGGCACGATCTTGATGCACCACGAGCTTTATTAATATAGTTGGAACATATGGTGTTTCTCCCTCTCTATATTGTTGTGATGAATTGAGTTTTACCTTTGAGATTTCGTTATTATCGGATTGAATACTTTTATGAATTTTAGAACACTTGATGTATGTCTTGCATATGAATACCCGTGGTGACATGGGGTATTATATTGATTCACTTGATGTATGTTTTGGCACTCAACTCACAGATTCCCGAGGTGACGTTGGGGTAATCTATGCATAGGGGTTGATCCACATTTTGGTCCTACTTTCTTCGGTAGAAATCTTGGGGCACTCTTTGAATTTCTTTGTGTTGGATTGAATATTATGAATTTGAAGTTGTTTGATGCATATCGTATAATCAACTCACAGATACTTGTGGTGACATTGGAGTATCTAGGTGACATTAGAGTTGGTTGATGTGTATCATATGGTGTTATTTTAGTACGAACTCTAGGGCTGTTTGTGACACTTATAGGAATAGCTCAATAGATCAATCGGAAAAGATAACTTTAAGGAGGTTTCGTACCCTACAAACAATTTCATCTTTTGTTCTCCGCTAGATAAGAACTTTGGAGTGATTCTTTGTCGCACGTTGAGGGATTTCCATATGATTCAATTGTATGTAACATTGTTGAGAGATTGCACTAGTGAAAGTATGAACCCTAGGCCTTGTTTCTAAGCATTGCAATACCGTTTGTGCTCTGTTTTATCACGTGCTACCTTGCTGTTTTTAATTTTCGGATTACAAAAACCTATATCTACTATCCATTCTACACTTGTATCATCATCTCTTCGTTGAACTAGTGGACCTATACAATTTACCATTGTATTTGGTGTGTTGGGGACACAAGATATTTCTTCTATTTGGTTGCAGGGTTGTTTGAGAGAGACCATCTTCATCCTATGCCTCCCATGGATTGATAAACCTTTGGTCATCCACTTGAGGAAAAATTGCTGCTGTCGTACAAAACTCTGCGCTTGGAGGCCCAACACGAGTTTACAAGAATAAGTTGTGTAGTTCAAGCTCTTTTTTGGCGTCGTTGCCGGGGAGGTGAGTGCTTTAAGGTATATCTTTAGATCTTACAATTGATTTTTTTAGTTTCTTGTTTTACCACTAGTTTGGTTTATAAAAATAAAACTACAAAAAAATGGAATTGAGGTTGCCTCATATTATTCGTCTTTATAATGTCTTTCTTGAAAATGATGGATCGAAAAATTGTGCTCAATTGATAGAATAAGAATTCAATAAAATGTTTGGCATTAAATCCATGAATGATAAGAATGATTGCAATGTTGCTAGTATGAATTCTTTGGATATCCATGATGCTAATGATATGCAAAACCATAAGCTTGGGGATGCTATGTTTGATAAAGATGCTATTCTTTGTCCCCCAAGTTTTGATGAGAAAAAATGTTGAAAGCATGCCTCCTTTTTATGATGATTATATTGATGAAAGTGGATTTGGTGAGGTCATGACTTTATTTAGTGATGAATTCACTATTTTGGAAGAGGTTCAATTGATTGTGACAATAAAGTTGCTATCTATGATGATTATTATGATGAAATGTATTCTATAAAGAATAATGATAACCATGAAACTTGTCATCATGATTTTAATGTTAAATTTGATTATGTCAATCAAGTATCTCATGATAGTTATTTTGTTGAGTTTGCTCCCACTATTATGAATGAGAAGAAATTTGCTTATGTGGAGAGTCATAAATTTTCTATGCTTGTGGATCATGAAAAGAATGCTTTATGTGATGGTTATATTGTTGAATTCATTCATGATGCTACTAAAAATTTCTATGAGAGAGGAAAATTTTATTTTACATATTTTAACAACATCAAGTTTCCTCTCTTTATGTTGAAAGTCTTGAAGTTATGCTTGTTTTGCCTTCCTATGCTAGTTGATTCTTGTTCCCATGAATTATTTGCTCACAAAATCCCTATGCATAGGAAGTATGTTAGGCTTGCTAGTCATATGCTTCATGATGCTCCCGTTATGTTTTAATTCTTCGCTCTTATGTGAGCATGATTGAAATCATCATGCCTAGCTAAAAAGAGCAAGAAAACCTCTTGTTGGGAGACAACCCAACACCTATAGTTACTTTTTTTGTTTTCACATGATTAAGATACTGTAGTAATCATATTTTATAGCTTTTGTTTCAATAAAGTGCCAAATAAAGCCTTTGTGATAGTGTGGATGATAGTTGACTTTATTCTGTGCAAAAACAGAAACTTTTGCGCCCAGTCCAGGAATTTCTAAAATTCACTGGAATGTTCTTTTGCTCTGAATTTTATGCACATTATTTATATACAAATTCCTTACATTTTCCTAAATTTTTCAGAATTTTTAGAGTTTCAGAAGTAAGGTCATTATTCAAATCATTATAGACTGTTCTGTTTTTGACATATTATGTTTTCAATGCATAATTTGCTTGCCTTATAGTTTCTATGGCTTATATTGGTCAATATAAATTTTGGAAATGATAGAGTACAATAGGCATTATGTGGAAATAATTATGAATGTTTTCTTGACGGTACCTAAGTAAATGATTTGTTTTACGCTACTAAAGCATCTCACGAAGTTCCGTTAAGTTTTGTGTGATTGAAGGTTTCAATTTTTGGATGAGATACCGATATGAGGAGAATAAGGAGCGAAAAGACACTAATCTTGGGGATTCCAAAGGCACCCCAAGGTAATATTCAAGGAAGGCCCAAGCAACTAAGCTTGGGGATGCCCCGGAAGGCATCCCCTCTTTCGTCTTCAACATTATCGGTAACCTCACTTGCGACTATATTTTTATTCGTCACATGGTATGTGTTTTGCTTGGAGCGTCATTTAACTTTTTTTTATTTGCTTGCTGTTATTTATAATAATGTTTTATATCTTTTATTTCAATAAAAGTGGCAAGGATTGCCTGCACATTGCTTATTTTGCAAGTATATGAGTTGCTGTTTCAGAAAAAAAGTTGCACGCTATTGCGTGAATTCACTAGAAAAGTTAGAATGTTATAAAAGCTTGAATTTGACACAATAAGCTATGATAAATTTTCTAAAGTGTGGTAAATTTTCATAAGTTTTTGAGTTATTTAAGTATGAATCTTCTTGCATCCTTTACAGACTGTTCTTTTTAGACAGATTGTTGTTATGTTTGCATTGTTTGCATATGTTTGCTTGTTTAATGGTTCTATTTGAGGATAGGAGTATTAAATATGCAGAGACATTTAGTATGCAATGTTAAATTATAATTTTAGTGATTTGTTACAATAGGGAATGATAAGGCTTTGCATTGATTTATACTAACTAATGTATCTTACGAGTTCTTGTTGAGTTTTGTGTGGATGAAGTTTTTAAGAATTAGGGAAACCTTGTTATGAGAGGAATGAAGAAGACACAAGAGCTCAAGCTTGGGGATGCCCAAGGCATCCAATATAATATTTCAAGAAATCTCAAGCATCTAAGCTTGGGGATGCCCCGGTAGGCATCCCACCTTTCTTCATCAACAATTATCGGTTAGCCTCGGTTGAGCCTAAGTTTTTGCTTCTTTACATGATGTGTGCTATTGTTGGAATGTCATTTTATTTTGTTTTTTCTTTCTATTTTAATAAAACACTTAGATCTGAAATTTTTAAATTGAGAGAGAGTCCTCACATAGCTACCTATTTACTTAACTACTCGCTTGATCTTCACTTATATATTTTTGGAGTAGTTTATCATTTACTCTTGTGCTTTGATACGTCTCCAACGTATCTATAATTTATGAAGTATTCATGCTATTATATTATCCATCTTGGATGTTTTATGGGCTTTACTATGCACTTTTATATTATTTTTGGGACTTACCTATTGACCCAGAGCACAGTGCCAGTTTCTGTTTTTTCCCTTGTTTCAGTGTTTCGCAGAAAAGGAATATCAAACGGAGTCCAAACGGAATGAAACCTTTGGAAAAGTTATTTTTGGAAAGAAAGCAATACGGGAGACTTGGAGTGCACGTAAGGGGATCAACGAGGAGAGCACGAGGCAGGGGGGCGCCCACCCCCTGGGCGCGCCCTCCACCCTCGTGGGCCCCTCGTGGCTCCCCTTACCAACTTCTTTCGCCTATATATTCCAATATACCCTCAAAACCTTCGGGGAACAGAATAGATCGGGAGTGCCGCCGCCGCAAGCCTGTGTAGCCACAAAAACCAATCGGGACCCTGTTCCGGCACCCTGCCGGAGGGGGGATCCCTCACCGGTGGCCATCTTCATCATCCCGGCGCTCTCCATGACGAGGAGGGAGTAGTTCACCCTCCGGGCTGAGGGTATGTACTAGTAGCTACGTGTTTGATCTCTCTCTCGTGTTCTTGAGGTGATACGATCTTGATGTATCGCGAGCTTTGCTATTGTAGTTGGATCTTATGATGTTTTTCCCCCTCTCCTCTCTTGTAATGGATTGAGTTTTCCCTTTGAAGTAATCTTATCGGATTGAGTCTTTAAGAATTTGAGAACACTTGATGTATGTCTTGCCGTGCTTATCTGTGGTGACAATGGGATATCACGTGATCCACTTGATGTATGTTTTGGTGATCAACTTGCGGGTTCCGCCCATGAACCTATGCATAGGGGTTGGCACACGTTTTCGTCTTGACTCTCTGGCAGAAACTTTGGGGCACTCTTTGAGGTTCTATGTGTTGGTTGAATAGATGAATCTGAGACTGTGTGATGCATATCGTATAATCATACCCACGGATACTTGAGGTGACATTGGAGTATCTAGGTGACATTAGGGTTTTGGTTGTTATGTGTCTTAAGGTGTTATTCTAGTACGAACTCTTGAATAAGATCGATCCGAAAGAATAACTTTGAGGTGGTTTCGTACCCTACCATAATCTCTTCGTTTGTTCTCCTCTATTAGCGACTTTGGAGTGACTCTTTGTTGCATGTTGAGGGATATTTATATGATCCAATTATGTTATTATTGTTGAGAGAACTTGCACTAGTGAAAGTATGAACCCTAGGCCTTGTTTCCTAGCATTGCAATACCATTTGTGCTCACTTTTATCATTAGTTACCTTGCTGTTTTTATATTTTTAGATTACAAAAACCTATATCTACCATCCATATTGCACTTGTATCACCATCTCTTCACTGAACTAGTGCACCTATACAATTTACCATTGTATTGGGTGTGTTGGGGACACAAGAGACTCTTTGTTATTTGGTTGCAGGGTTGTTTGAGAGAGACCATCTTCATCCTACGCCTCCCACGGATTGATAAACCTTAGGTCATCCACTTGAGGGAAATTTGCTACTGTCCTACAAACCTCTGCACTTGGAGGCCCAACAACGTCTACAAGGAGAAGGTTGCGTAGTAGACATCATGCTTCACTTATATCCTATGAGTAAATTGTTGAATGAATTGAATATCATGAAGTTGAAATTATATGTTCATATCCTGCCTAGTAGTAGCTTCACATTGGGTTTAGAAAGTGAAATCTATTGAAGCTTGACAATCACAATATTGGTCATACAAGCAATTCATTAATGATTAGTATAAGGAAGAGAACTTTCACATACAAATATATTATCTTGGACATCTTTTATGATTGTGAATACCCATTAATTATTTTCAAACTTGAGCAAATTAGTTGAAGTTGGACAAGGAAGACAACGTAATGAGTAATGGTTGTGTATATTTGCATAGAAGTTATATTGTTATGGATCCTCCAACATGTGGTGTTTTCTTAGGATCTTCTGCTAGCCAAGAATTCATACTAAGTAGAGATACTACTTGTGCATCCAAAAACCCTTAAACCCAGTTTCTTGCCATGAGTGTCCGCCATATCTACCTATGGATTGAATAAGATCCTTCAAGTAAGTTTTCATCGGTGCAAAAAGCAATAAAAATTGCTCCGAAAATATAAGTGATTTTTTATTGCAAGGGAAAAAAGCGTTGTACGAACTTGTGATGGCAAAGAAATGAAAGGGACGGACTGCATAATAAAGGTTGCTATCATAAGGGGCAATGTAATGTGACATTCCTTTGCATTAAGAGCTTACGCATCCTAAAATAAAAAGTGCATGACAACCTCTGCTTCCCTCTGCGAAGGGCCTATCTTTTACTTTTTGGTATTTACTTTTATGCAAGAGTCAATAGTATGCATTCTCATTTCAACCTCAATTATTCTCTAGTTGGCAAACATCATGTGCTGGGGAAAGATCTAGGCACATATGGCCAGTCAAATATATTTGATCATGAATTATTATTGTTGACAATTATCTCTATGATAAATGAGTTGGGAGGTGAAACATTAAGCCCCTATATTTCTGTGTGTTTGATGGATGCCATTTGTTCTAAAAATATGCTTTGAATACTATAAATCATAGAAGACTATATGATGATTGAGTATGTGGAGCTCCTACTTAGACTTTGTTGAATAAGTTGAATTGCAATTGTTTGGTGACTAAGAATATAGGTTGTTAAGTTTCAAGAGAATGCCTTGTTTGAACCATAACATGTGAATTGATTGCTACTTTATCATGATGAGTTTTATGAGAAAGAGTTGCTGTTATGATGCTAGGAAAAGTGATTGAAATTATCAATGATCAAACTTATGCACTATGCTAGCATTCACACTTCATAAATTATTTCTTTTATTATTTACCTACTTGAGGATGAGCATGAATTAAGCTTGGGGGTGCTGATACGTCTCCAACGTATCTATAATTTATGAAGTATTCATGCCATGTTTATTATAGTTTTGTATGATTTTGGTGCACTTTTATATGGCTTTTATATGATTTTTATGAACTAACATATTGACCTAGTGACCAGTGGCAGTTGTTGTTTTCTGCTTGTTTTTGGTTTCGCAAAAAATCCATATCAAATGAAGTCCAAATGCAGCAAAAAAATTGATGATTCTTTTGGAACAAAAGAGAACCTCGAAGCTTCGTGGGAGGACTAGAAGAGCCACGAGGTGGCCACTACCTATCAGGGCGCGCCAGGGGCAAAAGTGGTAGGCTGGTGGGTAGTGGGCACCTCGTGGACAATCTTAGCGTGAGACCGAGGCCAAAAAATCCTCTAAATACATAAACCCCAAAAAATAACCCTAGATGAGAAGTTTCGCAGCCGCAATCCTCTGTAGTCACGAAAACTCAATCGGGTGCTCGTTCCGGCACCCTGCCGGAGGGGGAAATCATCACCGGAGGCCATCTTCATCATCCTGGCTGCCACCATGATGAGGAGGGAGTAGTCCACCCTCGGGGCTCAAGGTTTTTACTAGTAGCTATCTGATCTCTCTCTCTATCTATCTGTCTCGTGTTCTTTATTTGGCATGATCTTGATGTACCGCGAGCTTTATTAATATAGTTGGATCGTATGGTGTTTTTCCCTCTCTATCTTGTTGTGATGAATTGAGTTTTACCTTTGAGATTTCGTTATTATCGGACTAAATAATTTTATGGATTTGAGAACACTTGATGTATGTCTTGCATATGAATACCTGATATGTCTCCGTCGTATCTACTTTTCCAAACACTTTTGCCCTTGTTTTGGACTCTAACTTGCATGATTTGAATGGAACTAACCCGGACTGACGCTGTTTCAGCAGAATTGCCATGGTGTTATTTTTGTGCAGAAACAAAAGTTGTCGGAATGACCTGAAAATCAACGGAGAATTATTTTGGAATATATAAAAAATACTCGCGAAAGAATCAAGGCCAGGGGGCCCACACCCTGTCCACGAGGGTGGGAGGCACGCCTGCCCCCCTGGGCGCGCCCCCTGCCTCGTGGGCCCCTGGTGCTCCACCGACCTCGACTCCAACTCCATATATTCACGTTCGGGGAGAAAAAAATCAGAGAGAAGGATTCATCGCGTTTTACTATACGGAGCCACCGCCAAGCCCTAAACTCTCTCGGGAGGGCTGATCTGGAGTCCGTTCAGGGCTCCAGAGAGGGGAATCCGTCGCCGTCGTCATCATCAACCATCCTCCATCACAAATTTCATGATGCTCACCGCCGTGCATGAGTAATTCCATCGTAGGCTTGCTGGACGGTGATGGGTTGCATGATATTTATCATGTAATCGAGTTAGTTTTGGTAGGGTTTGATCCCTAGTATCCACTATGTTCTGAGATTGATGTTGCTATGACTTTGCTATGCTTAATGCTTGTCACTAGGGCCCGAGTGCCATGAATTCAGATCTGAACCTATTATGTTTTCATGAATATATGTGAGTTCTTGATCCTATCTT
The DNA here is from genome assembly GCF_018294505.1 of Triticum aestivum. Taxonomy (NCBI): domain Eukaryota; kingdom Viridiplantae; phylum Streptophyta; class Magnoliopsida; order Poales; family Poaceae; genus Triticum; species Triticum aestivum. The sequence continues at coordinate 413,749,765 of NC_057808.1, read as the reverse complement.
GCAATTCTATAGTTACCTACTATGTGTTATGATCCGGCAACCCCGAAGTGACAATAATCGGGACCACTCCCGGTGATGACCGTAGTTTGAGGAGTTCATGTATTCACTATGTGTTAATGCTTTGGTCCGGTACTCTATTAAAAGGAGGCCTTAATATCCCTTAGTTTCCATTAGGACCCCGCTGCCACGGGAGGGTAGGACAAAAGATGTCATGCAAGTTCTTTTCCATAAGCACGTATGACTATATTCGGAATACATGCCTACATTACATTGATGAACTGGAGCTAGTTCTGTGTCACCCTATGTTATAACTGTTACATGAATGATCGCATCCGACATAATTATCCATCACTGATCCAATGCCTACGAGATTTTCACATATTGATCTTTGCTTAGTTACTTTACCGTTGCCATTGTTACAATTACTACGAAACTGCTACTCTTACTTTTGCCACCGTTACCGTTACTTTCATACTACTTTGCTACTAAATAATTTGCTGCAGATATTAAGTTATCCAGGTGTGGTTGAATTGACAACTCAACTGCTAATTCTTGAGAATATTCTTTGGCTCCCCTTGTGTCAAATCAATAAATTTGGGTTGAGTACTCTACCCTCGGAAACTGTTGCGATCCCCTATACTTGTGGGTTAACAAGACTATTTTCTGGCGCCGTTGCCGGGGAGCATAGCTCTATTCTTTGAGTCACTTGGGATTTATATCTGCTGGTCACTATGAGGAACTTGAAAGACGAGAAAACCAAAATTTATCCCTCAACTACGAGGGGAGGTAAGGAACTGCCATCTAGCTCTGCACTTGATTCACCTTCTGTTTTGAGTGAACTTGCGACACCTAAGCCTGCTTCTGCTATTAATTCTGATATGTCGCATGTTATTGATGATGCCACTTCTGCTATGCATGATACTTATGATGAAATTACTTCTATGCTTGATAATACTGTGCCACTAGGTGAATTTCTGAATGAAGAACTTGCTAGGGCTAGAGAGAATGAAAGTATTGAAACTGATAATATTGATGAAAGTGATAATGAAGATTCTCCCCCTAGATATGAATTGCCTGTTGTGCCTGAGGGTTATGTTATGGATGAAGAAACTGCTAGAGATTTTTCTTGCTTGCAATGATAGGAATGATCTTAAGAAATTATTAGCTAAGCTGAAAGAAAGTCTTTGAATGCTAGAATGAAATATGACCCTGCTTTTGCTACTTCACCTATCTGTGTTACTGATAAGGATTATGATTTCTCTGTCGATCCTGAGATAATCACTTTGGTTGAATCTGATCCTTTTTATGGCTATGAATCTGAAACTGTTGTGGCACATCTTACTAGATTAAATGATATAGCCACCCTATTCACTAATTATGAGAAAACTCGCTACTACTATATCCTTAAATTATTTCCGTTCTCATTAAAGGGTGATGCTAAGACATGGTTTAATTCTCATGATCCTGGTTTTGTGCGTAGTCCCCAGGATATGATTTATTACTTCTCTGCTAAATATTTCCCCGCTCATAAGAAACAAACTGCTTTAAGGGAAATATATAATTTTGTGCAAATTGAAGAAGAGAGTCTCCCACAAGCTTGGGGGAGGCTTCTCCAATTACTTAATGCTTTGCCTGATCATCCTCTCAAGAAAAATGAAATACTTGATATCTTTTATAATGGACTAACCAAGGCTTCCAGAGACCACCTGGATAGTTGTGCTGGTTGTGTTTTCTGGGAAAGAACTGTCGATGAAGCTGAAATTCTATTGAATAATATGTTGACTAATGAAAATAATTGGACACTTCCTGAACCAACTCCTAAGCCAACTCCGAAGAAAAGGGGTATTCTATTTCTCAGCCCTGAAGATATGCAAGAGGCAAAGAAATCTATGAAATAAAAAGGTATTAAAGCTGAAGATGTTAAGAATTTACCACCTATTGAAGAAATACATGGTCTTAATCTACCACCTATTGAAGAAACACATGGTCTTGATAACCCGACATAGGTAGTAAAGGTAAATTCTCTCTATAGATATGATAAAGCCGAAATCTCGCCTACTAAGTTTGCTAGCCAATGCTTAGATGAGTTTGATAATTTTATGGTTAAGCAAGAAGATTTCAATGCTTATTTTGGTAGGCAATTAAAATGCAATGCTTATATGATTGAGCACTTGAGTGATTATATGTCTAGAGTTAAAGGTGAACTTAAGCTCATTAGTAAACATGCTTCTATGGTCACCACTCAAGTTGAACAAGTACTTAAGGCTCAAAATGATTTGCTCAATGAACTAAATAGTAAGAAGAAGGATAATGTTGTTAGAGTTATGACTAGAGGAGGTAAAATGACTCAGGAACCTTTGTATCCTGAGGGCCACCCTAAGAGAATTGAGCAAGATTCTCAGGGAACTAATGTAGATGCACCTAGTCCTTCTAAGAGGAAGAAAAAGAAAAATCATAGGACTTTGCATGCTTCTAGTGAACCTGTTGTTGACACACCCGAGAATCCCAATGATATTTCTATTTCTGATGCTGAAACACAATCTGGTGATGAACATGAACCTAGTGAGAATGTTAATGATAATGTTCATGTTGATGCTCAACCTAGCAATGACAATGATGTAGAGATAGAACCTTCTATTGATCTTGATAACCCACAATGAAAGAATCAACGTTATGATAAGAGAGACTTTGTTGCTAGGAAACACGGTAAGGAAAGAGAACCATGGGTTCAGAAACCCATGCCTTTTCCTCCTAACCCATCCAAGAATAAGGATGATGAGGATTTTTAGCACTTTGCTGAGATGATTAGACCTATCTTTTTGCGCATGCGTTTGACTGATATGCTTAAAATGAATCCTTATGCTAAGTAGATGAAGGACATTGTTACTAATAAAAGAAAGATACCGGAAGATGAAATTTCCATCATGCTTGCTAATTATACTTTTAAGGGTGGAATACCTAAGAAACTTGGAGATCCAGGAGTACCAACTATACCATGCTCCATTAAAAGAAACTATGTTAGAACTGCTTTATGTGATCTTGGAGCCGGTGTTAGTGTTATGCATCTCTCTTTATATCGTAGACTTGATTTGAATAAGTTGACACCTACTGAAATATCTTTGCAAATGGCTGATAAATCAACTGCTATACCTGTCGGTATTTGTGAGGATGTGCCTGTTGTGGTTGCAAACGTTACTATCTTAACAGACTTTGTTATTCTTGATATTCCCGAGGACGATAGTATGTCTATTATTCTTGGAAGACCCTTTTTGAATACTGCAGGGGCTGTTATTGATTGCAACAAAGGCAATGTCACTTTTCATGTTAATGGTAATGAACATACGGTACACTTTCCGAGGAAACAACCTCAAGTTCACAATATAAACTCTATTGGAAAAATTCCATCGATTATTATTGGAGGTTTTGAATTTCCCCTTCCTACTGTCAAAAAGAAATATGATATTCTTATTGTTGGGGACGTGCATATCCCCGTTGAGGTAACCTAGTGCTATTCGAAAATTCTCCGGTTTCATGCGATTCGGAATGAGTTTGTTAACAAGACCTGATCAACCTTGTTAGTGGATTCCTTTTGGTGAGCATGAGATGTATGAAGTTAGAAAGCACAACTCTCTGTACCGTCCTTTTACTTTCTGTTATTTAGATTAAATAAAGCAAAAATAGTATTTTCTGTCTGTTTTCTGATTTATCCGTGCAATAAAAAAATACCTCAAAAATAAAAGTTCTCCAAATGCCCTGAAATTGAAATATGTTTTTTTTCTAGAATTTTGAGAATATTTGGCACTGAGAACACATCAGGGGGAGCAAGCACCTGGCCACGATGGTCCAGGGCGCGCCCACACCCCCTGGGCGCACCCCCTACCTCGTGGGCCCCTGGTGGCCCCCTCCACTTATTCCAGCACCCACACACTTCTTCCTCCTCCCAAAAAAATCACCAACCAGCTCAAGCACGAGTTCTAGCTCATCTTGCTGTCATTTTCGATCTCCTTGCTCAAAGCTCCACTCAGAAAATTGCTTTGGGGGATTGTTCTTCGGTATGTGACTCCTCCAATGGTCCAATTAGTTTTTGTTCTAGTGCTTTATTTATTGCAAATTTTTGCTGCTTAGGTGACCCTGTTCTTGAGCTTGCATGTCAAATTTATATGGTCCCAAGTAGTTCTAATGCATGATATAGTCTCTAGGCACTTGTGGGAGTAGTTGCTATCAATTTTGTTGAGTTTGGTTCACTTTTATTTGAAGGTACTAAAAATTTCAGAAATTTTCAGAAAATAATGGAGAGATTTTTTAGGGGCTCTTCGAGCCGAAGCTCGAAGGATAAGCAAAGTGAAGAAGATAAGAGGCCCAAATATAATCTCCCTCGCACCACGGAGGTCCAGCCGTGTGAATGGCCTTGTGATGATATCTTGAGAGCAGCCGGTATTCATGATGATTTTTATGATTTGGGAATACAGGCCTCACCGACTTCCTCTGCGACCAGCGTGAACAGTATCTCCTACTCACTAATATCTTTGTCCAAAATTTTCATTTCCATGCTAAGAGGTCACCACCTTCTGTGGATTTTTATTTATATGATGAGTATAAGGAGATGACCCTCTTAGATTTTTGTGCGGTTTGCAAGTTTCCCTTTACGAGCAGCATAGAGGAACCACATCGTAACGATGTGGAAGGGTTTATTGATACAATTTCTGTAGGGGAAACGAGGAAGGTTTCCGATGAAAGAATTACTAGCATACACTTTCCTGTTCTACGTTACTTTGCAATATTTGCTAGTAGATGTTTAATTGGTCGCGAAAACTGTGGCAACCTTAGTGCCCCTGATATTATTATTTTGTGCCATGCCTTGTTCCGTCATAACACTTTTAGCATGGGCGCTATTGTGGCAAAATGGTTAAATCTGAACCGTACGAAGGGCCCCATCTTGGGAGGTATCTTCGCCTCGCGCCTAGCTGCACACTTTAACATACCTATTAGGCATTATGAGAAAGAAGAAAAGTTGTTGCCTCCTGTTTTTCTAGACTATAAGAGTATGGTGGCACATGATTTTATTGTTAAGAACAAGAAAAAGGAGCTTAACTATAGACTGATATTCGATAAAAAATATTTTAAGACTATTATTTTGCCTGCTCCTTCTTTGTTTAACTTATCTTCAGGCAAGTACCTTGTTCTGCCGGAGGCCATCAATGCCCACCAGAACCAAGCACCAGCTCTAGAACCAGAGCCGGAACCACCACTTGATCCACACCGTCAGTCTGTTTATCAGTGGGATCCGGAGGAGATCGCCAACCAGTGGCATCCCGATGCAGCACCTCAGTACGACCCCAACTATAACTTTGATCCATGGGCATAGACCAACTTAGGCCAAAAGCCTAAGCTTGGGGGAGTACGTATTTCTCACCGACATTACATTCATGTTCACACACTCATTCTAGTTGTCGGTGCTCATACTTTTTCATTGTACTATCCATGCTAGTTTATTTTCCTTTTTCTTCACTACTGGAATTAGCTTCTTTGCCGTCCGCATGGCAGACGGCAAAGGCATGGATCACGGACGGCAAACTTCTTTGCCGTCCGCCAGCAGACGGCAAACTGTCTGTCTGAACACGTGCCAGCAAAGGCCTTCTTTGCCGTCCGCTTCCTGGAAACGGACGGCAAAGGATTGTGCCATCCGCCGTTGGTGGCCAGCAGACGGCAAAGATCGTGGACGGCAGCGAGGTGGGGTGAGAGCCGTTAGGGGTTAACGGCGTGCTTTGCCGTCAGCCAGCGGACGACAAAGAGGCTGAGGTCTTTGCCGTCCGCTGGCAGACTACCAAGTGCTCAAGCATGCCAGTCCCGGGAATTATAGGTAGCTGCCACGTGGCATGTTTGCCGTCAGCTAGCTGACGGCAAAGAGCCTGTACAGCCCTGTTTTTAATTTAATTCATTCAATTTGACAGCAATTCACAGATATACACAGATATACACAACAATTCACATATATACACAACAAGCATATCCAACACACAAGTTTCATCATATATACATACATAACCAATACATATAGTTCCATCCTTACATATTACAAAAGTTTCACATTGTTCATCCAACACCGTTATCCATCCATCCATATAACAAGTTCCAACCATGCAAGTTCATTGATACAAAATAAAAGCACAAATGGAAAAGAACCACTCCATCCATGCAAGCTTCCGTGAATTAAATCAAATCTGCAAAATGATAAACAAGATGTTAGAAGAAGAAGAAGAAAATGAAGAAGAAGAAGACTATAAGAAGTAAGCATACTTAAGTAAAATGGAGCTAACCTAGAAGAAAATGAAGAAGAAGAAGAAGACTAGAAGAAGAAGAAGACTAGAAGAAGAAGAAGAAGAAGAAGACTAGAAGAAGAAGAAGAAGAAGACTATAAGCTTATTATGTAAACTTGGTCATTTTGTGCTAACAGAAGTAATTTTGGAGTTAACCTATAGGAAACTAAGTATATTAGAGCTAACTTAGAGCTAACTTATGTCATTTTGGAGAAGAAGAAGAATAATAAGAAGAAGAAGACTATAAGCTTATTATGTAAACTTGGTCATTTTGTGCTAACATAAGTAATTTTGGAGCTAACCTATAGGAAACTAAGCATATTAGAGATAACTTAGCATATTAGAGCCAACTTAGGTAAAATGGAGCCAACCTAGCTAATTATGCCATCTTTGAGTGAACTAAGCATATTAGAGCTAACTTATGTCATTTTGGAGAAGAAGAAGAAGAAGACTATAAGCTTATTATGTAAACTTGGTCATTTTGTGCTAACATAAGTAATTTTGGAGCTAACCAATAGGAAACTAAGCATAGTAGAGATAACTTAGCATATTAGAGCTAACATAGGTAACTAAGCATATTAGAGCTAACATAGGTAACTAAGCATATTAGAGCTAACTTAGAGCTAACTTATGTCATTTCGGAGGAAACAAAGCTAAGTATATATAGATCATTTTGGAGATCTGACATACCTGACATAGTTCAGTTCTCATTGTTCTTCTCCTTCTCCTTCCTCAGCCTGATGCGCCAAGAGCGGCGAGGCGGTGGAGGCAGTGGGATGTAGTCTTCTACCACAATTGGCGTGGTCATGTCGCCCAGCTGTGGGATCACCGGCGCCACCACCGGTGCGAGGTCATTGTCAGCCACCACCACCGTCGTGAGGCCATCTTCAGGCAGGACAGGCACGACCATCTCTAGGTCATCCTCAGCCACCACCATCTCTTGCCCATGGTCAGCCACCACCATCTCTTGCCCTTGGTCAGCCACCACCATCGCTAGGTCATCCTCAGCCTGATGCCCACTCTACTCCTCTTCTTCCCCACTCCAGTCCGGATCATCCTCCTTGCTGTCTTTGCTATAGCCAGAATCGCTGCTGCTTTTGCTACAGCTAGAATCGCTGTTGCTTTTGCTACAGCCAGAATCGCTGCTGCTTTGGCTGTAGCCAGTGTCACTGCTGCTGCTCCCATTGCCTGTCCAAATGCAACAATGACCGTTAACAATCGATGCGAGACAAAGCCAAATGTAGAGGAATAAGAAGAGGCAGAACGTACTGGCATCATCATCGTCAGCGTAGCGCATGCGACACATAGTCGCGTTGAACACCTTCACGATGAGCATGGTGGCGTCGTCGTCGTACCTGAAGAGAAGGAAGTACCCCTGCCGCAGGTCGTAGGCACGGTAGAACTTCTCCCAGCCACGACACAGGTACATGTGGCCCTCCTTGATCACCAACTCCACGTCCCACAGCCTGCGAAACCCGCTGCCGGCCTGTCGCAGCTTCACATTATTTGGCGGATCTTCACCCAGCATGTTCATAAAAGTGTCAGGCAGCCTCTGCAGTTTGGGACAATGAGTGATGTAGCAAACAACAGAGTTATCATAATGAGATGGGTGAATGGGAGATCTCTCCTTTTATATACCTGCCTCGTGGATGATACTGAAGTCCCAAGTATGATACTGAAGAACTCGAAAGCATCCAACTCGTACTCTGGTGTGGTAGAGCGGAGTCTGCGGTGGCGGCTTCCCCCCATCTCTGATAAGCAGCAGAAGAGACCAATTAGTACCCTTACAACATTATCATACAACATTATAACATAAGAAATTTTGAGCAGAAGATAATCAACTACACCAAGTTATCATTTCTCATTCAAAAAACAATGCACTTGTGGACATATGATGGCTCTAGTTGAATTTATTAGTAGCACTGGTCGTCAAAAATGTTGACTTTAGTTGAATTTCATATAATAACTATTTTAACTTCTTTCGGTCAGCAAACTAGGCAACTAGCTAGCAGTATAAAAACATTCAACTAAAGAAAAGAAAGAAACTGCAAAACATGGCGCAACCCTAAATAAGAAAGTATAAAGACGTGTCTTTTTCTTCTTCTTCCCCTCTTCTTCGTTTTCCCTCCTTTTCCTTTTCTTCTTCTTCCTCTTCTTCTTCTTCTTCTTCTTCTTCTTCTTCCTTTCCCTCTTCTTCTTCATTTCCCTTTTTTCTTTTTTCCTTTTTTCCTTCTTCTTTTCTAATATGTAAACTATCTAAAACTATTTATTATCTAAAACTATATCTAATATCTAAAACAGAAAAGAAAAAAAAGAAAAAAAAGGGGGTGTGGAAGTGGAAGAGGGGGCTCACCGTGGGGAGGTGGAAGAGGTTGGCCGGTGACAGGGAGGGGCGGGAGGGCGGCGGCGACGGGCGGGAGGGGGGCGGTGACGGGGCGGCAGGACGGCGGGGAGGGGCGGCGACGGACAGGAGGGGGACGGCGACCGGCGGCGACGGGGCGGAAGGACGGCGGGGAGGGGCAGCGACGGGCACAGGGGACGGGGCGGCTGCGGCGGGCTGGTGGGTGAGAGAGAGAGAGCGCACGCATTCACGGGGGAGGGGGGAGGTTAGCGATTCAACGCCGTGCCCGGGTGGGCCCCCTACCCTCTTTGCCGTCAACCTAGCGGACGGCAAAGAATTGTTTGGCGTCAGCCAACGGACGACAAAGAAATGGCAGACGGCAAAGAGCTGACCTAGCTACAGCCTTGCGTCTATGGGCCCACAAGGTTCTTTGCCGTCGGCCAGATGACGGCAAAGAACTCTTTGCCGTCCGCGAGCGGACGGCAAAGTACTGGCTGATGGCAAAATAACCTGTGCCATCAGCTATTTCTTTGCCGTCTGCTTTGTAGAAACTGACGGCAAAGAAGCTCTTTGCCGTCAGCTACCTGACGGCAAAGAAGTGGATTCCAGTAGTGCTTGCCTTCTTCTTGTGTGTTTGAAAAACCTTAAGAAAAACCAAAAAAAATTAGTTGTAGCTTTTAGCTAGTTTACTTTCCATGCTGTAGTAGTAGTAATTAAAAAGAAAACCCAAAAAGATTTCTCTTTCTTCTTTTGCTTGTTGGGAGCTTTCCCGTGTAAATAGTTTTATTTCTTTTCTTTGGGGGTCGATAGGAGAAGACCAGGATGAAAATGTTGAAGTGGCTCTTATATGCATTATTGTTGATTTAACCAAGAGCCCATATAACCTTGTCTTCTCCTTTGAATTAAATGCTCGCAGATTCTAGCTTAGTCCAATGCTCGTGCACCATTATTATTATTCACACCGTTCGGTCGTGCAAGTGAAAGGCAATAATGACGATACATGATGGACAGATTGAGATGAGAGAAGCTGGTATGAACTCGACCTCTCTTGTTTTTGTAAATATGATTAGTTCATCGTTCCTGATTCAACCTATTATGAATAAACATGTTTGCAATGACAATTAGATATTATAGTTGCTTATGCCATGCTTAATATACTAGGAGTTTATAATGGTTTACCTTGCGTGCCAACATGCTATCAAAATGGTTGTGATGTGGTATGATAGGGTGGTATCCTCCTTTGAATGATTCGAGTGGCTTGACTTGGCACATGTTCACACATGTAGTTGAAACAAAATCAACATAGCCTCCACGATATTTATGTTCATGGTGGATTATATCCTACTCATGATTGCACTCAATGTTTATTAATTTTAATGCATGTTCATGACTGTTGTCGCTCTCTAGTTGGTCGCTTCCCAGTCTTTTTCTAGCCTTCACTTGTACTAAGCGGGAATACTGCTTGTGCATCCACTTCCATAAACCCCAAAGTTATTCCATATGAGTCCACCATACCTTCCTATATGCGGTATCTACCAGCCGTTCCAAGTAAATTTGTATGTGCCAAACTCTAAACCTTCAAATGAAATTCTGTTTTGTATGCTCAAATAGCTCCTGTATCAACTAGGGCTGTCTGTATCTTCCATGCTAGGTGGGTTATTCTCAAGAGGAGTGGACTCAACTCCTCACTCATGAGAAAATGGCTGGTCACCGGGATGCCCAGTCCCATGCTCAAATCAAATCAAAATAATTGCAAACAAAACTCCCCTGGGACTCTTGTTAGTTGGAGGCACTCATTGTTTCGAGCAAGCCATGGATTGTTGCTTGTTGGTGGAGGGGGAGTATAAACTTTACCATTCTGTTTGGGAACCGCCTATAATGTGTGTAGCATGGAAGATATCGAGATCTCTCGGTTGTTATGTTGACAATGAAAGTATACCACTCAAAATATTATTTATCTCTATTCCAAAATCCAGCTCTGGCACCTCTACAAATCCCTGCTTCCCTCTGTGAAGGGCATGTCTATTTACTTTTATATTGAGTCATCATCATCTTATTAAAAAGCACCACCTGGAGAGCACCACTGTCATTTGCATCCATTACTATTAATTTACATTGATTATGACTGGATCTCTTTTACCATGAATTACAATGTTTAGTCAGTCCTTGATCTTCAGAGGTGCTCTGCATTTATGTTTTGCGGTCTCAGAAAGGGCTAGTGAGATACCATCTTGTTATATCATATTATGATTGTTTTGAGAAAGTGTTGTCATCCGAGATTTGCTATTATTGCTCGCTAGTTGATTATGCCATTGATATGAGTAAACATGAGACCTAAGTGTTATTGTGAATATGGTTAGTTCATAATCTTTGCTGAAAACTTGAATGTTGGCTTTACATATTTACAACAACAAGAGCAAATAGAGAGTGTAAAAGTTTTTCTTTATCACTTTCAGTTTGTCAACTGAATTGCTTGAGGACAAGCAAAGGTTTAAGCTTGGGGGAGTTGATACATCTCCGTCGTATCTAATTTTCCAAACACTTTTGCCCTTGTTTTGGACTCTAACTTGCATGATTTGAATGGAACTAACCCAGACTGACGTTGTTTTCAGCAGAATTGCCATGGTGTTATTTTTGTGCAGAAACAAAACTTCTCGGAATGACCTGAAAATCAACGGAGAATTATTTTGGAATATATAAAAAATACTGGCGAAAGAATCAAGGCCAGGGGGCCCACACCCTGTCCACGAGGGTGGGAGGCGCGCCTGCCCCCTGGGCGTGCCCCCTGCCTCGTGGGCCCCCTGGTGCTCCACCGACCTCGACTCCAACTCCATATATTCACGTTCGGGGAGAAAAAAATCAGAGAGAAGGATTCATCATGTTTTACGATACGGAGCCGCCGGCAAGCCCTAAACTCTCTCGGGATGGCTGATCTGGAGTCCGTTCGGGGCTCCGGAGAGGGCAATTCGTCGCCGTCGTCATCATCAACCATCCTCCATCACCAATTTCATGATGCTCACCGCCGTGGATGAGATTTATCATGTAATCAAGTTAGTTTTGTTAGGGTTTGATCCCTAGTATCCACTATGTTCTGAGATTGATGTTGCTATGACTTTGCTATGCTTAATGCTTGTCACCAGGGCCCGAGTGCCATGAATTCAGATCTGAACCTATTATGTTTTCATGAATATATGCGAGTTCTTGATCCTATCTTGCAAGTCTATAGTTACCTACTATGTGTTATGATCCGGCAACCCCAAAGTGACAATAATCGGGACCACTCCCGGTGATGACCGTAGTTTGAGGAGTTCATGTATTCACTATGTGTTAATGCTTTGGTCCGGTACTCTATTAAAAGGAGGCCTTAATATCCCTTAGTTTCCATTAGGACCCCGCTGCCACGGGAGGGTAGGACAAAAGATGTCATGCAAGTTCTTTTCCATAAGCACGTATGACTATATTCGGAATACATGCCTACATTACATTGATGAACTGGAGCTAGTTCTGTGTCACCCTATGTTATAACTGTTACATGAATGATCGCATCCGACATAATTATCCATCACTGATCCAATGCCTACGAGCTTTTCACATATTGATCTTTGCTTAGTTACTTTACTGTTGCCATTGTTACAATTACTACAAAACTGCTACTCTTACTTTGCCAGCATTACCGTTACTTCCATACTACTTTGCTACTAAATATTTTCCTGCAGGTATTAAGTTATCCAGGTGTGGTTGAATTGACAACTCAACTGCTAATACTTGAGAATATTCTTTGGCTCCCCTTGTGTCGAATCAATAAATTTGGGTTGAATACTCTACCCTCGAAAACTGTTGCGATCCCCTATACTTGTGGGTTATCAATACCCGTGGTGACAATGAGGTATTATATTGATTCACTTGTTGTATGTTTTGGCACTTAACCCGCGGATTCCCGAGGTGACATTGGGGTAATCTATGCATAGGGGTTAATGCACGTTTTCGTCCTAGTTTCTCCGGTAGAAATCTTGGGGCACTCTTTGAAGTTCTTTGTGTTGGATTGAATATTATGAATCTGAAGTTGTTTGATGCATATCGTATAATCAACTCACGGATACTTGTGGTGGCATTGGAGTATCTAGGTGACATTAGAGTTGGTTGATGTGTATCGTATGGTTGTTACTTTAGTATGAACTCTAGGGCTGTTTGTGACACTTATAGGAATAGCTCAATAGATCAATCGGAAAAGACAACTTTAAGGTGGTTTCGTACCCTACAAACAATTTCATGTTATGTTCTCCGCTAGATAAGAACTTTGGAGTGATTCTTTGGCGCATGTTGAGGGATTGCCTTATGATTCAATTATAGCATTGTTGAGAGATTGCACTAGTGAAAGTATGAACCCTATGCCTTGTTTCTAAGCATTGCAATACCTTTTGTGCTCCATTTTATCACTTGCTACCTTGCTGTTTTTTTATTTTCACATTAGAAAAACCTATATCTACTATCCATACTGCACTTGTATCACCATCTTTTCACCGAACTAGTGCACCTATACAATTTACCATTGTATTTGGTGTGTTGGGGACACAAGAGATTTCTTGTATTTGGTTGAAGGATTGTTTGCGAGAGACCATGTTCATCCTACGCCTCCCATGGATTGGTAAACCTTATGTCATCCACTTGAGGGAAAATTGCTACTGTCCTACAAAACTTTGCGCTTGGAGGCCCAACACGAGTCTACAAGAATAAGTTGTGTAGTAGACATCAACAGCTGTAGCAAAAGGAAAGACAGGCATGGAGGCAGAGATGTGACCTGATTCTTGTGTCGGCTAGGGTTGGCTAGCGCCTCCAATATATAGGCACGGACACGTGGAAAGACGTGAACTGGACCCACATCTGAGTCGGTGATAGCCCATGATCTGACGTCTCAGATCATAGCCCGTCTGTCAAAGACTCTCCGTTCCCAACCGGAAAAAAATAAGTGCATAGGTGTGAGCTCGGCTCGGCCCATTCCCGCAACCTGCGGCATGATAACCCACAAGTATAGGGGATCGTTTGTAGCCTTTTTCGATAAATAAGTGTGTCGACCCCGACGAGGAGCTAAAGGTAGAACAAATATTCCCTAAAGTTCTATCGACCACCGATACAACTCTACGCACACTTGACGTCTGCTTTACCGAAAACAAGCATGAAACTAGTTTGTAGGAGTGATAATAGAACTACTTTGCAAGAATAAAACTAGAAGTACATTGCAAGATAATAAAAGTTAGGTGTTTAGTAAAAGGGTTTGTGTCAACAAGAAACTATTTGTCCCTAGACAATCGATAACAAGTACCAGTAATCATTCTTGTAATTTTATATGAGGGAGAGGCATGAGCTAACATACTTCCTCTACTTGGATCATATGCACTTATGATTGGACCCCTAGCAAGCATCCACAACTACTAAAGATCATTAAGGTCGTGAAACCCAACCATAGCATTAAGTATCAAGTCCTCTTTACTCCCATACGTCATACCCCACTTACCCGTGTTTAAGCTTTTGTCACTCTCGCAACCCACCATAAGCGAAGCATGAACATATTGCAACACCCTACAGCGGTGGCCCCTCATGTTTGCGCGAGAACGGAGGGCACTGTAGGACAACACCGTATATAAAATATACAATCATACCAACCAAGATCACGATTAACCCACACGACAAAACGGATCTACTCAAACATCATAGGATAACCATAGATCATTGGGAAATAATATATGGAGTTGAGCACCATGTTTAAGTAGAGATTACAGCAGGGAGAAGGGGTGTTACACCACTGCATAGAGGGGGAGAGAGTTGGTGTTGACGGTAGCAAGATCGTTGATATAGATCGCCGTCCCGATCGTTGCCCCAGCAGCACTCTGGCGCCACTGGAAGCGAGGGGAGAGAGCCCCCCTCCTTCTTCTTCCTTGGCCTCCCCCCCCCTAGATGGGAGGAGAGTTCCCCCTCTTTTCCTTGGTCTCCATGGCGGCGGAGGGGCAGGAGCCCCTCCGAGATTGGATCTCCCTCTCTGTTCTCTTCGGTTTCGCGCTCCCCAGATTTGGTCGAAAACCGTTTCTTATATTCCTCTGATCCGTAGCTCCGATTGCGCTGAGATTTTAACACTTTTTTTCGGATATAAGCTTCCTTGCGCCTGAAGTAGAGCTTCAACCGATGTACGAGGTGAGAACAACCAACCACCATGAGCCAGGCTCCTCTGGCGCGCCCTGGTGTCTTGTGGGCTGTGTGGGCCCCCGCTTGCGGTGATTCCTACTCCCAAAAATCACAAATATTCCAAAATAATTCTCTGTAAAAATTTATTGCATTTGGACTTCGTCTGATATGGATTTTCTGCGATACAAAAACATGCAAAAAACAAGAACTGGCACTGGGCACTGGATCAATAGGTTAGTCCAATAAATCATATAAAAAATTGCCAAAAGTATGTAAAACTTGTATAATATTGGCATGAAACAATCAAAAATTATAGATACTACGGAGATGTATCACGACACATCATGACGAGGCGAGGCGTGGTGTGGCAAGATTGGCGACAGAGGAGGAGCATGCCGGAAGCACTTCTCCTCTCAAGCTCCAATAGCACGTGGGCTAAACTTCCCACCACACCCATTGCCATAAAACCCACATGGGCCCTTGTGGATTCTCTAAAAAATTTGGATGGGCTCAAGGCCCCTCGCTCCTCCTCGTTGGCCGCCTCCTTACCAGCCGCCGCCTTCTCCTTCTCCTCCACATCAACATTCTCCACCAAGGGCATTAACATCCTAACACCTATGATGTGCACAATCATCATTGCATCATCGTCCAATTCGTCCATCTTCATTGTCAAGATCTTGGTTTCCTCTCAAGCGATCATGAGCACGTCCTTCCTCTCTTCAAGTTTGGTCTACTTCTCTTCGAGCTTGATCTTCTTCTCGGTTGCCACCAACAAGAGGGTAAACCTATCCACCTTATTTTCCTCCTTCATGTCATAGCGCTTGGCTTGGCATATGACTCCTCTTTCTTCACGAAGATATCTGTGAACCTCTCCCTCATCTTGGTTGCCGCCCCTTCTTGCATCATCTTCTCCTCCTCCCACTTCTTTCCGCGGTAATCCCTTCTAACTTTCTAGGGAGTCTCCTTTGTTGGGTCAGTTAGATCACCTGGTTCTTCCTCATTGCCGATGCAGGCGGTCTTGTGGGAATTGACAATGCCATTTTGTCAGTTTGGTTGCCCATTCAACTTCAACAAACAATGCATGAGGCCAAAGTTCTTCTCCTCCACCTTCAAGAAAAAGTTGGACGCGTGGGATGCCTAAAAAGAAGACATTTTCAACAATATGCATAGAGCATAGCCGGCCAAAATGACAGAGAGCATAGCCATCTAAGAAGTTACATACCAAGCCAAATTACACAGAGCCCGGTGTTGGTCCGTTGTAGCTGGCCAGATGACGTGTTCTACCATATCCTTCGGACATTCACCAGTGTTGCATGGCTCAGTAGTGTGTTTGCTTCGCGTGATCACTATCCGCACCCTTTCCTAGCTCATCGACCATTTGGTCAGTTTGCCTAGTTTCGTTCTGCTCATGTGATCCTATGTGGGGTTCTCAGTTCGAATGGGTCAGGTCATTTGTGATGGGATATGCGCTCGAATTTTCTATTAACCGACTGAAGCATGAAAGATTAAAACATACAGTCAATTCACCTTCCCAATCATCCTTTGGGGATGATTTATTGAAGGAACATTTGCTATACGTGCCACCCATAGCTTGCTTGACTTCTAGTTATAATTTTTTTTGGCGCAGTGGCACACAGTTGAGGAACAAATCCTTCACGAATGGAGTCTCATGCAATGAAAAATAAATTGCCAAAGAAAGCTATGGGAAATGATGAAAGGATCGAGAAGAGGTGTCTAGAGGGGGGGTGAATAGACTCTAATCAAGAAAAGTTGCAGTTTTTAATTCTTTAGGTTTATGTGGAGTTTTAGCACAAGTTTAAACATTCACAATACATATCAAGCAAGCATGCCAAAAGTATATGAGCAGCGGAAAGTAAAGCATGCAAGTTGCAAGAATGTGAAGAGAAGGGATTGGAGTGTGCAAACGCAATTTGGAGACACGGAGATTTTTTATCCGTGGTTCCGATAGGTGGTGCTATCGTACATCCACGTTGATGGAGACTTCAACCCACGAAGGGTAACGGTTGCGCGAGTCCACGGAGGGCTCCACCCATGAAGGGTCCACGAAGAAGCAACCTTGTCTATCCCACCATGGCCATCGCCCACGAAGGACTTGCCTCACTAGGGTAGATCTTCACGAAGTAGGCAATCTCCTTGCCCTTACAAACTCCTTGGTTCAACTCCACAATCTTGACGGAGGCTCCCAAGTAACACCTAGCCAATCTAGGAGACACCACTCTCCAAGAAGTAACAAATGGTGTGTTGATGATGAACTCCTTGCTCTTTTGCTTCAAATGATAGTCTCCCCAACACTCAACTCTCTCTCATAGGATTGGATTTGGTGGAAAGAAGATTTGAGTGGAAAGCAACTTGGGGAAGGCTAGAGATCAAGATTTATGTGGTTGGAATGGAATATCTTGACCTCAACACAAGTGTAGGTGGTTCTCTCAAAAAATATGTGTTGGAAGTGTATGCATGTTCTGATGGCTCTCTCCACGAATGAAGAGTGGGTGGAGGGGTATATATATAGCCTCCACACAGAATCTAACCATTAGACACAAATCACCAAACTCGGTGGTACCGATTCAAAGAACTCGGTCAGACCGATTTAGTTCATAATGTGACCGTTAGGCATTTCGGTGGGACCGACTGGATCAACTCGGTGGGACCGATGTGCTAGGGTTAGGGTAAATCCAAAACTCTGTTTGACCGATTACTCAAACTCGGTGGGACCGATTTGGGTAATAAGCGAAATAGAGAGTTGGCCAAGCAAAGTCGGTGGGGCCGATTACATATCTCGGTGGGACCGAAATTATTGCAATAGGCAACAGAGAGTTTGCAAGCCCATCTCGGTGAGACCGAGATCCCATCGGTGAGACCGAATTGATTAGGGTTTCTGGCAGTGGCTATGTCAAGTGAACTCGGTGGCTCCGGATAGAAAGAATTGGTGGATCCAAGTTTGACTTTTGGTTTGGGACATATGTGGATATGATAAAGTGGTTGAGGGCTTGGAGCATGTCACTAAGCACTTTGAGCAAGCAAGTCATTAAGCAACACCTCATCCCTTCTTAATAGTATTGGCTTTTCCTATAGACTTAATGTGATCTTGGATCACTAAAATAGAAAATGTAGAGTCTTGTGCTTTGAGCTTGAGCCAATCTTTTGTCCTTAGTATTTTGAAGGGGTTCCACATCCTCTAGTCCATGCCACTCCATTGTTGAACTTATCTGAAACATACTAGGTAGAAGCATTAGTCCAACAAGAGATATGTTGACATTAATTACCAAAATCACCCAGGGAGCACTTGTGCTTTCAATCTCCCCCTTTTTGGTAATTGATGACAACATACATCAAAGCTTTAGATAAAGATATAGAGAACAACAAGTAAAGCTTTGGAAAGACATGTAACATGCATAGGCTCCCCCTACATGTATGCACTCATGTAAATATGGAACATAGGAGCATGTGAATGCATAAGCATGACAGAGTAAGCCATGTGTTAGATGTATCTTGGCTATATGCATCAGAGCAAATGATGTAAATATGGGAAATGTACCTTCATGCTCATGAGTCCTTCTTGCAAACAGTATGTACATCTGCAAGAAGTTCTTATGCACATGACTGAGATGCATATACTTACCTTGTGGTCTTGAGTTGGCTCAGGAAAGAATGAACCTGAGTAAACAAGGTTAGATAACACAGATACATCTAATAGCCAAAGCAAACAAAAGAAACCACAAGAGTACCAAGACTGGGATGACATGTAGGGAGTGAGTACTGAGTACTCTATTGGATATAGACATGTCCCCAAAGGTAAAGATGTGCAATGAATTCGAGGATTTCCTTCCCTTAGATGTCTTACTCCCCCTGAATCTTGAATGGGATATTGGGAGAAGATAGGGAACAGAAAATCAGAGCAAAGAAAAGAAAATAGATCTAATGCAAACAATCAAATATGAACATGTCTTTCCCCTCTTAAAGACATTTGACTTCTCTCCTCTTGAACACCAAGCATCTGGGGTTTCTTACACTCTCCCCCTGAGTATTCTCTCCCCCTATAGGAATGATTAAGCTTAAGCTTTGATGTAATATCTCTCTCCCCCTTTGACATCAATTTCCAAGAAGGGCTCTTCTGGATTTTTATTTCAAAAGGGTTTGGTCCTTGAGTCTCAAAGCAAAGTAGCAAGTCGAATATGATGCTGGTAGAGCACAAGAGTCATTCAGTTGAGCTGGAGCAGAATAAATGCAGGAATAAGTGGCAAGCTGTCTTTCCTGTAGTGAAATCGGTAGCACCGAGTTGTGTGCTTCGGTGGCGCCGAAAGATCTCGGTTGGACCGAAGAAAACAAACCGGTGTGACCGAGTTCATTACAGAAAAAACACTTGTCACCTCAGCTCACTAGGCAATTAAGATCTCACAAGGATTTGCAAGGAATTAGCTGAAAGATTTACAATGAATTGGATGCAGAAAATGCAGAACTAAAAGAAAAGAAAAGAAATGAAAAGATCTAGATGAAGTTTTTTTTGAAAGGGGAAACACAAATGCAAGAGACAAATGCAAAAGGAAACACAAGAGAACTTCATCTAGAATTAGGCGGTGACAAAGTCACCTATGTTAGAGTATATTGACTTAGGAGTCAAGTGAGGGCACTTGATCATAGGTCATACTCATTGTTTAAGCTCAAAATGGGGTTACCATTTTTTGTTTAAGCATCTTGATGTATTCACATCTTGTTGAGTTGCTTTGCCCCATGATTTGGAGTAAAGCTTCTCTAAGATGGAATAACATACCTTGGGTGGTGGTGTTGATCTTGATCATGTAGTTGAACTTGTGTGGGTTGCTCAATGTTGATGTAGCTCATCAAGAGTTGGGAGCACCACTTGGAATTTGAGTTCATCTACCTACATGGGTTAGTTTTGCAAGGAAGAGCACTTGTGTGTCTGAAATGACAATCATAAGATTTAACATAGAATTTGTCAAAGGATATATTTGAAGGGTTTTGTGCTTCCTTGTCTTCAACCACCATTGTGTAGAGACTTGGTGATGTAGAAATTGCTCAAGATATGAGTGAGTTGCAATTTCGTGGATTTAGATTCATCCAAGTACCTACAAGGGTTAGATAGCATGCAAGGGTGCAAGAATATCCAAGACATATAGATAGCATCATGAAAGGAATATCAAGGATTAGTCAAAAGCTCATGCCTTGCATGTATCCAAATGGAGTTCCTACTCCAAGTTTGAAGCATCAATGATGTTCAATTCACCTCTCAAATGGCAAAAGACTTTCTCATCAAGCGGTTTGGTGAATATATCCGCTAATTGCTTATCGGTGCGAACATGCTTAAGATCAATGTCCCCTTTGGCAATGTGATCTCGAATGAAATGATGACGAACTTCAATATGCTTAGTTCGAGAATGTTGCACGGGATTGTGAGCAATCTTGATGGCACTTTCATTATCACCAAGCAATGGAACATGTTTCACATATATCCCATAATATTTAAGAGTTTGGGTCATCCAAAGTAATTGAGCACAACATGATCCAGCGGAAATGTATTCCGCTTCGGCGGTGGATAAGGATACAGAGTTTTGTTTCTTGGAGGACGAAGACACAAGAGATCTACCAAGAAATTGACAAGTACTCGAAGTGGAATTTCTATCAACCTTGTCTCCTGCCTATATAGTCCGAATTGGAGTAACCAACAAGATCGAACGAAGACCTCTTAGGATACCAAATGCCAAAATTTGGTGTGTGTATTAAGTATCTCACTATCCTTTTCACAGCCTTAAGATGACACTCTTTAGGGGCCGCTTGATATCGTGCACACATGCACACACTTAGCATAATATCAGGACGAGAGGCACATATATATAACAATGAACCAATCATAGAGCGGTAGACCTTTTGATCAACTGGTTCACCGTCCTTAGTCAAGTCAAGATGTCCACTAGTAGGCATGGGTGTAGGCATACCTTTGCATTCTTGCATATTGAACTTCTTGAATAAGTCCTTGGTGTACTTTGTTTGAGAAACAAAGGTACCTTCCTTAGTTTGCTTGATTTGCAAACCAAGAAAGAATTTGAGTTCACTCATCATAGACATCTCAAACTTCTCCGACAATAGCTTTCCAAACTTTTCATTAAAATGAGGGTTAGTCGAACCAAATATGATATCATCAACATAAATTTGGCACACAAATAGTTCTCCATTAACCCTTTTTGTAAAAAGAGTAGAATCTATTTTTCCAATTTCAAAGCCTTTTTCAATGAGGAACTTGGTCAAGCATTTATACCAAGCTCTAGGAGCTTGTTTAAGACCATAAAGAGCTTTGTGAAGTTTGTAAACATGATTAGGTTTCTTAGGATTGACAAAACCGGGAGGTTGCTTAACATAAACTTCCTCCTCAATTTCACCATTTAGGAAAGCACTTTTAATGTCCATTTGGTACAAGGTGATATCATGGTGATTAGCATAAGCAAGTAAGATGCGAATGGACTCAAGTCTAGCAACGGGAGCATATGTCTCACCATAGTCCATACCTTCGACTTGAGTGTAGCCTTGGGCGACTAGGCGTGCTTTGTTGCGGACGACTTGACCATATTCATCTTGCTTGTTGCGAAACACCCATTTGGTACCAATGATGTTGTGGTTGTTGTCGGGCTTCTTGACCAATGTCCACACTTGGTTTCTCTCAAAGTTGTGTAGCTCTTCATGCATAGCGTTAATCCAATCCGGATCTTCCAATGCTTCTTCAACCTTCATAGGTTCAATGCTAGAGATGAATGAGTAATGTTCACAAAAGTTAGCCAATCGAGTTTTAGAGCGAGTGATCCTCCCGGTTTGGATATCATTGTAGATTTGTTTGATGGGATGGTCTTTGGCGATTCTTGCTCGAACTCGTGGAAGCTTTGGCTTGGCTCGGGGTGGAACATCCTCTTCATCTTGTTCTTCATCTTGGTCTTCTTCATTATTGACGTTGTCATTCTTCTTGTCGTGGTGGAGAAGGAGGGTGTTGATGTTCATCTTGGTGTACTTCCTCGTTTTCCTTGTCTTGGTGTGTCCCACTTGTGGATGCTTCCGTATCAACTCTTGGTTCACCTTGTCGTGAGGTAGGAGCTTCCACTTGGACGGACGAGGTAGTCTCCTTCACCTCCGTTGGACGAATCTTGCCAATAGACAAGTCTTGGATTACTTCTGAAGGGTCTTTTTCTCCTACATCAATTGGCAATTGCTCTACTTGCGAGCCGTTAGATTCATCAAACTTCACATCTACCGTCTCTTCAACCTTTCAGGTGAAATTGTTGTAGACACGGTAAGTGTGAGAGTTTGAGCCATAACCAAGTAGGAAACCTTCATGAGATTTAGGAGCAAATTTAGAACAACGATGCTTATCAAGAATGTAGCAATTTGAGCCGAATACTCGAAAGTATCCAACTTGGGGTTTGTTACCGTTGAGGATCTCGTATGTCGTCTTGCCGAGTAGCTTGTGAAGATACAAGCGATTTGTTGCATGACAAGTTGTCTCAACCGCTTCCGCCCGAAAGTGTTTCGGAGTCTTGTACTGATCAAACATTGTTCTTGCCATCTCAATAAGAGTCCGGTTCTTTCTCTCAACAACTCCATTTTTTGAGGTGTGTACGTAGCCGAGAACTCGTGTGAAATCCCTTCTTCGTCAAGAAAGGTATCCACATTTGCGTTCTTGAACTCTGTTCTGTTGTCGCTCCGAACCTTCTTGATCTTCACATCAAATTGATTTTGGGCCTTCCTAGCGAAGTTTTTGAAGATCTTTTGGACCTGCGATTTGTCATCAAGAAAGAACACCCACGTAAATCTTGAAAAATCATCAACTATGACTAGACCAAATGAGTTACCACAGAGACTCTTGTAGGCATTGGGACCAAAGAGATCCATGTGAAGTAGCTCGAGTGGTCTTCTCGTGGTCATGATGTTCTTCGCGCGATGACTTCCTCCAACCTGTTTTCCTGCCTGACAAGCACTACAAAGTCTATCCTTGTCAAATATGACATCTTTTATTCGAAGGATATGATCACCTTTAATAAGCTTATCAAGATTTCGCATGCCCACATGACCTAGCCTTCTATGCCACAACCAACCCTTAGAAGATTTAGCAATTAAGCAAGTTCTAGGTTGAGCCTTTTTAGTGAAATCAACAATGTAAAGATCACTTCTACGTATACCGGTAAAGACCATTTTATGATTGTCTCTTCGAAATACTTGGCAATCTACCTCAGTAAATAGGACATTGAAACCGAAATCAGCAAGTCTAGATACTGAAAGTAAATTGTACCCAAGAGATTCAACGAGTATGACATTTTGTATGGAGCTATCATGTGAGACGGCTACCTTACCGAGGCCAACCACCTTACCCTTTGAGTTGTCACCAAAGGTGACATACTTTCGAGGGCCGTCGTTTTCAGCAAGCTCACGGAACATAACTTTGTATCCGGTCATATGATCAGTACATCCACTATCAAGGACCCATTCCTTTCCTCCAGCCATGTAGCCGCGAAGATTTGCCATAAGACCAAAGTGTCTCATTGCATCATCAAGATCATAGTCCCTATCATCATCCTCATCATAGTATCCATGTTCAACATCATCTTGTGATTTATCAACCCCTAGAGAGGGTAATTCATTAGATAAATGATCATTTCTATGGTTATGTTTATGAATTCTAATAGCTTCGGAAATGATATTGCTAATGATTCCAACATCTCCTTTGGCACGCATGAGATTGGTAAGATCAAATAGACAATCACCAAAGTTAGGATCACTAGAATTCATCTTACTCAAGGCAATAGACTTGTGGAGAATTTTGTTTAAAATTTTCAAGGAATAATTTGGAAATCGTTCCTCCAGAAATCTCCAAATAGTATAGGCACAATCAAGAGTAGGCAAACTAGTAATCAAATTTTTGGGCAATCCTCTAATCATAAGATTGATAGTTCTAAGATTGCGAATCATGTCAAGATCCTCTTCGGGTGTAGGATACAAAGGATCAATATGAGGTGCACAAGGGCTAGTAATGTACTTGTTCAAATGATATTCATTGAAAATCTCAAGCATTTCATTTTTCCACTCATAGAAGAACTCTCCATCAAGAATAGGCACTCTACGTCTAAGACTCCCCAAAGTAGACACATCCATCTTCCTCCAAAGGTGTTTAAACCAAGGCAATGGAGACCAAAGCTCTGATACCAATTGAAAGGATCGAGAAGAGGTGTCTAGAGGGGGGGTGAATAGACTCTAATCAAGAAAAGTTGCAGTTTTTAATTTTTAGGTTTATGTGGAGTTTTAGCACAAGTTTAAACATTCACAATACATATCAAGCAAGCATGCCAAGAGTATATGAGCAGAGGAAAGTAAAGCATGCAAGTTGCAAGAATGTAAAGAGAAGGGATTGGAGTGTGCAAACGCAGTTTGGAGACACGTAGATTTTTTATCCGTGGTTCCGATAGGTGGTGCTATCGTACATCCACGTTGATGGAGACTTCAACCCACAAAGGGTAACGGTTGCGCGAGTCCACGGAGGGCTCCACCCACGAAGGGTCCACGAAGAAGCAACCTTGTCTATCCCACCATGGTCGTCGCCCATGAAGGACTTGCCTCACTAGGGTAGATCTTCACGAAGTAGGCGATCTCCTTGCCCTTACAAACTCCTTGGTTTAACTCCACAATCTTGACGGAGGCTCCCAAGTAACACCTAGCCAATCTAGGAGACACCACTCTCCAAGAAGTAACAAATGGTGAGTTGATGATGAACTCCTTGCTCTTGTACTTAAAATGATAGTCTCCCCAACACTCAACTCTCTCTCTCATATGATTGGATTTGGTGGAAAGAAGATTTGAGTGGAAAGCAACTTGGGGAAGGCTAGAGATCAAGATTTATGTGGTTGGAATGGAATATCTTGACCTCAACACAAGTGTAGGTGGTTCTCTCTCAGAAAATATGTGTTGGAAATGTAGGCATGTTCTGATGGCTCTCTCCACGAATGAAGAGTGGGTGGAGGGGTATATATATAGCCTCCACACAGAATCTAACCGTTACACACAAATCACCAAACTCGGTGGGACCAATTGAAAGAACTCGGTCAGACCGATTTAGTTCATAATGTGACCGTTAGGCATTTCGGTGGGACCGACTGGATCAACTCGGTGGGACCGATGTGCTAGGGTTAGGGTAAATCCAAAACTCGGTTTGACCGATTACTCAAACTCGGTGGGACCGATTTGGGTATTAAGCGAAACAGAGAGTTGGCCAAGCAAAGTTGGTGGGGCCGATTACATATCTCGGTGGGACCGAAATTATTGCAATAGGCAATAGAGAGTTTGCAAGCCCATCTCGGTGAGACCGAGATCCCGTCGGTGAGACCGAATTGATTAGGGTTTCTGGCAGTGGCTATGTCAAGTGAACTTGGTGGTTCCGGATAGAAAGAATTGGTGGATCCGAGTTTGACTTTTGGTTTGGGACATATGTGGATATGAGAAAGTGGTTGAGGGCTTGGAGCATATCACTAAGCACTTTGAGCAAGCAAGTCATTAAGCAACACCTCATCCCTTCTTAATAGTATTGGCTTTTCCTATAGACTCAATGTGATCTTGGATCACTAAAATAGAAAATGTAGAGTCTTGTGCTTTGAGCTTGAGCCAATCTTTTGTCCTTAGTATTTTGAAGGGGTTCCACATCCTCTAGTCCATGCCACTCCATTGTTGAACTTATCTGAAACATACTAGGTAGAAGCATTAGTCCAACAAGAGATATGTTGACATTAATTACCAAATCACCCAAGGAGCACTTATGCTTTCAAATGATCATTGTCAAGGCAAATAAAAACAGTACAGACATAATCATTTGCAAACAATTGAGTAAAATAATCCTTTCAATAGGGCGATTGTCTCTCCGGCCTTTGTGCATTGCGCTTGGCCGGATGGCATGGTTTCGAATCTCTACCCGGGCTTTGGCTGATGCGGCCTTGCCGGTTGGCGTATGAGGCTGCACGTTCTCATTGACTGGGCTCTCCTTGGCCTCTAAATCGTCTGGTCGGTTCTCATGGCTTCCTTCTGCTCGTTTGCTTTTGGATGGGGGTGCATGGTTCCGATAGTTTAGGTCATTTACCATGGGGTGCGGTTAGGCTTTCTATCGACCCGGTAATTCGGTTGCCCTGGCTGGCCAATGAAGCACGTGGACAACGATCATTGTCTATCATTGGTAAAAATACAATGGAACTACAAATCCAAATGGTTCAACTAATTTCTCGGTTGTTATTTTTTCTCGGTGGAATACGAATATTATCACTTGCAGACAATTCACCAGAAACATCCTTCAAATGGTTCAACTAATTTCTCGGTTGTTATTTTTTCGTCGCAATTATGAGATGAGGATAGACCGGAGCATCAAAAAAATTCACATAGTCAATTCACCTGCTCAAGCAAAAAATTGATGTGTCGCCCAGAAAATCTATGGGAATGATCATCATCAACATAATGTGAACATAATCATTTGTAGACATCTGAGAAAAAATTCTTCAAATAGTTCACGTAACTTGCGGGCTGCACTAGGTTTCTGTGCCAATGGGGCAATGGATCATCTAGTGAGAATAGTAGTGGGTGGTAAACTGAAGAGCGGAATTAATTGGTGGTAGACTGATTACTGTTGAGAAGATGGGGGCTACTAAAGATTAAAAAAACAAATGCTAGCGACAGAACGCAGAGAGGGTTCATCCATAGTCGGTTTTGAACGCCAGTAACACAATGTGTGTCGTGAATTATGCACTTTAATATTCACTAGTGGGGATCACTCTAACGAAATGCTGATGACAAGGGCTGGTTGCTGATGTGGATAGACTGCATGCTAAGATAAAAAAATATTATGGGAATGAATCTCTTAGGTATATAGAATGAATGAATTAACCAACATGTAGAGCGGTAGGAAACAAAACTTACGATCTTCATGGTTGACGAGCCTGATTGCCACATTTTCTCTACTCGTGCAACCACACCAAAAACCTTTAGGACGGAGTTGCAGATGGTTTACCATCGATGCGATATCGACTTCACATTGCATTGATGGATTACGTGCATGTCGTAGGGTGCAAAGTTCTTTTACGCATGGAGTAAAGCATGCACATGCGTTACCAAAAGATCGAGCCCCTTGAGTTCCTCCCTACAAAGCCTACATATACGGCTAACGATGCATCGCACAACAACTCATCATCGGTCACCTAGTACCCCCGCCATCGTCCTTTACTCTAGAAAACATCAAGAAGTTCAACAAAAATGGTCAATGTCATTTGAGCGAACACTTGTCGGGGTGAGGTGTCCGCAAAAGGACGTCGCCGGGAAGGGGAAGGAGGGTACCTAGCTATGGAGGGCACCTAGGTGGACGGCAGTATAATCCAAGGAGGGAAGGTGCATTGGGCAGGGTTGAAGGCATCCTACAATGCCTGGGCAGCGGCCAGAGAGGTACAATGGTGGCGTGTGATGAGGAGGATATGGATGCAGAGCAAGTGGGATGCGGGGGGAAAGTCGAAGGAAAGTGGACCGAAAGAGGAATTTGAGTGGGCCAGTGGTGTCCAAGTCCTACGTGGTGGTAGTACGGACTCCTGCAAAGCCCCCTCCCCTAGTTTGCTTCCGATTTGCAGGAAAACGGGTGTCCGAACCGGTCCATGGACGGATAAGGTACAGTGTCGGATGGCAAACGGGTTCGGACAGATGCGGGCGGGTTGAGGTTCCACATCAGAGATGCCCTAATTCCTACATGCGGCCATATGAGTTTATTTGGGAATCTTCAACGCTAGCCTGTAAAATAGACACCACATCTGTTTGCGGACAAGTCTGGACCGGTGTCCAGACACTAATACAAGAGGCTTCCATTCAAAGCTAGGCGCAAAAGTTCGGTCACATTTTGAATGTTATTTCATGAAAAGAAACAAATCTGATGCAAATTTAAACAAACTGGACGATTTTCATTCAAACATACATAATTTTTACATAAAACCGGACGATATTTTGTTCGGCGAACTAAAACTAATGAAAAACCTAAAGTATCGTTCACTTTACGGTGACCTCGTACCCATCTCGTGCTGGCCAGTGGCACTCCACCGTCTTCACCATTGCTATCGTCGGTGTTTGGCTTCGGCCGATAGAAGATTGCGGGGTCATGGCAAGGCTTCCGGGCTGCCACCTGGCACTCGCGTATGATCTTCTCCGCTTGCTCAAGTGCCGCGGGCAGTGCGCGCGGCCATGGCTACCGCAGACATGGGCAGCGGGAGAGACGGGCGGCGGGACTTGTTGGAGGAGGTAGCGGCAGCGGTCTCACAAAGGGACCTCTCCATGCTGTATTTCGCCATCTCCTCATCGAGGCGGCCGAGAAGGCGCATGCTTGTCTCCACCGTGATCTTCAGCCGATCGAGGGCTTCGGCCGTTGCGAGCTTTGGGTCATCGAGGATTTGTGACGATAGGAGTTGGAGTCCACGAACTCCTCCCAATGCGAGGCGTTGCACCTTTCCTGCCGCCGCCTCTCCTTGTCCGTGAATTCCTGCATTATCTTGGCACTCCAGGAGGATGAACTTCCGATGCTCCTGCCTCCAAGGTTGACGCCGAGGTAGTGAAGTATGCGCCCGCGAGCCTTCGACGTGATTGCAGGGAGCAGCATGCCATCGGCGCAACATGGAGGTGGCGCCTGCTGCTTCTCCTTGATGTGACGTGGCGATGGCGACTGCGGCTCCTGCTTCGTACGGCGTTCAGTTTCGATGCAACAGTAGCGTAGGGGGAGCATGGAGAGGAAGGAGGTTCTGTCCTCACCCATCAGCGAGGATGTGACTGAGGCTCCGGCTTGACAGCGTGGAGAAGCGTCTGCAGTTGTAGCCCCAGACGAAGGTCGTGGAGGAGCAAACGCTGGAGCACCAACTTCATCTGCTCCTCATACTCGGCATCTGTCACCTCATACACCGCGTCCTCTGAGAGGACGGGCATCTGTTGCGGTGGTTGGTCCTTCTCGTCGCTGGAGGAGATGATGATCTCCTCCTTCGCGGAGGAATCAAACGCTGTGGCGCAAGATGATCCCGTAGAGCGAGGACAGCGGCACCGTGATTCGGAGCCAAAGCCACAGTTGCCTGCCAGTGCTGAGGCCCATGACTTGCACATCGCCGGTGAGTGGAGGAAGAAGGGAACAACGGCGGGGTGCAGAGATTTGGAGTTGAGAGTGTGTTGTGGACGTGAACTACAGCAGGCGCTGTGTTTAAATAGCCGCGACGAGGCGAATGGATGGTCAGCCCGCTTCAATGTAGCGCAACGGGCGGAGTTGGTTTCTTGGGACGACGCGACCGCATTAAAGCGGCGGTGGCCCTCTAGTCGCGTCGGTCAGCGCCGCTTTCCCGTCCGATCTTATCGTGCGGCATCAAAGTGGTCCGCTGCGGCTTAGGGCCGGCATGAATGCGGCACACGGAGCGGTGCATCTTGAAGAGAAAGTGCGGGAGATGGTTTTGGCAGGTCTGGATTGTCAAATGCATGCATAGCAGCGGTCCGGTTATCCGCAAAGTCTCTCTCCTCCCCTATTTGCTTTGGATTTGTGGAAAAAATATGTTCAGACCGATGCGCGGATGGAGATACACTTGTTGAATGCAAAACACGACCGAACCGTCTGGTTCAGACATGTACGGAAGATTTGGAGATCAGCATTGGTAACGACCTTGTACACTTTGCGGATGCTTCGGGATTCTATTCTACTTTGCGACTTTGCCTAGGAGAAATATATATGCTCCCACTGAACTCGAGTATGTAATATACAGTCTTGAATAAAGGAAAAGACACATGAAAGGACCTCACAGTTGGTTCGTTGACAGCTTGTGAAAACGATGGATTCGACAGCACGCAAATGGTTTGTTCCAGAAGTAGGTTACCACGCATCAGATTATTTGGGGCGACCTCAATGGGCAACTAGAAATATGAGAATGGTCATTAGGCTATTGTAACTACAGAATATCCCACGCGTTGCTGCGTTAATTGGCTGCTAAAATTAATAGCAGAACCAAATTTTAAAATACATATGACTTAATACATTTAATTACGTATAGTTGGAATTTTTTGAATATAAAGAATAATTAAATGCTAAACATTTTTGCATGCATGATTGAGTGTTGTGGTGGTCTTTTCACATGCATGATTGCATGTTGAGGCAGCCCTTATCCAATTCATAATTATATTGAGATGACATGCTTACATATTGAGATACATAAGTTAATAAGGATGGCTCTCTTACGTATATAGGATTAGATCTGATCGTTAATTCAACATCACTCAATCATTCTAATTAATAGTGGCAAGATGTGATGCGTCACTATTGGTGTTAGGGCATCTTCAAAGGAGACCTGCAAAGCTCCGATATATGTTGTCCGGATCATTTTTGTTATTTCTTATCATTCAATGGAGACCCTTATCTATCAGTGGAACGGTCCGGACGTCCGTTTTTTCGTAAATCAGAAACAAAGTTGGGGGCAGGAGAGGGGATATGTGGGAGTCCGGACATGCACTTGATCAATACAAAGCCTCTATGTGGTTCTCTTTCTTTTCTCTCTCCTCACATGCATGGTCCATCTCTTCTCTCTCCTCCCAACCGGACACCATGATGTCTACTACACAACCTTCTTCTTGTAGACGTTGTTGGTCCTCCAAGTACAGAGGTTTGTAGGACAGTAGCAAATTTCCCACAAGTGGATGACCTAACATTAATCAATCCGTGGGAGGTGTAGGTTGAAGATGGTCTCTCTCAAACTACCCTGCAACCAAATAACAAAGAGTCTCTTGTGTCCCCAACACACCCAATACAATGGTAAGTTGTATAGGTGCACTAGTTCGGTGAAGAGATGGTGATACACGTGCAATATGGATGGTAGATATGGGTAATTGTAATCTAAAAATATAAAAACAGCATGGTAACTAATGGTAAAAGTGAGTGTAAACGGTATTGCAATGCTTTGAAACAAGGCCTAGGGTTCATACTTTCACTAGTGCAAGTTCTCTCAACAATAATAACATAATTGGATCATATAACTATCCCTCAACATGCAACAAAGAGTCATTCCAAAGTCACTAATAGCGGAGAACAAACGAAGAGATTATTGTAGGGTACGAAACCACCTCAAAGTTATTCTTTCTGATCGATCTATTCAAGAGCCCGTAGTAAAATAACATGATGCTATTCTTTCCGTTCGATCTATCATAGAGTTCGTACAAGCATAACACCTTAAGACACAAATCAACCAAACCCCTAATGTCACCTAGATATTCCAATGTCATCTCAAGTATCCGTGGGTATGATTATACGATATGCATCACACAATCTCAGATTCATCTATTCAACCAACACATAGAACTTCAAAGAGTGCCCCAAAGTTTCTACCGGAGAGTCAAGACAAAAACGTGTGCCAACCCCTATGCATAAGTTCACAAGGTCACTGAACCCGCAAGTTGATCACCAAAACATACATCAAGTAGATCACGTGAATATCCCATTGTCACCACAGATAAGCACATGAAAGACATACATCAAGTGTTCTCAAATCCTTAAAGACACAATCCGATAAGATAAATTCAAAGGGAAAACTCAATCCATTACAAGAGAGTAGAGGGGAGAAACATCATAAGATCCAACTATAATAGCAAAGCTCGCGATACATCAAGATCGTGCCAAATCAAGAACACGAGAGAGAGAGAGAGAGCGAGAGAGAGAGAGATCAAACACATAGCTACTGGTACATACCTTCAGCCCCGAGGGTGAACTACTCCCTCCTCGTCATGGAGAGCGCCGGGATGATGAAGATGGCCACCTGTGAGGGATCCCCCCTCCGGCAGGGTGCCGGAACAGGGTCCCGATTGGTTTTTGGTGGCTACAGAGGCTTGCGGCGGCGGAACTCCCAATCTAGGTTATGTTCTGGAAGTTTGGGTATATATAAGAGGTGTTGGCATCGGGAACAAGTCAGGGGGGGGTCTCCGAGACGGCCACGAGGTAGGGGGGCGAGCCCAGGGGGGTGGGACGCGCCCCCACCCTCGTGGGTGCCTCGGAACTCTTCTGGCCCATCTCCGATACTCCATGGGCTTCTTCTGGTCCAAAAACAATCTCCATGAAATTTCAGGTCAATTGGACTCCGTTTGGTTTTCCTTTTCTGCGATACTCAAAACAAGGAAAAACAAAAACTGGCACTGGGCTCTGGGTTAATAGGTTAGTCCCAAAAATCATATAAAATAGCATATAAATGCATATAAAACATCCTAGATGGATAATATAATATCATGGAACAATAAAAAATTATAGATACGTTGGAGACGTATCAGTATCCCCAAGCTTAATTCCTGCTCGTCCTCGAGTAGGTAAATGATAAAAACAGAATTCTTGATGTGGAATGCTACCTAACATAATTTTCAATGTAATTTTCTTTATTGTGGCATGAATGTTCATATCCGAAATATTCAAGATAAAAGTTTAATATTGACATAAAAATAATAATACTTCAAGCATACTAACTAAGCAATTATGTCTTCTCAAAATAACATAGCCAAAGAAAGCTCGTCCTTACAAAATCATATAGTTTGTCCATGCTTCATTTTCGTCACACAAAAATGCTCTCGTCATGCACAACCCCGATGACAAGCCAAGCAATTGTTTCATACTTTAGTATTTCTTAACATTTTTCAATTTTCATGCAATACATGAGCGTGAGCCATGTACATAGCACTATGAGTGGAATAGAATAATGATGGGGGTTTTGTGGAGAAGACAAAAAAGGAGAAAGTCTCACATTGACGCGGCTAATCAACAGGCTAGGGTGATGCCCATCAATTGATGTCAATGCAAAGAGTAGGGATTGCCATGCAACGGATGCACTAGAGTATAAATGTATGAAAGCTTAACAAAAGAAACTAAGTGGGTGTGCATCCAACTTGCTTGCTCACGAAGACCTAGGGAATTTGAGGAAGCCCATTGTTGGAATATACAAGCCAAGTTCTATAATGAAAAATTCCCACTAGTATATGAAAGTGACAAAATAAGAGACTCTCTATCATAAAGATCATGGTGCTACTTTGAATCACAAGTGTGGAAAAAGGATAGTAGCATTGTCCCTTCTTTTCTTTTTTTGGGCCTTCCTTTTTTCATTTGGGCTTTCTTTTTTTTCTTTTTTATTTGGCCTTTCCTTTTTTTTGGCATCTCTTTTTTTTCATGGGACAATGCTCTATTAACGATGATCATCACACTTCTATTTATTTACAACTCAATGAATACAACTCGATACTAGAACAAAATATGACTCTATGTGAGTGCCTCCGGCGGTGTACCGGGATGGGAAATGAATCAAGAGTGACATGTATGAAAAATTATGCATGATGGCCTTGCCACAAATACAATGTCAACTACTTGATCATGCAAGGCAATATGACAATGATGAAGTGTGTCATAATAAACGGAACGGTGGAAAGTTGCATGGCAATATATCTCGGAATGGCTATGGAAATGCCATGATAGGTAGGTATGGTGGCTGATTTGGGGAAGATATAAGGAGGTTTATGTGTGACAGAGCGTATCATATCATGGGGTTTGGATGTACCGGCAAAGTTTGCACCAACTCTCAAGGTGAGAAAGGGCAATGCACGGTACCTAAGAGGCTAGTAATGATGGAAGGGTGAGAGTGCGTATAATCCATGGACACAACATTAGTCATAAAGAACTCACATACTTATTGCAAAAATCTACAAGTCATCAAAACCAAGCACTACGCACATGCTCCTAGGGGGATAGATTGGTAGGAAAAGACCATCGCTCGTCCCCGACCGCCACTAATGAGGAAAGCAATCAAAGAACACCTCATGCTTCAAATTTGTCACACAACGGTTATCATACGTGCATGCTACGGGACTTGCAAACCTCAACGCAAGTATTTCTCAATTTCACAATTACTCAACTAGCACGACTCTAATATCACCATCTTTATATTTCAAAACAATTATCAAGTATCAAACTTCTCATAGTATTCAATGCACTCTATATGAAAGTTTTTATTATACCCATCTTGGATGCCTATCATATTAGGACTAGTTGCATAACCAAAGAAAATTACCATGCTGTTTAGGACTCTCAAAATAATATAAGTAAAGCATGAGAGTTCATCTATTTCTTCAAAATAAAACCACCGCCATGCTCTAAAAAGATATAAGTGAAGCACTAGAGCAAATGACAAACTACTCCAAAAGATATAAGTGAAGATCAATGAGTAGTCGAATAATCATGCAACTATGTGAAGACTCTCTAACATTTAAGAATTTCAGATCTTGGTATTTTATTCAAACAGCAAGCAAAACAAAACAAAATAAAATGATGCTCCAAGCAAAACACATATCATGTGGTGAATAATAATATAGCTCCAAGTAAGTTTACCGATGAACGAAGACGAAAGAGGGGATGCCATCCGGGGCATCCCCAAGCTTAGGCTATTGGTTGTCCTTGAATATTACCTTGGGGTGCCTTGGGAATCCCCAAGCTTAGGCTCTTGCCACTCCTTATCCCATAGTCCATCGAATCTTTACCCAAAACTTGAAAACTTCACAACACAAAACTTAACAGAAAACTCGTAAGCTCCGTTAGTATAAGAAAATAAATCACCACTTAGGTATTGTTGTGAACTCATTATAAATTCATATTGGTGTAATATCTATTGTATTCCAACTTCTCTATGGTTCATACCCTCCGATACTACTCATAGATTCATCAAAATAAGCAAACAACACAATGAAAACAGAATCTGTCAAAAACAGAACAGTCTGTAGCAATCTGACTTAAACAAATACTTCTGGAACTCCAAAAATTCTGAAATAAATTGTTGGACGTGAGGAATTTGTCTATTAATCATATGCAAAAAGAATCAACCTAAAATCACTCTGCAGTAAAAAAATGGCATTTAATATTGTGAGTGCAGAAGTTTCTGTTTTTTACAGCAAGATCGCAAAGACTTCACCCAAGTCTTCCCAAAGGTTCTACTTGGCACAAACACTAATTAAAACATAAAACCACATCTAAAAAGAGGCTAGATGAATTATTTATTACTAAATCGGAGCAAAAAGCAAAGAACAAAAGTAAAATTGGGTTGCCTCCGAACAAGCGTTTAACGCCCCTAGCTAGGCATGATGATTTCAATGATGCTCACATAAAAGATAAGAATTGAAATATAAAGAGAGCATCATCAAGAATATGACTAGCACATTTAAGTATAGCCCACTTCTTATGCATAGGGATTTTGTGAGCAAACAACTTATGGGAACAATAATCAACTAGCATAGGAAGGCAAAACAAGCATAACTTTAAAACTATAAGCACATAAAAAGGAAACTTGATATTATTGCAATTCCTACAAGCATATGTTCCTCCCTCATAATAATTTTCAGTAGCATCATGAATGAATTCAACAATATAACTATCACACAAAGCATTCTTTTCATGATCTACAAGCATATAAATTTTATTACTCTCCACAAAAGCAAATTTGTTCTCATGAATAGTAGTGGGAGCAAACTCAACAAAATAACTATCATGTGAAGCATAATCCAATTGAAAATTAAAATCATGATGACAAGTTTCATGGTTGTCTTTATTCTTTATAGCATACGTGTCATGACAATAATCATCATAAATAGGAGGCATCCTTTCATCATAATAAATTTGCTCATCAAAACTTGGGGGACTAAACATATCATCTTCATCAAACATAGCATCCCCAAGCTTGTAGCTTTGCATATCATTAGCATCGTGGTTATTCAAAGAATTCATACTAACAACATTGCAATCATGCTCATCATTCAAAGATTTAGTGCCAAACATTTTAATGCATTCTTCTTCTAACACTTTGGCACAATTATCGGAATCCTTAT
The DNA here is from genome assembly GCF_018294505.1 of Triticum aestivum. NCBI lineage: Eukaryota > Viridiplantae > Streptophyta > Magnoliopsida > Poales > Poaceae > Triticum > Triticum aestivum. The sequence continues at coordinate 413,713,996 of NC_057808.1, read as the reverse complement.
TTTCACGAAAGACATTAAAAAGATGAAGCATATGAGGCAACCTTAATTCCATTTTTTGTAGTTTTCTTTTATATACTAAACTAGTGATAAAACAAGAAACAAAAAGATTCGATTGCAGGATCTAAAGATATACCTTCAAGCACTCACCTTCCCGGCAACGGCGTCAGAAGCTGCTTGATGTCTACTACACAACCTTCTTCTTGTAAACGTTGTTGGGCCTCCAAGTGCAGAGGTTTGTAGGACAGTAGCAAATTTCCCTCAAGTGGATGACCTAAGGTTTATCCATCCGTGGGAGGCGTAGGTTGAAGATGGTCTCTCTCAAACAACCCTGCAACCAAATAACAAAGAGTCTCTTGTGTCCCCAACACACTCAATACAATGGTAAGTTGTATAGGTGCACTAGTTCGGTGAAGAGATGGTGATACAAGTGCAATATGGATGGTAGATATGGGTAATTGCAATATGAAAATATAAAAACAGCAAGGTAACTAATGATAAAAGTAGGCGTAAACGGTATTGCAATGCTTCGAAACAAGGCCTAGGGTTCATACTTTCACTAGTGCAAGTTCTCTCAACAATAATAACATAATTGGATCATATAACTATCCCTCAACATGCAACAAAGAGTCACTCCAAAGTCACTAATAGCGGAGAACAAACGAAGAGATTATTGTAGGGTACGAAACCACCTCAAAGTTATCCTTTTTGATCGATCTATTCAAGAGTCCGTAGTAAAATAACACGAAGCTATTCTTTCCGTTCGATCTATCATAGAGTTCGTACTAGAATAACACCATAAGACACAAATCAACTAAAACCCTAATGTCGACTAGATATTCCAATGTCACCTCAAGTATCCGTGGGTATGATTATACGAGATGCATCACACAATCTCAGATTCATCTATTCAACCAACACATAGAACTTCAAAGATTGCCCCAAAGTTTCTACCGGAGTGTCGGAGTAAATGACCACGGGTAGCCTAACCGACTCCCCCTGCCTCTTCAAAAATTATCGGGCCGATCGAGCCTTCAAGCACCCAAAGCACAGGGCCGCCTTCCCCTAGCCGGCTATCTCATAGGCCGACTACTGGAAGGCGGCCCGGCCCTAAAACCCTCCCGAAGAGAGCCACAAGAAGGCCGACTCCAAGAAGCAGGCCACAAGAAGACCGACTCCACGATGCCGGCCACAAGAGGGCCGGCTCCCGGCAAGCGGCCAAGATTGCACCCTCAAGGACTGCACCCACATAACGGTGACGAGACGGGGGGTGGCTACAGTAAAGCCTGCCACCCCCGAATCCCGGAGCACGCATGGCCACAGTGCGCCGTACGGGTTGGCCATCCCCCGTCTGGCGCAGCACTGTTGCCATGTTGACCATGACGCCACCCACGACAGGCTGTCAGTACGGCTCGCGGGCGGCGGGCCCCTTCTGCCAGAGAGACGCTCGAAGGTGGCCAAGCCCCCGAGTCGGCCTGGGGTGTAGCCGGCTCCCAATAGCCGGCTACCTCACTCCCTCGAAGTATGTGCATCATTAAGGAGACAAGACGAGGTAAGACTACAGTGAGAGCCCGCCAGATGGCGGCACTGTAGCCATGCTTACCTCGGCAAAGCCCTCATCATCAGGGGCGAGGCTATAGTAATCAGCCGCCGGCAAGACCCCCAGGCGGTGGGGCCGGCCTGTCGGACAAGAGGTCGGCAGCCGGCGGGACCCACCAGTCGGCGGGCCCCAGCGGCCGGCGGAGAAGCCGGCGGATACAGACACTGACGGCCTGGACCCGCATCCAGTCGGATTACCATTGTACCCCTGGGGGGTAGGCCTATATAAACCCCCAGGGCACCCATGCAAAGGTTTGATCTCTTAGAGTTTTAGACACCACGCAGAGCAGGAGTAGGGGTGTTATCTCCACGGAGAGCCCCGAACCTGGGTAAGATTCGCCGGCGTGCATGTCTTCGCCTTATCCCGTTTCCAGGCACCGACGATGTCTTACTGGCTCCCACAATGATAAGCCAGCTGTTGGCATATGTCGCACATACCACCCGACATTTGGCGCCCACCATGGGGCTAGGTGCACCGTCGTCCGGAGACCTGTTCTGGAGGGGAACCCATTTCCTTCCCAGCGAGCGTAGCCAGCCCGGCACGCCCGATGGCGCTTGCCCCGAAGCGCTGCAAGGCGTCGACGACGCCTGCGCGGCGAGCTGCCTCGCCGATCTTCTTGGCGAGGCTCGCATCTCCGACGAGCCTGAGTCCGACGCGAGAACAGACTGCCCCGAGAGCCGCCTCGTCAGCCTCCTCGATCAGCTTCACGTCTCCAGCGAGCCTGCTGTGGATTTGGAGTCGGTCGGCTCCATCGACCCGATGCTTGTCGACTCCGACACGGCATCGCTTGACGCCTTCCCCACCAACGTGGTGATCATCGACGACCCTCTTCCTCGAGCCGACAGTGGCGGCAGCACTGTCACTGAGGTGCTGGTCATCAGCCATGGCGGCGCCTCAGGCGAGAATGCCCACGACGCCCTACAAGCGGCGCTACACGACCTGTCCGCCCCCACCCGGCCGACGCCGACGCCGAGACACTGGAGGTACGCCGCCTCGCCCTCATCGCGGAGGGCCAGAAGATAGCATCCATGAGACGCCTCACTGAGGCGCACCAGCGCGAAGTCGACCGCGCCGCCTCCTGGCGGGCCGAGCCGAGCCGGCATCGTCAAGAAGCGCGGCGCGGCCATCGCCAGCATCCTGGGAGCAGACCGCCCAGTCTACGCCACGCCACTCGAGAACCTGCGTGCCGCTCAGGCGGCCGTAGACGAGTTGAACGGGCTGGAGGCCGACGAGCTCCTCTACATGACTAGACGCATCCAGCAGCTGATCGACGCGGCCCCGGAGCAGCATGAAGCCAGCGCCCGCGCTGAAAGTCCTCCCCCACGCCGAGAGCACGACGCGACATCCCGGACGCCGACTGCAAGCGGCGCCCGCGCGAGAAAAGACAAGGAGCCGGCTGCTAACCGCAGTCGGACTCGGCTCACCATCGAGCGTGACGCAGAAGGCCGCCCTCGAGCTGTGGAACGACGAGGCAATCCGCCTCCTCCCCCGCCTTGTGGGGAGAGATATCCCACCCCGCCGCCTGTTATGCATCCGACTCTCAGCGACTGACTAGGCCGCCGCGAAGGAGTCGGCGAGAATGACGCCCGCCACCGGATCGACCGCCTAGCGCGATCCCTGGCGCTAGAAGAAGATGATGATGTCGGCCTGCCTTGCTTTGGCCCCTGCATCCGCGACGAGCCCTTCCCCAAAGGGTTCTCACTCCCAAGAGACACGCCAAAATACAACGGCTCCGTGAAGCCGGAAGACTGGTTGATCGATTACTCCACCGCAGTCTGCATAGCAAACAGCAACAGGCGTGTTGCCGTGAAGTACGTCCCACTCATGCTTCAAGACACGACACGCACCTGGTTGAACAGCCTCAAGCCCTACAGCGTCAATAGCTGGCTAGACTTCACGGAAGTCTTCATCCGCAATCTCACCAGCACATACAAGCGGCCTCCCAAGCCCCGCCAGCTTTCCTTGTGCGTCCAAGGGCCCAGCGAATCAACTCGTGACTACCTCACGCGTTGGGCCGAGCTCTGCAACTCCTGCGAAGGGGTGCACGAGGTTCAAGCCATAGAGTACTTCACCGCCGGGTGACGAGAGGGCACCCTCCTCAACCACCGGCTCCTCTGCGACGAGCCGACTACCCTCGATGAGCTGTTGATCATAGCAGACAAGTACGCCACGACCGACTCTTAAATGAAGACTGAGCTTCGAGTGGATGCCTCTGGAAAGGTGCTCGCTCCGGCTCCCAAGACGCCGGCTGGTGACTCCAATCGACGCCCGTACCCAAACGATAACAAGCGCAAGGCCCCTATGCCGCCTTCCACCAGTCGGCAAGTAGCCACAGTCGAAGACGAACAACCTGAAGGGCGGCCCATGCCCAAGAAGCAGAAGGGCGGCAGGCCGGCTTGGCAGCCGGCTTTCTCCTACGAGCAAACCCTTGATGCCCCCTACAAGTTCCACAGCGGCGCGAAGCCGTCCAACCACACGACTCGGAAGTGTCATTGGCTCACGCGAATCTCCAAAGGCGAAGGGCTGGTGCCGCCTCCACCTGCTGGCCAGCCACCTCCAGCCCCTCAGCAGCCGGCTGCTCGACCAGCAGTCGGAGCCATTCAAGACAAGTTCCCGAACGAGCATGCCGCCTACGTCGTCTTTACAAACCAAACTGAAGACAGACGTAGTCGGCACTGACAACACCAAGAAGTCAACGCGGTCGCCTCTAACAACCCAGAGTTTATGCATTGGTCTGCGAAGCCTATCAGCTAGAGCTGGGCCGATCACCCAGAGGTGATGCCGTCTCCCGGCTCTTATGCATTGGTGTTGGACGCCACCCTCGCGACAGAAAGGCGAGCTGCCCGTTTCTCCCGAGTACTGATTGACGGTGGGAGCAACATCAACATACTGTACCGTGACACCATGGAGAAGCTGAACATCAAGACGAAGCAACTCATGCCAAGCCGGACTGTGTTCCATGGCATCGTACCCGGCCTGTCCTGCTCACCAATCGGCAAGATCAAGATAGATGTTCTCTTCGGAGACAAGGATCACTTCCGCCGAGAAGCAGTCTGGTTTGAAGTGGTGGATCTAGAGAGCCCTTACCACGCATTGCTTGGCCGACCTGCCCTGGCCAAGTTCATGGTTGTGCCCCACTACGCCTACCTCAAGATGAAGATGCCTAGTTCAAAGGGGATCATCACCATAGCCGGAGACTACAAGAAATTCTCAGAGTGTGCTGCAGCCAGCAGCCCGCTGGCCGAGTCCCTCGTGATTGCCGAAGAAAAAAAGATGCTGGACCGAGTCGTGGCCATGGCCGGCAAGCAGCCGGCCCTGTCCCCTGACCCCAAGGAATATGATGCTCAAGGCGCCTTCCAGCCGGCCAAGGAAACAAAGAAGATACCTCTGGACCCAGAGAACCCGGAGAGGTTTGCCGTCATTGGAGCAAACCTGGACAGCAAATAGGAAGGCGAGCTCGTCAATTTCCTTCGTGAGAATCGGGACATCTTTGCATGGTCCCCAAAGTACATGCCGGGTGTTCCGAAGGATTTCGCCGAGCACAAGCTACACGTCCGAGCAGACGCAAAACCAGTCAAACATCCTCTCCGCCGACTGTTGGAGGAAAAGAGAAGGATTGTAGGAGAAGAGATAGCCCGGCTTCTGGCAGCCGGCTTCATTATGGAGGTGTTTTTTCCAGAATGGCTTGCCAACCCGGTCCTTGTATTGAAGAAAAACAATAAATGGCGCATGTGTATAGATTGTACCAGCCTCAACAAAGCTTGCCCCAAAGATCCGTTTGCCTTACCTCGAATCAATCAAGTGATAGACTCCACAGCCGGATGCGAGCTGTTGAGTTTCTTGGATGCTTACTCAGGCTACCATCAGATCAAGTTGGATCCAGCCGACCGCCTGAAGACCGCCTTCATCACACCATTCGGAGCTTTCTGCTACCTGACTATGACATTCGGCTTGAGAAATGCCGGTGCCACTTTTCAGCGTTGCATGCAGAAATGCCTCCTCAAGAAACTCGGCAGAAATGCCCACGTCTATGTAGACGATATTGTGGTGAAGACGGAGAAGTGCGGCACCCTGCTGGAAGGCCTCAGAGAAACATTCGACAACTTGTGCCGGTTTCAGATCAAGCTCAACCCTGAGAAATGCGTGTTCGGAGTACCATCCGGCCAGCTTCTAGGCTTCTTGGTCTCCGAACGCGGCATCGAGTGCAACCCAGTGAAGATCAAGGCCATAGAGAGAATGGAGATTCCTACCAAGCCGCGAGACGTCCAAAAGTTTACCGGGTGCCTGGCCTCCCTGAACCGCTTCATCAGCCGGCTAGGAGAGAAGGCTCTCCCCCTGTACCGACTCATGAAAAAGTCCACCCACTTCGAGTGGAACGACCAAGCAGACCAAGCTTTTCACAAGTTGAAGAAGATGCTGACCACGCCACCTGTCTTGGCGGCGCCAACTGAGAAAGAGCCCATGCTCCTTTACATTGTCGCGACTAGCCGAGTGGTCAGCACAGTTATTATGGTCCAATGCCCAGAAGAAGGCCGGGCTCAGTTAGTCTAGAGGCCGGTGTATTATTTGAGCGAAGTACTGTCCACCTCGAAGCAAAACTACCCGCACTACCAGAAGATGTGCTATGGAGTATACTTCGCCGCCAAGAAGCTGAAGCCCTACTTTCAAGAGCATCCCATCACGGTCGTATGTATTGCCCCGCTTGCCGAGATCATAGGCAGCCAGGATGCATCCGGCCGGGTGGCCAAGTGGGCCATTGCGCTGGCTCCTTACACGATCTTCTACCAGCCTTGCACCGCCATTAAGTCCCAAGCATTGGCCGACTTCCTTGTCGACTGGGCCGAGACCCAGTACCTACCGCCGGCTCCCGACTCCACTCATTGGCGGATGCACTTCGATGGATCCAAGATGCGCACCGGCTTGGGAGCCGGCATCGTCCTCACCTCTCCCAAGGGCGACAAGCTCAGATACACATTGCAAATTCATTTTGCCGCCTCCAACAACGTGGCCGAGTGCGAGGCGCTCATACATGGGCTCCGGCTAGCCAAAGAGCTCGGCATCCGCCGGATCCTGTGCTATGGCGACTCGGATTTGGTAGTCCAACAATCATCTGGCATCTAGGACGCCAAGGACGCAAACATGGCGAGCTACCGATTCCTCGTTCAGCAAATCATCGGATACTTTGAAGGATGCGAGTTCCTCCACGTGCCACGGGCCGACAACGAGCAAGCAGATGCCCTCGCACGAATCGGTTCCACCCGACAAGCTATCCCAACCGGCGTCTCTCTCCAACGCCTCCTCAAACCGTCTGTCAAGCCGTCTCCAGAATCACTCCATCTTCGTACCGCCTGACCCTGATGCAGTCGGATCCGACTTGGGGAACCCATCAGGCGGCTCGGGGACTGCCGTAGTCGCACCCGGCTCGGGGACTTCAGAACCCGGACCGGGGACTGCAGCAGTCGGCCCGGGGACTGCAACGACACAACAGGCGGTGGCCGACTCCAACTCTTCACCACCCAACCCACCCACCCTGGTCATAGTAGCCGTATTGGCAATGGAAGAAGTCACAGCTCCATCATGGGCCCAACCCATCCTCAACTTCTTGGTAAACAGAGAGCTGCCGACTGACGAGATCTCGGCAAGACAAGTTCAACGCCGAGCCAGAGCATACACAATAGTAAACAAAGAACTCGTTAGGCGCAGCGTCACTGGAGTCTTCCAGCACTGCGTCGAGCCAGAGAAGGGCATATCAATCCTCAAGGGCATCCACCAAGGCGAATGCGGCCACCACGCGGCCTCAAGATCACTTGTCGCCAAAGCTTTCCGCCATGGGTTCTTCTGGCTGACTGCTTTGGAAGACGCCAAGGAATTAGTGAAATACTGCAAAGGGTGCCAAGTCTTCAGCTCCAAACAACACCTGCCGGCTTCTGCACTCAAGACCATCCCCCTCACCTGGCCCTTTGCCGTCTGGGGACTGCACATGGTGGGCCCATTCAAGACGGCGCGCGGCGGCATGACACATCTACTTATCGCCGTGGACAAATTCACCAAGTGGATTGAAGCGAAGCCAATCAAGAAGCTGAACGGGCCGACTGCCGTGACATTCATCGCAGATATCACCACCCGGTATGGCGTACCACACAGCATCATCACCGACAATGGCACGAATTTTGCCAAAGGAGCACTGGCACGTTTCTGTGCGACACAGAGCATCCGACTGGACTTAGCGTCTGTTGCCCACCCGTAGTCAAACGGCCAAGTCGAGCGAGCAAACGGCCTCATCCTCTCATGCATCAAGCCCCGACTAGTCGTACCACTGGAGCGTTCGGCCGGCTGCTGGCCCGACGAGCTGCCGGCCGTCCTCTGGAGTCTGCGTACTACCCCGAACAAGTCAACCGGCTTCACCCCTTTCTTCCTTGTATATGGTGCCGAGGCTGTCATCCCAACTGACATTGAGTTCGACTCACCTCGGGTCACCATGTACACGGAGGCGGAGGCCAAGGAAGCGCGAGAAGACGGTGTTGACCTGCTGTAAGAGGGCCGGCTGTTAGCACTCAGCCGGTCCGCCATCTACCAGCAGGGTTTGCACCGTTACCACAACCGGAAGGTCAAGCCAAGATCCTTCCAAGAAGGCGATCTTGTGCTCCGGCTGATCCAGCGAACAGCCGGCCAACACAAGCTCTCGGCCCCTTGGGAAGGCCCCTTCGTCATCAGCAAGGCCCTAGGCAATGACTCCTACTACCTGATCGACGCACAGAAGGCGAAGGCACGCAAAAGAGATGATTCCGGCAAGGAGTCGGAACGACCATGGAACGCCAATCTCCTCTGAAGATTTTATAGCTAAATGCGGTATGTACCACGCTACCTTTTGTATTAAGTACAAGACAACGGGCCCCCCGAGGAGCACTCGGGGACTACCCCTCTTTTATCTACGTATGATGAGTGTCATACCTATGAATGCATTACTACATTTGTTTTCCTGTCCGGCACCGGGTTCGATCAGTCGGCCCGGGGACTTGCCGCCTTGAGTTATATTAAAGTTCTACCTGCAGTCAAACAAGTAGTGTGCCGGCATCCAAGCCCTCTCTTGTTGAAAGTCGCAGCTCGAAGAATTGACCGTCCGACTGGCAAGAGTCAAAGGCAGGAAAGGATGCCCACACGAACGGCTAAGGACTAACGAACTTATATAACACAAGCCGGCCTCCCACCCCGCCAACCGGCTGTCAGAACAGCCGGCTGGCCGGCTTCCGATTCACCTTGCTACAATCTAAGAAAGCTAGAGTACTTGCCCTTCCAAACGGCCAAGCCCTTCCCCAGCCACAGATTGCAGAGCAGCTGTCCGGCTGGGAAGGCGGCGACCAAGGGAGGGCGGCAAAGGAAACAGCCAAAAGGATGAAAATCAAATACAATCGGAAGCCAAGCACATGCATGATTATATTTACACAAAAGGCCTTCGAAAGGCCGGCGTTCAACATAGTTTGAATACACCCCCAGTGGGTGGAACTGCGCAAACCTAACAAATATTGTTCAAAGAGTAATAAACAGGAAAGCAAAGGTGGCGGATCAGGCCAAAGGTGCAATAGGCGAGCCAGGAAGGTCAGTGGAGACGGCAGTGCTGGCTGGAGGAGTGGCCGGCTGGCGAGTCTCGGCTTGATCATCACCGGCTGCAGGCGGCGCGCTCGCACGTGCCTCGTTGCTGCAGGCACGATCAAGCTGAGGCTGGCCGGTTGCTCCACCGTCTGGCACGGCGTCTTCACCATCCTCCCTCCTCCTCTTCGCCCTCGTCACTGGAGTCGATCTCCTCCACCGAGTCTTCACCATCCGCTGGGTTCAGCCCAAACCACTCCTCCGGCTGAGCAACGCTGTCATCATTCACCTCAGGGGCAAAGGCACTGGTGTCGGTGTAGTCGGCGATCGCCGAGGCGCGCTGGATGATAGCCGGCCGCACCGCCTCCAGCTCCTCGTTGGCCTCCTGCCGCCAGGTGGTCAGCTGGGCCAAATCCAGCCCAGCATACCAAGCTCGGACGAACTCCAGCGCCCGCCTGGCGCCTGACCGAGCTGCTGAAGCCTTCCAGGCCTCGAAGCGGCCAACCGCTACCTCCAGCCAGTCGGCAGTCCGACTGGGGGTACGGGGAACCACCTTGCCGGGCCAGAGGGCGGCCAGCACTTGCGCCCCAACGCGCTGAAGACGGCGGAGCATGCGGTGAGCCAGCTGGAGGCGGGCTTGGATCGCCAGAAGCTGCTCCTCAAGCGACCGACGAGCATCCGGCGCGATCTCAGCTCCAGCCTGCCTTTGCGCGTCGCGGTGGGCCTCGATGACTTGGTTGGCGGCAATGGAGTAACCAGGGAAGTACTCTGGGCAAAAAAAACACAAAGTCAGAAAATGGACCAAATGGCAGGCGGCAAGCAAAGGGACGAAGAAGAAGGCGGGCTACCGTCAACCAAATCTTCGATCTGGCCGTAGCCGTCGCTCAGCGCTTGCCTTGCCTCAGCCCAGCCCGCCGCCTCGGTCTCGTATTCGGCTTGGAGAGCGGCCTCGCTGTCCTGCGCTGCCTTCAGGGCCGCCTTATGGCTGTCCTCCTGGTCGGCCAGCTTCTTGACCAAGCGGTCACGCTCCTGAGCCAAGGCGTTGCACTCGGCTTCCTTGGAGCGAAGGGCGGTCTAGGCCCCACCCAACTGCTCCCTCAGGTCGGCATTCGCCTCTGCAGATATGGTAAAGAAGAAAAAAAAAGCAATAAGAAAGAAGTCACCAGGAAAGATCCAGCCCGAATGCTCAGCAGTCGGACCGAATCTCGGGGACTACACCCAGTGGGTGCGCTGACGCGCTCCCACGTGAGATAAAAGATGAAGCACTTACTCCGGCTCTCGGTCAGATCAATGGTCTTCTGGTTCAGCTCCCGGGCCTGGGAGTTGAAGGTAGCCGCGCAGAGGTTGTGATAATCCTGCAAATAGGACAGAGGAGCGAATAAGAACAAGATAGAAATCGAAGTCTACTAAGAAGTTCCAAGCCGCCTGCTCAGCAGCTGACTCGGAACTCGGGGACTACACCCAGTGGGTGCGCTGACGCGCCCCCACGGAAGAAATCAAGAACAAGAAACAAAAAAGCGGGAAGACTCACCCGAATGGCCGTCCGCGTCGCGAGGAACTCTTGAGTACACTACTTCAGCACGGTGGCTTGGGATTGAAGCCGGTTCCGGACTTCTTGCGCCGCCACGTTCAGCACGGCCGTCCACCCCGGTGAGTTGGCGCTGGCCGTCTTCAGATCCTGGGCCGACGAGCTAGAGCCCATGGCCTTCTGCGGGTCCGGCGCCGAAGTCTCCTTCCCTGCGCGCTGGCGCGATGGCGACCGGACCACAAGGTCTGCCCTTGCAGCCGGCTCGCCTCTAGCCGGTTGCACGGGCGGCGCGCTAGGCCGGCTGCCTTGGTCCACCCCAGTCGGCGATGGCGGCGCCGCCTCCCTCTCCAGGACGGCGACGTCGCCCTCCTCTCTCTCCACCACCAGCTGGTCGCCACCGGCTTCCTCCGGCGGGGGCACCGGGATCTCGGTCGCCACAGCGTGAAGGGGGACGACAAGCTGCGGATGCCGGTTACGCAGGGCCTCCGCCGCCCTCTCTGTGGCTGCAGCCTCCGCCTGAGCCTTGGCCGCTGCGTCGGCTTGTGCCTCCACCGACTTCTCCGTCGTCTCCTGCGCCGCCGTGGCAGCGGCCGCCGTCAGCTCCTCCGCCTCCCGTGCATTCCGCTCCGTCGCCGCTTGAAGCTCGGCACGGGGGTCCACGCGGCGGGCGCTTGCAGATCCTCCCGCCGCTCCAACCACGGAGGCGGCAGCGGTCCGCTCAAGAGAAAATGAAATCCTGTTTTTTTTAAGTCAAGACAAGGACTCAGAAGAATATCAACAAAAAAGAAGAAGGAATACGTGAGAAAATTGACACTTATGCCAAAACCATTTGTGGCTGCTTCACCACCTTGCGGAAGCGGGCAGCCTTCGCGGCTGCCTTGTCCCGCTTGGTCGCCGCCGCCGCGCTCTTGGGCTTCTTCGGCCGACTGCCGAATAGGCTCGGCGTGGCCCGGCGCTTCTGCGCGCCGCCTTGGACAGCCGGCGCGGCAGATGAACCCGCGCAATGATGATCGGACGCCGGCTGGCGGCGCGGGACGACTTCCGCCTCGTCATCATTCGGCCAGTCGTCGAAGCTGGCTCCAAGCCCAGAGCCGCCTGCCTCGCCGCCTCCCCCCACGATGTCGTCGTCCAGAGCGGCCGCCCCCAAGTCGGGGTCGTCCAAGTCGTGCGTCGTCTGGTCGGGGGGATATTGGCGCTCCACCCCCGCTGCCCCGGCTGCCGGTCGAAGGAGGGGGCTCTGTCAAGACAAACCGACTGGTCAGAGTCGGCCAAGAGAAACTTGGTGACAAAAGTAAAGAAGAGAAGAAAAAGAAAGCTTACCATAGGCGGGGATTGGCACGGGAGTACGGCTCCTTGCCAAACTGCCACTCGTCGGTGAGCTTGCAGTTCGCAAGGTAGTTCACCATGTGAGCTACCTCTACATGAGGCATCTCCTTGGTACACAACCGACTCGGATCGAGTTGGCCGCTCATTTGACAAATCATATGAGGGCGGCCATGGAGCGGGAGCACCCGGCGCGCCACGAAGGCGGCCAGCAGGTCGGGCCCGGTCAGGCCCTCCGACTGGACCAATACCCAGAGTCGCGCGACGGCCGCGGCTCCAGCAGGCGACAGTGTTTTGGCCCAATAGGACCATTGGGGCCGCCTCCCAGCCGGCGGGCCAGCTACATAAGCCGGCAAGTTGACGAAGTCGCCTTGCGGAGCGACGTTCTTCACATAGAAGTAGGATTGCTGCCAGAGCTTCACCGACTGGATCAGTGTGATGGGAAGAAAAGGGTTGTCGGCAACCGGCCTCCGCATCGCGATGAAGGCGCCGCTCTGAGCCGGCACGCCCCTCATGGCGGTACCAAGCTTGGACTGGAAGAATTCCCCCCAGAGCTCGAGGGTGGGAAGGACGCCGAGGAAGCCCTCGCACAAAGTGACGAAGGCAGACAGCAGCACCACCGAGTTTGGAGTGAGGTGGTGCGGCTGGAGCTGGTAGAACTCGAGGAAGGAACGGAAGAAGCCGCTCGCAGGCAGGCCGAGGCCGTGCAGGCAGTGCGAGCGGAAGATTACCCGCTCGCCCTCCTCCGGTGCCGGCGAGATCTCCCTCTCCGGCGCAAGACGGACCCGCACATGATCCTTGCCGGGCAACCGCCGCGTCTTGCGGAGGAAGTCGATGTGGTCCTCGTGGACGTTGGAGCCATCCCAGTCTCCGCCGCGCGACATGAGGGCAAGAAGCCGATGAAAAAAGCGCGGCGACGGCGAAAGCACGGCCCCGCGGCGGCGAAGCTGCGGGGTAGTGCGATGACTGGAGGGACGGCGCGGCAGCGAGGGGCTACAGCGATGGAGAGGAAGAACAAGAAGAAGATGGCGGAGCGAGGGCGAGCGTGCGAGCGTCTGCCGCTCCCCCTTCTCCCCCTATTTATAGCCTCGTGCGGCGAAGCCGAGGAGGCAAGGTGTAGAGGGGGCGTGGGATCAACTGCGCCCACTCCCCCACGTCCCGCGATTATTGCGCCCTAACGGCGTGCGGAAACTGCCGTTGGAAGGCGAATGGCCGGTTTTGGGCCACAGAAGATCCACACCTAGGCCGAGGCGTGGAAGTGGCGGGCCCCGGCCTGCGGCGGCGTCCCGTCGCGCGCGTGGGCTGGCAGGCTCTCCCAGCCGGAGGGCGCCATGTGGCGCGCGGGCGGCAAGCGGCCGGCCCACAACCTGGCGTGCGCGCCAGCTGGTTCCCGCCTTCAGACTTCAAAGCCTCACCAAGACGGCGCCCCTGATCAAAGCCGGCTCCTAGCTGCTGGCTCCTCAAGATAGGAATCTGATTAAGCTTCTCGTCCTCCTTTCAGCCACGAAGCCCAACCAGCTTCGGGGACTAATGTCGGAGTAAATGACTACGGGTAGCCTAACCGACTCCCCCTAGCTCTTCAAAAATTATCGGGCCGATCGAGCCTTCAAGCACCCAAAGCACAGGGCCGCCTTCCCCTTGCCGGCTATCTCACAGGCCGACTACTGGAAGGCGGCCCGGCCCTAAAACCCTCCCGAAGAGAGCCACAAGAAGGCCGACTCCAAGAAGCCGGCCACAAGAAGACCGACTCCACGATGCCGGCCACAAGAGGGCCGGCTCCCGGCAAGCGGCCAAGATTGCACCCTCAAGGACTGCACCCACATAACGGTGACGAGACGGGGCGTGGCTACAGTAAAGCCTGCCACCCCCGAATCCCGGAGCACGCATGGCCACAGTGCGCCGTACGGATCGGCCATCCCCCGTCCGGCGCGGCACTGTTGCCATGTTGACCATGACGCCACCCACGACAGGCTGTCAGTACGGCCCGCGGGCGGCGGGCCTTTTCAGCCAGAGAGACGCTCGAAGGCGGCCAAGCCCCCCGAGTCGGCCTGGGGTGTAGCCGGCTCCTAATAGCCGGCTACCTCACTCCCTCGAAGTATGTGCATCATTAAGGAGACAAGACGAGGTAAGACTACAGTGAGAGCCCGCCAGACGGCGGCACTGTAGCCATGCTTACCTCGGCAAAGCCCTCGTCATCAGGGGCGAGGCTACAGTAACCAGCCGCCGGCAAGACCCCCAGATGGTGGGGCCGGCCTGTCGGCCAAGAGGCCGGCAGCCGGCGGGACCCACTAGTCGGCGGGCCCCAGCGGCCGGCGGAGAAGCCGGCGGATACAGACACTGACGGCCTGGACCCGCATCCAGCCGGATTACCATTGTACCCCTGGGGGGTAGGCCTATATAAACCCCCCAGGGCACCCATGCAAAGGGTTGATCTCTTAGAGTTTTAGACACCACATAGAGAGAAGAGGAGATCTAGCCTTGCCCTTCTTCTTCCTCTAGCCGAACAGCTCAAGGAGCCACTTGTAGCCACTTGTGTTGATCTAGTGATCATGCGGAGACCCCGCAGAGCAGGACTAGGGGTGTTATCTCCACGGAGAGCCCCGAACCTGGGTAAGATTCGCCGGCGTGCATGTCTTCGCCTTATCCCGTTTCCAGGCACCGGCGATATCTTACTGGCTCCCACAATGATAAGCCACCCGTTGGCATATGTCGCACCTACCACCTGACACGGAGAGTCAAGACGAAAACGTGTGCCAACCCCTATGCATAAGTTCACAAGGTCACCGAACCCGCAAGTTGATCACCAAAACATACATCAAGTAGATCACGTGAATATCCCATTGTCACCACAGATAAGCACATGCAAGACATACATCAAGTGTTCTCAAATCCTTAAAGACTCAATCTGATAAGATAATTTCAAAGGGAAAACTCAATCCATTACAAGAGAGTAGAGGGGGAGAAACATCATAAGATCCAACTATAATAGCAAAGCTCGCGATACATCAAGGTCGTGCCAAATCAAGAACACGAGAGAGAGAGAAAGAGAGAGAGAGAGATCAAACACATAGCTACTGGTACATACCCTCAGCCCTGAGGGTAAACTACTCCCTCCTCGTCATGGAGAGCGCCGGGATGATGAAGATGGCCACCTGTGAGGGATCCCCCCTCTGGCAGGGTGCCAGAACAGGGTCCCGATTGGTTTTTGGTGGCTACAGAGGCTTGCGGCGGCGGAACTCCCGATCTAGGTTATGTTCTGGAAGTTTGGGTATATATAAGGGGTGTCGGCATCGGGAACAAGTCAGGGGGGGTCTGCGAGACGGCCACGAGGTAGGGGGCGCGCCTAGGGGGGTGGGGTGCGCCCCCCACCCTCATGGGTGCCTCGGGACTCTTCTGACCCATTTCCGATACTCCGTGGGCTTCTTCTTGTCCAAAAACAATCTCCGTGAAATTTCAGGTCAATTGGACTCCGTTTGGTTTTCCTTTTCTACGATACTCAAAAACAAGGAAAAAACAGAAACTGGCACGGGGCTCTGGGTTAATAGGTTAGTCCCAAAAATCATATAAAATAGCATATAAATGCATATAAAACATCCTAGATGGATAATATAATAGCATGGAATAATAAAAAATTATAAATATGTTGGAGACGTATCACACCACGCCACAATATCCCACCACATGCATAGTGTTTCCTCTCCTCTCTCTCCTCCCTACTGGATTAATTTGTAATAGCATTGGATGGCCGACTCAAGCATCATGTGGAGCACGTTCGGACATAAAAATGGACATTTACAGCATTAGAGATGCCCTTAGATATATATTTACCATATCAGTTATAGTGACTAGTTATTTTTAATTGCACACTGCACAAATCCGTAATTATGCAGTGCATGACTTGCTTTTGCCTTCACGCAAAGAACTACTGGAGAATTCTAAAGTTAAGCGATTTGTGTGGTTTGATATTACAATGCACTACTTGTTCGTATTTAAAACCAGAGTTTTGTTTGCTCTTGATTGAGAATATACTTGAAAAAGAAACATACGATTGTTGTACCAGGGAGTTTATGTCCTGGTTTTGGTAGCTGGCATGTGAGAGGTCTATTAGTGTTTCTTATCGTAGTTTATTCCTTTTATGCACCCGCTCGGTGTAGCTAGATGTTAATAAAGGCTTTCATTTTCATAAAAACATGACTAACTAATGATGCAAAGTTATAATATAGGTTCACCTAAATAATTTCGCAAAAAAAAGGTTCACCTAAATAACAGACATATGTCCAGATATGGATAATCTGCTCCCGAGCTCAAGTACACCCGCATGAACCGTAAATCCAAATAATAGTAAATAAAATAAAAAAGTATGATTTTTTTGTGTGGATGAACATCAAAAAAATCTAATATCTTGCAAAGGTTCACATTGAAATGATATCAGTGGAGGCCTTTAAAAAAACTAAATTCAAGGGTCAGAAAGACGCATTTTTGAGCACTTTTTTGTCTGGCACACACCTCTACGAATGTCTTTTCGTGGCAAAATTTTGCATGATGCTAGAAAAGTTGTTGATGTTCATGATTTATTTTACTATATTTAGGAATTTACTGTCCATGAGGGTATTTTTGCTCGAGATTAGAGTAACACTTTCGCACATCCTCTTTTGTTAACTTGGAAATTTGTAGCCTTTTTGAAGTGAGCAGGATAGAAGCTCCATTTAGTTTTAGTTTTATTTTTTAAACACATGATTAAGGTTTAGCACCCTTTTTGTGTAAAGTGTAATTGATTTTTTTTTTGCAATGCATAAGCGGCCCCCAATAGGTTTTTTGTCTGTGCTTTTGTGTGCAAGTTTGATGACATGAGTGGGCTACCCTTTGATATCATACTAGCACATATGCCCATGCATTGCAACGGAAAAATTTGATGTTTTTGCAAGCATAATGTCTGGTAGCACCGGATTCACTACGAAGAACATGCTGGCACCATATTCACTATAAAAAATAGGATGCAATTTATCCACGTTCATATTTTCTTTGCGGGCATAATCTCCCACAAATTTCATTTAAGTATAATCCTTCCTTTAATTACTATGATGTTCTCACCCGTTTTAGTCGGGAATCAAATCCTTCCTTTTCTAATTTAGTAGCCCCACCACAATGTAGCCTATGGATCCTTCATTTTAATTATCCTACCCTTTTACCTCAAATCCTTCCTTTAATTAGCCCCACATTCAATTCTCACAATGTTGATTTATTTTGATCCAATTATTTTTTGTGGTCTATGAAGCTCATAAAAGGCCCATCAACATACGAGTACCTGGCCCAGATGGTTTACCATGTGTACAAGTGAACCGTATAAGTTGTGTTATAAACATATAAAGTTGGACGCTGAGATTTGTAGCTATTATGACTGACTGTCCAAAACTCGTTTCTAAGTTAGATCGAGCGGCCATGGTCGTGCCCCTCGCACATATACCGATGCCCTATGAGAAAACAAATGAAGCTGCTTGTTGCATACATGTTGCTAAGTACTTAGTGGTTTCTGGAAGGTGACGCCATCTTTACGCCCTACCTGTAGCCTCCACAAGAGCAACAAAACGCCGGCCCAACGCGCGGATCCAAATCCAAAACATGTTCGCTTCATGTCGGCACCGACCCATTTCAAACTCAAATTTGGTCCTGAAATACGTCGGTGCGGACACAAATCGGACGTGCCACGCGTCCCGTCGGTGTCTGCCGCGGTCCCACATGGCGGCCGGCCGGCCAACGACCAAAGGTGGTCATATTAATAGCGCCCATCGACACTGGGCACATGTGTCAGCCAGTGAAAGCGTCGGGAGGCCATCCCTTCTACATCTGCCCTCCCCCCCTAACCGGTGATAACCAAAGCATAGCCATGGGGGTTCTTCAGTGGCAGTGGCTCCGGCAAGAGCAAGGGGAAGTTCACCCCCAGCGCTTTCTCCTCCCGCGCTCTTCGTCCTCCATCACCGCCGGTGCCTGCCCGTCCCGCGAGGCAGCGTCTGCACATCCCAGTGCACCAAGCGCGATGGCACTGGGAGTTCAGGCAGGTGCTGCCGTACCCCGACGTCACGCTGCCGCACCACTGGCACCTCGATCGTGCCGGCGGTGCCGCGGTCGCAGCGGGCGCACACTGAGGAGGTGCACAGGTGTCGGTCGCTGCTCACGCTGAAATAGCGAGGGATGCCGGAGTGCGCGGCAGGCTCTCCCCATTGGGAGGCCTGGTTTGCCCTCGAACACGAGGAGAAACGGCGGCTCGGCGTGCAACACCACCACGCCAACCCCCCGCCTCCCCCAGTCGTCAAGCCAGAGGAGTAGGAGGAGGAGGCTACCTACCAGGCGGCGCTGGCGGCGGCCTTGGAGACCTCCATCGAGGATGAGTGGCTCAAGGCGGAGGCGGACTACCAGGCAAGGCTGGCGGAGGCCATCGCCCTCTCTGCAGCTGGCGACTGCATCGTGCCGCCGTCGCCACCGCCGCTCACCCCCGTGACGCAGCCCAAGCTGGCCGACCAGTACGTCTGGACCGGCCAGGTACGGGAGCGTGAGGAGGAGGAGGAGCGCCGCCAGAAGGAGGACGAGGAGTGCGCCCACCACGCCACATTGCCACCGCCGCAGCAGGCAACCCTGTCGGCCTATCAAGCCGCGTCCAGCTGGGCTAGGCCGCCTCCTGTCTTTATCGACCTTACCGGTGGCGATGACGACAAGTGCAAGGCGGATGACTAGGGCAGTGTGCGGGCGTTTTTTTAGGTTTAAGAGGACTTTGGCGGGCGTTGACCGGCCTCTTATGTTTGTATATTTTTCTAAATTTATTTCGGCCACGCGGGTCAAAAAGGGTATGCCTTCTGTTGGGCACACCTGCCGACCCAAAACGAAAAGCGGATGCGCACGTCCGCCTGATCGACCCAAACAGACAAAGCGTGCGTCCGTTTGGGTCGCCCGGTTGGAGTTGCTCTGAGTATCCCATGAAGACCTACCACTAGTGGAACCCTGGAAACCCATACGTGAACCGTCGGATCTGAAATGTGGGCTCCTGATCGAACTTCTTGTCCTTGCATGCAAGCACCCTGGGGCTAGTTATAGTTTTGCACAAGGCCTCGGGAGTTTTCTGTAAAACGCACGATGAAGTTTTCATGTTTCCACGGGATACTTCCTCCATCAAGTTATAGATACGTGCCATCTTCCTTCGTCTCGTTCTCATCCATTCCGAGCTCCAGCTCTCCAGCTCACTAGCTCGGAACATACTACTGCCTCGCTACACGCCTACACGGCTGCAACAACACCACAGCCCACTCTCGACTCTAGCTGCGAGTGATGGACACCGTTGCCGCCTGGCCGCAGTTTGAGGGGCAAGAGTACATGACGGTGTGGCCGGAGGAGCAGGAGTACCGGACGGTGTGGTCGGAGCCGCCGAAGCGGCGGGCCGGGCGGATCAAGTTGCAGGAGACGCGCCACCCGGTGTACCGCGGCGTGCGCCGCCGTGGCAGGGTCGGGCAGTGGGTGTGCGAGCTGCGCGTCCCCGCAAGCCGGGGTTACTCCAGACTCTGGCTCGGCACCTTCGCCACCGCCGAGATGGCGGCTCGCGCGCACGACTCCGCCGCGCTCGCGCTCTCCGGCCACGATGCCTGCCTCAACTTCGCCGACTCCGCCTGGCGGATGATGCCCGTCCACGCGACCGGGTCGTTCAGGTTCGCCCCCGCGCAAGAGATCAAGGACGCCGTCGCCGTCGCCCTCGAGGCATTCCAGGAGCAGCACCCTGCAGACGCGTCCACGACCGAGGCGAGCGCGCCCTCCATCACCTCAAGTGACTTATCGGGGCTGGACGACGAGCTCTTGATTGACGGCATGGACGCGGGGTCGTACTACGCGAGCTTGGCGCAGGGGATGCTCATGGAGCCGCCGGCCGCCGGTGCATGGCGGGAGGACCGCGAACACGACGACGGCTTCGACACGCCGACGTCGCTGTGGAGCTACTAGTTCGACGATCAAGCAGTGTAAATTTTTAGACAGTTGTTGTAGCAGTAGCTAGTGTAGCTATGTTCTTCCAGATATGGGAAGAACAGAGAGTAAGCGTCGGGGGCTATGTTTTCCCCAAATGCGAAAGCTCTCGGTTTCTACTTCCAGGAGGCCAAACTTGGGGTTCTTTCTTTATTCAATAATGAGGAAATGGGCAGATATTTTATTTTATTTTTTGGAGAAGGAAGAAATGAGCAGTTGTAGTGCAATCATTCGCTCCATGGAGACCAACCAATTGAACCAAATATATTGGCAACAGAAACCAAGGCAAGGAAACGACAAATGAAAGGACGTCTCGCCTTGGGTGGTGAGACAGCTCGACGCTACTCTGTTTTTGGACGGCCTAACAAATATGATAAAAGCATGGTATACTTGTTGTACTAGCACTCTCGTATTTTGCATCATATTTTGGTCATAGTTTCAACTAATAAAATACAATTTATATGTAGCAAAAATCATACCATTGGAAACATTATTCATATGCAAATCCAATAATACTCCCTCCGTCCCAAAATAAGTACTTCCTTCGTCTAGGTGTGCATCGCGATCAAGGCGGAGGGGAAAATGAGAGAACTTAATGTTTTTTTGCTAGTTAATAGCATTGCATGCAATGAATTAACCACTGTATGTCATGTTTGAAAGTCTCAAATCATTGAAAGCATGCACGACCCACATCTCTTATTGGTTGATATGTCACGAAACAAAAAACGAGGAGGGAGTTAACGTACCGTGCGTAAGTGTTTTGGATTATTTGGTTTTCGTAAGATGACTTACGCACCTAGACGGAGGGAGTATCTCATCTTTGTACTAACTTCAGTACAAAGTTATACTACAGTTGCAACACTTATTTTGGGACGGAGGGAGTATAATTTTTTATGACATGATTAACATTTTGCTAGTCAAATTTTAACCCAAATAATGGGGATTAATATAAATATGGGTACACTATTAGGTACAGTTTATTTTCCTCGATTGGTTCTTCGCCATGATGGGAATGGATTGATGTTACCCGTTGGGACATTGGTCCGACCCAAAATTTCAAGGCCATTGGCCCTTTATGGGTCGGCTTGGTATGGAAATTCGTCCAGAGAATTGGACACCCCTTGAGACACATTAATTCTAAGGGGATCTCTCCCAATAGCTCCATGATCTTTGGGTCTAGGCCTAAGTGTTTAGGCTCCTAATTAGACAACCTCTTCGGTCTAATTTGTCTAATAGAATTAGACTCTTAATTGGACGAGAAGAGCCGCTAGGCTTTCTCTCTCTCTAGTTTTCTTTGAGTCCTAGACGTCGAAGCTCTGCCGACTACTACTTCGGAATGCCTTGATACCTTGTAGGGGTTGTCTATTTTGCCTCTTGATTGCCGGATCATCTCATGGCTGGAAGGTGTAACCTAGATGTGGGAATCCTCGCGCTTCACCGACTTCTTCACTGCTTTCTCTACTTTGCTCGTCGGTGAGTTTGGTCGTTACCGCCATATTCATAGTGTTCTGGGTGTGATCGTTTACCATAACTTTTTTGTTGCATAGAACATTCCCCTACACGAACTAGCCTGATCATTGCGTATTTTGGATCCTCTAAATGATAGGGAGCGTCATGAAATTTACATGTGTTTTGTCATCCCACGTATGGCGTCTAGAACCCTGGTCAGGCACAATGCTAGACAAATAGCATGTCAGAGTAATTAAAATGCAGTGACTTACTAGAAAATGTTGTACAGGCTCTGTGTTGCTCCTCCTTTTGTTGCGATGTTCGATGAAGGTGCTCCCCTAGATCATGTACTCGGAAATCTTGTACTTTTCATTGGTGCACCCCTCTTTATGTTGACACAACTAATTTGAGATTTCCTTACATCATAATACATTGCATATCCTTGCACATAATTAAACCACCAATTAGTGATTGCGTGCCTCATATAAACTAGCCATGACTTTGTGTAATGGACTTAGACACACTCTTAGGGACCCTAATGAAGTGTTTGGCCTTCCTTTATGATACCTATGACTTTGTGTAATGTATGACTGAAGGAAATATGCTCTAGAGGTAATAATAAAGTTGTTATTTTATATTTCCTTATTTATGATAAAGGTTTATTATTCATGCTAGAATTGTATTGATCGAAAACTTAAATACACGTGTGAATACATAAACAAATACCGTGTCCCTAATGAGCCTCTACTAGACTAGCTCATTGATCAAATATGGCTAAGGTTTCCTCACCATAGACATGTGTTGTCATTTGATAACGGGATCACATCATTAGGATAATGATGTGATGGACAAGACCCATTCGTTAGCTTAGCATAATGATCGTTCAGTTTTATTGCTATTGCTTTCTTCATGTCAAATACATATTCCTTCGACTATGAGATTATGCAACTCCCGGATACCGGAGGAATACCTTGTGTGTTATCAAATGTCACAACGTAACTGGGCGATTATAAAGATGCTCTACAGGTATCTCCAAAGGTGTTTGTTGAGTTGGCATAGATCGAGATTAGGATTTGTCACTCCGAGTATCGGAGAGGTATCTCTGGGCCCTCTCGGTAATACACATCATAAGCTTGCAAGCAAACGACTAATGAGTTAGTCATGAGGTGATGTATTACGGAACGAGTAAAGAGACTTGCCGGTAATGAGATTGAACTAGGTATGAAGATACCGACGATCGAATCTCGGGCAAGTAACATACCGAAGGACGAAGGGAATTATGTATGTTGTCATAACGGTTCGACCGATAAAGATCTTCGTAGAATATGTAGGAACCAATATGGGCATCCAGGTTCCGCTATTGGTTATTGACCGGAGAGGTGCCTCGGTCATGTCTACATAGTTCTCGAACCCGTAGGGTCCGCACGCTCAACGTTCGTTGACGATATAGTATTATATGAGTTATCTGATTTGGTGACCGAATGTTGTTCAGAGTCCCGGATGAGATCATGGACATGAAGATGAGTCTCGAAGTGGTAGAGAGGTAAAGATTGATATATAGGACGATGGTATTCGGACACTGGAAGTGTTCTGGAGGGTAGCGGGTACTTATCGGGTCACCGGGAAGGAGTTTCCGGCATCCCCGGCAAAGATATGAGCCTTATGGGCCAAGTGAGGGAACACACCAGCCCTGGTGCGCCCCTACAGAGGCCGGCCCTATGAGGATGAGAAGGAAAGAGGGGAAGGCAAGGAAAGTGTGGATTAGGATTCCTACTTCCTTCCCTCTCCCCCCCTCTTCCCTCCCCCCATTGGTTATATATGGCAGGGGGCACGCGGCTTGGGAGGGACTCCAAGTAGGATTCCTCCTACTTGGGCGCCTCCTATGGCTGCTCCTCCCTCCCTCCCTACCACCTATATGAGGAGGGGGTCGCGTAGCACATACCAGACAATTGCCTAGCCGTGTGCGGCGTCCCCCTCCACCGTTTACACCCCTGGTCATATTTTCGCAGCGCTTAGGTGAAGCCCTGCGAGGATCACTACACCATCACCGTCACCACGTCGTCGTGCTGACGGAACTCATCTACAACCTCGGCACCTTGCTGGATCAAGAAGGTGAGGGACGTCACCGAGCTGAACGTGTGCAGAACTCAGAAGTGCCGTATGTTCGGTACTCGATTGGTGGAGCTCGAAAAAAGTTCGACTACATCAACCGCATTGTGAAACGCTTCCGCTTTTGGTCTACAAGGGTACGTAGACACACTCTCCCTCTCGTTGCTATGCATCTCCTAGATAGATCTTGCGTGAGCGTAGGAATTTTTTTGAAATTGCATGCTACGTTTCCCAACAATGACGTCTACATCTCTAATTTTGTAGGCAAAAGTGATAATCACTGGCTACACACCTCGATTACAATTCAAAAATTGTAGCAAAGCATGCTGCGAGGCACACAAGAATACAAAAGAGAGACACACTTATAAGATCATAGCTATGATTCGGTCCCAAATTTTGGTTGGTCAAGGTGATAGCTCCATAAGAAATATCGTCCTTGCTGCAATTGCCAGCTCCACAAGATGCAAGAGCGACCGTTAGTATATTAGAATTATAGCAAGCATGTGATACTAGTTGGGTTTAAAGGCGACAAGTAACTAGGTCACGTCGGTGTCTAGGCATCGTGGGAGACAATGGGGATCAGATTAGAGTCGTCGGGGGTGTTGCCGCTGCGGTGGTTGTCGGGGTCCGGGAAGGAGATCTAGGGTCGTGAACGAGGACGTCGGTGAAGTAGCTCTGATATTGAACAATGATGTCGACGAAGTGGCATCTGTGGACGAGGGCGTCGGTGAAGCGGCTCTGTTAGGTGGACGATGGTATCGACGAAGCGGATATGAGGTCGTGGACGAGGGCGTCGATGAAGCGACTCCGGTAGGGTGGATAATGGTGTTGACAGATCTGCGGTCGTGTACGAGGGCGTCGGTGAAGCAGCTCTGATATGGTAGACAATGGGGTCAACGAAGTGGCTCCAGTGCGGTGTAGGCATGGGCCGGGTGCAGATGCGCTGCGGGGGATGAGGGTCCCGGTGAAGCAAATCCCGCGCGGTGGTACAAGACCAGCGCTGAATGTGCTGTGGTACAATGGTGGATGATCGGTCAAGGGTTTCCAGGGTAGGGATGGGAGGGGTAGAAGCGGCCGCTGAAGTAGATCTAGCGAGGTGGACGATGGTTGAATAGGCTATGGTACAGTGGTGGATGGACATTAGAGGGTTTTGAGAGGGGTGAGGGGTAGAAGCGCCGATGAACTACGGACGACGCAAAGTGAGGAGCTCTGGTGTTGTGGAGGAGTCATTATTGCGAGGGGGGGGGTGAGAAAATGAGGATTGTTAAGGTGTCACATGATGGGGGAGAACAAGAATTTACCAAAGCAGCCCGGTTTTTTTTTATGTAATGTGCATTTTTCTTCTCATACCCAAGATAGAAGGGGAATTTTGTGTGCTCCAATCGAAATCGCGAAATATTTCGATGAAGTAGATTTTGCAGCCGGTGGGATATTTCGTATCTAATTGAACTTATTTTGGACAGTGATGCAACAGGAACAGGGTGACCCGTGACTGTGTGCACGGAGCACACTTCAGCAATAACATACTTATCTAGTTGACCCTAGAAAAAGACAATAACTCGCATGATGCAACGAGAACTTGGTACGATCATACAGGCGCATGGCCGATCATATGATGTAACTGAGACACGTTCATAAACAACACAGTATATGCTATGCCTATGTATTTCTCATAAAAATTTAATAATGTTGTGCCATTGGTTGTTTATTGTAAACTAAATACATTGACATGTTAGTTTCGAATATATGGTACAATAACAATCAGTAATATCCGTTTAATTGAAATATAAATATTAAAGTCCGTTACTTAAAAGTATAATCTCATATGATTTCATGCCCTTCATTTCATTTATTACCGTCTTCTTTTTTTTGCGGAAAAAATTCTGATCTATTCATCTTCAATCATGACAGTACAACGAACATCCAAAATAATAAAAATTACATCCAGATCCGTAGACCACATAACAACGACTACAAGCACTGAAGCGAGCCGAAGGCGCGCCGCCGGCATCGCCCCTCATCGCCGGAGTCGGGCACAACTTGTTGCAGTAGACAGTCGGGAAGTCGTCATGCTAAGGCCTCATGGGAGCAGCGCACCAGAAAAGCAACCACCACGGATCCAACCCAAAGATACACAAACGTTTATTACAGTCTCCATTGAATTCAAATATGAATATTTAGTCGTTAGTTTAAAATTGAACATCATATAATCGAAACCATATGAATATACAAATGCAACACTACCAACTATTCATGTACATGATAAACTACAATGGTTGTTTGATTAAATATCGTTATAATGTACTCCCTCCGATCCGAAATTTCAACAAGTGACTACATACGAAGCAAAATATGTCTATATACATCCGTATGTGGTAATTCATTTGAAATATCTAAAATGACAAATATTTAGGAACGGAGGGAGTATGAGATATTTGATTGTCCAATCTTGTAGTATTGTATCGACAGTGTATTTTTTATTATGATACGAAAGAGAATTTGGTAAGCTCGAGCGAGGCCGATACATTTCTCTCTTTATATGTCTCTCTCCCTAGCTAGGTCCCCTCTCTGATCCCCAAACCCCTCTCTCTTGCATCGACATGCACATTCCCTTTCTCAAACCCACACTAGTGAATGGAGGCGCGGATAGAAAGGGGCCTCGGATAAGAACGGTTTGTGAACAGTCCGCCGAACAAATTTGCCATTTGACGCTGCAAAGTGCAAAACCCCCAGACATCGACCTGGAACCACGCGTCCAACGGAGAACAGTCCAACGAAGCAGACCACAGGCTGTCCCGCGCCGACGGGCGACGCGTGGTACAAAACTATAAATAAGCACACTCCATGGTCTAGGCACGCCACCGGTTTACTGAGTACTCACAAGCCCAGCAAGGTAGCAGCAACAATCATAATCCAGCCAGCCAGCCGTACACCTAGCACCACCACCTTCCTCGCCAGCAATGCACACGGCCCCCGAGTACAAGTGGAGCTCGCCGGTTTCGTCGCCGTCCTCGCAGGAGCAGGGGATGCCGACGTCGCCCACGTCGCCGACGCCGAAGCGCCCCGCGGGGCGCACCAAGATCAAGGAGACACGCCACCCGGTGTACCACGGCGTGCGCCGCCGGGGCTGCAACGGCCGGTGGGTGTGCGAGATGCGGGTGCCCGGCAAGCGCGGCGAGCGGCTCTGGCTCGGCACGCACGCCACCGCCAAGGCGGCCGCCCGCGCGCACGACGCAGCCATGCTCGCGTTGCACGGCCGCTCCGCCGCGCGCCTCAACTTCCCTGACTCCGCGTGTCTGCTCGCCGTGCCCTCTTCTCCCTCCAGCCTGGCCGACGTCAGGCGCGCCGCCATCGGGGCCGTCGTGGACTTCCTGCGCCGGCAGGCCAGGACCGCCGGCGCCGGCGACGCCGAGGTAGTTCCCGTCAACGGGGTCGCCTCCGTAGCGCCCCCGCCGGGCAATGCCAGGTCGTCGGCGACGTCGTCCCAGCAGCCTTGTGCCAATGCTGAGTCCGAGGTGCCTGACGCATTGCGCGGCGGCCTGCCGGAGCTCCACACGTCCGGGGAAATGGACGTGAGCACGTACTACGCGGACCTTGCGCAGGGGCTGCTCCTGGAGCCGCCGCCACTGGCGGCCAGTGACTGCAACGACGGCGGAGATGATGCGGCGCTATGGAGCCACTGATACCGGTAATCTTCTCCGGCCAAAACTATCCACGCTCCGTGGGTTCTAATTTATTTTTTCTTATTATGAAAAAGCGCTCCGTGGGGCTATCATCACACATCACTACACCAGCATAATAAAATCACGGAACATTTGGACGCATCAAACCGGTCTCACATAACAACACATATACTTGACATAGATGGACAAGCAAGCGGCACGGTTCTTCATTCTCCTAAAAAGACGAGCATGCAAAGCGAAAGACATGGATGTCGGCTGAAAAATGGTCCGGAAGTAGGTGCCGTGTGATTACCATAACAAGCGACGTCCAACAGATCCGTTCCATAACAGCACAGAATATACACTTCTGCTTTCATTCTCATTTTAGAAATCATCGCTATCGCTATACACGAGCTGTCGCGCGCTTCAGTGGGTGGGTCACGCCTGTGAGCGAGGAACAGTTTTTTTTTTTCTGAGTGA
This sequence comes from Triticum aestivum, assembly GCF_018294505.1. Taxonomy (NCBI): domain Eukaryota; kingdom Viridiplantae; phylum Streptophyta; class Magnoliopsida; order Poales; family Poaceae; genus Triticum; species Triticum aestivum. The sequence goes on along the minus strand of NC_057808.1, from coordinate 413,686,260 downwards.
GCGCGTTTTTTTTTAGAATTTCTGAGTGAGCGAGTGGTACGGTATGCCACGCTCCTAGAGGGCAATGGACCACAACATTCCAAGATGATGATTTACTAAGATATTTATGTGGCCTCGGTTAGATATTTACGATTGATTTTTTGTTTCAGCAGCTGTTGTCCGTCGACGCTTCGATGACGACGCGGGGGGTGGAGTTCTTCTGTGCCTTGGGGGGTGGAGTTCTCGAGGAGTAGAGGAGGTGAGGTTTTTGCCCCAACTAGCAATATGCCCATGCGTTGTACGGAGCATCAAGATGCATTTGTATGAGTAGTTTATTTTGTGGGAGAAAATGATGAACGAGGGAAGACCTTATTTGCATATGTGCAGAGGGGTGTGGATATCTTTTTACAAAATTGTCATAGTTTCCTTCATATCCGTCAGATATAAATCGGACGGTCTATATTGCAGGATGGCAGGCACACAATCATCACCAACTCTGTTTTTTATAAGAGTAGAGATATTTTATTATGTTCAATCTCTGCACCTTTTATCTAGCTTTTCTTGATCGTGTGGTCGATGTTACTGCATGTTGATCGATTCTTATATTCCTTTCTTTTGTCTAAATCTACAGAAGTGTAGCACATTATTTACGATTGATTGTTTGTTCCTACCCATGCTTCTGAATGTATACATCTTGTATAGTTCATGGTTCACATGCCAAATTTTAGCACAATATGTTACCATCCCCTATCAATTTAGTTATATTGTCTTCGAACAATAATAATGTTTAAATTTTCTTGATTTATAGAAATGGATGATGGAAGTGGTGGTGTTCAAGAATCAAGTGACATGTCTATTTCAAGCGATGATGACACCATTAAGCAACTGAATGAAAGCAACGTGGAACTTGAACATGACGACGGTGAAGCTCAACCAGATGCCTTACTTGGAGATCCTAAATTGGGGATGACCTTTGATACTGAGAATGAGGTGCGAGAGTACTACAACAACTATGCTAAAGCGAAGGGCTTTGGTGTGACAAGAAGAAGCTCAAACAATGATGATAATGGACAGCTGAAGTGTCTTACACATAGTTTGAAGATGTTGGATGCAATATTTTGTATGCCCTTGTGAACTTTAATGTAATACCTGTTACCTGATAGGCACCAGGGCACTAGAAAAGTAGACGGATTTAAGTTTTGTCATCTTGTTTCTGCCCAAGGTATTTGAATTTGTCTGTGTTATATGGTTCAAGTATTAGTTGATTCCAGTTTCAGTTCTAGTTCAAATGTTAGGTGGTTCTTTCATGTAGATCCTAGCAGAAACATCAGCAGCAAATACTCTTTATTTGTCATTCTTACCAAACAATGACAGAATGTAAGAGGTAAGAATATGATGAAGCCGACTTTCGTATTGATCTCAGGCAACTACATGAGTGCACGAGCGTGCTAGTCAGTCGTGGCTTGCTATATCCCTGAATAGGGAGATATGTTTACAATGTACAACATTTATGATTGGATTGAATCAGCTGCTTCTACACGGAAAAACAACATTACATAGGGATGTTTCCAACAGACATATTAATTATTAATAAACTAATCTGCCTTGATTTTGCGCCCCTTTTTGTATCACCTGTTGGTGATGCTTACAGCTTTGGGCTAACTCTGTTGGATCCTGGCGATGTTCACAGGAAGGGCACTAGCTGATGGTATGTTCATAGAAGGATTGAACACTGTATTGGCTTGCTTAGTTTATGTTTATCATAATCGGCATCTTGTGTAGTACTGTTTCATCACACATCTAAGACAGCTCTGAATCTCTCAAGCAAAAAGTGACATCATCAGACAACCAAGGGAGATGGGCAATTTCACACAACATGCAGTTTTTTGGGGATTTTAATTGCTAGGCAGGGCAGCAATGGAGGACCTCACCGTGCCATCTCAAAGGTACAATCGCTGGAGACGAAGAGCTTGCACCGCAGCTGCCGGAGACCAAGAGCTCGTGAGCGCCGACCACCCGTGTACGACATAGCGATTGCCGCGCCACCGCTGACTGCAAAGAGCTCACCAGTTGGTTTCCCTCGAGAAGGAGCTCGCCGTGGCCGTCAAAGGGGAGCTCGACCCACTGATACGTCTCCAACGTATCTATAAGTTTTGATTGTTCCATGCTATTATAGTATCAATCTTGAATGTTTTATATGCAACTTTATGCAATTATATATCATTTTTTGAGACCAACCTATGAACTTAGTGCGTGGTGCCAGTTGTTGTTTTTTTGCTTGTTTTTGGCTTTTCAGGAAATCAATATCAAACAAAGTCCAAATGAAGAAAATACTTTGGATTGATTTTTTTTGGACCAGAAGAGGCCCTAAAAGGTTCGGGAAAAGACCTGAAGAGTCACGAGGGAGCGACAAGCTTGGGAGGCACGCCCTGGGGGGAGGCTTGTGGGCCCCTCGTGGCACCTCTTGACCTAATTCCGCCTCTATAAATTCTTAAATATTCTCCTGACATCAGAGAGCCACCCGAAATACTTTTTCCGCTGCTGCAAGTTTCTGTTCTTGTGAGATCCCAGCTGGAGTCCTTCCCCGGTACTCCGTCGGAGGGGTAATCAATCACGGACGGGCTCTACATCAACCTTTCTGCCCTTCCGATGAAGTCTGAGTATTTTATCCAAGACCTACGGGTCCATAGCTTGTAGCTACATGACTTCTTCTCTCTCGTTGATCTTCAATGCAATGTTCTCCTTGATGTTCTTGGAGATCTATTCGATGTAATCACTTTTTTCGGCCATGAATTGTGAGTTTATGATCGGATTATCTATGAATACTATTTGAGTCTTCTCTGAACTTTTTTATGCATGATTATTATAGTTTTGTATTTCTCTTTGATCTATTGATTTGGTTTGGCCAACTAGATTGATTTTTCTTGCAATGGGAGAGGTGCTTTGTGATGGGTTCAATCTTGTGGTGCTCAATCCCAGTGACAGAAAGGGATGTGACACGTATTGTATCGTTGCCATTAAGGATAAAAAGATGGGGTTTATTCATGCATGAATTTACTTTGTCTACATCATGTCATCTTGCTTAAGGCGTTACTTCGTCCTTTATGAACTTAATACTCTAAATGCATGCTTGATAGCGGTCGATGTGTGGAGGTAGATGCAAGCAGGAGTCGGTCTACTTGTCTCGAACGTGATGCCTATATAAATGATCATTGCCTTGGATACTGTCATGATTATTCGCTTTTCAATCAATTGCCCAACAGTAATTTTTTTACCCACCGTATGCTATTTTCAAGAAAGAAGCCTCTAGTGAAAACTATCACTAGTAGAAAACAAGGCTTTTGTCACAGCACAATATACACATTAGTCCCGGTTGCATTACGAACCGGGACTAATGTGAGCATTAGTCCCGGTTCAAATGGGCCCATTAGTTCCGGTTTGAGACACGAACCGGGACAAAAGGGCATCGCACCCTTTAGTCCCGGTTCGTGTCTCAAACCGGGACTAAAGGGCCCATTTCTCAAACTCTACCCCCCCCTGTGTATCGCCATTTCAGTTTTGAAAAAAACAAAAGAAAATGATAAAAACTTCAAAAAATAAAATCCTTTGAGATGTAGTTATATTACTATATCTACTAGTTAGGAAAATTAAAAAACTTAAATTTGGACATGTTTTGCAAAGAAGTGTCATGAAAAAGTAAAACAGCTATAACTTTTGCATACGATGTCGGAAAAAAAGTTCGGCACGAAAATCCGCATCCGATTTTGACGGCCTACAGCCGGTTTGCAAATTTTTAGGATCCTCAAATTCTAAAAGGGGAAAAAGTTATGCTCAAATTTAAGTTTTTCTTGAATTTTGGTTAAATATGGTCAAACTATGGTCAAACTACTTATTCAAGAAGTATTAGTGTTACTACATAATTATTCAAGAATATTAGTGTTACTAAATAATTATTTCAATTTTTTGTATTTTGGTCAAATCTGGTCAAACTATGGTCAAACTACTTACTCAAGAAATATTAGTGTTACTACATAATTATTGTTTTTTAGAATAATAGTTTTAAACTCAAACAGTGAAACGTGTGACTTCATGCTCAAGCTAAACTCCTGAGGGTTATTAGGATTGACATCTCACTATTGTCAGGAAAACAACAAGTGCAGACTTGGAAACGAGGGGGAATAGAACCCGGAAGTTAAGCGTGCTCAGGCTGGAGTAGTGAGAGGATGGGTGACCGGCCGGGAAGTTAGATGATTTGTAATGATGAGGGGTGATTAGAGATTAGAGGTTAAATTGAGCAGTGATTAGATATTAAATTGTAAAATAATTCACAAATTTGAAAATCAGAAAAAAAAATTAAAAAAAATCAATTTTTTTTCGTAAAATTTTCTTTAGTGCCGGTTTGTATTACCAACCGGGACTAAAGGTGGAGCTCCAGACATCAGCCACGTGTAGGGCCTTTAGTACCGACCCTTTAGTCCTGGTTCCAGAACCCGGACTAAAGTCCCTCTAGAACCGGGACAAATGGCCCTTTTTCTACTAGTGTATGGCCCCCGGGTCTATCTCCATCATATATCAAAAACCAAAAATGCCTTGCTGCAATTTAATTTACTTTATTTTATTTTGTGTTTTATTTATCTATCTATCTATACAAGATTTGATCCTTGTAATTAACCGCCAAGGGATTGACAACCCCTTGTCCGCGTTGGGTGCAAATATTTGTTATTTTGTGTGCAGGTGCTGCTAACGAGGTGTTGCGTGGTTCTCCTACTGGATTGATAACCTTGGTTCTTAACTGAGGGGAATACTTATATCTACTGTACTGCATCATCCTCTCCTCTTCGAGGAAATCCCAACGCAACTAACAAGTAGCAGGAAGAATTTCTGGCGCCGTTGCCAGGCAGACATCATCAACATCTATCAAGTACCTACGCATATACTTTCATCTCCTTGCATTTACATTATTTTCCATTTGCCTCTCATTTTCATTTCCCCCATTTCTAAAACATTTTAAAAAAAATACAAAAATATTTCTCGTTTGCTTTTTTCATGTTTGCTTGATTGCTTGCTTTAAGTTCCCATCATGCCAGAATTTGACAAAGTTATCGTTGAATGTGCTAGTGAGGATAGCGCTACAGAATCCCTTGAGGAAAAGCTAAAATCCGTTGATCTTAATCATGATCCTCCGGAAACTAGCGATCCCACAAATCTTAAAAGTAAAATATATCATGTGGGAGATGGAAACATTATTGGGAAGCATATTGTTCAAGAATTCTTTGATTGCGCGGGAGTTATACCAGTAATAAGAGGGTCTATTCTTGATAAAACAAATTGTTATGTTGATTCCATTGCCATGTTAATTACTAAGCTAGAAAGACAATTCGTGCATATGCATCCATCTTTACAAAAGATATTCTATGAGCTTTCCAATATCCATGATCCTAAAAATAAGAAGATTGCCACCATTATTCTTATGTGTGAATTTGACTATGTGATCCGTGAAGCTAGAGAAATCTTTGCTTACTATAGGATTAATTTTGAACACCCTCCAATAGAAGAAATTCTCCATGATAAAGATACTATACGTAGTTTGGAGTCTAAGGATTATTTTGCTTATGGCAAAAATCTTAGGAGGAGAGTTCTTTATGCTGAAATTATTAAAACTTTATACCACCATACTTGTGTGATAATCTGGATTGGATCACTAAGGGAATTGATGAGGGGTTTACCAATGATTATTTTGAGGAGATGGCTAGGGAACCTATTGATGATGAAATACATGTTTTATATGAGGATATTTATAGTGATGATTCGGAATTTGGAGTAATGAATGTTAAAATCACCAAACAGAGTCCTTTTAATAGTTTAAGCTCTCCCACTAGAAAAGAAGAAAATGAAAATAGATAATTATTGAGAAAATATTTGGGAGGTTTCATCAAAAAGGATTTAGGAATCAAATATGACAACACTTGAAACTATGCATTACGCCTAGTTAGGGGCACAAAACAATAGAGCTAGTTGGGAGGCAACCTAATATTTATCTTAAATTTTCTTGTTATTTTTCTGTTTTTGAGTGTGCACACAATTATGCTACTCTTATGCATGTGTTTTTGTGTTTTAATTAGTGTTTGTGCCAAGTAAAGCCTTTGGGGTGATTTGAATGATAATTGATTTGATTATGTGGAAAAACAGAAACTTTTGCGCCCACTAACAGAATTGTTTAAATTCACTGGAACATGCTTTGAATCTGAATTTTTTTACACATGATTGATATACAAATTGCCCACGTTGTTCTAAGTTTTCAGTATTTTAGAGTTATAGAAGTACGAGCATTGTTCATATTTCTACAGAATGTTCTGTTTTTGACAAATTCTGTTTTCGTTGCATTGTTTGCTTGTTTTGATGAAACTATGGATTGTATCGGGGGTTTATGCCATGGAGAAGTTAGAATATAGTAGGTATAATGCAATAATAAAGAATGAATGGGTTTACAACCATACCTAAAGTGGTGATTTGCTTTATTATACTAATGGATCTCACAAAGGTTTTGTTGAGTTTTGTGTGCTGAAATTTCAAGTTTTGAGTGAGATCATGATGGATGAAGGAACAAGGAGTGGCAAGAGCCTAAGATTGGGATGCCCGAGGCACCCCAAGGTTCTATTTAAGGACTCCCAACAAATTAAGCTTGGTGATGCCCCGGAAGGCATCCCCTCTTTCTTCTACCAACCATCGGCAATTTTACTTGGAGCTATATTTTTATTCATCACATGATATGAGTTTTGCTTGGAGCGTTGTCTATTGTATGAATCTTTGCTTTGTTTTCTTTTTAGTTTGTCACAATCATCTTTGCTGGAAACACCTATTTGAGAGGGACACACATTATTCGTGATTTGTAAGAATACTCTATGTGCTTCACTTAAATCTTTTGAGCTAGGCGTTGCTCTAGTGCTTCACTTATATTTTTTTTAGAGCACATTGGTGTTTTTTTAAGAAATAGTTGCACTCTCATGCTTCACTTATAACTTTTTGAGAGTCGATAATCATAATGGCAATTAGTACAAGTTATGAATTTGGTCCTAATACGATAGGTATTCAAGAGGGATATAATAAAAAAATTCATGTAGATCACTGAATATGATAAGTTTGATTCCTTGCAATAGTTTTGCGATATAAAGATGGTAATATGTGGGTTGTGATAATGAGAAATTGTGGTTTAGTAAGAATATTGATGTTAAGGTTTGTGATTTCAAAAGCATGCATGTATAGTCTCTCGTTATGCTAAGAAGTTGAAGCATGATTTATTATTGATTGTCTTCCTTATGAGTGGTGGTCGGGGACGAGCGATGGTCTTTCCCTATCAATCTACCCCCGTAGGGGCATGCGTAGTAGTACTTTTCTTCGAGGGCTAATAATCTTTTGCAATAAGTATGTGAGTTCTTTATGACTAATGTGAGTCCATGGATTATACGCACTCTCACCTTTCCGCAATTTGCTAGCCTCTTCGGTACCGTGCATTGCCCTTTCTCACCTTGAGATGTGGTGCAAACTTCGCTGGTGCATCCAAACCCTGTGATATGATACGCTCTATCACACATAAGCCTCCTTATATCTTCCACAAAACAGCCACCATACCTACCTATTATGGCATTTCCATAGCCATTCTGAGATATATTGCCATGCAACTTCCACCGTTCTGTTTTATTATGACACACATCATTATTGTCATATTGCTTTGCATGATCATATAGCTAACATAGTATTTGTGGCTCATCCACCGTTCATCATATTTTTTATACATGTTACCTAGATTATTGCACATCCTGGTACACCGTCGGAGGCATTCACATAGAGTCATATTTTGTTCTAATATCGAGTTGTAATTTTCATTTGAGTTGTAAGTAAATAGAAGTGTGATGATCATCATATTTATTATTAGAGCATTGTCCCAAGTGAGGAAATAAAAAAAAGGTCAAAAAGAGACCATAAAAAAAGAGGCCAAAAAGAGCCCAACAAAAAAATGAGAGAAAAAGAGAGACGGGGCAATGTTACTATCCTTTCCACACTTGTGCTTCAAAGTAGCACCATGTTTTTCATATAGAGAGTCTCCTATGCTTTCATTTTCATATAACTAGTGGGAATATTTTCATTATAGAACTTGACTTGTATATTCCAACGATGGACTTCCTCAAATGCCCTAGGTCGTCATGAGCAAGCAAGTTGGATGCACACCCACTTAGTTTTATTTTTGAGCTTTCATACACTTATAGATCCTAGTGCATCCGTTGCATGGCAATCCCTACTCCTTGCATTGACATCAATTGATGGGCATCTCTATAGCCCGTTGATTAGCCTCGTCGATGTAAGAATTCCCTATTTTGTCTTCTATATATTATCTCCATCACCATACTCTATTCCACCCATAGTGCTATATCCATGGCTTGCGCTCATATATTGCGTGAGAGTTTAAAAAGCTGAGGCACGTTAAAAACTATGAACCAATTGCTCGGCTTGTCATCGGGGTTGTGCATGATAAATACTTTGTGTTAAGAAGATGGAGCTTGAAAATACTATGATTTTGTAGGGATAATTTTGTTTAGCGTTGATATTTTGAAAGACATGATTGTTTGTTAGCATGCCTTATTATTATTGCTTTATGTCAAACTATAGACTATTGCTTTGAATCATTTGAATCTCAATATAAATGCCACAAAAAGAAAAGATTACATGATGAATATGATAAGTAGCATTCCACATCAAAAATTCTATTTTTATCATTACCCACTCGAGGATGAGCAGGAATTAAGCTTGGGGATGCTTGATACGTCTTTGACGTATCTATAATTTTTCATTATTCCATGCTATTATAGTATCAATCTTGGATATTTTATATGCAACTTTATGCAATTATATATTATTTTTTGGGACTAACCTATTAACTTAGTGCCCAGTGCCAGCTGCTGTTTTTTGCTTGTTTTTAGCTTTTCAGTAAATCGATATCAAACAGAGTCCAAATGGAGAAAAAAATTGGATTATTTTTTTCTAGACCAGAAGAGACCCTAGAAGGTTCGGGAGAAAACCTGATGAGTCACGAGGGAGTGACAAGCTCGGTAGGCGCGCCCCAAGGGGGGTGTTCCCCAGGCTTGGGGGCTCGTCGTGGCACCTCTTGACCTAATTTCGCCTCTATAAATTCTCAAATATTTCCCTGACATCAGAGAGCCACCCGAAATAATTTTTTCACCACCGCAAGTTTCTGTTCTCGTGGGATCCCATCTGGAGGCCTTCTCTGCTACTTTGCCGGAGGGGAATCGATCATCGGGGGAGGGGGCTCTACATTAACCTTGCTACCCTTCCGATAATGTGTGAGTATTTTACTCAAGATCTATAGGTCCTAGCTATATGGCTTCTTCTCTCTCTTTGATCTTCAATACAATGTTCTCCTTGATGTTCTTGGAGATCTATTCGATGTAATCACTTTTTGCGGTGTGTTGGTTGGGATCCTATGAATTGTGAGTTTCTGATCAGATTATCTATGAATATTATTCAAGCTTCTCTGAAATGTTTTATGCATGATTATTATAGTTTTGTATTTCTCTCCGATTTATTGATTTGGTTTGGCAAACTAGATTAATTTTTCTTGCAATGGGAGAGGTGCTTTGTGATGGGTTCGATCTTGCGGTGCTCAATCCCAGTGACAGAAAGGGACATGACACGTATTGTATCGTTGCCATTAAGGATAAAAGGATGGGGTTTATTCATGCGTGATATTACTTTGTCTACATCATGTCATCTTGCTTAAGGCGTTACTCCGTTCTTTATGTACTTAATACTCTAGATGCATGCTGGATAGCAGTCGATGTGTGGAGTAATAGTAGTAGATGCAGACAGGAGTTGGTCTACTTGTCTCGGATGTGATGCCTATATAGATGATCATTGCCTTGGATATCGTCATGATTATTCACTTTTCTATCAATTTCCCAACAGTAATTTGGTTACCCACCGTATGCTATTTTCAAGAGAGAAACCTCTAGTGTAAACTATGGCACCCAGGTCTATTTTCATCACATATCAAAAACCAAAATTACCTTGCAGTTATTTTCTTTACTTTATTTTATTTTGTGTTTTATTTATCTATGTATCTATACAAGATTTGATCCTTGCAATTAACCGTCGAAGGATTGACAACCCCTTGTTCATGTTGGGTGCAAGTATTTGTTATTTTGTGTGCAGGTGGTGCTAACAAGGTGTTGCACGGTTCTCCTACTGGATTGATAACCTTGGTTCTTAACTAAGGAAAATACTTATCTCTACTGTACTGCATCGTCTTCTCCTCTTCGAGAAAATCCCAACGCAGCTCACAAGTAGCACCCACCGCTCGAGGGGAACCGGCAGGTTGGGCCGCCTCAGACGACCCTCGACATGTCATGCCACCATTGATCTTGGGGAACATCCTCTCCGTCTTCAACCATCGGCCGTCACATAGCCCGGAAGAGAAAGGGGATGAGCGGCGATTAGGACTTTTTGCGCGAGTAATTTTTCTTCTGTTTTCTGCTCGAGAGGGGTGGGGCCATGGGGATGACATGGAAGATTCCACATCGGCGTGTATCGCTTAGTTCTTAGCAGGCGTCCTTAGGGGCGGGCTTGGGCTGGGTAGGTGGGTGGGTTCGAGGGTCGGGTGTGATCTGTACATGATTCAATTTCTATTTTCTAAGAAGGTTCATTCAAATCTTTATTTCATATAGGCACACATGTGTAATGTTAATATAAGGGCATCTCCAACTCTAAAATCGGAAACCATATATGTCAACGGTCTAGGGGGGATCAGTCCACAGACATATAGGAGCCGGCGATGCAACCATGCCTGCGTACATTTTAGAACCCATTTCACAAAGCGGGCAAATTTTATCAAACATGACGGAATTTAACAAAGTTCAGACACAATTTACATAAAACGGACGATATTTTGTCCGTTTTACTAAGCCATGTTCGCAACACTCAAAGTAATTATAGAAAATAGCACAATTCATCCATGCAAATATCTTTAATACAATAGTTCAAATTCAACGAGATAACCAGATGTTCAACAAGTTTTGTGAAATCATTTATTCCAAATTAAATGATACTAGAGCCAGAACTGGCGCATGTCGTCTCACATAAACTGCCCCTTGAGCTTCATCCAACAATGTATGTGCATGAATGGTTTGTCTTCGGTCCTTTAGTACGTCATGACAATGCTTGCAGGCTATACGATGTGTACATCAACATGAGAATTAATGAATTAAACAACATGTAGAGTAACAAGAAGCAACACTTACGATCTTGATGGTTGGCGAGCCCAATGGCCACCTTGTCTCCACTTGGTGAATTGCATGCAAAACTTCATGATGGAGTTCTAGATGTTGTACCATCGATGCGTTAGCGACTTTACATTGCGTGCATGGATGACATGCTTGTTGTAGGACGGGAAGTTCTTTCGCTCATGAAATTAAATATGCAAGCTTTGCCAAAAGGCCGGTGATGGTGTCCTAAATAAGGGGTGATAGTCACGTCGTCCTAGACATATGAGTCGGGCCGAAGACCCCCAAATGGCCATCAGTGGGCCGCATTCATCCGGTCTCCAGGGGAATCTAGACGGAATCTTCCGAAGACTTGGTGCACACTCCAAGACTTAGAGGTGATCTTTGGCAGGTTTGGCCTTAGATGTAACCGACCTATGTGTAACCCTAGGTACCCCGTTGTCTATATAAACCAAGGGGTGAGGACCATAGACGCCGACTCATACACACACGATCTCGTGGTAGATCAACATGTACTCTGTACCAACTCAGTCAATACAATCAAAGCAAGATGTAGGGTGTTATCTCTTTGAGGGACGTCGAACCCGGGTAAACCATTTGTCCATGTTACCATCGTGCTAAGGCTACCTGCTCGGGAACGCCTACCCAAGATTTGCTGGATTTGACTCCATCAGCCAGGCCCTTGTTCATGGCGAAAATGTCCTTAGAAATGGCCAACCACACATCGCACAACAACTCATCCTTGTAAACCGAGTGACCCACCATCGTGCTTCTTTAGGAAACAACAAGAAGTTCCAAAAAAGCTCAATGACATTTGACCGAACATCTGCCGGGCGTTGTGTCTGCCATGGATGGAATCGGTAGGGGTGCGGAGGGTACCTGGCTGTGGAAGGATTCATGGGATGGGGCATGCGGAAGTCCAGGATGCCCGAGAGGCGGCCAAAGAGGTATAGCGCCGACGATGGACAACGAGGGTGGGGGTGAAATGAGAGGGTAGGAGTGGACTAGAGAGAAGGGGCCCGAGATGGGGATTTCAATGGGCCTGGGGTGCCGGAGTCCTAAGTGACTGGTGTCTGGACTCCTACAACCCCCCGGAGTTTACCTTCAGTTTGCAAGAAAAAGGACGTCTGGACTGGCCTCCAGATGGATACAGGACCGCGTTGCGTGGCAAAAAAGTCAGAACTGTCGGGGAACGTAATAATTCAAAAAAACCCTATGATCGCGCAAGATCTATCTAGGAGATGCATAGCAACAAGACGGGAGAGTGTGTCCACGTACCCTCGTAGACCGAAAGCGGAAGCGTTTAGTTAACGCGGTTGATGTAGTCGAATGTCTTCACGATCCAACCGATCCAAGTACCGAACGTAGGACACCTCCGTGTTCAGCACACGTTTAGCACGATGACGTCCCTCGAGCTCTTGATCCAGTAGAGGGTCGAGGGAGAGTTCCGTCAAAACAACGGCGTGGCGACTTTGTTGGTGATGTGATCCGCGCAGGGCTTCACCTAAGCACTACGACAATATGACTGAGGTGGTAAACTGTGGAGGGGGCACTGCACACGGCTAAGAAACAACTATTGTGTCTTTGGGGTGCCCCCACCCCCGTATATAAAGGAGAAGGGGAGGAGTTGGCCGGCCTAGGGGGCGCGCCAAAGGGGGGAGTCCAACTAGGACTCCCAATCCTATTTGGACTCCCTTTCCTTTTTCCGGAGGGGGGGAGAGGGAAGGGAGAGGAAGAGGAGAAGGAAAGGGGGGCGCCCCTCCCTAGTCCAATTCGGACTCCCTATTGGTAGGGGCGCGCCCACACCTTGTGGGCTGCCTCCCCTCTCCCCTATGGCCCATGTAGGCCCAATATTCCCCCGGGAGGTTCAGGTAACCCCTCGGTACTCCGAAAAAATACCCGAATCACTCGGAACCATTCCGATGTCCGAATACAACCTTCCAATATATGAATCTTTACCTCTCGACCATTTCGAGACTCCTTGTCATGCCCGTGATCTCATCCGGGACTCCGAACAAACTTCGGTCACCAAAACACATAACTCATAGTACAAATCGTCATCAAACGTTAAGCGTGCGGACCCTACGGGTTCGAGAACTATGTAGACATGACCGAGACACATCTCAGGTCAATAAACAATAGCGGAACCTGGATGCTCATATTGCCTCCTACATATTCTACGAAGATCTTTATCGGTCAAACCGCATAACAACATACGTTATTTCCTTTGTCATCGGTATGTTACTTGCCCGAGATTCGATCGTAGGTATCATCATACCTAGTTCAATCTCGTTACCGGCAAGTCCCTTTACTCGTTTCGTAATGCATCATCCCATAACTAACTCATTAGTCACATTGCTTGCAAGGCTTATAGTGATGTGCATTATCGAGAGGGCCCAGAGATACCTCTCCGATACACGAGTGACAAATCCTAATCTCAATCTATGCCAACTCAACAAATACCTTCAGAGACACATGTAGAACATCTTTATAATCACCCAGTTACGTTGTGACGTTTGATAGCACACAAACTGTTCTTCCGGTATAAGTCATGAAGAAAGCAATAGCAATAAAACTAAACGATCATTATGCTAAGCTAACGGATGGGTCTTGTCAATCACATCATTCTCTAATGATGTGATCCCGTTCATCAAATGACAACAGATGTCTATGGTTAGGAAACTTAACCATCTTTGATTAACGAGCTAGTCAAGTAGAGGCATACCAGGGACACTGATTTTGTCTATGTATTCACACATGTACTAAGTTTCCGGTTAATACAATTCTAGCATGAATAATAAACATTTATCATGATATAAGGAAATATAAATAACAACTTTATTATTGCCTCTAGGGCATATTTCCTTCAAGAACCACGTGGTCCGGACTGATGCGGGTGGTTTGAGGATCCATGTTGGAGATGCCCTAAGATAACATCACTAAATTCTCACAAAAAACAAGACAACACCACCTAATAAAACTGACGTGGTAGCATAATGTGCTGCTTTTATCACAAAGATGTGTCTACTAATAAACGCTTGATTTTTAGAATGCCATTTTTCTCAATCCGTTGTGTTAACTGTATATCTAGTCTGCATCTACCTCCTAATGTGACTCATATGGCTATATGTTTGGATGCTGGTTGTGCGGTTCACAGTGGCGGAGCTAGGATTTGGATATGGTATGCGCCGCCAAGTTGATGAAACTAAAATATCAATCATGAAAAACTAAGTATTAGATTAGTATTAGTTTCAATTTACCTCTACAATTGCCAATAAAATAAAAATGCTATAAAATTATACTAAAGCAGCGATAAATAATTTGGATCAGAGGGATTATTATAATTTCATTGCAAGATATTTAGTTGCTACTTCTCTTGCAATGCAGATTATCATGCACCACTGAAGCAAGTTCTCCACCATTTTACTTTGAAGATGTGTGTCGTGGAAATAATCCTGACAATACTAGAGGGTAGAAATGTAGAGGCAATCGTATCTACCAAAGGGTGCAGATGGGAGTACGTTCAAGGATTTATAAAGGTTCGGGCCCTCTGCGGTGGAGGTAACATCCTACTCATGTGGTGCTCTTAGCTCTTGGCGTAAGGTACAATGTGTGGATGTTCAACTCTCAGCCCAGAGCTCCCCACTCGGCTTATATAGAGTGCACCAAGTGGGGGAACATAAAGAGCTGGTATTAATGTTGTTCATGGCCTCAGGTGTGGCCGACTGTTCCATGGCATTTACTATTGGTAACTGTCTTATTTAACTAAATTATAGCACCGTTGGTTAAGTGCTTCATTCAGAATTCATGGGAGAGTGGCATCCTAGGTAGCCGCTGAATGGAAGTCTAACAGTCTGATCCCTTCATCTTTGGCTGACTACCAGTGCCAGGCTGTCAGCTGACCTAGTATCCGACTGAAGGGCCTTAGCACAATCCTGGGCCACCCTCTTTATCTTTGCCGGCTGATGATCAAGCCCCCTCGGCCCATGGTTTTTTCTGTCATAGCTTGTACGGGTCATGGGCCCCTGGAGTGTCATCCGTCTACGTGGGCGTACCTCATATTTATAGCCCCAACATTGTGTCTAATTAGAGATGCTACTTTTTTACAAAACATTTTAATTATTGAGTTTGTTAGCAAAACCCTTAAGCGGTCACTTAGGTGGAAGAAATTAAACCTTCAGAATAACCCTCCATATTCCTTTCTAATATTTGTTTCGGAACTATAAGTGTCCTAGAAAGGCTTCTTGGGCCAAAATATGTCTATGAAAGTTATAACACCCACCCAATTTACACAGATAAATCATGTGTTTTCCTATGGTGTAATCAAACAATTTTTAGTGCCGGTTCTTGCCTTATAGTTTAGATGGGACTTAATGTGTCAAGACATCTTATTCTTACATTTCCCGTCTTTGTGTTGCTAAGTGGTCTAGATGTCAGTTTGCGTCGACCTGGATTGGCGGCTGCCAGATCCGGGCCGAGACATGGCCGGCCTCCTGCTGACCTTATTGGTGGTCCAAGGTGGGAATTCTTCTCAGTGGTTTGCTAGTGCCACTCCGGCCTAGCACGGATTACCGGCAGGGGTGATTTTCAGAAGAGCCATCATCAAGACTGTGATTGGAACAACGCTCGATGTCCGTTGTGAAAACTCTTGTTCTGGTATTTGTTGGTTCGGATCGACAGCGAAAAACTTGTGGCATGGCCTTGTCCAAGGCGTTGTCGTCTTGTCGATGTGCTGGCCTTCACTTGTTGGTCACCGTAATTATGATGAAAATCTTTGTACAGGTCATCTCCGACCGGACGTGGCCATGGCGGCACGAGCTCATTTATCTCTTCTTGAAGACTTTGTTACGGAGAAGTTTACTTGGTCATAGGTGTTAAAAAAACCATATCTTGTATTGGTTCTGGTTGTTGCCTATGCTTTGTATTCCATTTGTTGATGTCTTTGGCTTCATTGCCTTGCGTCAACTTTAATAAAAATATGACTGTCTGCATCAATTGATGCAGAGGTTGGGGGTTTCAAGCTCCTTTTTGAAAAATAATAATATGATGTGGTATCTCTTCTAGTTAAAACAAGCAAGAACATTGTTATTTAAGTTTTTTGTGATTACAAGGATGGAACACATGTGAACACACGCCGACTTCCACATACAAGCGCCTCACACACAATAGGATTTTGGTGTAGATTGATGAATCTAACAAGATTTCTATTGTACTCACAAACTATTTCTATATATTAGTATCTCCAAGATGTCAATCTTAGTGGATGAAATCATGACCCAAGACCCCACCATATCCCAAAGGGCATCTCCAACTTTGTTTTCGGAAAAGGAGGTTAAAACCCCGGCCTCTGCATCAATCGATACATACAACCATATTTATTAATTATTCAACAATTGCTGGGCAGGAACATACATCAAGCCATCCGAAACCATCATTCGCACCTATAAACTTGATAATGTGGAGTGCTCTCACTCCCCATATCTAAAATCGGTGTCGTCGCCGATCCATCCGCATAACGTATCGGAACCTATAGCAGGTGCAGCAAACCTAAAGCGTACACCACATGCACACGTTTTAGAAGCCGACATTATCATAGAACCGCTAACCCATCTTTAGGAAAGAGATCCGCATCATCCTTGCTAGTCCGGCATCCGTCAACGCCACCACGGCGCCCAACGGCACCACCTCCCTGCGCGCAAACTGCTGAGCACGTCGCGGTCGCCGGCGGTAAACCGCAACATCATGCCGCCAAGTACCACCAGCCGACACAACTTCTAGTCTCTAGAAGATCCGTCGTACGTAGCACCTGGCGAACATACATGACACAACGTAGCATATGTCGACCATGCATGACTTGACATCTCCACCGAAGGTCCATGCAAAACGAAGCCGCTCCACCAACTGAGTGAGATAGTTATAGTTGTTGGTAAATTTACCACAACTGTCAACTGATGATGTGTGTCATAGGGTAAATGGGTATAGAGAGCAAAGTCATATCTAAATCAATCAAGGACTCTTGCACGAGCTGCAATGTGAATTAAAGATCGATCATATGTATTTTCTCTCGCCAGCTATTGGTACTCCCTCCGTTTCCAAATATTTGCCTTTCTAGACATTTCAAATAATCTACAACATACAGATGTATGTAGACATATTTTAGAGTGTAGATGCACTCATTTTGCTTCGTATTTGGTCATATGTTGAAATCTCTAGAAAGACAAATATTTGGGAACGGGGGGAGTAATTTGCTAGTTGATGAAATAGATTTCTTACCAATAAAAACGTAGGAGATGCTGAAGTGTTGATGGTTATGTTATACTCCACTATTTTTTTGGAGAAAAAAGATATTCTCCTTTTCGAGACTCAAAAGTAAGAAACAACGACGTGCCCTTTGTTAGTCGATCTAGAATCAGTTACCGCCGTTCACATGTCTGGAAGGCCACCGCATGGAGCGGCAAATCCCTCCGATATACTCAAGTGCTATGTACAAAAAGGTTGTTCTCGCACAACTACAACTATTGATTGGAGAAAAGTGATGTGTTGCTTCCCGAAAATAAAAGTAGGGAACAAATATATAGTGTGCTCATCCGTAATATGGAATCAGTTGCACTCATTCGTATGGAATCTATTTCGGCGTCGAAACGTCTAGAAGGACACCACAGCCTTCAAACCCTTCCGAGATGAACAATCTTGGGGTGAACAAATAGACACCAGAGCATCTCATGGCAAAATAGAAAAAATGTAACAAAAGTAGCACCGTAGTCGATCGTACGTCCAAGCGAGAGCTACCGCTAGCTACCTCGATGAAGCAAACGCGCGCCATATGAAGCTGGCTACTGCTCGATATTGTAAGTGAGAGTGAGAAACCAGTCTGCCATGAGAGTGTCCCTTCGTTCCACTTCCATTTCCACCCGAGCGTCCACGTCGTGGCGGGTATCCAACCCGTTGCGGGTAACCCCTCAACCTCTTCTCCTGCATACTATATACTCACCTGCTTGATTCTCCGCTTCTAGTTCTCATCGGAGCCCCAATCAATCGAACCTCGCCAGTCGCCACAACGGCTTAACGCACGCCACCCCCACAGATGGACGCCGACGCCGCCTCCCTGTCAGACCAGCACAGGACGGTGTGGACGGAGCCGCCGAAGAGGCCGGCGGGGAGGATCAAGTACAAGGAGACGCGCCACCCGCTGTACCGCGGCGTGCGGCGTCGGGGGCGGTACGGGCGGTGGGTGTGCGAGGTACGCGTGCGCGGCAGCAAAGAGACAAGGCTCTGGCTCGGCACCTTCCGCACCGCCGAGATGGCGGCGCGAGCGCACGACTCCGCCTCCCTCGCTCTCTCCGGAAGCGCCGCCTGCCTCAACTTCGCCGATTCCGCCTGGCGTATGCTGCCCGTCCTCGCCGCTGGGTCTTCCAGCTTCAGCAGCGCGCGGGAGATCAAGGACGCCGTCGCCGTCGCTGTCGTGGCGTTCCAGCGGCAGCGACCCGTCGCGTCGACGGCCGACGGCGAGAAGGACGTCCAAGGCTCGCCGACGCCGAGCGAGCTGTCCACGTCCAGCGACTTGCTGGACGAGCACTGGTTTGGCGGCACGAATGCCGGATCATACTACTCGCCGGGCATGTTCATGGAGTCGCCGGAGCAGCCTGAAAACCACGAGCTCGGTGGCGGCGACGTCAAGACGCCGCTATGGTAAAGTTTATAGTTGGTTCTATACTTCTGTCCCACCAGATATGGGAAGAAACAGAGGGGAATATTTTCCCTCATATGGTCATGTGTGTTCGTTCATATTGAAAGCCTCCGGTTTCTACTTTGAGGAAGGGCATATTTGCACTTGCGTGTTCTGTGAATAAAGAATACAGTAGTAATACTTCAATTATTGTGGACCTGAAGCACTCACGATCTTATATAAGGTACTACTACTATATTTTATGTCAGTATATAAACAAGAAAAAGAACATTAAAATATAAGACCATATTTTATGGCGATTCGACTTTGTCTTATAGGAGAACCGAAAGAAATGTATTTTGGTAGGGAGGGATCGAGAGTGCACATTAGGGAAGTGGCCACAATGGAGTTAGTAGACGGCTTTGAAGGAGAAATTCAACTGCATGTACTATTCGTGGAGATGTGGTGACCACAAATATCTGAACATCAGGGCAGGAATGACCTTTTTTTTTGCGGGGTAGGAATCGAATAACCGTTTAACAACTAACAAATTGCATTTATTAGCTGATGTAGTTAACGTCAATCCAGATGATGTGGCTGGATTCACTTTGGGTCATGGGGCCGGCTGGGTAAGTAATTGGAAGCTTAACCTCTTTCAGATCCCCTTTATTTGCATTATTCTAAAAAACACAGGACTGTAACAGATGTACAGTTGAAGTGCTGGGACACGGAGTTTCTGCACTCAGGTGCGTATGCACCTACATGATCAGTAAAATAAGAAGTAAAAAAAATAGAGAAAATATACAAGCCATTCTGATTTCTTTGTGATAAACAAATTGAATATTTTACCAACATGCAAAGTTTTGTACAGAATGTTTGCATGAAAGTCTGAAAAAATGATGTTCTAAAAGGACAATTTTTTGAGCACTTAGAAACATTGTTTTTTTTATATCCAAATCCACACTAGTAATTTTCATCATGAAACTTTGCATGTTGCAAAAACATTCAGTACAGTTTGTAAAAAAAAAATCAGATTTGTTGAAAACTATTTGTATTTTTTCAGAATTTGGTGTTCATCATGGCATGGTTGCATATGCACCCAGGACTAGAACATCACTTTAGAAATGTCATGTCATATTTAATAGTATTACATATTCGAAAGAATATTTTATTGTACACATAAAAAATAAGATTCTGCTAAGAGGTTGGAGTGGATGAATTTGTTATAATATGTATTGGAAACTAATTCCAAATATATTTTTCTATGAGTTTCACTCCTACAAATCAAAGAACGCAGGTAGAAAAATATTGTATAATTATAATCCTCTAAAAACCATTTGAATAAAATATGCCATAATTTTCTGTCCAATTCCTTGGAGCGCTAAGCGAGTTACAGCTTTCACTCATTTTCATTAGGGGCCCATAAGGTAGTTATAATGTCGATCACACAGTGAGACAGTCGCGTGCTGCATTTTTTTTTGAACAAACTATAGTCCAAAATGACCCCGAAGATGCATTGACTAGGAAGAAGATATCCCATATACAAGAGGTATCTCCCACAAAAAACAATATACAATAGGTATCAACTTCATGCATTCCTTCCACGCAGCGGAGGGGGCAATTATAACGCCCCATTTGTCTCACAATAATTAAATTCGACTCATTCAGTCGAATTCCAAAACCAATTCCATTTAATTTTGAGTTTTCTAAATAATTATATGAATTATAATATTTATGTTTGGACGTCACATGCAAATGAAAGTCACCACTATATGGAATTTAGCTTTTTAGAATTTCAACCTCGTGTTCACACATAAAATTTACTCGGAACCAAATAAATTAGCCCAACATTATCCACATAAAGAGCACCCACTTTGTTAGTAGACCAATCCATACAAGTATGTGTAATATAGGCTTTCATAGAACGTTGACATTTAAAATTTGAACCATGTGTTCACAATTAAATTTCCATTTTTCTTTTTTGGAATTTTTATGGACAATGTCCGCGTTGTAAGGAGAAATTTTGAGCTTATTGATGAAGGATCAATTCATGCAACTGTGTCTCATGTAGCTCTAAAGATGCCTTCGTAAAACTGTGGTATTTACTTTCTCTGTAAAGAAATATAATAGCGTTTAGATTACCAGAGTAGTGATCTGAAGGCTCTTATATTTTTTTATGGAGGGAGTACTTTTTTTCAATCTCATGTTCACACTTTTTTTTTGAAATTATAGTAGATTTTTATTCAAAGCAAAAAAGAAAGTAAAACGGCAGGCCAACGGACAGCAGTAACGACAACGCTGCAGTACGTATACTTACGAAATGGTTCTAAAAATAGGCGCTATTCGTTCACGAGCGGTGACTATATCGGGCAGCTTAATCCACTCCACTGGCTGGTGTAGACGTACGCTACGCTAATTAATCCACAAGATGTGGTAGGGAATCCATCTACTAGTCACTAGTCGGCCGGTTGAGGCCACGTTGGGGCCCTGGATCAGAGATCTTTTCACTGCTTCTGTGCTTCACGTCGTGATCACGAGCTGTCCCTTCCCCTCCGTCCTCTGAATCCTATGGCCAACTGGCACGATGCCCAGATGTGATGCGTTTGTCCTCACTTGGTTAGATATGTGGCTCCATCCCCTAAATAAAAGAAAGATATGTGGCTCCATTATGCTAGTTATTCTTCGCACGGCTACACTTGTAGCAACGACGGGTAAAACGTACTACAAGCAAACAAAAGTGATCCCTGTGGCACATAAGCTTTGCTTGCTTGCAAAGTAAAAAGGAGCGAGAGCAGAAGGAAGGAGATAGAGATGGAGGGTGGGACCCTACCGCTTTGTCCGTCTCCTTCTGTGGCGCGCCGCTGCCACCACCCGAGCGCCCCGCCGGGTAACCACTAGACCACCTTCCCTATTTATTCTTCCCCGCCTCGGTTCCCTTCTTCTCATCCCAACTCGACCGCTCAAACCAACCTGCAACTCTCAACGCAGCGACTTTCCACTAGTTTTTGACGCTGCAACTGATGGACACCGCCGCTGCCGGCTCCCCGCGTGAGGGGCACAGGACGGTGTGCTCGGAGCCGCCCAAGAGGCCGGCAGGGCGGACCAAGTTCAGGGAGACGCGCCACCCGCTGTACCGCGGCGTGCGGCGCCGGGGCCGGCTCGGGCAGTGGGTGTGCGAGGTTCGCGTGCGCGGCGCGCAAGGGTACAGGCTCTGGCTCGGCACCTTCACCACTGCCGAGATGGCGGCGCGCGCGCACGACTCCGCCGTGCTCGCGCTCCTCGACCGCGCCGCCTGCCTCAACTTCGCCGACTCCGCCTGGCGGATGCTGCCCGTCCTCGCGGCTGGCTCGTCCCGCTTCAGCAGCGCGCGGGAGATCAAGGACGCCGTCGCCATCGCCGTCCTGGAGTTCCAGCGGCAGCGCCCCGTCGTGTCAACGTCGGAGATGCACGACGGCGAAAAGGACGCCCAAGGCTCGCCGACGCCGAGCGAGCTGTCCACGTCCAGCGACTTGTTGGACGAGCACTGGTTTGGCGGCATGGACGCCGGCTCGTACTACGCGAGCTTGGCGCAGGGGATGCTCATGGAGCCGCCGTCCGCCAGAACGTGGAGCGAGGATGGCGGCGAATACAGCGCCGTCTACACGCCGCTTTGGAACTAATTATCCGACTAATTAAGCCATGTACAGTTTTGGAAACTACTCCCTCGGTAAACTAATATAAGAGCATTTAAATCATTAAAATAGTGATCTAAACACTCTTATATTAGTTTACGGAGGGAGTAGGCTACTAGTGGTTGTGTTCTTCCAAATATGGGAAGATACAGAGTAAGCATCAGGAGCAATTTTTTTCCCGTATTTGAAAGCTTCCGGTTTCTATTTGCAGGGAAGGACTGAATTTGTCTATCAAGACCAAAGAAAAATGACCATATCTGGTAGTCTCACAGGTGCACTGAATCTCCATGGACCGGAATCAATCAAAATATCTTATGACAACATGGAGAAGAAAACGACAAATGAAAAGGACGTCGCTGTTGAGTGATACAACTTGAGATAATGGTTGTTGGACAGATTATATGCCAAAGCATACGATTCCTTCTGCGAGTCTAAAATATCTCGACTGTTAGAGTTGTGTTGACTATGATGTACAATGTAGGTTACAGTTGGACTTGTAGTATTATTGTGTTTCGAAAGGATATGGAGTCGTGTTCTAATATGACACTTGTATCCTTGGCCTCTCATGTATAGTGGGGATAGACACATGATGTGTAACCTATGCCAACATAATAGCACAGGAACGCAGGAAAAGCCGGCGATATGTGCCAGCGTCCAGGGCGACTGGGTGCGGTATTGTAGCGGTGTCATAGGGAGGAGTGCCCATAGTCAAGCCTCGGGGATGTAGTCATATCGGTGAATCTCGTTAACAAATCTCGGTATCGTACTCGTGTGATTGCGTGGTCCTCGGATGATCGATAGTATACCTCGAATTTATTCTAACAAGTGGTATCATGAGCTAGGTTGTGTGGAGGCCGTGGAAGGTTGATCTTAGAAGAGGAAACGGTCTGAACTCTGAAGGCGATGTCAGGCGAGTGCGTTGGGACTTCTTGTCGATCGGATAGGTACCTGATCGATCTGTTTCGGCGAGACGGACGTGCTCGATCGAAGCGGCGCGGACCAAAGTCACGGGGGAGCAACTAGTTAACGAGCGCTCCTTCGGGAGCCTCGCAACGATCAGCGCCACTTGGCGCGCTCTCAGCCATTCGCCACGTGTCGCGCTCTGGACGCTCCCTCCAGATTTTGTATTTTAATTTTTCCGCACGTGTTTTCGGCTTTTTAAACGGTTTTTTCCCGGTCTTTTTCGACGTTTTGGTTTTTTCCAGGTCTTCCTTAGCGTTTCGACCAAAAAAAAATTTAAATTTTTTTTGCGCGAAAATACGCGTTTACTTTTTTTCTTTCGTCAAAAGTCACTTTTTTTTCGCGAGAGTCACGGTCGTGCCTTTCGGAAACAAAAAAAATGCGTTTTCTGTTTTTTTTCTTTCGCGAGAGTCACGGTTTTACTTCCGCGAGAGGCACGGTTGTGCTTTCGTGAGAGTCACGACCGTGCCTCTCGGAAAGGGAAAAACAAAACGCGTTTTCTGTTTTTTTTCTTTCGCGAGAGTCACGGTTTTGCTTCCGCGGGAGGCACGGTTGTGCTTTTGCGAGAGTCACGGCCGTGCCTCTCGGAGAAGGAAAAAAATACGTATTTTCTGTTTTTTTCTTCTTTCGCGCGAGTCACGGTTTTGCTTTTGCCAGAGGCACGGTTGTGCTTTCGCGAGAGTCACGGGTTGCCTTTTTCGGAAAGGGAAAAAAACGCGTTTTCTGTTTTTTTTTCTTTCCACGAGAGTCACGGTTTTGCTTCCGCGAGAGGCACGGTTGTGATTTCGCGAGAGGCACGGGCGTGCCTCTTTCGGAAAGGGAAAAAACCGTGCTCCCGGTTTGGTTTTTTCGTCCGTTTTTTTGTCCGGTTTTTTCATGAGAAAAAAAGTTCGTCAAAACCTATCAACATGGGATCTAGTTTTGAAGATCTCCACGCGAGGAATCCAATGGTGAAACGGTTTGAGATTTGGACGCACGGTTTAAGAGATAAAACATTTTGAATAAACGAATCTACGAAAAAAGTAAAAACTCCCAGGTTGCGACAAGTGACGCGCTGCATGTACGTCACTTGTCGTGACGTGGGAAGATGGAGTGTTCTTTGCAACGAGTACTCCTTAATTAGTGATTTCGAAGTCACGGGGAGCCGAAGCCGAGGAGGCTCGTGGGCAGCCTAGGGCGTGGCAGGCTGGCCCAGTGGGGCTAGCTGGTTGCGTGCTTAATGGGCTAGGCCCTTGTGCATCCATGAGGTGGAGGCTTTGGGCAAGGCCTGGTGGGGTCTAATTTGCGAGGTGCTGCTGATGATACACGCGACACAACCAACATGGAAGCTAAGACGTGAGATTTGTTTGAGAAAAAAGGTGCCAAAGCCATGTGTGTGTACATGGGCAGTTTTGGATTTGATCTTTTCTGCCAATGTGCACGGAGAAGCTACAACAACAAATAGAGACAAGAAAAATTATGCAGGTTGCACGGAAGTTTTTTCTCGGCCGGTTTGTTGAGATGGCTTGAAACACGTGGATAGGCTGCGGAAGCGCGCGGACAAGCGCATCATGAGGATCATGCAAACACAGAGCGTCCAAGACATGCATAGATGTGCAAGCGGTCATGGTGCAGGATGGAGCATGATTGCAGTCGAACAAGTTCGGTTGGGTCGGACTAGACAGTCTGACGGATCGATGCAAGTCGGTTGGTGCAGTAGACGGTGGTAGGATCGGCGACGACGACATAGGAGCGTGATGCTGATGGTGACCGACTTCTGAGATGTGCAAACACGTGGCAAATGCCCGAGGGTCTGTGTGGCTCCGACAAGACTATGGCGCGAGGTTGATTCAAGACGGTGCACGTGAGAGCTTGAAATCGACGAGGCGCGGGGTGGACTGATCATCTACCATGGATGGAGTCATGTTGAAGGTGGAGCTGAGGTCTGGAGGTAGACTTCACTCGGTGCTGATTGAGGGGCTACGGCATAAGTCGACAGAGAGTCGAAGCCTATTTAGAAAGAAAAAAAGCTAGTGACACGTAGTTCGGACTGGAGCCCAGTGGTCCGATGGAAGCGTAAAACTTGTCATCGATCGGTGGAGTCATGTCCTAATAGGACACTTGTATCCTAGGCCTCTCATATATGGTGGGGGTAGACACATGATGTAACCTATGCCAACATAATAGCACAGGAACGCAGGGGAAGCCGGCACCGCCGGCGTCTAGGGCGACCGGGTGCGGTATTGTAGCGATGTCATGGGGAGGAGCGCCCATAGTCAAGCCCCGGGGATGTAGTCATATCGGTGAACCTCGTTAACAAATCTCGGTGTCGTGCTCGTGTGAGTGCTTGGTCCTCGGATGATCAACAGTATGCCTCGGATTTATTCTAACATCGACGAAGATAGAGGTAGGAACATCCACAGTCGGGATCCTCAGACCGGCCCAAACTGGCTGAACAGACGGGCTCGATTACTGATCGGTAGAAAAAACCATTCCAAACGGATGTCTCATACACGCACCAAACACCTTGGTTCACAGGCATTCCACATATTCAGCTCAACTTTAGGATGGATACGGAAGGACCGGGAGCGTCCGCCACATTCTGGCCCATGTTGGCCCACACAATCCCACATATGTCCATCCTTATCAGCTTCCCGGACCAAACTTTAGCCACTCCATTCCATCCCCAAGCTCCCTTGCAGCGGTCTTTGGCTTTCTCCGGCATGGCGGCCAACCGTCACCTGATTTGCAGATTGGAAGCTCATCCCATGCGAGCTAATGGAGGAGATGGCCATCCGCATTACGCTCCACCTCGGCCATGAGAAAAGTGCACGACGACAGTCTAAATCGATCCGGCGGGAATCTATAGCGTCCGCCCTAGTGGGCTTGGATCCGGCGCGAGGCTCATCGCTGCTACTTCTTGAGCTTGCGTTGGTTTTTCCCTTGAAGAGGAAAGGGTGATGCAGCAAAGTAGAGATAAGTATTTCCCTCAGTTTGAGAACCAAGGTATCAATCCAGTAGGAGACAACGACAAATCACCAATACCTGCACAAACAATCAAACAACTTGCACCCAACGCGATAAAGGGGTTGTCAATCCCTTCACGGTTACTTGCAAAAGTGAGATCTGATGGAGATAGATGAAACTAGACAAAAGATAAAGTAATATTTTTGGGTTTTTGGTTTATAGATCGGAAAGTAAAAGATTGCAAAATAGTAGATCGGAAATTATATGATGGAATATAGACCCGGGGGCCATAGGTTTCACTAGAGGCTTCTCTCAAGATAGCAAATAATACGGTGGGTGAACAAATTACTGTCGAGCAATTGATAGAAAAGCGCAAAGTTATGACGATATCTAAGGCAATGATTATGTAATATAGGCATCATGTCCGTGTCAAGTAGACCGACTCCTGCCTGCATTTACTACTATTACTCCACACATCGACCGACTCCTGCTTGCATCTAGAGTATTAAGTTCATGAAGAACAGAGTAACACATTAAGTAAGATGACATGATGTAGAGGAATAAAGTCAAGCAATATGATGTAAACCCCATCTTTTTATCCTCGATGGCAACAATACAATACGTGCCTTGCTGCACCTGTTGCACTAGGAAAGGACACCGCAAGATTGAACCCAAAGCTAAGCACTTCTCCCATTGCAAGAAAAACCAATCTAGTTGGCCAAACCAAACCGATAGTTCGAAGAGAATTACAAAGATATCAAATCATGCATATAAGAATTCAGAGAATATTCAAATAATATTCATAGATAAGCTGATCATAAATCCACAATTCATCGTATCTCGACAAACACACCGCAAAAGAAGATTACATCGGATAGATCTCCAAGAACATCGAGGAGAACATGGTATTGAGAATAAAAGAGAGAGAAGAAGACATCTAGCTACTAGCTATGGGCCCGTAGGTCTGAGATAAACTACTCACGCTTCATCGAAAGGTCCATAGAGTTGATGTAGAAGCCCTCGGTGATCGAATCCCCCTCCGGCAGGATGCCGGAAAAGGCCCCAAGATGGGATCTCACGGGTACAAATGGTTGCGGCAGCTGAAAAGTGTTTTCATCGATACTTCTGGTGGTTTGGGAATATATGTGAATATATAGGAGGCAGAATTAGCTCAGGGGAGTCACGAGGGGCCCATAAGGCAGGGGCGCGCCCTCCCCCCTTGTGGCTGCCTCATGGCTCTTCCGACTAGATCTCCAAGTCTCCTGGATGTCTTCTGGTCCAAGAAAAATCACCACGAAGGTTTTCTTTCGTTTGGAATGCCTTTGGTATTCCTTTTCAGCGAAACTCAAAAACAAGGAAAAAACAGAAACTGACAATGGGCTCTAGGTTAATAGGTTAGTCCCAAAAATAATATGAAATAGCATATTAATGCATATAAAACATCGAAAACAGATAATATAATAGCATGGAACAATCAAAAATTATAGATACGTTGGAGACGTATCAAGCATACCCAAGCTTAATTCCTGCTCGTCCTCGAGTAGGTAAATGATAAAAATATAATTTTTGATGTAGAATGCTACCTAACATATTTATCCATGTAATTTTTCATTATTGTGGCATGAATGTTCAGATCCATAAGATTCAAAACAAAAGTTTAATATTGACATAAAAACAATACTACTTCAAGCATACTAACAAGGCAATTATGTCTTCTCAAAATAACATGGCCAAAGAAAGCTTATCCCTACAAAATCTTATAGTCTGGCCATGCCCCATATTCATCACACAAAATATTCAAATCATGCACAACTCCGATGACAAGCCAAGCAATTGTTTCATACTTTTGTTGTTCCCAATCTTTTTCAACTTTCACGCAATACATGAGCGTGAGCCATGGACATAACACTATAGGTGGAATAGAATATGGTGGTTGTGGAGAAGACAAAAAGAAGGAGATAGTCTCACATCAACTAGGCGTATCAACGGGCTATGGAGATGCCCTTCAATAGATATCAATGTGAGTGAGTAGGGATTGCCATGCACTGGTACAACGACGTGCTATACAAACGGTTTTTAACCCCTTTCCGCGACGGTGTTTGGAACCGTCGCCAAGTGAGTGTGGGCGATAGGGGGGGTCCTTCCCACACGACCCAGAAACCGTCGGGGATAGGCCCTCCTAGCTCACAGGCTGGCTCGTGTGCAATCTGGCAGGCCATCAAAACCCAATTGTTTCCGTTCGTATGTACATCCCACACGGTGAATCCTAGAAAACCATTTCCGTTGGTATGTATATCACACACAGTTCTTTGTGTGGAAACGTTTGTGAAAGGTGGCCTAACGCAAATAGTTCGCTGCCAGAAGCCGTGTGTGATTGTTAGTTGATTGAACACGCCTACTTTCTAGAAACCGTGCGGGTTGTTTGAGTTCATCGCCCACGGTGCTGTCTGAGTAACCGTCTGCAATAGAAACCCCCAATAAGCAGAGTAATTAGCCTATTATTGATAATCCATGTACTAATCAAATTGATATTTCTTATAAAACACACCAGATATTTCATATCCGTGTAACAGCAACCGGGATTTCATAATCGAATTACATCAGATAGCTTCGGCACTCAGTTACGCCATTACACAACATCACCAAGTTTCACATGCAACATCAAAAACCTTTGGAAATTAGCATCATACATGGTAAATAGACAGATGAATCTCATCTGGGAAACTGCAGAAGCTGAAGGAAAATATTGAGCCTTCAGTGATGTTTAATATCCTTGCAACTTTAGGCCAGTGGCTATGGATAATTGCCCGCCCAACCTTCGTCCTCTTCAGCAAGACTTCAATATTGTATCGTGGGTGTTGAATGAATACCTTCCTCGCCTCTTGACCATGCAGGTGGTTTGAGAGGTAACCATCCGTTAACTGCTTTGAAAAGTACTGAAAACAAAGATATGCATAAATCGCTGTTATAAATTTTGAAATGGCGCAAGGGGTAAAAACAAGGTAAAAGAGTTAGTACCATCCTATAGTTGACTGATGTCTTCTTCATTGTGCAAACAAAGATCTTGCTGTTATTCGTCGCAAGTTTCTTCATCCTAACAATCTTTCTGAGTTTCTTGACTTGACTGATATTCATGGACATCTCATTTCCCCATATGCAAAATGGGTCGAACAGTGGGTCTAAGCCTCTGACAGCAGGACCTACATGTGCAAGACCAAATTGTAAGAAACCTAAATATTAGAATGATTCCTGCAACTGCACAATAATGTGCTATTAGCCAAAGGACCATGCTTGAACAAACCTCGATGGTAAACCGCAGTGTCTCCCATTGTTTCCCTGCAACACACATAAGGAAGATCTTGATCAGGTTAACTGAGAGTTGCCATACTATCAGTAGAATATGTATTGAGTACAGCCAAATTCGATTGGTGTCACATGCATAACAATACAAAATTGTACCCACAGCAAATGAAAATCAAATTGCAGAACTGAACCAAACAGTTAAATGGACAGCAGACCAAATGAACCAAAATAGTTAACTGAGCACGACATTGCAGAATAGAAACATGTACTAGAAGATAAGACAGTTAACAAAACAAAGAATGCTTGAGAACAGTACTACGAAATGTAGCAATTGTTGGACCAAACTGTTAACTGAACATTACATTTCAGAGGACCAAACTGTTAACTGAACATCAGATTGCATATTAACATTGCAGAGGATAAATCACTAAAAGGCACTGGCGGTGGCCTCGAGAAAACAGCACGAACTGTATTTTAAAGTAGACAACCGCGTGGCGGTGTCGACAGTGGCCTCGAAGACGAGGTGCTCCTCCAAGATCTGGCGGTCGGCACGCCTGGCAGCCATAGCGACCTCGTGCGTGCGTGCGGCCACATGCTACTGAGCTCCATGTTATACTGCATGCAAAATGGCTGTGGGCGGCGCTTAATTGGAGGAGGGGGACAGTGATTTCGGTGGAAGGTGTAGCACCGTCGGTCGGGGCATATGGACGGGAAAGGAGAAGGATGGTGTGGGTGTGGTGTGGATTACCTAACCATATCGACGAGGCCGCGCAGCAAGAAGAAGGGTCGGCGGCGAGGAGGCCGCGCAGCAAGAAGAAGGGTCGCCGGCGAGGAGGCGGCGCAGCAAAAAGAAGGGTCACCGCTGAGGAGGCGGCGCTGCAAGAAAAAGGGTAGCCGGCGAGGAGCCGATGCTGCAAGAAGAAGGGTCACCAGCGAGGAGGCTGAGCTGTCAGTAAGCAGCAGTGAAGGTTTGAACTTGGAAAGCAAGGAGGAAGTGGAAATGTGGCTTTTGGTGGGAGGGAGGGGGCGGAGAGATAGATATTTCTGCGGTGGCAAAAAAATTTCGCTCGGTGCCGCGAGAAACTGGTGTGCAAGTGTGGTTCAAGCGGGGGCGGTGGATTCTAGACGACGAAGCTTCCTGCGTAAGCCAGACAAGACGGTGCGCCAAGATATTTTATATCGCATCCCACACAATTCTTTCTAGTAAACTGTTTGTGGTATACCTGATTTTTTCATTATGTTTTAAAAGACAAAGTGGTGTTACGGAGGGAAAGGATGGTGTTTGAATTGCTAGAACATTTATGTATAGTGAACATGCAACTAGTACATGAGTGTCGTGTTTAAATTTGGAATTATTCCGGGTTCGTTTGGCATTTTTATGCATTAATTGAGTTTCTGGCATTTAATGTCCATAATTCAAATTTGAACTACAAGCACATGCTCCAGTGCACCAAAGTTTGTTAAAAATCACATGTGTGTCTTTGGGTTAATTTATAGGTCCCATGCAAGAAAGGGGAATGAAATTCAAACATTTGGGCGTCGTGGCTCGGCCGGAAAGATTGAGAAACTTGGTTTTTTAATTCCTGTAAATCCAAAACACGCCTGAAAATCATGAAACTTGGCATGGTGTCATGATATGGCACCAACATGCTGAGGTAAATTTTTTGGCCTAATTGGGACAAGCTTTGGTGTAAGCTTCTTGCAAACTGGAGCTTCCCTCAAGAAGGCTCGTGGTTCCGAAAGGGAACGTGTCACCTCCGTGTGCGAAACAACATACGTACACTGCCTTCTCCCGCCTTAATTTTTTTACACAGGCAGATTAGACCAAATAGAAGTATCATGCTAAATTTTGGAATTATTCCGGGTTCGTTTGGCCTTTTTATACATAAATTGAGTTTCTGGGCATTTAATGTGCATAATTCAAATTTGAACTACAAGCACATGCTCCAGTGCACCAAAGTTGGTTGAAAAATCACATGTGTGTCCTTGGGTGAATTTCTAGGTCCATGCAAGAAATGAGAATGAAATTCAAACATTTGGGCGTCGTGGCTTGGCCGGAAAGATTGAGAAACTTGGTTTTTTAATTCCTGTAAATCTAAAACACACCTGAAAATCATGAAACTTGGCATGGTGTCATGACATGGCACCAACATGCTGCGGTAATTTTTTGGCCGAATTGGGACAAGCTTTGGTGTAAGCTTCTTGCAAACCGGAGCTTCCCTCAAGAAGGATCGTGGTTCCGAGAGGGAACGTGTCACCTCCGTGTGCGAAACGACATACGTACACTGCCTTCTCCCGCCTTAATTTTTTACACAGGCAGATTAGACCAAATAGAAGTATCGTGCTAAATTTTGGAATTATTCCGGGTTCGTTTGGCCTTTTATACATTAATTGAGTTTCTGGGCATTTAATGTGCATAATTCAAATTTGAACTACAAGGACATGCTCCAGTGCACCAAAGTTGGTTGAAAAATCACATGTGTCTTTGGGGTGAATTTCTAGGTCCCATGCAAGAAATGGGAATGAAATTCAAACATCTTGGCATCATGGCTCAGCCGTAAAGATTGAGCAACTTGGTTTTTTAATTCCTATAAATCCAAAACACGCCTGAAAATCATGAAACTTGGCAGGGTGTCATGACATGGCACCAACATGCTGTGGTAAATTTTTTGGCCGAATTGGGACAAGTTTTGGTGTAAGCTTCTTGCAAGCCGGAGCTTCCCTCAAGAAGGCTCGTGGTTCCGAGAGGGAACGTGTCACCTCCGTGTGCGAAACGACATACATACACTGCCTTCTCCCGCCTTAATTTTTTTACACAGGCAGATTAGACCAAATAGAAGTATCGTGCTAAATTTTGGAATTATTCCGGGTTCGTTAGGCCTTTTTATACGTTAATTGAGTTTCTGGGCATTTAATGTGCATAATCAAATTTGAACTACAAGCACATGCTCCAGTGCACCAAAGTTGGTTGAAACACATGTGTCTTTGGGGTGAATTTCTAGGTCCCATGCAAGAAATGGGAATGAAATTCAAACATCTAGGCGTCGTGCCTCGGCCGTAAAGATTGAGAAACTTGGTTTTTTAATTCCTGTAAATCCAAACCACGCCTGAAAATCATGAAACTTGGCACGGTGTCATGACATGGCACCAATATCGTGCGGTAATTTTTTGGCCGAATTGGGACAAGATTTGGTGTAAGCTTCTTGCAAACCGGAGCTTCCCTCAAGAAGGCTCGTGGTTCCGAGAGGGAACGTGTCACCTCCGCGTGCGAAACGACATACTTACACTGCCTTCTCCCGCCTTAATTTTTTTACACAGGCAGATTAGAAAAAATAGAAGTAACGTGCTAAATTTTGGAATTATTCCGGGTTCGTTTGGCCTTTTTATACATTAATTGAGTTTCTAGGCATTTAATGTGCATACTTCAAATTTGAACTACAAGCACATGCTCCAGTGCACCAAAGTTGGTTGAAAAATCACATGTGTGTCATTGGGTGCATTTCTAGGTCCCAATGCAAGAAATGGGAATGAAATTCAAACATCCGGGCGTCGTGGCTCGGCTAGAAAGATTGAGAAAATTGGTTTTTTAATTCCTATAAATCCAAAACACGCCTGAAAATCATGAAACTTGGCATGGTGTCATGACATGGCACCAACATGCTGTGGTAATTTTTCTATCCAATTTGCGAAGACGCACGCATTAACAATCAACAAAGTCTTTTTGGAACAAGTGTTGTCACGTTACAAATCGGAAACACAAGTATTATTGAAACCATGGGCGTTCTACTTAACAATTACATGCCGCCACGCGTCCCTTTTTTATTGGCTAGGAGGTGCCGTGCGAGGTAGCTATTTGAGTACGGGAGGTGTGCGATCAGACCCCTGCGCGTGCTCATCGGGAGGAGAGCCCTTTGACCTCTATCCGCCGCGCACCTCCCTCCCAACGTCTCCATTAATGGCGCCTGGGCCCCTATTCTACGGCGTGGCTATATGTGTCACTGGACTAAGATTTAAGAGAGAAAAATGAAAATCTAAAAACAAAGTTTTGCACGGATCTTGATGTAAGATCCGACGGACCTATATAGCATCAACTGCGACTTATAGCAAGCATGATGAATATAAGGACGATGACGGTGGATAATAATTGTCTGACATATTTAGGAACATAATTAAAAAAATCCACATGCGGCGACGCCCAAAATACACAAGGGCAAAAGAAGAAGGAAGACAACAATCTGGCTCGCTGATCTCTACTTTCTTGATGCGTTGCTGTAGGCCGTGTGAACTAGTCTCCGCGGCGAGCGCCGATGAGCTCTTTCTTGTCCTCAAGATGCTGCTTGAGAGCATCCACGGATTATTCCACCAGCCTTCTGCGCTCGATGCGCAGCATGTCATTCTCGTCCATAAGTTTCTCGACGATGACGCCGGTCCTCTTCAACACGGCAGCGGTCTCCTCCTGCTGCTCTGCACTTCCGACGATCTTCGCCCTCAGCAGGTCGCGCTCGGCCAGGAGCTTCGCATTTCTCTCATTTAGTTGCCGGATGACGCCGGTAGTCTGTTCAAAAGAGGCTTTCATGTCGTCCTGCAACCTCGCCCAGCCGGAGATCTGATCCATCTAGCTATGGACGATTGCATGCATGCGCCTGTAAGAGTCCTCGCCTGCCCGCGAGACATTTTCCCAGGCCGCCGCGGCGCGGGAGGAAATCTCTACTGCATTCACGGCACGACGGGACATCTCTTCTGCTTCCGTGGCACGGCCGGACCAGTATACTGCATCGACGGTGCGGTGGGACCTTCATGCTGCTTCGGCGGCGCGGCGGGACCTCCGTGCTGCTACGGCCGCGTGGCGGGACATGCCGGCTGCGTTCGCGGCGAGGCGGGACATCTCTCGTGCTTCCGCTTCCATGCTCGCATCTCCATGGTGGCAATCTCTCGACCCAGAACTCACGCTGGCCATTGCAGAGGCAAGGGAACGATGATGAATGACTTGTTTGTTTTTGTGGATGAGGAGTTGAGGAGGAATGTGCAGTCATCTTGGAGTAGTAGTATTTATAACCGAGTACTAATATGCTCCTAAGTGGGAAACCGTTTAGGTTTTGATCGGTGTGAACAGGTTTCCAATTTGGAATGTGACGAGACGCAGGCTCAGAATTTATTGACGGTTATAAGTGCGGCACTATTCCCGAAAGGCGTAACGCGGGCACGCCTTCTCGGCCGCGTACGTGGTGTTTGCACCATAGGGTGCACCGCAATAGGCAATGTCAGCACACGTCTTGTTCCAACAACCGTGCGCGCTCGTTATTACCGTCGTGCACGCTTCTTTTAATTAGAATGTGTGTTCCCCTCTAGCGCACACACGTTGATCTATCTAACTGTTTCAGTTTGTTATGATATTCGCAAATAATTCATCCGTGTGAAGTGTATGCCATCAATCGCAGACACTTTGATCTGGCTGACCCGTTTCTGTTATGTTGCCTAATCGCAACCAGTTAATCCTTCTGAAGCGTATGCCCTCAATCGCACACACCTTTATCTAGCTGCCTGTTTCTATTGTTCCTCCTCATCACAAACAGTTCATCCGAGTGAACCGTATGTGTACATCGCACCCGCCTTCATCTGGCTTCCCGTTTCTTTTGTTCCTCCTCATTGCAAACATTTAATTGAACTGAACCTTATGCCCTGCATCGCACACGCAACTAAAATCTGAACCGTGTTTGATGCATCCGTCATCGCAAACTTTTTCACCTTTTTTGACGGTTTTTTACACCACTGTTTGCGATTATTGCATCGCACACAGTTTCGTCGAAGGGTCTCTGATCGTAGTGTCGCGTTAGCAACATCCTGCAGTAGTGATGCAATGGATGCACTAGAGCTATAAGTTTATGAAAGCTCAAAAATAAACTAAGTGGGTGTGCATCCAACTCGCTTGCTCACGAAGACCTAGGGCATTTGAGGAAGCCAATCATTGGAATATACAAGCCAAGTTCTATAATGAAAAATTCCCACTAGTATATGAAAGTGACAACATATGAGACTCTCTGTCATGAAGATCATGGTGCTACTTTGAAGCACAAGTGTGTAAAAGAATAGTAACATTGCCCCTTCTCTCTTTTCTCTCATTTTTTGGTGGGCTTCTTTGGCCTCTTTTTTTATTTGGGCTTCTTTGGCCTCTTTTATTTTTCATAAAGTCAGGAGACTCATCCCAACTTGTGAGGAAATCATAGCTTCCATCATCCTTTCCTCAGATGGGACAATGCGCTAATAATGATGATCATCACACTTTTATTTACTTACAACTCAAGAATTACAATTCGATTCTTAGAACAAAATATGACTCTATATGAATGCCTCCGGCGGTGTACAGGGATGTGCAATGAATCAAGAGTGACATGTATGAAAGAATTATGAACGGTGACTTTGCCACAAATACGATCTCAACTACATGATCATGCAAAGCAATATGACAATGATAAAGCGTGTCATAATAAATGGAACGGTGGAAAGTTGCATGGGCAATATATCTCGGAATGGCTATGGAAATGCCATAATAGGTAGGTATGGTGGCTGTTTTGAGTAAGGTATATGGTGGGTGTATGGTACCGGCGAAATTTGCGCGGTACTAGAGAGGCTAGCAATGGTGGAAGCGTGAGAGTGTGTATAATCCATGGACTCAACATTAGTCATAAAGAACTCACATACTTATTGCAAAAATCTATTAGTTATCAAAACGAATTACTATGCGCATGCTCCTAGGGGAATAGATTGGTAGGAATAGACCATCGCTCGTCCCCGACCGCCACTCATAAGGAAGACAATCAATAAATAAATCATGCTCCGACTTCATCACATAACGGTTCACCATACGTCCATGCTATGGGAATCACAAACCTCAACACAAGTATTTCTACAATCCACAATTACTCACTAGCATGACTCTAATATCACCATCTTTATATCTCAAAACAGTCATAAGGAATCAAATTTCTCTTAGTATTCAATGCACTTTATATGAATTTTTTTATTATATCCCTCTTGGATGCCAATCATATTAGGACTAAATTTATAACCAAAGCAAATTAACATGATGTTTAGAGACTCTAAAAATAATATAAGTGAAGCATGAGAGTTCAATAATTTCTATAAAATAAAGCCACCGCCGTGCTCTGAAAAATTATAAGTGAAGCACTAGAGCAAAATTGCCTAGCTTAAAAGATATAAGTGAAGCACATAGAGTATTCTAATAAATCATGATTCATGTGTGTCCCTCTCAAAAGGTGTGTACAGGAAGGATGATTGTGGCAAACTAAAAAGAAAATACTGATATCATACAAGACTCTCCAAGCAAAACACATATCATGTGGTGAATAAAAATATAGCCACAAGTAAAGTTAACGATAGACAAAGATGAAAGAGGGGATGCCTTCTGGGGCATCCCCAAGCTTAGACTCTTGGTTGTCCTTTAATATTACCTTGGGGTGCCTTGGGCATCCCCAAGGTTAGGCTCTTGCCGCTCCTTATTCCATAGTCCATCAAATCCTTACCCAAAACTTGAAAACTTCGTTAGTATAAGAAAATAAATCACCACTTTCGATACTGTTGTGAACTCATTATTTATTTATACTGGTGTAATATATAATGTATTCCAACTTTTCCATGGTTCATACCCCCCGATACTACCAATCGATTCGTCAAAATAAGCAAACAACAGAAATAAAACAGAATATGTCAAAAACAGAACAGTCTGTAGCAATCTGAATACTTCGAATACTTCTATAACTCCAAAAATTCTGATAACTTAGGAAAACCTGGGAAATTTGTATATCAATCTTGTGTAAATTATGAAAATTATTTTCCTGGGCGCAAAAGTTTCTGTTTTTCAGCAAGATCAAATCAACTATCACCGTAAGCTATCCCAAAGGTCTTACTTGGCACAAACACTAAATAAAACACAAAAACACATCTAACGAGAGGCTAGATGAATTATTCAAAGCAAAACAGGAACAAAAAGCAAAAATAAAAAAATAAAATTGGGTTGCCTCCCAACAGGCGCTATTGTTTAACGCCCTTATCTAGGCATTGATATTTTAATGATGCTCACATGAAAGACAAGAATTGAAGCACAAAGAGAGCATCATAAAACAGGCAAAAAACGCATGAAAGTCTATCATACTTCCTATGCATAGGAATTTTATAAGCAAACAAATTATCAACGCAAACAAAAACTAGAATATGCAAGGAAGAAGAATAAAACATAGACAATCTCAACGTGAAGAGAAGTAATTTAGTAACATGAAAATTTCTACGACCATATTTTCCTCTCTCATAATAATTACATGTAGGATCATAAGCAAATTGAACAATATAGCTATCACATAGCATATTTTCAACATGATCCACATGCATGCGAACTTGACACTCTTCCAAAATAGTGGGATTAACATTAACTAAAGTCATGACCTCTCCAAACCCACTTTTTTAAAAATTTCATAAGATTGAACATTCTCCAAATATGTGGGATCTAAAGTTGATACTCTTTCAAACCCACTTTCAATATTATTGCAAACATTATTATCAATCTCATATTCATCATGCGGCTTAAATAAATTTTCAAGATCATAAGAAGAATCACCCAAATCATGATCATTGGAACAAGTAGTAGACATAGCAAAATTAGCATCCCCAAGCTTGGGGTTTTGCATATCATTAACACAATTGATATTAATGGAATTTAGAATAACATTATTCCAATCATGCTTTCCATTCAAGGCACTATCGTGAATCACTTTATAATTTTCTTCTTTCAACACTTCATCACAATTTTCAGATTCACGAATTTCAAGCAAAACCTCATAG
Organism: Triticum aestivum; assembly: GCF_018294505.1. NCBI lineage: Eukaryota > Viridiplantae > Streptophyta > Magnoliopsida > Poales > Poaceae > Triticum > Triticum aestivum. The sequence goes on along the minus strand of NC_057808.1, from coordinate 413,647,591 downwards.
AGATAATCTAGTGCACTCAATTCACTAGCAATTGGTTCATCATAATTGGATCTCTTAATAAGATTAGCAAGTGGATGAGGATCCATAAACTATTTGGTTTCTGATTTTCAATAAATACACAATTATACCAAGCGAACGAGCAAACGAACCAAGTAAGACATAAAGGCAAATGAAAAGACGAACGAAAGAAGGGCAAAGAAAAGGGTGAATCTTATCGAAAATCATTTTAGAAGTGGGGGAGAGAAAACGAGAGGCGAATGGCGAATAATGTAATGCAAGAGATGAGAATTTGATGATGGGTACTTGGTATGTCTTGACTTGGCGTAGATCTCCCCGGCAACGGTGCCAGAAATTCTTCCTGCTACTTCTTGAGCTTGCATTGGTTTTTCCCTTGAAGAAGAAAGGGTGATGCAGCAAAGTAGAGATAAGTATTTCACTCAGTTTGAGAACCAAGGTATTAATCCAGTAGGAGACAACGCACAAATCACCAATACCTGCACAACCAATCAAACAACTTGCACCCAACGCGATAAAAGGGGTTGTCAATCCCTTCACGGTTACTTGCAAAAGTGAGATCTGATGGGGATAGATGAAACTAAACAAAAGATAAAGTAAATATTTTTGGGTTTTTGTTTTATAGATCGGAAAGTAAAATATTGCAAAATAGTAGATCGGAAACTTATATGATGGAATATAGACCCCGGGGTTTCACTAGATGCTTCTCTCAAAATAGCAAATAATGCGGTGGGTGAACAAATTACTATCGAGCAATTGATAGAAAAGTGTAAAGTTATGACGATATCTAAGGCAATGATTATGTAATATAGGCATCACGTCCGTGTCAACTAGACCGACTCCTGCCTGCATCTACTACTATTACTCCACACATCGACCGACTCCTGCCTGCATCTAGAGTATTAAGTTCATGAAGAACAAAGTAACACGTTAAGTTAGATGACATGATGTAGAGGAACAAACTCAAGCAATATGATGTAAACCCCATCTTTTTATCCTCGATGCCAACAATACAATACGTGCCTTGCTGCTCCTGCTGTCACTGGGAAAGGACACTGCAAGATTGAACCCAAAGCTAAGCACTTCTCCCATTGCAAGAAAAACCAATCTAGTTGGCCAAACCAAACCGATAGTTCGAAGAGAATTACAAAGATATCAAATCATGCATATAAGAAGAATTTAGAGAAGATTCAAATAATATTCACAGATAAGCTGATCATAAATCCACAATTCATCGGATCTCGACAAACACACCGCAAAACAAGATTACATCGGATAGATTTCCAAGAACATCAAGGAGAACATGGTATTGAGAATCAAAGAGAGAGAAGAAGCCATCTAGCTACTAGCTATGGACCCGTAGGTCTGAGGTAAACTACTCATGCTTCATCGAAAGGGCAATGGAGTTGATGTAGAAGCCCTCCGTGATCGATTCCCCTTCCGGCAAGATGCCGGAAAAGACCCCAAGATGGGATCTCACGGGTACAGATGGTTGCGGCGGCGGAAAAGTGTTTTCGTCGATACTTCTGGTGGTTTGGGAATATATGTGCATATATAGGAGGCAGAATTAGGTCAGGGGAGTCACGAGGGTCCCATAAGGCAAGGGCGCGCCCTACCCCCCTGGGCGCGCCCTCCCCCTTGTGGCCGCCTCGTGGCTCTTCCGACTTGATCTCCTAGTCTCTTGGGTGTCTTTTGGTCCAAGAAAAATCATCGCGAAGGTTTTATATTATTTTAGGCTGTTATATTATCTTTTGAAGAGAGGTAATTTAGTAACATAGAACATCCAAAACATATAATATAATAGCGTATTAATGCATATAAAACATCCAAAACAGATAATATAATAGCATATTTATGCATATAAAACATCCAAACAGGTAATATAATGGCATGGAACAATAAAAAATTATAGATACGTTGGAGACATATCAATCGCCGCTACCTCTCCGAAGGCAGTGCCGTATGTCTGACGTCGAAGCCGTGGCAGAGGTGCAACCACTTCATTGGCGCGTGATACGTCTCCGTCGTATCTACTTTTCCTAACGCTTTTCTTCTTGTTTTGGACTCTAATTTGCATGATTTGAATGAAACTAATCCGGACTGACGCTGTTTTTAGCAGAACTACAATGGTGTTGTTTTTGTGCAGAAATAAAAGTTCTCGGATTGGAACAGAACTTTGCGAGGAATTTTTATATGAATAAAGATAATTTCTGGAGCCAAGAACCACCGGAGGGGGGCACCTGGGTGGGCACAACACACTAGGGCGCGCCACCGGCTCCAGGCGCGCCTAGGTGGGTTGTCCCCACCTGGTGGCCCCGCAGACCCTGAAACCGACGCTATAAAATCCTATTTTTCCAAAATAAATCAGGGAGAACGAATTATCGCGTTTCACGAGACAGAGCCGCCGCCACCTCCTGTTCTTCATCTGGACGCCATATCTGGAGTCCGTTCGGGGCTCCGGAGAGGGGGATCTTCGATCTTCGTCATCACCAAGCCTTCTCCAACACCAATTCCATGATGCTCCCCATCGGGAGTGAGTAATTCCTTTGTAGGCTCGCTGGTCGGTGAGGAGTTGGATGAGATTCTTCATGTAATCGAGTTATTTTTTTAGGGCTTGATCCCTAGTATCCATTATGTTCTGAGATTGATGTTGCTATGACTTCGCCATGCTTAATGCTTGTCACTTTGGGCCCGGGTGCCATGATTTCATATCTGAACCGTTTATGTTATCACCATTATATCTATGTTCTAGATCCGATCTTGCAAGTTATAATCACCTACTACGTGTTATGATCCGGCAACCCCGGAGTGATAATAGTCGGGACAATTCCCGGTGATGACCGTAGTTTGAGGAGTTCATGTATTCACCGTGTGTTAATGCTTTATTCCGGTCTCTATTAAAAGGAGACCTTAATATCCCTCAGTTTCTAGTAGGACCCTGCTGCCACGGGAGGGTAGGACAAAAGATGTCTTGCAAGTTCTTTCCATAAGCACGTATGACTATTTACGGAATACATGCCTACATTATATTTATGAACTGGAGCTAGTGCCGTATCGCCCTAGGTTATAACTGTCACATGATGAATATCATCCAACAAATCGCCGATCCAATGCCTACGATTTTCCTACATATTGATCTTGCAAAGTTACTACTGCTGCTGTTACTATTGCACTTGCTACAAAAATCACTACTATCACTGTTACCGTTACTGTTGCTGCTACTACTATTGTCAAAACTATCATACTACTTTGCTACTGATCACTTTGCTGCAGATAATCAATCTCCAGGTGTGGTTGAATTGACAACTCAGCTGCTAATACTTGCAAATATTCTTTGGCTCCCCTTGTGTCGAATCAATAAATTTGGGTTGAATTCCATACCCTCAAAAACTGTTGCGATCCCCTATACTTGTGGGTTATCAAGACCTTTTTCTGGCGCCGTTGCCGGGGAGCATAGCTATATTTGTGGAGTCACTTGGGATTATTACCAAATTATCACTAGGAAGAATCTGAAGGATGCTAAGACAAAGATGTTTCCCTCTAAGACGAGGGGAGGTAAGGAACTGCCATCCAGCTCCGTTTTAGATTGACCTTCTGTTACAAGTAAACTTGCAACACCACCACATGCTATCAATTCTGATATGTCACAAGTTATTGATGATGCTACTTCTGCTATGAATGCTACTCTTGAGGATGCTAGTACCTTGCTTGATGATAATGTGCCACTAGGTGAATTTCTTGATGAACAAGTTGCTAGAGTAAGACAACATGAGATTGTTGAAACTGATGAAGAGCTTGAAACTGAAAATCTTGAAACACCTATTAGAACTAGTTCTCCTAGATATGAATTGCCAAAGGTACCGGAAGGTTATGTTATGGATGAGGAGACAACAGGAGACATTCTTGCTTGTAAGGATAGAGATGATTTGGAAAAATTATTATGCAAGTATAAAGAAAAATCTTTGAATGCTAGAATGAAATGTGATCCTAGGTTTGCTACTTCACCTATCTTTATTGATGATAAGGATTATGAATTCTCTGTCGACCCAAAGTTAATTCTTTGGTTGAATCTGATCCTTTCCATGGTTATGAAACTGAAGCTGTTGTGGCACATCTCACTAAGTTGAATGAGATAGCCACCCTTTTTGCTCATGGTGAGAAAATTCGCTATTATTATATTCTCAAATTATTTTTGTTCTCATTAAAGGGTGATGCTAAATCTTGGTACAATACTCTTGCTCCTGGTCGTGTGTGTAGTCCCCAGGACATGATTTGTTACTTCTGTAAAAAATATTTCCATGCTCATAAAAAACAAGCCGCCTTACAGGAAATATTTAACTTTGTGCAAAATGAAGAAGAGAGTCTCCCACAAGCTTGGGGGAGGCTTCTCCAATCTCTTAATGCTTTGCCGGATCATCCTCTTAAGAAAAATGAAATACTTGATATCTTGTATAATGGACTAACCGTTGCTTCTAGGGATTTCCTAGATAGTTGCGCTGGTTGTGTTTTCAGGGAACGAACTATTGGACAAGCTGAAGAATTATTGAAAAATTATGATGATTGGATCCTTCCCGGGCCACCACTTAAACCTACTCCGAATAAGAGGGGTATCTTATATCTCAGTCCTGAAGATATGCAAGAGGCAAAGAAATCTATGGAGGAAAAGGGTATTAAAGCTGAGGATGTCAAAAATTTACCTCCTATTGAAGAAATACATGGCCTTGATACATCACCACCACCTAAGGTGGTAAAGGTAAATTCTCTAATGAAATTGAATGATAATGATAATTCTCATAATATGCACCCTAGCCAATGCCTTTACGAGTTTGAAAATTACATTAGAAAGCAATATCACTTCAATACAAATGTTATGAAACAATTGAAATACAATTATGATATGATTGTTCGCTTGAGTGACTTGTTATTTAGAATCTCAAATGATGTTAGAGGTGTGGGGAAGCATGCTTCTATGGTTTAAACTCAGTTAGAACAAGTTGCTAAATCTCAAAAAGAGTTGTTAGATGAAATGAATAATAATATCAATGATCATGTTGTTAGAGTAATGACTAGAGGAGGTAAAATGACTCAGGAACCACTTTATCCCGAGGGACACCCAAAAAGAATTTAACAAGGCTCTCAAAGGGTTAACACTGATGCACCTAGTCCTTCTAAAAAGAAAAAGAAGAAGAAAAATGATAGGACTTTGCATGCCTCTAGCACACCTAAAGTAGATAAACCTCCTGATAATGATAATGAAGTTTCTATCTCTGATGCTGAAACTCAATCTGGTAGTCTGATAATGATGAGGTTCATGAAGATGCTCAAACAAATAATAAAGAACCAGCCAATGATGTTGAGATAGAACCAACAGTTGATCTTGATAACCCACAACCCAAAAATAAAAAATATGATCAAAGAGACTTTGTTGCTAGAAAACACGGTAAAGAAAGAGAACCATGGGTTCAAAAGTTCTCAGCTTCTCCAATTGCTTAACGCTTTGCCCGATCATCCTCTTAAGAAAAATGAAATACTTGATATCTTCTATAATGGACTAACTGATGCTTCTAGGGACTTCCTAGATAATTGCGCTGGTTGTGTTTTCAGGGAACGAACTATTGGGAAAGCTGAAGAATTATTGAATAACATATTAAAAAATTATGACAATTGGTCTATTCCTGAACCACCGCCTAAACCCACTCTGAAGAAGAGGGGTATATTATATCTCAGTCCTAAAGATATGCAAGAGGCAAAGAAATCTATGAAGGAAAAAGGTATTAAAGCCGAGGATGTTAAAAATTTACCTCCTATTGAAGAAATACATGGGCTTGATACACCACCACCGCCTAAGGTGGTAGAGCTAAATTCTTTAATGAAGTTTAATGATAATGATAATCCTCACAATATGCACCCTACCCTATGCCTTATGAGTTTGAGAACTACATTAGAAAACAAGGTCACTTCAATGCAAATGATATGAAACAATTGAAATATAATTCTGATATGATTGCTCACTTGAGTGAGTTGCTATTTAGAATCTCAAATGATGTTAGAGGTGTGGGAAAGCATGATTCTATAGTACAAACCCAGTTAGAACAAGTTGCTAAATCTCAAACGGAATTGCTTGATGAAATGATTAACAACATACATGACTTTGCTGTTGGAGTTGCAACTAGAGGAGGTAAAATGACTCAGGAACCACATTATCCTGAGGGACACCCAAAAATAATTGAACATGATTCACAAAGGAACAACACCACTGCACCTAGTCCTTCTAAAAAGAATAAGAAAAATAAAAATGACAGGACTTTGCATGCTACTAGTGAACCTGAAGTAGAAAAACCTCCTGATAATGATAATGATGTTTCTATTTCTGATGCTGAAACTCAATCTAGTAATGAACATCTACCTCGTGATAATGAAAAAGATAATGTTCATGTTCATGAAGATACTCAACCGAACAATGAAAAGGAACCAGATAATGATGTTGAAATAGAACCAGCTGTTGATCTTGATAATACACAACCCAAGAATAAACAATATGATAAAAGAGACTTCAGTGCTAGAAAACACGGTAAAGAAAGAGAACCGTAGGTCCGAAAACCTATGCCTTTTCCACCCAAGTCAACTAAAAAGAAAGATGATGAAGAATTTGAACGCTTTGCTGAAATGCTGAGGCCAGTCGTTTTGCGTACTCGCTTGACTGATATCTTGAAAATGCCTCCTTATGCAAAGTACATAAGACATCATCACTAATAAGAGAAAAAATACCGGAATCTGAAATCTCCACAATGCTTGCTAATTATACTCTTAAAGATGGAGTACCTAAAAAACTAGGAGATCAGGGAATTCCAACTATACCTTGCTCCATCAAAAAGAATTATGTGAAAACTGCTTTATATGATTTGTGAGCTGGTATTAATGTTATTCCTTTCTCTTTATATAAAAGACTTGCTTTGAATAAACTCACACCTACTGAAATATCTTTGCAAATGGCTGGCAAATCAACTGCCATACTGATGTCTACTACGCAACTTTATTCTTGTAGACTTGTGTTGGGCCTCCAAGCGCAGGGTTTTGTAGGACAGTAGCAATTTTCCCTCAAGTGGATGACCTAAGGTTTATCAATCCGTGGGATGTGTAGGATGAAGGTGGTCTCCCTCGAACAACCCTGCAACCAAATACAAGAAATCTCTTGTCTCCCCAACACACCCAATACAATGGCATATTTTATAGGTGTACTAGTTCGGCGAAGAGATGGTGATAAAAGTGTAATATGGATGGTAGAAATATATTTTTATAGTCTGAATAAATAAAAACAGCAATGTAGCAAATAGTAAACGGGCACAAAAACGGTGTTGCAATGCTTAAAAATGAGGCCTAGGCTCCGTACTTTCACTAGTGCAACCTCTCAACAATGCTAGCATAGTTGGATCACATGTTTATCCTTCAAAGTGTAGTAAAGAATCACTCCCGAGTTCCTATTAGTGGAGGACAAAAGATAGGAATTGTTTGTAGAGCACGAAGCCACTTCAAAGCTATTCTCTCCGTTCGATCTATTCAAGAGTTCGTACTAAAATAACACAAAGCTATTTTTTCCATTTGATCTATCCTAGAGTTCGTACTAGAATAACACCAAAGCAAATTCATGTTCATAATACTCCATCCATACAAAGAACTATAAAGAGACCCTAAAGTTTCCGTCGGAGAAAAACGTGCATCAACCCCTATGCATAGATTACCCCAATATCACCGCGGGAATCCGCGAGTTGAATGCCATAACACATATCGAGTGAATCAATAGGATACCTCATTGTCACCTCAAGTATTCATATTGCAAGACATATATCATGTGTTCTCATCTCTGAATATTCAATCCGACAAGACAAAACTTTGAAGGGTAAAGATTCAATTCATCATAACAAGAGTATAGAGGGGAGAAACATCATATGATCCGACTATATTAACAAAGCCCATGATATAGATCACGAGAGAGAGAGAGAGATCAAACACATAGCTACTGGTACAAACCCTCAGCCCCGAGGGTGGACTATTCCCTCCTCATCGTGGTGGCTGCTGGGATGATGAAGATGGCCACCGGAGATGATTCCTGTAGGATCGAAAGTATGTCTAGAGGGGGGGGGGTGATTAGACTACTTGACCAAATAAAAATCTAGCCTTTTCCCAATTTTAGTTCTTGGCAGATTTCAACAACTTTGCACAAGTCAAGCAATCAACCTACACATGCAATTCTAAGAGTATAGCAGCGGAATGTAAAGAATTGTGAAGGTAAAGGGAGGAGTTTGAGGAAGCAAACGCAATGTTGAAACGGAGATTTTTTATCCGTGGTTCCGATAGGTGGTGCTATCATAAATCCATGTTGATGGAGACTTCAACCCACGAAGGGTTACGGTTGCACGAGTCCACGGAGGGCTCCACCCACGAAGGGTCCACCAAGAAGCAACCTTGTCTATCCCACCATGGCCTCGCCCATGAAGGACTTGCCTCACTCGGGTAGATCTTCACGAAGTAGGCGATCTCCTTGCCCTTACAAACTCCTTGGTTCAAGTCCACAATCTTCACGGAGGCTCCCAAGTGAAACCTAGCGAATCTAGGAGACACCACTCTCCAAAAGGTAATAGATGGTGTTGATGATGAACTCCTTGCTCTTGTGCTTTAAATGATAGTCTCCCCAACACTCAACTCTCTCTCACAGGATTTGGATTTGGTGGAAAGAAGATTTGAGTGGAAAGCAACTTGGGGAAGGCTAGAGATCACGATTTATGTGGTTGGAATGGAATATCTTGACCTCAACACAAGTGTAGGTGGTTCTCTCTCAGAAAATGTATGTCGGAAGTGTAGGCATGTTCTGATGGCTCTCTCACGAATGAAGAGTGGGTGGAGGGGTATATATAGCCTCCACACAAAATCTAACCGTTACACACAAATCACCAAACTCGGTGGGACCGAATCATGAAACTCGGTCGGACCGATTTAGTTCAAAATGTGAATGTTAGGGTTTTCGATGGGACCGACATGTCAACTCGGTGGGACCGATTTCGTTAGGGTTAGGGCATAACGTAATCTCGGTGAGACCGATTACACAAACTCGGTGAGACCGATTTTGGTAATTGACTAACAGAGAGTTGGTCAGGCAAACTCGGTGGGACCTATTCGCTCATCTCGGTAGGAACGAAACGTTACGAAAGGGAAACAGAGAGTTTGCATTGCAATCTTGGTGGGACCGATCGCTCATCTCGGTTTGACCAAAACGTTACGATGGGAAACGGAGAGAGTACAATCCCATCTCGGTGAGACCGAGATCCCTAGCGGTGTGACCGAAAAGACTAAGGTTTCTGGCAGTGGCTATGTCAACTGAACTCGGTGGCGCCGGATAGAAATTTTCGGTGGGGCCGAGTTTGACTTTTGGTTTGGGACATATGTGGATGTGAGAAAGTAGTTGAGGGTTTTTGGAGCATATCACTAAGCACTTTGAGCAAGAAACTCATTAAGCAACACCTCACCCCCTCTTGATAGTATTGGCTTTTCCTATGGACTCAATGTGATCTTGGATCACTAAAATGAAAAATGTAGAGTCTTGTGCTTTGAGCTTGAGCCAATTATTTTGTCCTTAGCATTTTGCGGGGTCCACTTTTCTCATCCATGCCATGCCAATCATTGAGCTTTCCTGAAATATTTATCTTGAAATAACATTAGCTCAATGAGCTATATGTTGTTAGGAATTACCAAAACCACCGAGGGATAGTTGCACTTTCAATCTCCCCCTTTTTGGTAATTGATGACAACATATAGATCAAAGCTTCGACACATGATCATAAGATTGAAAAACATCGTCACTTTGAGAAGTATGTGATAAGCAAGAGCTCCCCCTAAATTTGTGCATTATTTAGAATTTGCTTTTGAATGCAAATGCACAACCGATTAGGATCATGGGTTACTCTTCCATGTCACATACATCTTGGTGGAGCGCTCAAAATGATAAAAGTTAAAAGCATGCACTCATCACCAAGCAAGTGAATGATCATATAAGGATATAAGAGATAATATCATCCAACAAGCATTAAGGTAGCATATGATCAAACACATGATCAAACAAGTATCTCACAAGCACATAAAGTATATCACATAAGCACACAATAAAGAAGTTCAACCAAAATAGCAAGAGAGATAAAAAGCAACACTCTCTCTCTTAGCCTATGATCTATACATTTTTCTCCCCCTTTGGCAACAAGTTACCAAAAAGTTCAAAAATGCATAGTACTAAACGTCTCCCAGGCTTGGTCTTCATGAGGTGGTGTAGAGAGAACTCCATGGACGAAGGCTTCAGATGATGTAGCTGGAGCTGGTGGAGTGGCTGCTGGAGGTGGCACTGGAGCTGTAGCTGCTGGTGCTGATGCTGTAGCTCTAGTATCTGTCACGGGCACTGCAACAGATCTTTGTCCTCTGGGCACTCTAGCAAAAGCATCTGTGGTTGCCTTGCCTTTCTTCTCCTCTGCTTCCTCCTGAAGCTGCTCAACTGCAGTTTGGATCTCAGTTACGTTCAGATCAAGATCATAGAATTTGGTCTCTATAATCCTCTCCAAGCTCTCCTGGTTTTGAGTCAGGGTGGCCAAGCCGTTCTCAATCCTCAAGGTGGATTGGATCAGATATGCTAATTGATCTTGCTTGCTCTTCAGGAAGACTTGAGATGCCTCTTCAGCAGTTGGCATCTTTGCAGGTTTCTCTGCCTTTGCCTTCTCTCTTTTCTCATGTGCTTGAGCTGATGATGGTTCATTCTCATGCATGACAACAGTGTTGTCCTCAAATTCATGGTAGATGGGCAGGTGCTCCTTATCCAATAGATATGTGCATGTGCCCATCTTCGAGTTGATGAGCTCCTGAATTTGTGGGGCATACCCACATGATCTCTTCTGATCAGCTGCTGTTCTTTTGATTGTTTCCACAATCAGACTCATGACCTTGAACTTTTGAGGCACATCAAACAAATGTAGCAAGTTGATAGCATGTCCTCTGATCATCTTGTGATCACCTGACTTGGGTAGCAATGTATGCCTTAGGATCCAATTTATGGTAGGCAAACCAGATAACAAGAAGTGGACAGATCCAAACTTGTGATTCTCCAAAGCATCATCTGGGATCTCTCTGTACATGTGTGCCATAGTGTTGTGGTCTTTCTTCTTCTTAGCATAAACATCCAAGTCATCTTCATTGTCTTCTGGGGCATTGATCAACTGAGCCCATTCTTCAACAGAAGATTGGTACCTAGTACCTTCTGACATCCAAATGATCTTCCCATCTGGGTAGAAGTGGGCAGTGGAGTAAAACTGCATGATGAGCACATCATTCCACTTGGTGAGCTTCTGAGCAACAAATGTATCGACTCCACACGCCTTGAAGCTGTCATATACACCTAGATAGTGATATTCATTTTTCTTAATGTACTCCCAGTCAACCCATCTCATGTCACACACAATGGGCTTCTTATCAAGCAAAATTGTCTCATAAAATTCTTGCTGTTCCTTAGTGTGAAACCTGTAGTGAACAACAGTTCTCCTCCTGACAGCATAAGGATCAGACTGTCTCCATAATTTTAGTCTGCATCCTTCCCGATCTTCATGTTTTCTGCAATAGGATGTGCATCATTGTGGTCAGGGATCTTGGGCTTGAGCTTTCTCAAAACAAGTGAGTCATCTTCCTCTTCTTTAGCAGCCTCAGGCACTGGGGCCTTGTTCTTCTCCTCAGCTGGTATACTTCTGGTGTTCCTCTTGGGTTTAGGCTTTTGAGCTGGAGCAGCAGCCTTGGGAGCAGCTTTGGGCTTAGATGGAGAAACCCCTAATCTGATTGCATCTCCCATGAGCTTCTGAGCTTTGGGTGCTGGTGCAGCATCCTCCTGTAATTCTTCTTCTTCTTCTTCAGAATCTCTCATCATGGAGGGCTTCCCAATAACTCTGGCAATGGTCTTCTTGACCCTTTCTTTCCTCTTCTTGCCTTCACCTCCTTCTTTGGGTTCAAGAGTGAACTCCATTGTTTCTTGAGTGGAGGCTCTGGCTTTTGACATTGGAACTCTTCTTGCTGGAGCCTTTGTTTTCAGTCCTGGCTTTGTTGCAGCAGCTATGCCATACTCCTTTTTCAACACCTTTTTCCTTGAAGTGGCTTCATCCTCAACAGCCACATAGTCTTCATCCTCTGAATGAGAAGTTTTCTTCTTCCTTGTCCTGGTAGCTGCCTTTGGCAAGTTACTAGGTGTACTCCTACTGCCCTCATCATAGCTGCTAGAGGGATCAGAACCCTCACTCATCTGCACCTGCTGTTCAGACTTGTTCTGGCTGTCACTTTGGTCAGACATCTTGCAGGCAAAGTGTCAGCAGACCCTGTGAATAGATTATAGATGAGGTAGAGAAGATGAGCATCACAAAGTACATGAGTTTTGCAAAACAGATGACTCAAAAACTTAGTTTTAGTTCTCCACAGAAAGCATTTCGGAGCTACCGATTTTTAAACTCGGTGATAACGAGGCAGCTTTTGGAACCTAAACTAGTGAACTCGGTCAGATCGAGTCACAGTTCGGTGGCACCGACACTGCTAGGGTTTCACAGAGAATCGAACTCGGTCACACCGATTTGCAATTCTCGGTCAGACCGAAAATCACATGTGCAATGGCCTAGGCCAAATCGGTGAGACCGATTTCCACAACTCAGTCGGTCCGAGATGAGTTCAGCGGAAACCTAACCCTAAATTTTCAAATTAAATCTAATCTACGAGATGTTTTCGTTGGACAGGATGATCTCATACGTGGCAAGAAACATGGTAAAGCAATGTGCTAGGAATCGGAGTTAAAGAATAGCACAATGATCAAGTTCATACCCTATCTCGGCGGCAACGACGGGGCAGATCGCCGTTGACGGCGGCGGAGACCAGCGGCGGGAGGTCGCTGGCGGCGAGAGGACGATCCGAAGATCCGAGAAGGCAGAGCAGGTTACGCGCGGGCGAAGGGTTTCGGAAAAAATTCCAAAATTTGACCCGTCGGTATAAATAACCTGACCTTGTCGGTGTGACCGAGTGGAACAACTCAGTGGCAGCGAGATGCAAAACTTCAAGCAGTTACTGCAACTCGGTGTGACCGAAATGTTCTAATCGGTTGCATCGAGATTGAAAACCTAGATCATCTTAGTGATCTCGGTAGGACCGAAAGGATGAATCGGTCCGACCGAAATGCACAAAGAGGTTTTGGAAGTTTAAGTCTATGATGAATCGGGGACTCCGAGTGCTCCTCACACAGAGTGGTACGAATCTGACTTGATCAAACTTTGTGATGTATCATGAATAGAGTTTGAGACGAGGAAAGCATAGATAGCTAGAGGGAGTTCTTAGGCATTCTTGTCCATCCATTTGCCAAAAGAGAAAAAGCCAAAAAATCAAAGCAACAAATGGATGGCCTCAAATGAGTAAAAATATGCATTCAACATGCTCACACAATAAAATGACAAATGAAATATGTGACAAAGCATGCACAAACACTCTAGCATCTATCAAACAATTGGCGATGACTAGGTCATCTATATATGAGTATGTTGACTTAGGAGTCAAATGAGAACATTTGATCATAGGTCGTACTCATCGTTTAAGCACAAGTGGGGTTGCCACTTTTACATAAAGCATTGTTGTGTTCACACCATTAGAGTTGCTCTAGCTCAATTCATTAGAGTAAAGATCCCCCTAGATGTGATATCCCCCCTAGGAGGGATGAACTAACCTTGGGTTTTTTCGATGATGACTTCATGTAGTTGCTGAAGATGTAGATGCTCAATGTTGATGTAGATCATTCGGAGCAATCCTTTGGAGTGAGTTGCACTTTTAATACCTACACAGGTTAGTCCCACAAGGAACAAACAAGGATATCCATAGACATAGAGTAATGTGTACACAAAATGATGTCCATGAAAGCATTAGGTTACCTTGTCCCTTGTCTTACCAACAAGAGGGTTTGTGACTCCTTGAACTAGTGCAAGATATGGAAGTTGTTTGCACTTGTCCTTGCCAAAATGATGAGAGTGAAGTATGTTGGCAGAGTCACCCTCAAGAACTCTCTAGTTCTTCTTCTTATAGATCCACACCATCTTGATGGGAATCCTTGGAGTTGTAGTCGTACTTGATAAAGTAGAACTTGATGTAGTCTTCGGAACCCACTTGATCAAGGCCTTAGGAGCATCTTTAGATGCATCAATCTCCTCTTGAAGCTTGTCCTTGCCTTTTTGCTTGTGGTCTTGTGGTGGAAGATCATCTTGAGCTTGTGTCCCTTTGAAAGAAGTAGGATCATACTTCTCTTGTTGAGGAACAAACTTCGTCTTGGGGTATTGATCTTCTTCCCACTCAACTCCATTGGCATTGAACTTTTGCTCAAAACCAACACCTTGATTCTTCCGGTGCCTTCCTTGCTTGCGTACAATCTCCTCGAATTGCTTACTTCCGGCAAGGCTCTTGTAAACACCTTTCTCTATAATTCCCTTCAATAAGCTATTTTCTTGCTCAAGTGTAACTTGGCTAAGATAATCATTAGTGGAATCAAGAGAACTACTAGAAGCAACAACATTGGATTTAGCATGATTGTTGTTACTACTAGATGAAGAATCTTTCTTGTTCTTGTTGTTAGATTTAACTTGTGGCATGTAAGTAGACAAGAGTAAACGCTTGGCAATGTAAGAAGAACTTTTCTTGCGAAGATCATCATTGATTGCCTTTAAAAACTCATGTTCTTGCTCAAGGTTGAGCTTTTCAAAGCGTAGCTTATCATGAGTCTTTAAAAGTTCTCGATGATTTTCCAAGGTAGTTTCATGAGCTAACTTAAGAGTGTTTAGTTCTTTAGTTAGACTCTCAATCTCCTTCTTATCATCATCATTCGTTTTATCTTGATTATCATGATTAATAGAAAGCTCATCATAGTTTTCCTAGCTAGAGTTGTCAACAAGTAAATCATCATCTCCTAGCAAATCATCTTCATCACTATTGAAATCAACATACTCGGGGTGTGTTACCTTTGGACCTTTGGCCATGAGGCATCTTCCAATTCCTTCATTTCATGAGTCAAATATGTCGTAGGAGTTGGTTGACACAAGTGCTAGACCGGCAACACCTTCATCTTGAGTATATTCGGAGTCGGAGTGATAACTTCTTTCGGAGTGATTGTCGGAGTCGGAGCCGGATACCCACTCACCAACATGAGCTTGATGTCTTCTTTTTGTGTAGCTCCTTGATGACTTGTCCTTCCTTTCCGAATCCTTGCATCTCCGAGAGGGTCTTCGTTCATAACGATCATCTCTACTCCTTCTTTCTCTTGATGGTGATTCTTCTCTCCTACTCCTTCTTTTGGGAGAATCTTCTCTTCTTTTGTAGGGAGACGTACACTCATTGGAGCAGTGTCCGGGTCTTCCACAATTGTAGCAATTACGCTCACAACTAGAAGATCTTTTGTCATTGTAGGACCTTGACTTGGAACTTCTTTCCTTGCTTCTACTCTTGTAGAACTTGTTGAAGTTCTTCACCATTAGACTCAATTCTTCATTGAAGGTTTGCTTCTCACTTGATGATGTGGGAGCTTCACATGAGGCTTTGTAAGCACCACTTGACTTGTTGTGGAGCTCTTCCTTATCCTTGAGTGACATCTCATGAGCAACAATTCTTCCAATGACTTCCGTTGGCTTGAGATCTTTGTAATTGGGCATCATTTGGATCAATGTGCACACGGTATCATATTTTCCATCCAAGGCTCTTAGGATCTTCTTGATGATGAATTTATCGGTCATCTCTTCACTTCCTAAGCCGGCAATCTCATTTGTGATGAGGGCAAGCCTAGAGTACATTTCAGCGACGCCTTCACCATCCTTCATTTTGAACTTGTCAAGCTGACTTTGGAGCACATCCAATTTGGATTGCTTGACGGAGTCGGTACCTTCGTGCATATCAATCAAAGTATCCCAAATTTCCTTTGCATTCTCAAGACGGCTGATTTTGTTGAATTCTTCGGGGCACAATCCGTTGAAGAGAATATCAGAAGCTTGAGCATTGTATTGTAGCATCTTCAACTCTTCCGCGGTAGCTTCACGGTTCGGTGCTCTCCCATCAAAGAATTCACCTTGCAAGCCAATACATACAATAGCCCAAACGGCGGGGTTATGTCCAAGAATATGCATTTTCATCTTATGCTTCCAACTAGCAAAATCTGTACCATCAAAGTAAGGACATCTACGGTGGTAATTTCCCTCACTAGACGCCATACTCTCCTAGGTTGTGAAACCAAGGCTATGACCACCAAAAGCTATGGAAATCAAAGAAAATGGAGACCAAAGCTCTGAAACCACTTGTAGGATCGAAAGTATGTCTAGAGGGGGGTGATTAGACTACTTGACCAAATAAAAATCTAGCCTTTTCTCAATTTTAGTTCTTGGCAGATTTCAGCAACTTTGCACAAGTCAAGAAATCAACCTACACATGCAATTCTAAGAGTATAGCAGCGGAATGTAAACAATTGCATATGAAGGTAAAGGGAGGAGTTTGAGGAAGCAAACGCAATGTTGACACGGAGATTTTTTATCCGTGGTTCCGATAGGTGGTGCTATCGTACATCCATGTTGATGGAGAGTTCAACTCATGAAGGGTAACGGTTGCGCGAGTCCACGAAGGGCTCCACCCACGAAGGGTCCATGAAGAAGCAACCTTGTCTATCCCACCATGGCCGTCGCCCACGAAGGACTTGCCTCACTCGGGTAGATCTTCACGAAGTAGGCGATCTCCTTGCCATTACAAACTCCTTGGTTCAACTCCACAATCTTGACGGAGGCTCCCAAGTGACACCTAGCCAATCTAGGAGACACCACTCTCCAAAAGGTAATAGATGGTGTGTTGATGATGAACTCCTTGCTCTTGTGCTTCAAATGATAGTCTCCCCAACACTCAACTCTCTCTCACAGGATTTGGATTTGGTGGAAAGAAGATTTGAGTGGAAAGCAACTTGGGGAAGGCTAGAGATCACGATTTATGTGGTTGGAATGGAATATCTTGACCTCAACACAAGTGTAGGTGGTTCTCTCTCAGAAAATGTATGTTAGAAGTGTAGGCATGTTCTGATGGCTCTCTCCATGAATGAAGAGTGGGTGGAGGGGTATATATAGCATCCACACAAAATCTAACCGTTAGACACAAATCACCAAACTCGGTGGGACTGAATCATGAAACTCAGTTGGACCGATTTAGTTCAAAATGTGAACGTTAGGGTTTTCGGTGGGACCGACATGTCAACTCGGTGGGACCGATTTTGTTAGGGTTAGGGCATAACGTAATCTTGGTGAGACCGATTACACAAACTCGGTGAGACCGATTTTGGTAATTGACTAACAGAGAGTTGGTCAGGCAAACTTGGTGGGACCGATTCGCTCATCTCGGTTGGACCGAAACATTACGAAAGGGAAACAGAGAGTTTGCATTGCAATCTCGGTGGGACCGATCGCTCATCTCGGTTTGACCGAAACGTTACGAAGGGAAACAGAGAGATTACAATCCCATCTCGGTGAGACCGAGATCCCTATCGGTGAGACTGAAAAGACTAGGGTTTCTGGCAGTGGCTATGTCAACTGAACTCGGTGGCGCCGGATAGAAAGTTTTGGTGGGGCCGAGTTTGACTTTTGGTTTGGGACATATGTGGATCTGAGAAAGTAGTTGAGGGTTTTTGGAGCATATCACTAAGCACTTTGAGCAAGAAACTCATTAAGCAACACCTCACCCCCTCTTGATAGTATTGGCTTTTCCTATGGACTCAATGTGATCTTGGATCACTAGAATGAAAAATGTAGAGTCTTGTGCTTTGAGCTTGAGCCAATTCTTTTGTCCTTAGCATTTTGAGGGGTCCACTTTTCTCATCCATGCCATGCCAATCATTGAGCTTTCCTGAAATATTTATCTTGAAATAGCATTAGCTCAATGAGCTATATGTTGTTAGGAATTACCAAAACCACCAAGGGATAGTTGCACTTTCAATTCCCCCCTCCGGCAGGGTGCCATAATGGGTCTAGATTGGTTTTTGGTGGCTACAGAGCCTTGCGGCGGCGAAACTTCTTATCTAGGTCTTCCCCGAAGGGTTTCGGAATATTTGGGAATTTATAGTGCAAAAAGGGGGTGCGGGAGGCCACTGAGGTGGGCACAACCCACCTGGGCGAGCCAGGGGGCCCTGGCACGCCCTGGTGGGTTGTGCCCCCCTCGGGGCACCCCCCAGGTGCATCTCAGGCCCATTGGGTTCCTTCTGGTCTAGGAAAAATCTCCATAAAGTTTCGTTGCGTTTGGACTCCGTTTGATATTGATTTTCTGCGATGTAAAAAACAAGCAAAAAACAGCAACTGGCATTGGGTCAATAGGTTTGTCCCAAAAAATGATATAAAGTTTCCATAAAAGGATTGTAAAACACCCAAGAATGATAAAATAACAGCATGAATACTTCATAAATTATAGATACGTTGGAGACGTATCAGCATCCCCAAGCTTAATTCCTACTCGTCCTCGAGTAGGTAAATGATAAAAGAAATAGTTTATGAAGTGTGAATGCTAGCAAAGTGCATAAGTTTGATCAATGACAATTTCAATCACTTTTCCTAGCAAAGTGCATAAAAGAAATAGTTTATGAAGTGTGAATGCTAGCAACAGCAATTATTTCTTATAAAACTGCTCATGTTATAGTAGCAACCAATTCACATGTTAAGGTTCAAACAATGAACTCTCTTGAAACTCCACAACCTATGTTCTTAGTCACCAACCAATTGCAATTCAACTTATTCAACAGAGTTTAAGTAAGAGGTCCACATACTCAACCATCATATAGTCTTCTATGATTGCTAACACTCACCGCATACACATGAGCAAAACGTTTCAACCGGACACATAGAAAGATAGGGGCTTATTGTTTTGCCTCCCAACGTATTCACCTCAAGGGTGATGTCAACAATAATAACTCATGCTACCCATATTCAACTGGACATATGCGCCTCGATCTTTCCTCACCACATGATGCTTGCGAAAAGAGAAGAATAAAAAGGAATAGAGAGAAAAACTTTGACTCTTCGCATAAAAGTAAATGCTGAAAAGTAAAAGATAGGCCCTTCGCAGAGGGAAGCATAGGTTGCCATGCACTTATTTGTTTGTATGCTCAATCCCTTAGTGCAAAAGAACTTCACATTGTATTGACCCTTAAGATGGCAACCTTTATTATGCAGTCTGTCGCTATTATTCTTTGCCATCCAAGTTCGTACAATGCTAAATTTTCTCTTACACTAAATGATCTCACACTTTTAAAAGCAATTTTTATTCCCTTATTGCACCGATGACAACTTACCTGAAGGATGTGACTCAATCCTTAGGTAAGTATGGTGGACAGTTGAAAATAAGATTTGGGTTTAAGGGTTTTTGGATGCACAAGTAGTATCTCTACTTGGTGTTGAGTTTTTGGCTAGCAAAGATGGGGGGCTGTAGCGACCAGACCTCAGACCGTCAAGTCTCTGTGCTCAGTGTCATCCCTGGATCGGTATGCTGACACACACAGTACTCGAAGGATTTATAACAGAGTAGCAATCACACACTTATTACATCGAATGTCTCCAAAAGAGAACTTATTACAATAAATATGGCTTAAGGCCATCTAAATAAGATAACATCGGAAGGCTTGGAAGATAAAGTGAGTCCATCAACTCCAACGACATAGCTGAGTGCACGACAACGGCCTAGCGAACCTTACTCTTCGTCTGAAAAGTCTGCAACATGATACGTTGCAGCCCGAAAACGGGTCAGCACATGGAATATGCTGGCAATATAACACAGTAGAGCAATGAACAGATAAATGCTATCACTACATGCATATATGGCTGGTGGAGGCTCTATGGTTATATAGTTTTTGCGAAAAGCCAATTTTTCCCTACAACAAAGGAATAAATTTTTATTTAACTATCATGGTGGTTGAAAAATCATTGAGAATGTTCCTCCAACTCAATCCCAATTAAATTATTCATTAAACCCAACAAATTAATTTAGAGTGATGAGATCAAATCAATAATTCAAGTACTAGATACTCAAAATTTTCCATAACCGGGGACACGGCTAACCATGATTAGTTTATACACTCTGCAGAGGTTTGCGCACTTTTCCCCACAAGACTCGATCTCCTCCATTGGATTTCTTGCACTACATGGTGTTTGAGAAATGGATGACCGAGACACAGTTTTTCAGAAGAATTAACTCTTTACTCTGGGTGGACAGTTACACCTACTTTCCCTCTACATCTGCTAGCCCACCACTGAAAGAGGTCACACAACATACTCAACTATGTCAGAGCCCATAATGGCTTGTGGCTGCACACGGAAGTTTCTAGCATGAATAATTTTATGTTCCCTTTGAGCATGGGTGGCGGACCATAGGATGATCACACCGGTACTCCGGGATATCCTAGGACAACACTGGATTATCCACGTGCCAACAAGCAATCCACCCGGATGTGTATTAAAGTTGCCACCTTAAGTTGAACCATTAATTAACAATCTCACATCTGTCATGGATACACTCAAACCCAATCCACGTCTACGAGCATAGCATAGCAATATAAGCATAACGTAGAAGTAACTCCCAAGGGTTTGATAATAAAATAGGTAATAGGTTCTACCTCATCAAGTACTTCCCAAATACCCACATGTTAAGAGATCCTACACATCCAATGTGTGAGGGTGGTAACTAATGCATGAAAACTGGGTATTAAAGGGGTATGATCAATGGGTTACTTGCCTTGCTGACGATCTGCAAATCCTAGAGACTCGTAGTAGCACTCTTCGCACTCCGGGAATTCTATCACAAACAAGAAATATCATACATAAGCAATCAAGCAAAGATGCACGGGTAAATCTCAAATAAGAAGATCTAACCAGAAAGTTCAACTGAAGAAGTCCGGTTTGCAAAAAGAATCAAATCAAACGGAGCAACGAAACTCAAACTGCGAAAGAAACAAGATCCGATTACTAATCTGGACTAAAGTCAAATTTTACAGTACCAAATTCTTGTTCAAGTTGGTTCAACAGAAAGAGGGCTTTGAGACGAAGATCCAGGCGCTTGAATCGCCTGATTCCGATAAACGAGCGAAAGATAAACTAAAACGAAAATTAGGGCAGAAATCGCGATCAGAAATAATCACGGAAAACCCTGGAAAAAGAAAACTGACGAACAGGCTAACGAACGAACGTTCGCTGTCTGCGGCTAACGGATGAACGACGTTCGTTAAAACGAACGTACGGACGAACGTCCGCTGTTTAACCGAACCGATCTAATAAAAAAAATAAAAAAAATGAAACTAGGGTTTACGAAATAAAATGGAACGATTTTTTTTAAATCGGCGGCTACCTCGGCGTTCGTGACGGCGGCAGCTACTCCGGCGGCGGCGGGGCGACGGCGGGTGTCGGCAGGGCGACGGCGGCGCACGGCAGCAGCGGCGGGAGACGGCGGCGGCGTGGTCGTGCGGCGGCGGCAACGGGAGGCGGCGGCGGCGCGGATCGAGGCGGGCGGGGCTGGCGGCTAGGGTTTGGGGGGGGATGGCGGGCCGCGGCTTATAAGGGCCGGCTGGGTCAGTGTCCCAGGCGGACACGGCCCAGTAAGGCGGTAACTTTCAAAAAAAATTCCAACGCGAAGAAAAATTATTAAAAGAAATACTAAACGGACTCCAAAAATCCCGAAATAAATTTTACCCGTCCTCTAAAAATATGCTGGACAAGGTGAACATTTATTTGGGCCTCTAATGCAATTTTGAAAAACGCATATTTTCCTAATTCAAATAAAATTGCAGTAAAATCCAAATAAAATTTATTTATTTGATTTTAATATTTTTCCTCCAATATTTCATTTATTTTGGAGAAGTCATATTATCTCCTCTCATATATTCTGATATGAAATATTTTCGGAGAGAAAAATTAATTAAAACCAAAATTATCCTTGTTTCAATATTTGATAAAATTCAAATATGAAAACGGTGAAATCCCCAACTCTATCCGAGGGTCCTTTCGAGTTGCTTAGAATTTCGAGGATCGCAAGAAAGAAAATGCAATAAAATATGATATGCATGAATGACCTATGTATAACATTCCAAATTGAAAATTTAGGCTGTTACAAACCTACCCCACTTAAGATGAATCTCGTGCTCGAGATTCGGGTTGGCTAGAAAATAGGTGTGGGTGGTCTTTGAGTAAATCATCTTCTTGTTCCCAAGTGGCTTCGTCCTTGATATGGTGGCTCCACTAAACTTTGCAAAACTTGATAACCTTGCTGCGGGTAACTCGACTGGCAAACTCGAGAATCTTGACAAGTTTTTCCTCATACATCAAATCACTATCCAATTGAATTGCTTCCAGGGGCACTGTATCTCTCAGAGGAATATCGGCCATCTCTGCATGGCACTTCTTCAACTGGGAAATGTGAAACACATCATGAACTCCTGACAGTCCTTCGGGTAACTCCAACTTGTAGGCAACCTCTCCCATGCGTTCCAAAACACGGTACGGTCCCACAAATCTCGAGGCTAACTTTCCCTTGACTCCAAACTCTTAACTCCTCGCAGAGGTGACACTCGCAGATATGCTCTGTCTCCGATTTCATAGACTACCTCCTTGCGTTTTGAATCTGCATAACTCTTCTGTCGGGACTGAGCTACCTTCAGTCTATCTCGAATCAGCTTAACCTTCTCTTCATATTCCTCTATCAAGTCCGGTCCAAACAACTGGCGGTCTCCAACTTCATCCCACATCAACGGTGTTCGGCATCTTCTTCCATACAAGGCTTCGAATGGTGCCATCTTCAAACTGGCCTAGTAGCTGTTGTTGTATGAGAACTCCATGTAGGGAAAGTTGTCATCCCAACAAGATCCATAATCTAGCGCACAAGCTCTCAACATGTCCTCCAGAATCTGATTGACTCTCTCGGGCTGTCCATCTGTCTGCGGGTGAAAATCTGTACTGAACTCCAGCCTGGTTCCAAAAGTCTGGTGCAGTTGGTGCCAAAACTTTGAAGTGAACTGTGTTCCTCTATCCGATACGATGGTCCTTGGAACTCCGTGCAGACATACGATCCTGGTCATATATATCTTAGCCAACTTCGCACTGGTATAAGTGGTTTTCACTGGGATAAAGTGAGCTACTTTGGTCAAGCGGTCCACTACTACCCAGATAGAATCATATCCCGATCGGGTCCTGGATAATCTGGTGATAAAATCCATGCCAAGCTTGTCCCACTTCAATTCGGGTATCGGCATAGGTTGCAGTAATCCTGCTGGCTTCTGATGTTCTGTTTTCACTCTCTGACATACATCACATACGGCTACATACTCGGCAATATCCTTCTTCATTCCGGTCCACCAGAAACGCTCCTTCAAATCCAAATACATCTTAGTGTTTCCGGGGTGTATCGAGTATGGCGAGTCATGAGCTTCTTGTAGTATCAACTTCCTGATCTCCGCATTATTGGGCACATATACACGGTCGTCGAACCACAAGGTGTCATGCTCGTACTTACGAGAACCTTTGGCTTTTCCTTCACTCATCTTCTCCTTTATCTCGGCGATTTCTTTATCATCCTTTTGGGCATATCGAATCTTTTCCAATAATGTTGACTGAACCTCCAATGCTGCAACAAAACCCCTAGGGACTATCTCCAAACGAAGCTCCCTGAGATCTTTTGCTAACTCCTTGGGCATTCCTCCGCTCACGAGGGTATTGACATAGCTTTTCCAGCTCAAAGCATCTGCTACGACATCGGCCTTTCCTGGATGATAGTGCAACTTCATATCATAATCCTTTATGAGCTCCAACCATCTCCTCTGCCTGAGGTTCAGCTCATTCTGAGTAAAAATGTACTTCAAACTCTTGTGATCCGTATACACATCGCAACAGTTTCCAATTAGAAAATGTCTCCAGGTCTTGAGCGCATGCACTACGGTTGCTAACTCCAAATCATGCGTGGCATAATTCAACTCATGCGGTCAAAGTTGTCGTGAGGCATATGAAACAAATCTTCCGTTTTGCATAAGTACTCCTCCAAGTCCTAAGCAAGAGGCGTCGCAATACACTTGGAAATCCTTGCGTATATCCGGCAGAATCAGCACTAGGGCTGTAGTCAAACGTTTCTTCAACTTCTGGAAACTTGCTTCACATTCTTCAGTCCAATGGAACTTGGTGTCCTTTTTCAACAATGTCGTCATAGGCTTCACAATTTTGGAGAAATTCTCAATAAATCTCCGATAGTATCCCGCGAGTCCAAGAAAACTGCGGATCTCTCCAACTGAAGTGGGTGCCAACCACTCAGTGACTGACTGAACCTTGGTAGGATCCACTGCTATACCTTCTCCTGATATAACATGTCCAAGAAATCCAACTTCTTTCAACCAAAACTCACATTTGCTGAACTTGGCATATAACTGATGTTCCCTGAGCTTCTCGAGAACTAAACGCAAATGCTCCTTGTGTTCTTCTTCATTCTCCGAGTATACCAAGATATCATCAATGAACACCACGACAAACTTATCCAAGAACTCCATGAACACTTTGTTCATCATACTCATGAAATAGGCGGGGGCGTTGGTCAATCCAAATGACATAACCGTATACTCGTATAACCCGTACCTCGTGGTGAAAGCTGTTTTAGGTATATCCTTTTCTCGGATCTTCAGCTGGTGATATGCTGATCGCAGATCGATCTTCGAAAACACTTTAGCTCCTTGCAACTGATCAAACAAATTTTTGCTCATCGGCAGTGGGTACTTGTTCTTGATCGTCACTTCATTCAACGCACGATAGTCAACAACCATTCTTAACGATCCATCCTTCTTCTCGACCAAGAGCACTGGGGCTCCCCATGGTAATGAACTTCGTCGAATGTAACCTTTCTCCAAAAACTCCTTAATCTACTTCTTGATCTCCTCCAGATCATTCGCGGCCATCCGGTATGGTCTCTTTGATATTGGTCCGATGCTTGGCAACATCTCTATCAAAAACTCAGTATCTCGATCTGGCGGCATGCCTGGTAGCTCCTCTGGAAATACATTCGGGTAATCCTTCACTATAGACACTTCCTCCCGAACAACTCCTAAGAGAGAATTTACTTGGGTCCTCCTCGGCACATGCCGGGATACATACTTGATCCTTTTTCCCTCCGGGGCGGTGAGCAAAATTGACTTACTAGCACAATCGATGTTTCCTCCATACATCGATAGCCAATCCATGCCTAGTATTACATCCAATCCTTGCGACTCCAAAATAATCAGGTCTGAGGGGAAAACATGGCTTCCAATGGTCAATGGCATCTGAAAACACCCTTGACTTGCCATATACTCCGCTCCTGGTGAGCTTACTAACATAGGTGTCCTAAGTACTTTAGTGGGCAACTTACACTTATCCACGAACCCCCTTGATATGTATGAATGTGATGCACCAGTATCAAAAAGAACAATTGCAGTAAAAGACTTAACCAAAAACTTACCGATAACTGCGTCAGGCTGCTCTTCAACCTCCTCCACGTTCACGTGGTTCACTTGTCCCGTATTGAAAGGGCCGGGCTTCTTCCCAGAGCTCCATTGCCATTTCCATTCTTCACTTCAGGGCACTCAGTGGCATAGTGTCCAGTCTTCCCGCACTTGAAACAAGTAATGTGACTTAGGTCCTTCTTGGCGGGTGTGGCTGGACTGGAGCAGTTCTAATTGTTGCATGCTCCGTTCCCATTCCCATTCTTAGGGCCATTGTGGTTATGGGAACTCCCTCCATTGTGAGTATGGCCTCCATGGTTATGGGTCAATCCTCCCGAGTTCGGGGTGAAACGAGGCTTCTGCTGAGTTCCTGAGTTGTACCTTCCTTGTCCATACTTCCTCTTGCGGCTCTCAATCTGCTGCTGCTTCCCTTCAATCATAAGAGCCTTATCTACCAACTCCTAGCAGTTGTTAAATGTTGCCACCATCAACTGCATGCTCATCTCATCGTTCAGCCCTTCCATAAACTTCTCCTGCTTCGCGGCATCTGTGGCCACCTCATCAGGGGCATAACGAGATAGCTTACTAAACTCATCCACGTACTGAGCCACAGTACGATTTCCCTGGCGCAAGTTGCGAAACTCTCGCTTCTTAATGCTCATAGCTCCAGTTGAGACATGGGCTGTGCGGAATGCTTGCTGAAACTCATCCCAAGTGATATTGGCTATAGGGAAAGTGGCTGCGTAATTCTCCCACCATGATGCTGCCGGTCCATCCAATTGGTGTGCGGCAAAATGCACCTTCTCAGCATCAGTGCAACCTGCGGTGGTCAACTCCCTTCCAATCTAGCATAGCCAGTCATCTGCTACTATTGGCTCGGTGCTACTGGAAAACACCGGTGGCTGCAACCTCAGAAAACGGGCTAAGTTGTCAACTGGGGGTGGTGGTGGAGGGTTGTTGTTGCCTTGGTTCTGGACTAATATCTGCATCAAGGCATTCTGCTGCTGGATCAATTGGGTGATCTCCGGTGGGAAGACAAATCCGGTGTCACGTCTCGGAGGCATCTGATGGGTGTAGAGGGAAGATATTAGAATAGAATGAGGTCTAGTGAGAAAGCACTACCCATATGCACATGAGACAAACACAATCATTTCATATCACTCATTCAATCAAGCAAGGACATACAATCGGTCTAGAACTAACGTTACAAAGTTCTCGGATTACTACTATATACATGGGGGGGGGGAACTACTGATCATATGGTGGTCACCTAGAAGTATTGATCGGTGGAAGACTCCATGATATCCGCTCCAGCTTCGTCTTCATAGTCATCATCGCTACTGTCGGGGTCAGAGTCGGTGTCGTTGATGATGATGTAGTCTTCAGAACGTATTTCCTTGGGTTCATTGTCTTCTCCTCCTGGCGCGGGGTCTCCCAAGAATACTCCTATCTTCCTTGTTAGATCGTCATTCTTCTCCACGAGTATCGTCATTTCCTCCTCATATCCATCGCATGTAGACTTGAGTTCCTCTTCTATCTCTGTGATCCTAGTCATCGCCTTCTTCAGATCTAACATGCTTGAGCACATCTGGTTCGCCTGTCGTCGAATGTGCTGGTTTAACTCCTGGATGAAAGTTGCAATGGACCTGTCTGTAACGCCCACGATGCGGCTATATCTCCCACGTGTCGAGGCACGACTTAGAGGCATAACCGCATAGTGGTTTTGTCGCAAGAAGGGTCATCTTCACACAATCCCATGTAATGAACAAGAATGGGATAAAGAGTTGGCTTACAATCGCCACTTCACACAATACATAAATATCATCATACAGCATCCAAAATACAAACATATAGACCGACTACGGTCAAAATCCAGATGAAAATAAGACAACCCCAAATGCTAGATCCCCGATCGTCCCAACTGGGCTCCACTACTGATCATCAGGAAAAGACACATAGTAACGACCACGTTCCTCGTCGAACTCCCACTTGAGATCGACGCCATCGTCTGCACTGGCATCGTCGGCACCTGCAACTGGTGTTGGAAGTATCTGTGAGTCACAGGGACTCAGCAATCTCACACCCGCGAGATCAAGACTATTTAAGCTTGTAGGACAAGAGGTGCAAAGAGGTGGAGCTACAGCGGCAAACACATATATGGTGGCTAACTTGCGCAAATGAGAGCGAGAAGAGAAGCAAAGGAACGGGCGTCATCTAGCAATGACCAAGAAGAGGTCCTGAACACTTACTTACGTCAAACATAACACAGACCGTGTTCACTTCCCGGATTCCGCCGAGAAGCGACCATCACGGCTACACACGCACTTGGTGTATTTTAATTGGGTCAAGTGACAAGTTATCTATAACCGGACATTAACAAATTCCCATCTGCCTCATAACCGCGGGCACGGCTTTCGAAAGATATTACCCTGCAGGGGTGTCCCAACTTAGCCCATCATAAGCTCTCACGGTCAACGAAGGATAAACCTTCTCCCGGAAAGACCCGATCAGTCTCGGAATCCCGGTTTACAAGACATCTCGACAATGGTAAAACAAGACCAGCAAAGCCGCCCGAATGTGCCGACAAATCCCGATAGGAGCTGCACATATCTCGTTCTCGGGGCACACCGGATAAGTCAAGCTACGAGTAAAACCAGACCTCGAGTTTCCCCGAGGTGGCCCCGCAGGCTGCTCGGTTCGGACCAACACTCGAAGGAGCACTGGCCCGGGGGGGGTTAAAATAAGATGACCCTCGGGCTCGCGAAAACCCGGGGGAAAAGGCTTAGGCGGCAAATAGTAAAACCAAAGTTGGGCCATGCTGGAGGAGTTTTATTCAAGGCGAACTGTCAAGGGGGTCCCATAAATCACCCGACCGTGTAAGGAACGCAAACTCAAGGAACATAATCCCGGTATAACAGTAACTAGGGCGGCAAGAGTGGAACAAAACACCAGGCATAAGGCCGAGCCTTCCACCCTTTACCAAAAATATATAGATGCATTAATTAAATAAGAGATATTGTGATATCCCAACATATCCATGTTCCGACATGGAACAAACTTCAACTTCACCTGCAACTAGCAACGCTATAAGAGGGGCTGAGCAAAAGCGGTAACATAGCCAAACAACGGTTTGCTAGGAAAGGATGGTTAAGGCTGACATGGCTAAAATAGGAGACATGATATAGCAAGTGATAGGTAGCGAGCATGGCAATAGAGCGAACAACTAGCATAGCAAAGATAGAAGTGATTTCGAGGGGTGGTCATCTTGCCTGCAAGATTCTCAGAGTTGTCGAAAGCTTGATCCTCGTAAGCGTACTCGACAGGTTCCTTGTTCACGAACTCGTCTCCCGGCTCTACCCAAGACAAGAACACAAACAAACGGAACCACAATCAACAACGAGAAATGCACAAGCAACATGATGCAAGACATGTATGATATGCAAGATATGGTATGCGATGCGTATGCGTGCTCCGGAAGGAAAATGATGAACATGGCAGTAACTTGACAAACCAAGCATGCCACTGGAAAGATGAGATGATTTCGGTCGAAATCGATATAAAGATCACCGGAATCGGATGCACGGTTTGCAAATGGCAAGCAAAACGAGAATGACAATAATCTGCGATAAACAGCAAGATAGCACTTAAAATGCAACAAGCAACAATGCTACAGCATCCCAACATAGCAACAAAGCACATTGCAGTAATCTACAGGAGATGCTTGACAAAAGATGAACTCTGAGCTACGGCTAGTTCACAACATATCAAGCTCAAACAAGCATGGCAATAGTGCAAAAGATTACAGGTTCACAGACTTAGTGAAAAACTGGACATGGCAGAAATCAGCATCAGGTAGCAATGTTCAGAGCACGCAATCAACATGCTACAGGAACTTAACATAGCAAAACAAGGCATGGTAGTGTTCTACTAAATGCACATGACAAAAGTCCCTTACTGACCATAAGCCAAAAAGAACCAGAAGATATGATGGCAAGCATGTAAACATAGCAAGTTTCGTTATCAGGTTTCAGACTTAGCAGAAAACAGAGCATGGCAGAAATATTAATATGTAGGCCTCTTTGTGAGCTTGATGCACTCACTACAGAGCAATGCATGAAAAAACAAGCATACCTACAGCAAGATGGCATGTTTATGAAGCTATCCATGGCAAGAACAATTGCATAGCATGTATGGATCAACTACAATAAGCTTGGCAAAAATGCATGTCATGTTAAGAATCTGCCAGAAATATTTTATAGCAAAAATAGAGCAAGATTGAGTCATGCTATGGCACTCCAAAATTGCAAAAAATTGCAGGAATGGATCAATTACAACTATAGCTACAAAACATCCTTACTGAACATCTCCAAAATATGCATGGATCTCTCTGTAACATCAAGTTTACATGGCAACAAAATTACAGCAGACAAAGACTTAGAGAAATCACTAAGTCCCTGAAATCAGAAATATTACGGGACCTACTTTGCATGCTTGTGCTAGTCACCACATAGATCACAAAAATACATGGACTATACCACTGGAAAGATGGCATGGCATACTTCAAAACACATGTAGAGCTCATGCTCAAAAGATGCGCAGATTAAATGATACAAAAATGACAAATCTCCAAGTTCTGATAAGAACCAGAGATTAACAGCAACTAGCCCTCTTCCAACGAAGATTTGGGCATCGAGATGACCTCTAATGAACATGGTGCAATTGACTAAAATGAAGAGCATCACGAGACGAACAATTTGACATATTATACGCGCGAATCGGAGCTACATGCACAAAGTTATGGCATCTCAAATAGGAGCACTTAATGTAAAATAAAATGACTTAGAGGATTTTTGAGAACGGGAAAAGTCAACGCACGATTTTTCTGGATCGGATCTGGCCGGAGGTTGCTCGCCGACGGGGAGGAAGAGGAGGCGACGGGGAGGCGCGGTCCGGCGAGGGGAGGAGGGGCCGGAGGCGCGGCGGTCGCCGCCGGAGGGAGGCGGCGCCGGAGGGCGCGGGCGCCGGCGGACGCGGCGGGGCCGGCGGCGGCCGGGGCGCGCGGCGGCGAGGCGCCGGCGACGGGCGGCGGGGAGGCGGAGCGGCGGCGGGCGCGCGCTGCGCGGGCGGCCGACGGCGCGGGCCTGGAGGGCCGGCGACGGGCCTGCGGGCCGGCGGCGCGGGGTCGCGGTCGGGCCACGTGGCGCTAGCGGATTGGACGGGGCGCGGCGGCGGACGTGTCCGGCGGGTACGGACGCGTCCGGCGGCGCGGAGGGAGAGGGTTAGGGTTTCGTCTGAGATTTCGTTTTTCGGGATGTCCACTCATTTATAGGTAGAGGGAGCTAGGAGACTCCAAATGAGGTGCGGTTTTCGCCCACACGATCGTGATCGAACGACCTAGAGCATGGAAGAGAGTTTGGTGGGCTTTGGGCTGGTTTTGGAGGGGGTTTTGCTGGACACTCAAATGGACATTGCGGAGGCCCGGTTAACCGTTGGAGTACCAAACGACCTCCGAATGGAACGAAACTTGACCGGTAGACTCCGGGTGGTATATTAAGACCACTTGACAAGCCTCGGTCCATTCCGAGAAAGTTTGACACACGCACACGAAAGAAAACAAGAGGGGTGCACCGGAGGAGATAGGAGCGCCGGATTGGAAAACGGACAACGGGGAAAATGCTCGGATGCATGAGACGAACACGTATGCGAATGCAATGCACATGATGACATGATATGAAAATGCATGACATGACAAAATACAAAACGAAAGACAAAAACCCGACAACGGAGGAAAAAACAAAACACATAGCCGGAAATGGCAAGAGTCGGAGTTACAAATATGGCAAGTTACATGCGGGGTGTTACACTGTCCTTCCTGGTGCTGATCATCTCCCATTGCTCATCTCGGCGCCCACATATCGGGTAGATAGTGTCGTTCAGCTCCTGTTTATAGATTTCTCCAATATGTCCCATAGTAATGTGAGCTGCCATGCTCTTGCCTAGACTCGAGGTGGGTGCATCAAAGGAAAACTCTATTGGCTCAGTGACTGGCGTGAATGTCCTTCCTGGAACTTGAACTCGAATCATCCAGCGCCCCTCTTCTGGTAAAGTGGCAATGTAGGTCCCAGTGAAGCTTGGTATTCCGATGTTCAGGTATCTAGTGACTTCCTTCAAGTGTCGTCCAAAGGGGGGGTGTCTTCATCCGGTTGTGCAAACTTGTTCCTTGAGTCCGCCATCCTAAAGAGTAGAAAATGGAGAGGAGTCAGAATTGAGTAGAAAAGAGTGGTGTCGGTTCAATATCTGGCGTATCTCGTAGTAGGGGTCCTAAGCTAGGCGTCTGGGAGCGATGGTAACATGTACATGGTGTTTTACCCAGCTTCGGGCTCTCTTGATGAGATAATACCCTACATGCTAATTTTGATTGTATTCATATGGGTGTAGTACAGCATACATGTTTCTACCCCGAGATGATAGTAATGAATATGAGAGATTGTTTATTGACAAGCCTGGCCTCGGTTTATATATGCACTGCAGGCCTAGGGTTTAGAGGAGTCCTTGTCTTGGGCGCCAAGTCTTGTGGAATCCTCCTCGTATGCGGCATGGGCTATCCGAACTGGCTGAATAGTGAACCGCCATGGGGGTCCTCGGCCCAATCCAGCTGGTCGGGAGACGACGTGTTGAGTACCCCCTAGTCCAGGACACCATCAGTAGCCCCCTGAACGGGTCTTCAAGTTGGGGACGCTCCTCGATTCTTCCAAGCTGTTCTTCATCTTCGGTCGTCGGTCTTGAAAACTGGTTCAACAAATCTTCTCATCTTCGATCTTGAGGATCGCCGAAGTGCATCCGAAGAGTTTACACGTCGGTTATCTGAGGAGCCCCTTTAAGTTTCCGGCCTTTATCAATGCCTTGTTATTTTTATGCCACACCTCGGGTTTGAAGTTGTTCCCGAGCGGCAGTGTCCTCTTGCGTCCGTGCTCCAACGCCGGACTGCATTCGAGGTATCTTTTGCAGCCGAGCACCAACGTCGGACCGCTTCCAAGCTCCAACGCCAGAATGTATCCGAGCTCCAGCGCCGAACTATGTCCAAGCTCCAACGCCGGACTATATCCGAGCTCCAATGCCGGACTATGTCCAAGCTCCAACGCCGGACTGTATCCGAGCTCCAACGCCGGACTATATCCGAGGTGTCATAAATCACCTTGGTTCAAAAAAGTTGAAGGAGTTTAGCCGAGCTTAATGCCGGAAATGCCCTCTAAGGAGCCAGCCACTTGCATCCGAGCTATATGCCAAACTGCTTCCGAGTTGGCTCAGCACCTCGGTCATGGGCTTATTGCTTGCGGATTTTATTTCTGATGCGTATAAATTTATTTGCTGACGAGATGTATTGCCAGTAGCCCTCAAGGTGTCTATCGACCTAAAATCCGAGATGCACCTGAAGGAAAACATAAAACTGCTGATCCCGGATAAGTCCCATATGGTACTTATTGTCGTCCGAAGACGCGCTAGTCCATAGTTCAGTTATGCCGAACACTGAGCACTTTGAATTTTCTGCATTGAATAGGCAATGCAGTAGCCCCCGAGCCACTGGTCGGGTGGCAATACCAGATCAGGGGCTCGATGTGCCCTTTAATATTTGTAAATAATGAGCGCAAAGCCCAGTAGCCCCCGAGCCTTAATGTGGGCACGGGTGGCCGAATTAAGGATCGAAGTCCGTTTGACAGAAAATTTTGTTGTGTGTAACACGAACTTCTCGGAAAGAGAATAAAGATCTCTCAAAAAAGCTTAGAGCTGGTCGAAATCCGAGCTCGCCAAGGTAGGCCCCAAGGGGTTTAAAAGATGGAATGCAGTAAATCGATTTTACTCGCAATTTTTATGTGTAATGATTCTATGTATCCAAGTACTTTACATCATTAATGCCCAGATCCGCATTGTACAAAACTTTGTTGACCGACCATCGGCTTCAACCTCCTCGGCCAATAGCTGGGGAGTGTTTGTCCTACTTTATAAAGCCTTTACAAGGGCAAAGTTTTAGGACAAACAAGGCAATCTGGTCATACGGTTTTATAAACAAAGGTACACGGAGAGGTATATTATATTACGTTTTTAACGTAAGAAACATTTTTCACAGAAAATAGCCCCGCTATCGGTTCCTTTCTTTGGGTCATCATGCTTATCATGATCATGAAACCTCACCTCCGATCAATGTGGGAGGAAAATATTAAGGATTTAGTTCGGGGAAAGTTCCCGAACTTTGTGGTATTAATGAACTAAAATTTTCACTTCCGTCGTTGCCGACCAATGTGATCCTTTAAGATTGCTAGCTTTCAGCTTCACCCAGTCTGAGGTACTTACTCGGATGACCCGGTAGTAACAATCACAGAGGTTCTCCCTTTACCACCTAGCCGGACAATCGGGAACATAGGGGTAAGCACATGAGCGAGGCAACCCAACTTGGCCAAAATCTTAAGTCAAATTGATGCATATGTATGGCTTTATAACGATGATTACGGAAGGCAGCCTTTGTATATTAAATACAAACGCCAATGATATGTTTATTTTGACTCCGTTGCGACCGTTTGTCAGTTTAAAGTGTCCCATCGTTGGCTTCCGCCCCATTGTAGATGCTACGCAGGGTGTTTTCGCAATAACAAAGCAACCCTTAGCCGACGTCTCGGTGCCCGAAGGCGGTTGTGTTAGCGGAAACGAGGCAATCAGATATGCGGGCTTTATAACTTTCACTTAGTCATAGGAGCTTTAAACTGGGGAAGCTAGCTACGAGCCCCCGGTTAGTGTTTGGCGACAGCCGAGGTCAAGCCGTAAAGACTTCGGCCAATGTTATGAATGGCCCGTCATTTAACATAGTCATCGGACCGCTGACCAGTTTACGCTTATTGTGACAGTCAGTTTTCGGCTTTCTCCACTGAGGTGCTTAACCATGCGAGCTGGAAGGACAATCGCAGTGGTTCTCCCTTTGGACACCTAGCCGAACAAAGCGGAATATAGGAGGCAAGCACAGGAGCCGGGCAACCCAACTATTGACCGAAGACACAATTCGAAACCGATGCATATATAGTAATATCCGAGAATGTTTTCGCCGAATCTCTAAAGGTGTCCGCCGTTGCACTACGAGACTTATGCGGGAAACACACAAATAGTTTAAAAGTGCCATAGGCTTGGAAAACCCAACAATTTAGTAAAAACTTGACGTCCGAATTAGATCAAGTGTTCGGTGCCAATCCGAGAATTGGTCAAAAAAGGGGTGCTTCTGTCGTGCATTAATATGACACATCCGATCTCAAGAACTCAAGCGGGTCAGCCCACGGCTGTAACCTCCTATCCCGAAGGCGGAGTACTGCTCGTTAGGCTAGTTTCGCAAACTAAACTCGAACGGCTTTGAGAGAGAGACTAGGCTCCCCGGCTATGGACCACACATTCGCGTCGAAAAAAGGAGTGATAGAAAAAGATTTTGCAATAAACAAGAAGAAGACATTTATTATAAAATGGCTCATACTAATTTAAGAGCCCCCGAGTGACTTGGGCAAAAGAATTTTATGTATAATGATTGTATGTAGGGAAGTACTTATATCATATCTGTGTTCACCCGAACTTTAAACGCGTCTTAACCGACCGTCGGCTTCTCCCTCTTCGGCCAAGGACCGAAAAGTGTTATGTGCTCCACCTGTCGAGAATATCGACGGTGTTTCCGATAACCAGGCAATCAGGCCATAAGGCTGTAACAGACAAAGCGCGCTCAGGAAACTTATGCTATATTACTGACAAAGTGTAAGAAGCATCATCGAAGAAAATAGTACCTCCACGGATACCTTTCTTCGGTTGCTCATTGTTACTATGAGACTTGTGCAATAGATTTTTTGTACTCATGAGTTCCGTTGTGTGCCGACCATAATTGAAAAGAATAAGAGCGCTAGCTTTCGGCTTCACCCTGTCTGAGGTCCGAGCTCGGATGACCCGATCATGACAATCGCAGAGGTGCTCCCTTTACTCCCTAGCTGAACAATCGGGAACATAGGGGTAAACACAGGAGCAAGGAAACCCAGCTTGCGGAACACTTAAGTCAACATGGTGCATATTGTGGCATAATACACGAACAAGGAACGAAGCCATACAAGTATAATCATATGCAAGAGGAAAGGCTTCATAAAGGAAGCCCCCAAGCAAACGGGGTATTTGAATTTGTGTGTCACAAACAAAGTTTTGAGAAGGAAGTTTTCACAAACAACTTTTTGCCAAAAAAAGTATAATGCTTGGTCGAACCGAACTAAATTTAAAATTGAAAATTCTAAGCATAAAAGCGACTTAGCTGGTTAATGTGCTCGGTGTCGATGCACGGCCCGAGCATACGGTGGGACAAGGTCCCAGCCCCCAAGGCGGTCCCGAGGTGGCGGAGCAAAGAGCTCGGCACTCCGAAGTGGCGACATAGCACGGCCAATGCAGGCCCGCAGTGTGACGCCGAAGTCCCCGGCGTGGGTTAATGAAGTGATGACGAAGCCCTCGGTCTAGCCGAGGTGACGTGGTACGTCGGTACACAGAGGTGACAGCGCTGCCCGATCCGGATCCTTTATCTATGCACAGAAAATAGTGCAAGCCGGAGATAATAGGAATAATAATAAATTAAAAAAATGTTGCATAATTAATAATTTATGCAAAGTGAGTAATAAAAGACATATGCCCTGTGTGCCGAACACTCGATGAGGTAGAGCTCTCTCAACGATGCCGAAGTCCCCGAGGCAACCAAACACGTCGGTATGGCAACACGACCAACAAGGTGATCACGCGAGCCGATTTACGCCGATTGGGACGACGGCGCCGGCTTGCCGAAGAGACCACATGACGTAGTCGAAGTCCATTACTAAACCACCATGTGACCGTCGTTAACGCGGCCACCATTTGATAGACCTGCTTACAGATGATGGAACAAACCAGAGTAATAATTCCTTGGGAAAAATAAACCTAAACAAGCAAAAATTACTAGGATAAATAGCACCTGGTTTATTTGTTGTAGCAATCTGAAGAAAGGTGACTCCCGAAATTGGGACTCGATCCGCACACCCATTGCCTGATGGGCGATAAAGCGACGGCATGGCGATGCTGGCAAAGGTTGGCTTGCCGAGACAAAGCCCTCGGTCCAGCTAACGTGATGAAGCTGGTCGGCTGGTGACGCCGAAGTCACCGGAGTATGTTGATGAAGAAATAGCCAAGTCCCCGGTCCATCTGAGATGACGGAGCAGGTCGGTGAGGAGACGTTGCAGCTGCCATGTCAGCCGAGGTTTTGAAGCAGGTCGGCGTGATGGACATCGGCTTGAAGAAGCAACAGTGCGGCCATGCTGACGCAGGTCGTGACTTGTGACGCGGTCAATGCCGGCTTGATGAAGTGACCATGCGGCGATGCTGGCGTGCCCGCTCCGTGTAATCCGTGGGGCAGCGATGTTGGTGATGATTTACCCTTCACGATTTCAAACTCTTGTTTGGCTTGCCGAGATGATGATCAAAGAAGTTGAGCTCGGCTCAACAAAGCGGCGACATGTGTAGCGCAGGTCGGCAGCCGTGGAGCAATATTGCCGGACTGGTTTGACACCAGCGTGATGGTGAAGATTACCTCGGAGGAGGCTTAAAATTTTATGGCTACGTGTTTAAAAACAACACATAATACCCTAGAGAAAAAAATCCTTCAAAAGAGTTGTCCAATATTCCGTTCATGAAGAAACATGAACTCGGGTCGGATTCGTATTCGCGTAGAAAACAGATCCAAAAATTGGTCCACTCATCGGAAGGTTCCCCGAGTTTGAACCGTCGGATCGAGCTGAAATTTGGAGGGGTGGTAGATATGGGAATTCTGCAGTAGATGAACGGTTGGATCTTCCAAAGGATCTCCGAGCTGGGCTCTGGAGACCACGCCCTAAACTCATCCAGATTCCCGTCCAGATTTGACAGGGCTCCGGTATATCGTAGATTGCCAGAGATTCCTCCATCGGAACTCGGCGAAATTTGGCATGGTTGTTTGTACACTTAATTCCGCACAATTCCTCTGAAGAAATCGTTAAAGCGATGCTCGAGGAGGTGGTGGCAGCGGATACAAGTTTGTTGTTCGGAAAAAACAGCACGGTCGCCCGAGGGCAATGTTGACGTTGAGCCCCCGAGCTCCATGGATGATTCTTCCATGATCATGATAGAGATCGGAGTTGATGTTGATGAAGGCCCTTGTCCGAACATGATGATCGGAGGTAGGGCACAGTCCTTGGTTAAGCCAAGGTGGCCAGTCGAGCCGGCGACAAAAGATGCCAACATCGGCCATAAAGCTCGGCGACCGCCAGCAGGCTCTCAATGAAAGCAGCAATGTCGGTTCAATACCCGGCGTATCTCGTAGTAGGGGTCTTAAGCTGGGCGTCTGGGAGCAATGGTAACATGGACACGGGGTTTTACCCAGCTTCGTGCTCTCTTGATGAGATAATAGCCTACATCCTGCTTTTGATTGTATTCATATGGGTGTAGTACAGAGTACATGTTTCTACCACGAGATGATAGTAATGAATATGAGAGATTGTTTATTGACTAGCCTGGCCTTGGTTTATATTTGCACCGTAGGCGTAGGGTTTAGAGGAGTCCATGTCTTGGGTGCCAAGTCTTGTGCAATCCTCCTCGTATGCGGCATGGGTTGTCCGAACTGGCCTAATAGTGAACCGCCATGGGTGTCCTCGGCCCAATCCAGCTGGTCGGGAGACGACGTGTTGAGTACCCCCTAGTCCAGGACACCGTCAAGTGGCCTATGGCTTTTCTTAATGGTCATGTCCTACATTCAGCGTGTGCTCTGATACCATCTTGTAGCGACCAGACCTCAGATGGTCAAGTCTCTATGCTCAGTGTCATCCTTGGATAGGTATGCTGACACACACAGTACTCGAAGGATTTATAACAGAGTAGCAATCACACACTTATTACATCGAATATCTCCAAAAGAGAACTTATTACAATAAATATGGCTTAAGACCATCTAAATAAGATAACAACGGAAGGCTTGGAAGATAAAGTGAGT
This sequence comes from Triticum aestivum, assembly GCF_018294505.1. NCBI lineage: Eukaryota > Viridiplantae > Streptophyta > Magnoliopsida > Poales > Poaceae > Triticum > Triticum aestivum. Next base: position 413,608,991 of record NC_057808.1, on the reverse strand, counting down.
CCATCAACTCCAACGACATAGCTGAGTGCACGACAACGGCCTAGCGAACCTTACTCTTCGTCTGAAAAGTCTGCAACATGATACGTTGCAGCCCGAAAACGGGTCAGCACATGGAATATGCTGGCAATATAACACAGTAGAGCAATGAACAGATAAATGCTATCACTACATGCATATATGGCTGGTGGAGGCTCTATGGTTATATAGTTTTTGCGAAAACCCAATTTTCTCCTACAACAAAGGAATAAATTTTTATTTAACTATAATGGTGGTTGAAACATCATTGAGAAGGTTCCTCCAACTCAATCCCAATTAAAGTATTCATCAAACCCAACAAATTAATTTAGAGTGATGAGATCAAATCAATAATTCAAGTACCAGAAACTCCAAATTGTCCATAACCGGGACACGGCTAACCATGATTAGTTTATACACTCTGCAGAGGTTTGCGCACTTTTCCCCACAAAACTCGATCTCCTCTGTTGGATTTCTCGCACTACATGGTGTTTGAGAAAAGGATGACTGAGACACAGTCTTTCAGAAGCATTAACTCTTTACTTTGGGTGGACAGTTACACCTACTTTCCCTCTACATCTGCTAGCCCACCACTGAAAGAGGTCACACAACATACTCAACTATGCCAGAGCCCATAATGGCTTGTGGCTGCACACGGAAGTTTCTAGCATGAATAATCTTATGATCCCTGTGAGCCTGGGTGGCGGACCGTAGGATGATCACACGGGTACTCGGGGATATCCTAGGACAACACTGGATTCTCTAGGTGCCCACAAGCAATCCACCCAGATGTGCATTAAAGTTGCCACCTTAAGTTGAACCATTAATTAACAATCTCACATTTGTCATGGATACACTCAAACCCAGTCCACGTCTACGAGCATAGCATAGCAATATAAGCATAACGTAGAAGTAACTCCCAAGGGTTTGATAAGAAAACAGGTAATAGGTTCTACCTCATCAACAACTTCCCAAATACCCACATGCTAAAAGAACCTACTCATGCAATGTGTGAGGGTTGTAACTAATGCATAAAAACTGGGTATTAAAGGGGTATGATCAATGTGTTACTTGCCTTGCTGACGATCTGCAAATCCTAGAGACTCGTAGTACCACGCTTCACACTCCGGGAATTCTATCGCAAACAAACAATAGCAGACATAAGCAATCAAGCAAAGATGCGTGGGTAAGTCTCAAATAAGAAGATCTAACCAGAAAGTTTAACTGAAGAACTCCGGTTTGCAAAAAGAATCAAATCAACGGAGCAACGAAACTGAAACTACGAAAGAAACAAGATCCGATTAATAATCTGGACTAAAGTCACATTTTACAGTACCAAAATCTTGTTCAAGTTGGTTAAAAAGAAAGAGGGCTTCGAGACGAAGATCCAGGCGCTTGAATCGCCTGATTCCGATAAACGAGCGAAAACCTAAACTAAAACGAAAATCAGGGCAGAAATCGCGATCGGAAATAATCGCGGAAAACCCTGGAAAAAGAAAAACTGACGAACAAGCTAACGAACGAACGTTCACTGTCTGCGGCTAATGGATGAACGGCGTTCGTTAAAACGAACATATGGACGAACGTCCGCTGTTTAACCGAATAGAGAAAACCGAACCGATCTAATAAAAAACGAAACTAGGGTTTACGAAATAAAACCGAACGGTTTTTTTTAAAACCAGCGGCTACCTCGGCGTTCGTGACAGCGGCGGCGGCTACTCCGGGGAGCGAGGCGGGTGGCGGCGGGGCGACGGCGGCGCGTGGTAGCGGCGGCGGGAGACGGCGGCGACAGCTCGCGGTGGCGGCGGTGGGGTCGGTGGTGGGGTGGTGCGGCGGCGGGCGACGGCAGCGGCGGCGGCGCGGATGGAGGCGGGCGGGGCTGGTGGCTAGGTTTTGGGGGGGGCTGGCGGGCCGCGGCTTATAAGCGCCGGCCGGGTCGGTGTCCCAGGCGGACCAGGCCCGGTAAGGCGGTAACTTAAAAAAAAACCTGAAGCGTAGAAAAACGATTAAAAGAAATACTAAACGGATTCCAAAAATCCTGAAATAAATTTTCCCCGTCCTCTAAAATTATGCGGACAAGGTAAACATTTATTTGGGCCTCTAATCCAATTTTGAAAAATGCATATTTTCCTAATTCAAATAAAATTGCAGTAAAATGCAAATAAAATTTATTTATTTGATTTTAATATTTTTCCTCCAATATTTCATTTATTTTGGAGAAGTCATATTATCTCCTCTCATATATTCTGATATGAAATATTTTCGGAGAGAAAAATTAATTAAAACCAAAATGATCCTTGTTTCAATATTTGATAAAATTCAAATATGAAAACGGTGAAATCCCCAACTCTCTCCGAGGGTCCTTGAGTTGCTTAGAATTTCGAGGATCGCAAGAACGAAAATGCAATAAAATATGATATGCAAGAATGACCTATGTATAACATTCGAAAGTGAAAATTCGGGATGTTACAGTGGCAAGCACCACATGTCAAAGGATCTATGACAATATAACTTCTATGTGAATATGAGCAAACATAAATCATTACATATTCTTCCTTGTCGAACGTCCACAATTTTGGCATGTAATATTTTGATGGGGGCTCACAATCACAAAAGATTTCCATGATAGTGTATTTGCATGTGAAAGTTCCCTTCCTTATACTAGTTATTCGTCAATTGCTTGTATGTCCAATATTGTGATTGTCAAGCCTCAAAGGATTTCACTTTCTAAACCCAATGTGAAGCTACCACTAGGCATGATATAATTTCAACTTGATGGCATTCAATTTATTCAACAATTTACTCATAGGATAAGTGAAGCACAAGAGTAAATGACAAACTACTCCAAAAAGATATAAGTGAAGATCATGCGAGTAGTTAAGTAAATAGATAGCTATTTGAGGACTCTCTCTTATTCAAAAAAAATCAGATCTAAGTATTTTATGAAAACAGCAAGCAAAAACAAAACAAAATGACATTCTAAGAATAGCACAACTCATGTGAAGAAGCAAAAACTTAGGCTCAACCGGTACTAACTGATAATTGTTGAAGAAGAAAGATGGGATGCCTACCAGGGCATCCCCAAGCATAGATGCTTGAGACTTCTTGAAATATTATCTTGGGATGCCTTGCGCATCTCCAAGCTTGAGGTTTTGTGTCTCCTTAATTCCTCTCATATCACGGTTTTCCTAAATCTCAAAAGCTTCATCCACACAAAACTCAACAAGAACTCGTGAGATAAGTTAGTATAAACCAATGCAAAAACCTTATCATTCTCTACTGTAGCAAATCACTAAAATTATTATTCAACATTGCATAATAAATGCCTCTGCATATTTAATACTCCTATCCTCAAATAGAATCATTAGACAAGCAAACATATGCAAACATAACAGCAATCTGCCAAAACAGTACAGTCTGTAAAGAATGCAAGAGTATCAATACTTCCCTAACTCCAAAAATTATGAAAATTTACCACAATGTATAAAATTTATGATAGCTTACTGTGCAAAAAGTTTCAACATTTTATCATATTCTGATTTTTCTAGGGAATTTTTGCAACGTCGATAAACTTTTTGTTTTGAAACAGCAACATGTATACTTGAAAAATAGCATCGTAAAGGCTATCCTTGGCATTTTTATTGAAAAGAAAGATGCAAAATATTATTATAAATAACATCAAGCAAATCCTAGCAAAAGAAAATGACGCTCCAAGTATAACACATATCATGTGACGAATGAAAACATAGCTCCATGCGAGGTTACCGATAATGTTGGAGACGAAAGAGGGGATGCCTTCCGGGGCATCCCCAAGCTTAGTTGCTTGGATCTTCCTTGTATAATGACTTGGGATTCCTTGGGCATCCCCAAGCTTAGGGTCTTGTCACTCCTTATTCTCCTCATATCGATATCTCACCCAGAACTTGAAAACTTCAATCACACAAAACTTAACGGAACTTCATGAGATGCGTTAGTATGATAAAGAGCTAACCATTTCACATTGGTACTATCAAATACAAGATTCATAATTGTTTCCATACAATGCCTCCTGTAGCATATCATTTCTGCAATTTATATTGAGCAATATAAGCTATAGAAACTAGAAAGCAAGCAAACTATGCATTGAAAATAGAATCTGTCAAAAACAGAACACTCTGTAGTAATCTGGATAACTACCATACTTATGCTACTCCAAAAATTCTGAAAAATTAGGACAACCTGAGAAATTTGTATATTAATCTTCTGCAGAAAGAAACAGAGAAAAAGCACGTTTTTGTGATTTATGAAAATTATTTTCGTGAGTGCAAAAGTTTTTATTTTTCAGCAAGATCAAACAACTATCACCCAAGGAGATCCTAAAGGCTTTACTTGGCACTTTATTGAAACAAAAGCAATAAAACATGATTACTACAGTAGCTTAATCATGTGAACACCCAAAAACAGTAAGTAAAAGTGTTGGGTTGTCTCCCAGCAAGCGCTTTTCTTTAATGCCTTTTAAGCTAGGCATGATGGTTTCAATGATGCTCGCATAAAAGATATGAATTGAAACATAACAAGAGCATCATGAAGCATATGACTAGCACCATTAGGTCTAACCCACTTCCTATGCATAGGGATTTTGTGAGCAAAAAACTTATGGGAACAAGAATCAACTAGCATAGGAAGGCAAAACAAGTGTAACTTCAAAACTTTCAACACATAGAGAGGAAACTTGATATTATTGCGATTCCTACAAGCATAAGTTCCTCCGTCATAATAATTTTCAGTGGCATCATGAATGAATTCAACAATATAACTATCACATAAAGCATTCTTTTCATGATGCACAAGCATAGAAATTTTGTTACTCTCCACATAAGCAAATTTATTCTCATCAATAGTAGTGGGAGCAAATTCAACAAAATAACTATCATGAGATTGAGAATTAGAATCATGATGAAAAGCTTCATGGTCATCATTATTCTTTATAGCATACATGTCATCACCATAATCATCATATATAGGAACTTTGTTGTCATAATCAATTGAAAAATCTTCCAACATAGTGGAATCATTATTAAATAAAGTCATGACCTCTCCAAATCCACTTTCATCAATATAATCATCACAAATAGGAGGCATGCTTTCATCATAATAATTTTTCTCATCAAAACTTGGGGGACAAAAAATATCATCTTCATCAAACATAGCATCCCCAAGCTTATGGCTTTGCATATCGTTAGCATCATGGATATTCAAAGAATTCATACTAACAAAATTGCAATCATGCTCATCATTCAAATATTTTGTGCCAAACATTTTATTGACTTCTTATTCTAACAATTGAGCACAATTTTCCGATCCATCATTTTCAAGAAACATATTATAAAGATGATCAATAATATGATGCAACCTCAGTTCCATTTTTCTGTAGTTCTCTTTAATAAACCAAACTAGTGATAAAACACGAAACTAAAAGATTCAATAGAAAGATCTACAGATATACCTTAAAGCACTCACCTCCCCGGCAACGGCACCAGAAAAGAGCTTCATTGACGGGATGTGTGTGCCGCTTTCCTAACCTCCCCGGCAACGGCGCCAGAAAAGAGCTTGATGTCTACTACGCAACTTTATTCTTGTAGACTCGTGTTGGGCCTCCAAGCGCAGTTTTGTAGGACAATAGCAATTTTCCCTCAAGTGGATGACCTAAGGTTTATCAATCTGTGGGAGGTGTAGGATGAAGGTGGTCTCTCTCGAACAACCCTGCAACCAAATACAAGAAATCTCTTGTGTCCCCAACACACCCAATACAATGGCAAATTGTATAGGTGCATTAGTTCGGCGAAGAGATGGTGATAAAAGTGTAATATGGATGGTAGAAATATATTTTTATAATCTGAATAAATAAAAACAGCAAGAAAGCAAATAGTAAACGGGCACAAAAACGGTGTTGCAATGCTTAAAAATGAGGCCTAGGGTCCGTACTTTCACTAGTGCAACCTCTCAACAATGCTAGCATAGTTGGATCATATGATTATCCTTCAAAGTGCAGTAAAGAATCACTCCCGATTTCCTATTAGCGGAGGATAAAAGATAGGAATTGTTTGTTGAGCACGAAGCCACCTCAAAGCTATTCTCTCCGTTTGATATATTCAGGAGTTCTTACTAAAATAACACAAAACTATTTTTTCCGTTCGATCTATCCTAGAGTTCATACTAGAATGACACCAAAGCAAATTCATATTCATAATACTCCATCCACACAAAGAACTATAAAGAGACCCCAAGTTTCCGTCGGAGAAAACCGTGCATCAACCCCTACGCATAGATTACCCCAATATCACCGCGGGAATCCGCGAGTTGAATGCCATAACACATATCGAGTGAATCAATAGGATACCTCATTGTCACCTCAAGTATTCATATTGCAAGAGATATATCATGTGTTCTCATCTCTGAATACTCAATCCGACAAGACAAAAATTTGAAGGGTAAAGATTCAATTCATCATAACAAGAGTATAGAGGGGAGAAACATCATATGATCCGACTATATTAACAAAGCCCATGATATAGATCACTAGAGAGAGAGAGAGAGAGATCAAACACATAGCTACTGGTACAAACCCTCAGCCCCGAGGGTGGACTACTCCCTCCTCATCGTGGTGGCCGCCGGGATGATGAAGATGGCCACCGGTTATGATTCCCCCCTTCGGCAGGGTGTCGGAACGGGTCTAGATTGGTTTTTGGTGGCTACATAGCCTTGCGGCGGCGGAACTTCTGATCTAGGTCTTCCCCGAAGTGTTTCGGAATATTTGGGAATTTATAGTGCAAAGAGGGGGTGTGGGAGGCCACCGAGGTGGGTACAACCCACCTGGGCACGCCAGGGGGCCCTGGCGCACCCTGGTGGGTTGTGCCCCCCTCGGGGCACCCCCAGGTGCAGCTCAGGCCCATTGGGTTCCTTCTGGTCCAGAAAAATCTCCGTAAAGTTTCGTTGCGTTTGGACTCCGTTTGTTATTGATCTCCTGCGATGTAAAAACAAGCAAAAAAATAGCAACTGGCACTATGCACTGGGTCAATAGGTTAGTCCCAAAAAATGATATAAAGTTGCCATAAAATGATTGTAAAACACACAAGAATGATAAAATAACAGCATCAATACTTCATAGATTATAGATACGTTGGAGATGTATCACATACCTATCGGTATCTGTGAGGATGTGCCCGTTGTTGTTGCTAATGTTACTATTTTGTCTTACTTTGTTCTACTTGAGATGCCCGAGGACGACAACATGTCAACTTTCCTTGGTAGACCCTTCTTGAATACTGCAGGGGCTGTTATTGATTGCAATAAAAGCAAGGTCACTTTTCATATCAATGGTAATGAGCATATGGTGCCCTTTTCGAAGAAACAACTCCAAGTGAATGGTATTAATGTTATTGAAAAATATCCGACAATCACTATTGGAAGTTTTCAACTACCTCTATCCACTGTTAAAAAGAAATATGCAATGCTTATTGTTGGGGACATTCATATCCCCGTTGAGGTAACTTAGTGATTTATGAAAGTTCTTCAGTTTCATGCTAATCGAAAGTGGTTGTTAATAAGACTTGATCAACCTTATTAATGGATCATTTTTGAGAGGTATGAAGTTGATGAATTTAGTGAGCACTACCTTCTGCCCCTACCTTTTATTTTCTGTTCCTATTAGTTAAACTAGCAAAAATGCCCGTGCGTTGCACCAGGAGAAAAAATATCTTTCATGTTTAGTTTGTGGGTATGTGAGTTGCCAAGGAAAGACACTACGTATGTGATGCTATCAAGATTTGTCTTAATCAAAAACTTATTTATCCATTTGCTAAAGTATCATACATGCACAAGACATGCATTTGTCTACATAAGGAGATCCTTAGCTGAATGCCCATGCGTTGCTATGCAAAAAAAAATCAATTGATCATGACTTAACTCTCTTGTCACCCAAGTAACATAAATCTACTTTAGTCAAGACAACACGGGATAAAAGTCTTAGATGAAAAAATAATTATAGATGAAAGGTATTTTGGGACGCTAGTTTGGGAAGATGGTATGTATTGCCGCCCTTGATCACTTAAATTTTTTCATAGCCTCCTCGCTCTTTTCCAAAAACATCATACATCAATATGACGATTAGCCATCTCAACTGCGGTATTGTCTGAATCTCAATGCAAAAATTCAGAACATGCATCCTACCTATTGTTCCTTAGCTTCAATAAACTAAGCATTGTTGCCATGGTTAGAAATTAAATCGGGCGAAATTAATAGTATAGTGTACAGTAGGCCAGCCAAAATCTGAGTTTATACATACCCTACAATCCATTGTGATCTGGTTACCATGGCACATAAAATTGCAACTCAAAAGCTTATGCCGGTTTTACATTTTTTCCGTGTTTCATATTGGGCAAAAAATTTCCGTGAGTAGGCCTCAATCTTAGTCAGTGCACATCAGGCCGATAGGCCAATTTGGCTGACAGAGAAGTCCACCCCGGCTTAAATAGAAAAATGAAGTAAGGTGCAACACGCCTGCTCTCGTAGCCCCTGGCTGCATGCGAGATTGAATGGTCCACGCTCTTCGACCTCGTGCCCCTGCCTTCTCGCGAACTCGCCCGAGCCGCAACAATGGCGCCGCCGCCCAGCGCCACAACGGAGGGAGGAGCACAGCGGCCGACCTCTCCCCCTCCCCTGCTGCATCACTAGGCCTCCTTCCCGTCTTCTTTCCTCCCTTCGACTTCCTGCAGCGAACCGAGACCATGGCCACCAGCTCCCCCTAAATGTTCCTCTTTCCTTCAAGAGCAGCACTCGATCCTCCTCTTTCCTTGTTTCTCTTTCAGCGTCTGTATCTTGATTTGCTTATTGATTCCCGAAACACCTCCTCGATACCCAAAAAAGTTGAAGTCATATATAAATTGGAAGAAGCAAGTGCAAGGGGGCAAGGTGGGACTATTTAAAAGGAGCATCTAACCTTTTCCTAGCAGAATTTGAGCTAGCTGAATTGGTTGCAATCCCTGTTACAGGGCTGGAAGTCAAGAGTTCGAATCGTATACTAGCATCAATTTTTGCCTGCCATCCTCCACTGCAGCGGGGCCACCTTTCACCAGGTGTGTGACTTAAACGGACCAAGGTGACTGGCCCAGGAGCCATAACACGCGGGTGCAGGCCCAAGTCGCGCAATGCTTTTGACGTACAGGCAGCCGGCGTGTAGATAGATTAGTACCACCTTGGATATAGAAAATAAATATAGACGTGATGAAGAAAAAAACTGAAAGCGTAAATTCACGGGAAGAAGCGTATTGTGACGGTGAACCCACGGAGTCAATCTGTGCTTTATTATTAGGGAAAGATAAAATGAAATGCCATGTTTTGTCTGTTTTCTGAATTTCCCGTGCAATAAAAAATGACCCAAAAATAAAAGTTCTCAGAATGCTCTAAAAATTTAATACGATTTTTCTGAATATTTAAGAATTTTTGGTGCAAATAATATTAGAGGGAGGTGCACCAGGTGGGCACAACCCACCTGGGCACGCCAAGACCCCCAGGCGCGCCCTGGTGGGTTGTGGTCCCCACGTGGGCCCCCTCACTTATCTCTTCATACCACATCACCACCTAGCTCCAGAAAAAAATCACCTTTGCTCTCTCTCTTGTGTTCTTGCTCTCAAACCCGCAGATTTCAATCTCTTTGCTCGAAGCTCCGTTTCCGAAACTGTTTCGGGGGATTGGTGCTTGGTATGTGACTCCTCCATTTGTCCAATTAGTTTTTGTTTTAGTGGTTTATATTTTGAATAGTTAGCTACTCTTAGTGCTGCTGTAGATGAGCTTGCATGTTAAATTCTTAGAGTTCTAAGTAGTTTGAATGCTTGCTATGGCCTCTAGGCATCCCTATGAGTAGTTGCTATCGATTTTATAAAGTTTTGTTGACAAATTTTTCTGACCCGAAAATTTCCAGAAATTTGTACGCGAATAAGATGAACTTCTTTGGAAGGAGGTCTTCGAGGAGAAGCTCCTCGGAGGCATCCTCTAGTAGCAGCTCCGCTTGTCGGTCTTATGTGGAACCAAGTGAAAGTTCCATACGAGATGCCACCACCAAAACTTGCCTATGGCCATTCGATGATTATATGGTGAGAGTAGGCATCGAGGAGGAATTTGAGCAATATGTTCATAATGCCGACCTCGGTCCCTACATGTCAAATAAGTGCAACCAACACCTCATTCTTACTGAATCATTTGTCAAAGAATTTAAATTCCATCACCGTGAGTCTAGGGTGTCATTTAAACTATATGAAAATCCATTTACCATATCTTTGGAGAGGTTTGCTCACAACTGCAAAATCCCATTCTAGGGTTCGCTTGACGAACCACCAAGAGCTGAGTTCCAAGCATTCTTGACTAGTCTTTGCTATGGTGAGAATAGGGGAGTGACACAAGGTAGAATAAAGAGGATTCATTTTCCCGCTATTCAGTACTTTGCATTATTTAACGGGAAATGTATAGTAGGCAAACAAGATTGTTGTACACTTTGTGCTCCAGACTTGAGCCTCATACGCGCCCCTCTCACCGGTGACAAAAGCTATAATCTTGAAGAGATTCTTGCACAAAGGTTGCAACACAACGCTAATAGTGGTTATTTTTATGGTGGGATTTATGCCACACTCTTAGGAAGAGAGCTGGGTGTTTCACCTTTGCCATATGACCCTATTTTACCCACGCAGTATTTAGACTTTGATGCTATGAAGCGTCATAAGATCCTTAAGGGTAAATCTGATAATTTCACCTACAAATTGTTGTTTAATCAAGAGTCTATCGTATACACATATCTTCCTACGCCTGCTCTCTTTGATTATCATAGCAGGGGAAGATATTTTGTTCTTGAGAGTGAGGCTCGAGCCCACAACGCGGCGGTTGTGGCTACATGGCGGGCCGAGGCATCAGCACCGAGAGCCTCCGTGAGCAACCACACCGACTATGATTTAGGCTACTAACTGATTACCAAGTTAGGCCAAAATCCTAAGCTTGGGGGAGTACCTATTCCCACCGACATTACATTCATGTACACAAACTCGTTTTAGTTGTCGGTGCTCATACTTTTTCATTGTATTATCCATGCTAGTTTATTTCTTTTTCTCGCTTTCTTCTTGTGTGTTTGCAAAACCTTAAGAAAAACAAAAAAATTGGATGTAGTTAGTTTACTTTCTATGCATGCTTAGTAGCATTAAAAGAAAACCCAAAAAGATTTTTCGTTCTTCTTTTGCTTGTTGGGAGCTTTCCCGTGTAAATAGTTTTTCTCGTTCTTGTTTGCCCTTCTTCAGAAAAACGAAAACTCCAAAAATATTTCAGCCTGTTTCTCTGAATTTCTTTTCTGTTTATTGAATCGTACCAAGGAGAAGACCACGATGAAAATGTTGAGTGGCTCTCATATGCATAATTGTTAATCTAACAAAGAGCCCATTTTACCTTGTCTCCTCCTGTTGAATAAAATGTTTGCAGATTCCAGCTTAGTCCATGGCATTCTTGCACTATTATTATTTTCATATCGTTCGGTCGTGCAAGTGAATGGAAATAATGACGATATTCGATGAGGGTATGAACTCGACTTGTTCTGTTTTTGTAAGTATGTTTAACCTAGTATCCATGATTCAGCTCATGATGATTAAACATGTTTGCGATGATAATTAGAGATTGTAGTTTCTCATGCCATGCATAAGTAGCTAGGAGTGGATAATGATTTATCTTAGATGTCAACATTGCATTAAAATGATTGTGATGTAGTATGATGATATTGTATCCTCCTCTGACTGTTCAAGTGGCTTGGCTTGGCACATGTTCATGCATGTAGTTGAATCAAAACCAACATAGCCTCTATGATATTTATGTTCATGGTGTTCATATCCTACTCATGCTAGTGTCCAATGTTACTTACGCATAATGCATGTTCATGACCGTTGTTGCTCTCTAGCTGGCCACTTCTCAACCTATTTGCTAGCCATCACCTGTACTAAGTGGGAATTCTGCTTGTACATCAAAGACCTTGAACCCAAGTTATTCCAGATGAGTCCACCATACCTACCTATATGTGGTATTACACTGCCGCCCTAAGTAAATTTGCATGTGCCATCTCTAAAAACATCAAATAAATATCCATTTTGTGTGCCTGGATCGTTCATGGAATGACAGGAGGTAGTCGATATCTTCCATGCTAAGTGGATTATTTTCAAGTCCAGTGTTTATTCACTCGCCATCGCACGAGAAAAGGGTGGTAATAGGGATGCCCAGTCCCAAACTGCAAAAAGAAATGATCTCTCAAATTATCAAACAAAAACTCCCAATGGAGTCATAACCTTTATTTTATCGCTTGAGAACGGCCACTAGCGTGCTTAGCATGGAAGATATTGATAACTGATAGTCGTGAAGTGAATGAGAAGGGTGCATGTCTCAAAATATCATTTACATCTATTTTAAAATTTGAGCTCTGGCACCTCTGCAAATCACTGCTTCCCTCTGCGAAGGGACTATTGATGCGGCTTGAAGCTACGTAGGTATTTCCCCAAAGAGGAAGGGATGATGCAGCACAACGGCGGTAGGTATTTCCCTCAGTGATGAGACCAAGGTTATCGAACCAGTAGGAGAACCAAGCAACACTATGTAAACATCGCATGCACACAAATAAGAATACTCGCAACCCAACGTATTAGAGGGGTTGTCAATCCCTTTCAGGCAACGGCGCCAGAAATTGGCAAACGGACGTGAGCGAGTTGTAAATATTGATAGATAGAACGCCAAATAAAATAAAGTGCAGAAAGGTATTTCTGTATTTTTGGTTTAATAGATCTGAAAATAAAAGCAAAGGAAAATAGATCACGAAGGCAAAATATATTGAGAAGAGATTCGGGGGCCGTAGGTTTCACTAGTGGCTTCTCTCGAGAAAAATAGCAAACGGTGGGTGAACAAACTACTGTTGGGCAATTGATAGAACTTCAAATAATCATGACGGTATCCAGGCAATGATCATTATATAGGCATCACGTCCAAGACTAGTAGACCGACTCCTGCCCGCATTTACTACTATTACTCCACACATCGACCGCTATCCAGCATGCATCTAGTGTATTAAGTTCATGGAGAAACGGAGTAATGCAATAAGAACGATGACATGGTGTAGACAAGATCTATTTATGTAGAAATACAGCCTATCGTTTTATCCTTAGTAGCAACGATACATACGTGTCGGTTCCCTTCTGTCACTGGGATCAAGCACCGTAAGATCGAACCCACTACAAAGCACCTCTTCCCATTGCAAGATAAATAAATCAAGTTGGCCAAACAAAACCCAAATATCGGAGAAGAAATACCAGGCTATAAGTAATCATGTATATAAGAGATCAAAGAAGACTCAAATAACTTTCATGAATAAAAAGATAGATCTGATCATGAACTCAAAGTTCATCGGATCCCAACAAACACACCGCAAAAAGAGTTACATCATATGGATCTCCAAGAGACCATTGTATAGAGAATCAAACGAGAGAGAGGAAGCCATCTAGCTACTAACCACGGACCCATAGGTCTACAAAGAACTACTCACGCATCATCGGAGAGGCACCAATGGACATGATGCACCCCTCCGTGATGGTGTCTAGATTGGATCTGGTGGTTCTGGACTCTGCGGCGGCTGGAATAAAATTTTTCCGTCTCCCCTAGGGCTTCTGGAATATTGGAGTATTTATAGAGCAAAGAGTTGGTGCGGGGGAGTCTCGAGGTGGGCACAACCCACCTGGGCGCGCCTGGGCCCCCAGGCGCGCCCTGGTGGGTTGTGCTCCCCTCGGAGCACCCCCAGGTGCTTCTTTAGCCCATTGAGTGTCTGTCCATAAACAATCTCTGTAAAGTTTCGCTGTGTTTGGACTCCGTTTGGTACTGATATTCTGTGATGTAAAAACATGCAAAAATAGGAACTGGCACTTGGCACTATGTCAATAGGTTAGTACCAAAAAAATGACTATAAAATGATTATAAAACATCCAAGAATGATAATATAACAGCATGGAACAATCAAAAGAGACGTATCAGCGTCTGGCTCTCTGCCATCTCGGGTGGCAGAGAGTTCCCGTCCGATAAGGGAGTGTTCGGGAGCTCGCGTGGAGGGCTGAAAGGCACATAGCGAAATGAATTATACAAGGGGAATAGGAAGGGCGAAGATAAAATAGTGAGTATATGAATACTTATGATTTAGCCAACGGCTTCGCCATGGGAAGCTTTCTGCGGACCTGTTCAGCATCTGAGTCCTAATTATCCTGGAGGATCACTTTTCCTATCTTCGCGCCTCCCCCTTCGGGTCTTTGGAGGCCGCCCTCTTCTTCTTCCTCCTCCTACGAGGGGAGTCGCTTTCTACCTCCTCCTCCTCCTCCTATTCTTCCTCGTCTCCCTCGTGGGAAGAGACGACTTTGGTTTCTCCGGTCACTGTTTCCGAAGGACCTTTACGGCGGGGGCCGCCCTTGGCCTCCTTGCTCTTCTTCTTCTTGTCAGGTGCCGGGACCAGCATCTCCGTCAGCTGGGGTGTGGTTAGGTCCTCATGTAGCGGAGCCGGACAGTTGATCTGCTCCGCTTTCGCCGTCCAGCCCTGTGGGGAAGACAAGCAACACAATTCTCATTATATCTGAATTACTAACTGATATGTCTTCAGAAAAATTATGCTTACCTTTGAGGCTGGATTCTCGATGTCGAGTCCAATATCCTCGGTCTTCTTTGGCTATGTTTTCTGGGCATTGAAAAGCTGCTTCCATATGTCCTCGTGTGTGGTGCCGAAGAAGCGCTTCAAGGTCCGTGGTACTTCCGAATTGAACTCCCACATGGGGGAGGCCCGGAGTTGGCAGGGAAGGACACGACGGAAGAGCATCACTTGAATCATGTCAGTGGGCTCAGTGTTTCTACCTAGCATGTTGGAGATGCGCCTCTGCAACATCTTCACATCTGGTTGGCACCCCCAATAAAGGCCCTTGGTGGTCCACGAGGTGAGTCTCATGGGGGGGTCCGAATCTGAATTCAGGCATGGCCACCCACTTGGCGTCGCGGGGTTTGGTGATGTAGAACCACTCTTGCTGCCACACCTTGACAATCTCGACGAATGCCCCTTTGGGCCAGACGGCGTCGAGGAGCTTGCTTACATAGCTCTTCCACTGTCCGCGTGCTGACCATCGACCACCTTGGCTTCAGATTGAAGATCTTGAGCCATAGGCCAAAGTGTGGGGGCATGCGAAGTAGAGCCTCGCACACGACGATGAACGCCGATATGTGGAGGAAGGAGTTTGGGGCTAGATCATGGAAATCTAGCCTGTAATAGAACATGAGGCCTCAGACAAAAGGGTGGAGGGGAAACCCTAGCCCTCGAAGGAAATGGGGAATGAATACGAACCTCTCGCCGGGCTCCGGGGTAGGGATGACCTGATCCTTGGTGGGGAGCCTGTGCGCAATATACGCAGACAGATACCCCGTGCTCCGGAGCTCCTTGATGTCCTTCTCTGTGACGGAGGAGGCCTCCCATTTGCCCTTGGAACCAGAACCGGCCATGGCTGGGGAAGGTGGTGGCGGTGGAAAGACTGAAGTTTCGGGCGTTGGAACTCAGAGATGGGAAGCAGGACCAACAAGAAGGCATGGGAAAAAAGAAGGGGTCTTTACCCTCTTATAGGCAGTGAAATACCAAACGCCACCCCCCATTTCAAGCCTTAAAACTCGCCTGTTCCCAAAGAGATCGTGCGAATGGCATGGTTGGATTACCCAAAACCGTATTGATGAGAATCCCGTAATGGGCGGGCACGATCTCTGTTTTGACAACACGTGCCAACGGAGGCTATGCCTCGAAACACGAAACGGGGGGGGGGGGGCGTGAAAACGGTTCGAATGTTAAAGAGCCAGACGTGACGCTTCTCTGGAAAAAGTTGTCAGTAAAAGACATTGTTTTATTTTGATATCTTGCCTTCGTGGCTAAGGGTTGTATTAGTTATGCAGAGCCGGATACAGCTCCTCTATGCAGGGAGTTATCTTAAAATGCTTAAGAAGAAGGAACCCGCCTTGCAATGCCGAAGACAATCTGTGTGCCAAACACATTGTCCTCGGAGACTAGTTCAGGGGCTACTGAGGGAGTCCTGGATTAGGGGTCCTCGGTTGTCCGGGCTATTTGATATGGGCTGGACTGATGGGCCGTGAAGATAAAAGAACAAGACTTTCCCCCGTGTCCGGGTAGGACTCCTATATGCGTGGAAGGCAAGTTTGGTGTCCGGATATGTTATTTCCTTGCCTTACAAGCTGACTCTGTACAACCCTAGCCCTCTCCGGTGTGTATATAAACCAGAGGATTTAGTCCATAGAGGCTATCAGAATTCTCATAGGCTAGACTGCTAGGGTTTAGCCATTACGATCTCGAGGTAGATCAACTCTTGTAACCCCTATATTCATTGAATACAATCAATCGGGACGTAGGGTTTTACCTCCTTTAAGAGGGCCCGAAACTGGGTAAACATTGTGTCCCCATCATCCCTTGTTACCATTGATCCTCAGACGCACAGTTTGGGACCCCCTACCCGAGATCCGCCAGTTTTGACACCGACACCACTCCCGGTGATGATCGTAGTTTGAGGAGTTCATGTATTCCCCGTGTGTTAATGCTTTGTTCCGGTTCTCTATTAAAAGGAGGCCTTAATATCCCTTAGTTTCCAATAGGACCCCGCTGCCACAGGAGGGTAAGACAAAAGGTGTCATGCAAGTTCTTTCCATAAGCATGTATGACTATTTACGGAATACATGCCTACATTATATTTATGATGTAGCGACCCGACCTCAGACGGTCAAGTCTCTATGCTTAAGTGTCATCCCTGGATCAGTATGCTGACACACACAGTACTCGAGGATTTATAACAGAGGTAAATCACATGTATAAAATAACGTAAAATACTATTACCTCAATCCAAATAGCGGAAGTAACAACAAGGTTGTGGATTCCCATCAACACCAACGACAAAATTGAGTGTAGAAATCGTAACCCTAACGTATCACTTACTCGTCGTAAGAATCCTGCAACATGAGACGTTGCAGCCACAAAGGGTCAGTACATTGAATGTACTGGCAAATTCACACCATAGGATAATGATGAATAATAGCTATCACTACATGCATATTTGGCTGGTGGAAAAGCTCTATGGTTATAATGTTTTTGTGAAAAGCCAAATTTTCCCTACTGCAAAGGAATATATTTTATTTAACTACAAAGTTTGTTGAAAACATTGAGAATGGTAAACCCCATCTAAATCCCAATTAAAAAGTAATTAACAACCCAACAAAATTAATTTAGAGTGATGAGATCAACATGATAATCCAAGAACCAGATAGTCAAGATGTCCATAACCGGGGACACGGCTAACCATGATTAGTTTGTACACTCTGCAGAGGTTTGCGCACTTTTCCCCACAAGACTCGATCTCCTCCGTTAAATTTCTTGCACTACATGATGTTTGAGAAACGGATGACCGAGACACAGTCTTTCAGAAGCGTTAGCACCTTACGATGGGTAGACAGTGCCACCTACATCCCCTACATCTGCTAGTCTACCACTTTAAGAGTTCACACGACTTAATCAACTATGCTAGAGCCCATAATAGCTTGTGGCTGCACACGGAAGTTTCTAGCCAGAAAAATCTTATGATCCCTTTGAGCCTGGGTGGCAGTCCATAGGAGAATCACACGGTACCCCGGGATTTCCAAAAATACAGGCAATCACTGGATACCCCAGGTGCCTCAATCCACCCATATGTGTATTTAAGTTGCCACCTTAAGTTGAACCATTAATTAACAATCTCACATCTGTCATGGATACACTCAAACCCAATCCACGTCTACGAGCATAGCATGGCAATAAGCATAACGAAATAGTAACTCCCAAGGTTTGAATGAAGGGCAATAGGTTCCTACCTCATTAACTACTTCCGTACCCACATGTTATCAATCCTACTCATGCAATGTTCGAGGGTTGAAACTAATGCATAAAACTGGGTAATAAAGGGGATATGATCAAAGTGTGAACTTGCCTGTACTGTTGATGAAGATGATTCGCACTCAAAACTCTTGATAGTTCTACTCGTCACACTCCGGTCAATCTATCGTAAACAAGCAATAGTAACCACACATAAGCAATCACTCAAAAGATCGGAAAGAATGAAGAAACAATTTGGAAAACATCAAAACCAAGCAAATAACTCTTGCAACATAAAACAATTTCTAACAGTACCAAAATTATGTGAATTTGGCCTTATCAGAAAGTTTAGGTCAATAACTTCGATTTGCAAAAAGAATCAACTCAAACGGAGTCACGAAACTCAAATTATGATCAAACGAAGTTCAAATTCAAATCTGTTTGAAAACCAAATTTTAAAATTTCAAAAACATTTTTAAGTTGGATTACTAGATAGAGGGAATCATAACGAAGAAGTCGGCATTGGTTTCGTCGGATTTGGACAAACGAGCGAGAAGCAGTGATCGTTTGAAAATCAGGGACTAATCTGTAAACAAAATCATCACAGATAGGTCCCTGGCCGAAAATAAAAAGAAAAAGAAAAATCTATCGAGCGAACGCTTGCTAACAGAACCTAACGAATGAAAGCGTTCACTAATAGATCTAAACGAACGAACGTTCGCTATTCAACAAAACCAAAAAAATAAACCGATCTAAACGAAACAGAAACCGAACTTTAATTAAATAAAAACCGGGCGGCTTTTCACGGGTTTTACCGGTCCGGGTGAGGGAAACCGGCGGCGGCGTTCTCCGGCGAGCGGGGCGAGGCGGCGGTTGCGGCGGATCTCCGGCGAGCGGGGCAAGGCGGCGGTGGCGCGGCGCTACGGCGAGGTGCGGGCAGCGGGGTGGTGCGGCAGCAGCGAGCGGCGGCGAGGCGCGGCGGCGGATCTGCGGGGTGCGGCGGCGGCGAGATGCGGACGGCGGCGGCGCGACAGCGGGGAGGAGAGAGAGGAGGCGAGGGGCGTCGGGGTCGGCCTTAAAAGGGCGAGGGGAGGGGAGGTGGTGGCATGGAGGAGGGGGCGACGGGCGCCGTGGGGGCGGCGGACTCCGGCGAGTCCCGCTGGGGCACGCGAGGAGGAAGGCGGTGGCGCGCTGGCTGGGCTGGGCCGTGGCCCATTTGGGCCGGCTAGTTCGGCGGCGGAGGATAATTTTTTTTAAACAGAGACAACGAAAATCAAATAAACTAAAAGAAACTACAAATAATCTATAGGCATATAATATATCAGAATTTTCAGAAAACAATTTTCTACAACGTGAACATTTTTATAACTTTAAATAAAATCTATAAAAATTAAAAAAACAAACAATGCTACTAATTCAATAAAACCCACTAAAAATCATTTTAAAAATACCAAAATGATTTCAAATTAATTTTTCTCCAATTTTCTATTGTAGGGAATCATGTTACCCTATTTTCCGTATATTTTATTTTTGGAGAAAAATAATTTAAATAAAACCCAAATAACTCCAAATTGAAAATAATTTCCAAAAGGATTTTATATTTGATCCCTTTAAACTTCCAACTCATATTTCATATAATTTGAAGAAGTCATTTTATCTTCTCTCATGAAAATCATTGAGTTGCATGAAGTTTATGAATTGGAAATATTTTCCGAATGAAATTCAAATCTTTTCGAAACCCTTTTCATTTATTTAAATGGAAGGAGTCATGTCATCTTCTCTCTAGGGTTTTGTATTTGAAAAGAATGTAAGTTCACGGAGATCACAAATGCAAAATGAAAGTTTGGGAAAGTCCTTTTATTCCCTCTCATTTAACTTTCAAAAGTCTCAAATTTCACTCACTTTCAGTTAATGAATCACACAACAATCAATCAAATCTATCTATTTAGTATAACATTCCAAAATTTAGAATTTTGGGATGTTACAAACCTACCACCCTTAAAATGAATCTCGTCCTCGAGATTCGGAGAGGCTACAAGAAATAGGTTAGGTTTGGGGTCTTCTCAAATCCCTCGATCATCACAGGGGGTCTGGGGTTCTACCACCCTTAGAAACATTGCTACGGTCCGATCGATACTCATATACTCCATCCTTATTCTTGACGGGGCCGGTCTTCTCAAATTCTCGGGAAAATTCCTTCTCTGGGCTCTTCCGGTAGTGGCATAACCTTTTCCTCAATACTTATGTCCTTTCATCTGGGTACGGTTCTTCCGAGACTGGGTCTTCTTAGCTGACGGGTCTGGCGCCAATACTAATCAACTATCGATATCTCATGGCAGTCATCCAATTATGGTTTCTCCTGCAGGAAATGGGTCTGGGTTGATCCTCACCGTATAACCTACGGTTGGCAACAGCGGCCTTGTACAAGGGGAAAAATGCTTATACCATTCTAAGGATCAAACAAGGTTTTGATCGTCGTCTCTCTACTATAGGTAAGTCACTCAGATTTACCATCCCATATAGCAAAGCGAATAATAAGAGTAAGTCGGTATGGTGATCAATCCATCCCGCACCCAAATCATTACCCTGTACATGGTTTAGCGAATCTCGCATTCTATCACTCGGTCATCCTCACAAGCGTTGCAGAATTTCTCTTATCAACGAACTAGGTTCGGATAAATCCATTGATTCTGCAAGCCAAACAAACATCTATCGTTCCTTCACAATCTCTCAGGTTTTGCGTAAACTCCTATAAAATTGTCTGTCGATAAAATCGTAACTTCTTCCAGGGTTTTTCCTTCAGCAAGAATGTGCTTGCTTCTTGACAGGTCCTGGGTCCTGCGGGTTATGGCCCATCTCATCACTTGCAAACCTTGAACTCATCATCGGGGCAACTGATCATTATTCCAACATCCAACTTCCAGCTTCCTAGCATACTTTACTCCATCCAATTGTACTTTCCTTCTTCCTTCTATTGGCACCAAACTAAGACGTGATTACTCAGACTCATCATGGAGTTACAATTGCTCCATAACCATCATTCTACCTTCTTTATATCCAATAGTACTTCATCCCTTCATTTTCTTGGGGTATCCAACATATCGAGATAAAACTCATACTTATATTGTCCGAAATCCACTCCTTGGAATATCATAATTCTTTCTAGGGGTCAAGGGTCCTCACAGGGTACTACCACCCTTAAAATGCTCCAATCTTCCATAGACCATATTTCTCATATCCTCGAAAATGGTCAAAATCTTTCTTCATAGAGTAAAAACTCATAAAATCCAAATCAATACCAACGATGCTAACTTTATTGATTCTCCATCGATTACAATCTCTTGCTTTTCCATTACATGTCTCAACTCAACACTTCAATATAAAAGAATGTACCCCACTACTACTACTATACTTCTCACAGACTCAACTATTTATCACAAGTCTCCTCCTTAGGACAATCTCTGGCAAAGTGCCCTGCTTCATTTCAACGGAAACATATTACTTCTGACAAGTTTCCAGGTTTCCTTGTGATTATATAGCCTCCTTGGTTCCTTGGCTTCCTTTTTGGGCAATTGCTGAGGTAGTGCCCTGACTCCTTGCACCTATAACAAGTGATATGACTCAGATCCTTCCTGGAATCCAATCTACTTCTCTTTCTGGACTTTTCCGTTCCAATCAGGGCTTCTATTTCCTGTGGGTCATACTCTACTTCCTCCGTCGGGAATTCTACTAGATTCCCATTCATACAATTCTGGGAGATATGTCCTTCTTCTCCACATGAATAGCAAGACTTGGTGCAGGGTTTAATTGGGTCTTCTTCGGGTGTGTCCTCCACCTCTTCCTTCATCACAGGTTCTTCTAAAATTTCCACGAGGGCTCCTTTCATTGCTTCTTTCTTCTGCTGGATGGTTCTTTGACCATGGGGTAAATGTAACACTGAGCAGGGTAGTGGGTAGTCCTTTCACACAAGAAACAAGTGATCTGCCTAGTTGGGCATTCTTCAGCTGGGTGACTTCCTTCACAATTAGGGCATTCATCCTTGTGTTCTTTATTGTTGTGTCCTATTTCTCCACAAAGCTTGCATGCACAGGGTTTCTTCATATCCTTTCCGGAAGGCTTCAGTTTCTGGGACACAAACCGAGACATTAGCAAAGTCAACTTAAATTCTTCCCAAGTGGCTACTCCTTGCCATCCATTGGTCGTTTGGTACATCCTCCACCAAGGGGCAACACCTCTTTCAAATGAGAAGCATGCTGGATAAAATCCTTTCCGGCTATAGAGTTATTCTCCATGTGATCCTCCATGTTCTGAAACCATCCGTCCGTCTCCAATTGACTTATCGGTCCAGAAAATACAAGCTCATCTCCATTCATCCTCTAATGGGTCCATGGGTTCTGGGGTGGGATAAGAGAGATCGAGAGGGATGCACACAATACAAACAAAAGTTTCGAAAGGACATATTTTTATTTTGTGGCTGTCGGAAAAACATCAAACAAATGACAGCTCACAAACGTCGCATCTAACGTAAGTATATAACAGGGGTTTGGTCTTCTAAAGGTCAATAAATCTTCAAGGTCGTCAAACTCTTCAAGGCTTGTTCATGCCTCCAATGGCTTCTTCCGGTCATGCTTGTCTTTCTCAAGTTATTTTGCCAGGTCATCTCTATTGACGCGAAGTCTCTCATGGCGTCCTTCAATATTTCTGGAGTTGCGTTCCAAACTTCTGGTTTTCAACATCCTAGACTTGAACCATGATCCTACTGTCCTTCAGTTCCTGATGAATCTCCGGTATCTTGAGGTTTTGCTCCTCCAGCTTGGGTACTTCAGCTTCTGGGTCCTAAGTTCTCCACAAAATGCTTCCTTGTCAAATACGACTTCTTGAAGGTCCATTTTAAAATTTCTTCATGCAATACTCCAGATCCTGGGGATACACCGGCTAGGGTTAAAACTGCACCCTTTTCTGACAGATGCTCCATCAGCCTTATACCATCCAATCCTTCCATGCATCTGCATGCTTAACTCAGCATGGTGACAATTAGCATAAGCGGGCGATAACATCATGGATAGCCGTGTTTTTTCCCTTGTCATTTCCATGAGCTATCTCTCCATAGTTTGATATCTCCTGCCTTAGGGTTTTCCTTGATAGAACTTTAAGTTTTTTTAACTCTCCATGCTCCGGTCTTTCTCCGATACACCTTGATCTCAGTTATTGAAAACTTCCATAGTCTGCCAAGTTCAATAAGGGTAGCCCTCCTAGGTCATAAAAATCTGGGAATTCTTCAGAGCCTTCAAATTCTCCTAGTCTTCGGAGTCTTCAACTGTTGTAGTTTCCATTATTCAGATGCACGGTAAAATCCTCTTCATTCCGAAGTGATCTTAGTTGTCCGATATCTTGTACTCCTTGGAGCGGTCTCATCAGTCGAATCTTCGTGGTCAAAAAGGGAAAATGGGTATGGCCTCACTAAAAGGGAATATTTGAATAAGCTCAGAAGAGAAGAGAGGTAAAATATCTTTTGAAAAAGGTAAAGTTTTAGAGAAAAATCTTTCCTATGGGCTTGCCAGTTTCTAGGGGTCACGTCCTATAGTCAACATGTGCTCTAATACCATCTTGTAGCGACCCGACCTCAGACGGTCAAGTCTCTGTGCTTAAGTGTCATCCCTGGATCGGTATGCTGATACACACAATACACGAGGATTTATAACAGAGGTAAATCACACGTATAAAATAACATAAAATACTATTACCTCAATCCAAATAGCGGAAGTAACAACAAGGTCGTGGATTCCCATCAACACCAACGGCAAAGTTGAGTGTAGAAATCGTAACCCTAACGTATCACTTACTCATCGTAAGAATCCTGCAATATGAGACGTTGCAGCCACAAAGGGTCAGTACATTGAATGTACTGGCAAATTCACACCATAGGATAATGATGAATAATAGCTATCACTATGCATATTTGGCTGGTGGAAAAGCTCTATGGTTATAATGTTTTCGCGAAAAGCCAATTTTTCCCTACTGCAAAGGAATATATTTTATTTAACTACAAAGTTTGTTGAAAACATTGAGAATGGTAAACCCCATCTCAATCCCAATTAAAAAGTAATTAACAACCCAACAAAGTTAATTTAGAGTGATGAGATCAACATAATAATCCAAGAACCAGATACTCAAGATGTCCATAACCGGGGACACGACTAAACATGATTAGTTTGTACACTCTGCAGAGGTTTGCGCACTTTTCCCACAAGACTCGGTCTCCTCCGTTGGATTTCTCGCACTACATGATGTTTGAGAAACGGATGACCGAGACACAGTCTTTCAGAAGCGTTAGCACCTTATGATGGGTAGACAGTACCACCTACATCCCCTACGTCTGCTAGTCTACCACTTTAAGAGTTCACACGACTTAATGAACTATGCTAGAGCCCATAATAGCTTGTGGCTGCACACGGAAGTTTCTAGCATGAAAAATCTTATGATCCCTTTGAGCCTGGGTGGCAGTCCATAGGAGAATCACACGGTACCCCGGGATTTCCAAAAATACAGGCAATCACTGGATACCCCAGGTGCCTCAATCCACCCAGATGTGTATTTAAGTTGCCACCTTAAGTTGAACCATTAATTAACAATCTCACATCTGTCATGGATACACTCAAACCCAATCCACGTCTACAAGTATAGCATGGCAATAAGCATAACGTAATAGTAACTCCCAAGGTTTGAATGAAGGGCAATAGGTTCCTACCTCATCAACTACTTCCCAATACCCACATGTTATCAATCCTACTCATGCAATGTTCGAGGGTTGAAACTAATGCATAAAACTGGGTAATAAAGGGGAGTTGATCAAAGTGTGAACTTGCCTGTACTGTTGATGAAGATGATTCGCACTCAAAACTCTTGATAGTTCTACTCGTCACACTCTGGTCAATCTATCGTAAACAAGCAATAGTAACCACACATAAGCAATCACTCAAAAGATCGGAAAGAACGAAGAAACAATTTGGAAAACATCAAAACCAAGCAAATAACTCTTGCAAGATAAAACAATTTCTAACTATACCAAAATTATGTGAATTTGGCCTTATGAGAAAGTTTAGGTCAAGAGCTTCGATTTGCAAAAAGAATCAACTCAAACGGAGTCACGAAACTCAAATTATGATCAAACAAAGTTCAAATTCAAATCTGTTTGAAAACCAAATTTTAAACTTTCAAAAACATGTTTAAGTTGGATTACTGGATAGAGGGAATCATAACGAAGAAGTGGGCGTTGGTTTCGTCGGATTTGGACAAACGAGCGAAAAGCAGTGATCGTTTGAA
Organism: Triticum aestivum; assembly: GCF_018294505.1. Classification (NCBI taxonomy): domain Eukaryota; kingdom Viridiplantae; phylum Streptophyta; class Magnoliopsida; order Poales; family Poaceae; genus Triticum; species Triticum aestivum. Next base: position 413,583,688 of record NC_057808.1, on the reverse strand, counting down.
AATCAGGGACTAATCTATAAAGAAAATCATCACAGATAGGTCCCTGGCCGAAAATAAAAAGAAAAAGAAAAATCTTTCGAGCGAACGCTCGCTAACAGAAGCTAACGAATGAAAGCGTTCACTAACAGATCTAAACGAACGAACGTTCGCTATTTAACAAAACCAAAAAAAATAAACCGATCTAAACGAAACAGAAACCGAACTTTAATTAAATATAAACCGGGCGGCTTTTCTCGGGTTTTACTGGTTCGGGTGAGGGAAACCGGCGGCGGCGCCGGTGTTCTCCGGCGAGCGGGGCGAGGCGGCGGTGGCGCGGGGCTACGGCGAGCTGCGGGCGGCGGGGTGGTGCGGCAGCAGCGAGCGGCGGCGCGGCGGCGGCGGATCTGCGGGGTGCGGCCGGCGGCGAGATGCGGACGGCGGCGGCACGACAGCGGGGAGGAGACAGAGGGGGCGAGGGGCGTCGGGGTCGGCCTTAAAAGGGCGAGGGGAGGGGAGGTGGTGGCGTGGAGGAGGGGGCACGGGCGCCGTGGGTGCGGCGGACTCCGATGAGTCCCGCTGGTGCACGCGAGGAGGAAGGCGGCGGCGGGCTGGCGGGGCGGGGCCATGGCCTGTTGGGCCGGCCCAGTTCGGCGGCGGAGGAGAATTTTTTTTAAAACACAAACAACGAAAAACAAATAAACTAAAAGAAAGGACAAATAATATATAGCCATATAATATATCAAAATTTTCAGAAAACAATTTTCTACAACGTGAACATTTTTATAACTTTAAATAAAATCTACAAAAATTCGAAAAAAACAAACAATGGTACTGATTCAATAAAACCCACTAAAAATCATTTTAAAAATACCAAAATTATTTCAAATAAATTTTTCTCCAATTTTCTATTGTAGGGAATCATGTTACCCTATTTTCCGTATATTTTATTTTTGGAGAAAAATAATTTAAATAAAACCCAAATAGCTCCAAACTGAAAATAATTTCCAAAAGGATTTTATATTTGATCCTTTTAAACATCCAACTCATATTTCATATAATTTGAAGAAGTCATTTTATCTTCTCTCATGAAAATCATTGAGTTGCATGAAGTTTATGAATTGGAAATATTTTCTGAATGAAATTCAAATCTTTTCGAAACCCTTTTCATTTATTTAAATGGAAGAACTCATGTTATCTTCTCTCTAGGGTTTTGTATTTGAAAAGAATGTAAGTTCACGGAGATCACAAATGCAAAATGAAAGTTTCTGAAAGTCCTTTTATTTCCTCTCATTTAACTTCCAGAAGTCTCGAATTTCACTCACTTTCAGTCAATCAATCACACAACAATCAAACAATCAATCAAATCTATCTATTTAGTATAACATTCCAAAATTTAGAATTTTGGGATGTTACATATGAACTGGAGCTAGTGTCGTATCGCCCTGGGTAATGACTGTCACATGATGAATATCATCCAACAAATTACAGATCCAATGCCTACAAATTTATCTTATATTGTTTCTGCTAAGTTAATACTGCTATCGTTACTGTTGCATTTGCTACAAAATCACAGCTATCACTGTCACCATTACTATTGCTGCTGCTACTTCTATCAAAATTATCATACTACTTTGCTACTGATCACTTTGCTGCAGATAACTAATCTCTAGGTGTGGTTGAATTGCCAACTCAGCTGCAAATACTTACAAATATTCTTTGGCTCCCCTTGTGTCGAATCTATAAATTTTTTTGCGATCCCCTATACTTGTGGGTTATCACACACCACCAGTTTATTGATGGCGAAAACACTACTACTGATTTTCCTTATAACTTGGTTTTTAGCGAGAATACCCGAGATATTATTCCGTTGCCTGCACCTGCTTTGTTTGATCCTATTGCCAGGGGCAGATACAGGATTATGCCTGGGGACATTGTCGTATACCGGAATAACCTGGCTGCAGCACAGGAGGAGCCTCAGCAATGGGACCCTCAGGTGCCTGCTCCCCAGCACTTCAACATAGGACCTCATGGTTTCTTCGACTGGTGATTACCAAGTTAGTCCAAAAGCCTAAGCTTGGGGGAGTGCATATTTCCACCGACATTATTTCCATGTTCACACATTTCATTCCAGTTGTCGGTGTCCACACTCTTTCATTGTATTATCAATGTTAAATTTATTTTCTCGCTTTCTTCTTGTGTGTTTGAAAAACTTTGAGAAAATCCAAAAATATATTCCCTGCTTCTTTTCGGTTTTTCTTCCTAGATTAAATTGTTGTAGCACTAAGAAGAAAACCCAAAAAGATTTCCTTGTTCTTCTTTTGCTTGTTGGGAGCTTTCCCATGTAAATAGTTTTTCTCGTTTTTGCTTTTCCCTTTTATTTGCTTGTTTCAGAAAACCAAAAACTCCGGAAATACTTCACTGTGTTTCTCTGAACTTCTTTTCGTTTTATTGAGTCATACCGAGGAGAAGACCACGATGAAAATGTTGAGTGGCTCTCATATGCATTATTGTTTATCTAACAGAGAGCCCATATTACCTTGTCTTCTCCTGTTGAATAAAAATGTTTGCAGATTCCATCTTAGTCCACGACACTCTTGCATTATTATTATTTTCATATCATTCGGTCGTGCAAGTGAAAGGCAATAATGACGATATTTGATGAACTGGTCATGGCAGAGAGAAACGGGTATGAACTCGACTTGTTCTGCTTTTGTAAATATGTTTAACCTAGTATCCATGATTCAGCTTACACTGGTGCGCGTCGGTCCTAAACAAACGGTTTTTAACCCCTTTCCGCGACGGCCTTCGGAACCGTCGCCAAGTGAGTGTGTGCGATAGGGGGTCCTTCCAACACGACCCAGAAACCGTTCGGGATATGGAACAGTGATCCAGAGGCCTTCCAAAATGTAATCGTGTGCGATGCCGCACACACTAAATTCTTTCGCACGTGTGGTATCGGTTATTAAGCGTTTCTAATGAGGCAGTGAAACCATACGGTCTGTCGTAACGAACCGGTTGGGAAACAGTATGTAAGGCACACGGGCCAACATATGAACTGTGTGCGATTTGTGCCCTATCGCACACGAGTTTTCTGCGTAACCCGTCTGCCATGCTAGACTCCATCGCACACGTTTTCCAACAATTAACGTCTGCGATAATGTTCTATCACAAACGGTTCAGGAGCCCCTTCGCACACATACAAGTGCAGCAGACCGTTTGTAATTTGTTAGGTATCACCGACGATTGCCGCAAGATTGACGTGTGCTTTTCGTTTGGGATCCCACACGTTTCCTGAAAAAAATACGACTGGGATTGTATTTTGCATTGGGCACGGTTTACTCCCAATTCTCGTGTGCGATAATGCGATATCACAAACGGTTCTAGAGAACCTACGCACACGTAGTAGCGCTGCAAATCGTTTGCGATCTGTTGTGTATCACCGACGGTTCCGCTACGATTGACGTATGCTTTTCGATGTGGATCGCACACACTCATTTAGTTGAACCGTGTGCGGAGCAATTGCCAGGTTAAAATAAAAATATCCCATTTTGAATCGGCACGCAAAAAGAAAATTAGCCACAATATTCAATTGAACAAATAAACAAAAATATCCCATTTTGAATCGGCACACAAAAAGCAAATTCGCCACAATATTCAATTGAACAAATAGTGTCCACAGGAAGAACATTCATCAGATTTCGCAACAATTGCAATTGAACATATGGTAGCTAAATTCCAATTATTTGTCCACACATATATGGATTTCATAATTAATCATAGTTATAAGAAATACGAAGACCTCATTAGATGGAAAACAATGGATCCATGCGTTATATGTTTAGCGGCTAACTCTTACTCAATGTTTCAGGAGAACGCATGCTGAAATCTTCATTATCACTAGTAGGATTGATGTAGTGATCCAGGAAGAAGTCGCTGATAAATCTCCGAACCATCAGCAATTCACCAGCCGGGAGCGGTTCAGGGGTCCTCGGTTTTAAGATGAGCTGCAGTATTTTTAAGATCAGAATGTGCCATATGAGTGGAGTAGAAGATATTAATTAAGATAGACTTATTGGTACTATTTCGCGAGGATCGTCACAACTATCAGCAGATTTGCAGATGGAGATCATGTGTCTACAAACATAGTATCCACAAAGGTTGGTCCCTGCTCCTTGCTGAGGACACTGAAATTTTTTGTACAAAATTAGTCATGTATTTGTCCTGTTAGGAACAACCTAACCGGTGTTAGATGTATTATTTTTTTGTTTGGACAAAATAGAAAGAGATTTATTTAGAACCTTGAACATTTGACTCGCGTAAGGAAAGGTATTTGCAGGCTGTTGGATAAATTTTCCGAAAAAATGGATTTCGGTGTGTTACCGGAGAAACGATCTCGTGCTGCAGAGGTAGTTTCCTCTTGAACAGGTTCCCTGTTTTAGTTTCCTACAATGCGAGCACACTGCAAATGATGACGAATTTTGACAACATCAATTATTGAACCAGATATGAATGCAAATTAATTTCAACATCATAGAAGTCAATACCTATCCAAGAATTTCTGAAGATGCGTCAGATCCTGAGTGTTTGTTGACTCTCTGGGAGAATCGATGTAGTAAATTGTGTTCTTGTTTGGAACAATGAATACCAATATCCAGTGATTGTTACATATTAATAAAGGCATCAACTTATGAATGATGTCAAAATCTGAAAGACAATCAGTGTATGCGTGGTTGTTTACTTGACTTACCGTTCATGATATGGCCATAGAAATGATTCTGCATGGGACGTGTTTTCGAAGATACGGACGACCGTGTTAACGGCCCAGTCCCGTCGGTCCTTTTCGTGTAATGTTGTGCCATTTGCTAATGCAGGATCTATGAAATACACACTCTCACTTTGTCTTCTCTGCGCGTTCAATCCCCTGAGAGGAATAAAAAGCAGTTAGCTGTTTATCATTTACAGCCTTGTATGGAGAAGTTGATCAGAGTTTGTTAAGCACTTACAAAATCACGCATCTAACAAGAGTGGCATCAAGCTCGTTGAAGTTGAAGAAGAGATGTAGGTCCTCGAAACTCACGATGATGGAACCAGCATCGTGTCGGAAATGATCTTTGTTGTAGTGGACTAGCAAATGGTGATGACCTTCTGACATTTGATCCATGCAATATTCATGTAACTCGCGGAAAATGGAGCTGCAGTCATCAAAGTATTCGCCAACAAGAAATGGCTGGCCATGGACGTAATTGTGAGCTTCAAGTACGCCTGCTTTATTTTTAGCAAGCAACAAACGTACTTGTTCATCACCCATGGCGGCGGAAATAATATTACTCCCCGATTCGAACAAGCTGCTGTTAATTTGGTTCTGGGCGATGAGTGCTTTAAGTAAGAGGCAATCGTTCTCTTTCCTCTTCACTCTCCCGTTGCGCTTCCTTGTGGTCGTGGGTGTAGCCTTTTTGGCCACTTCCTTCTTGGTACTTGAAGCATTTCTAGCAGAACGTCTGGTTGCCTGCACGGTAGACTGCTGAGCAGACGGTGAAGCTTGGACGGACTGCTTAGCAGACGGTTTATCTATGCCGGACCGCTGAGCTGGCGGTGCTGCTGTGACGGACTGCTGGGCTGTAGGAGCAGAGGCATCGGACTGCTGACCATGCGTTGAAACTATGTCGGGTTTCTGCGAAGCTGGTGCCAACTTGTCAGTGTGCTGAGGAGGCCGTGCTAACGCGTTGGTTTGCTGAGCAGGAAGTGCTGACGCATTGGTATGCTGATCACGCACCTGTGGACCGACGGACTGATGAGAAGTCGGTTCTGGACCTACAGACTGCTTAGCAGGCGGTTCTGAAGCATCAGACTGCTTATGACACTAGTAGAAAACGGGGCAAAGGTCACAGGGCAGTTTTCACATTAGCCCCGGTTCAGTCACGAACCGGGACCCATGGGGGCATGCGTCCCGGTTCGTGAGCCCAGGGGGCCGGCCCGGGCCTCGTGGGCATTGGTCCCGGTTCGTATGGAACCATTTGTCCCGGTTCTATTTTTTCTTCTTCTCCTCTATTCCTTTCTTCTTCTCCTCTTTTTTTTCTTCTTTTTTTCCTTCTTTTTTTTTTCTTCAATCCTCTCCTCTATTCCTTTCTTCTTCTCTCCTCTTTTTATTTCTTCTTCGTTTTCTTATGTTTTATCGGGTCTGTCGTCGTTGATATATACCCCTCCCGATAACTTCAACACGAGGGGGGATAACTTCAACACGAGGGGGGGTCGATATACCCCCTCCCCGATAACATTATTTTCCCGTGTATATATGTCGTCGTTGTCGATATAACCCCCTCCTGATAACTTCAACACGTGGGGGGTGTCGATATACCCCCTCCCCGATAACATTATTTTCCCGTGTATGTATGTTGTCGTTGTCGATATTACCCCCTCCCGATAACTTCAACACGAGGGGGGATAACGTCAACACGAGGGGGGGTCGATATACCCCCTCCTCGATAACATTATTTCCCCGTGTATGTATGTCGTCGTTGTCGATATCAAACCCCCTCCCGATAACTTCAACACGTGGGGGGGTCATATATACCCCCTCCCCGATAACATTATTTTCCCATGTATGTATGTCATCGTTGTCGATATATACAACTCCCTCCCAGATAACTTCGACATGATGGACGGTCGATATGTATACCCCCTCTCGACCGTGATAACTAATACCACGGGAGCACCCCCCGGCCCTCTCGCTCGACCAAAACTCTCGAGGACACCCAAACCTTAGAAAAAAATGATGTCGGTCTCCTACCCCCTCCCGCCGCGCCCCTACCCTTGAAGCGTGGCCTAGGCCACCCCAAACCCGGAATAAGCTAGGTCTACGTTTGCACTAATATATCCACCTGCTGTCATGTTTGTGTAATAATTGCCATGTTGTAATATTTGCAGAAACAATGGAGCACGGACGAGATGAGCAAGCAGAAGAGGTGTTGGGGGACATAATCTTAGCCGGAGGTGATATCTTGTCGTATCTTAACGACAATGATGGTCTGGAAGAACAGGGTGAAGAAGCAGGCTGCGGTGATCGAAGAGTGGAGGAGGAAAGACATGATTATGATGGCTCCGGTGACCCAATGCTGGTGCAAGAAGGAGCCCGTGGTGACGGCTCCGGTGACCGAACAGAGTCCGGCCAGGTAAATATATTAGTTAAGCCTGTGCTGGCTAGCTAATTGATGCATTCATTGTTTTGGTATGTACACATATTAATTAACACTCGTCTTTCTTCTTTTTTCTAGCCCTCCGGATCGAGCACAACTGCGGTAAAGAGACGAGGCCCGAAGAGAAAGTTGCGCTCGGTTGAAAGGTTTGAGATCACAGCAATCGCGCGCGACGGCCAACCGATTGAACCTATCCGGACAAAGGATGCTTTTGCTGCTCAGTGCGGGGTTCTAGTTAGGGACAAGATCCCGATCAGCATCCACCAATGGTATAAGCCTAAGAAGGAAGACCCTGAGGTGTCTTATGTCAATGATATGCAGAAAGATGATCTTTGGACTGAGCTGAAGGCAAATTTCACCCTACCGCCAGAGGAGGATCCGGAGAAGCCAGTTAAAGAGCAATTAATCAAGTCTTATGCTCTTAAGAAGATGGCAGACCTATTCAGGAGGTGGAAGAATGAGCTGAAAACGTTTGTCGACAAAGAAGAGACACCTGAATTCATCGGCCGGTATGAGAAGATCAGAGATCGTTGGCCCGCATTTGTGGCCCACAAGACATCGGAAAAGAGTAAGAAGATGTCAGCGACAAACAAGATGAATGCTGCAAAGAAGAAGCTTCACCATCGCATGGGGTCAGGTGGCTACCTCAAAGCCCGGCCTAAGTGGGCCAAGTCTGAGAGGGGTCTGCTTGATAAAGGGATCGAACCACAGACAATGAACTGGCCAGACCGTTGCCGGACTTGGTTCTTCGGGGCTGGCGGAACCTTGGACCATGTATCAGGGAGGTGTCGTTGGACGGACGAGCAACTTGCAATACCCGTCAAGAAGATTCAGCACTATATCGATGCAGCGCAGCAAGGGACGTTCGTTCCAGACAGAGAGAACGACGAGCTCACAATGGCCCTCGGGAATCCTGAGCACCCTGGACGGACACGAGGCACGCCAGGCTCCGTTCCGTGGAAGGCTGGTTTTCCGGACGCGGGCGGTTACAAAACCCAGGGGAGGAGGAAAAAAGTAGAGCAGATCCAAATTCAGCGTCTGCACGAAAGGGTTCAAGTGCTAGAGGAACGAGACAGCAATAGAGATGCCGAAACTGCCCCCGAAGCTACACCGCCATCTCAGCGTAGAAGCAGCGTGGCTTCCACCGAGCTGCCTCAGCTGGAGCATGCGGCTACTCCTAGCTACCCCGTGGATGCTATCACGGAGTCTCAACATTGCCACCTTATGGCGGAATGGCAGAACTTGAAAGTCAAGGCCGCTGTTGGCTCTGTTTTACCTACTGAACCCGACGCAACCTACCACTGCAGGCCGATTCCTGAAGGATATGCTAGGGTGATGGTGGATGAAATAACGGAGGGATTTGAGGACCTCCAGCTTGACCACCCTACCGGTGAAGGGGAGACTCGGCTGGGTTTAGCTCTGAAGACTCCATGCCTATGGCGGAAGGAGCTCATCAAGCTTCCAAACTGGACGGCTCCAGCGAGTAAGGGCACTCAGCCTCCTCCTCCGCCTCCTCCTCCGGCAAGTGATCAGGGCACTCAGCCTCCTTCTCCGGCGCGTGGCGGCACTCCGCCTCCTTCTCCGCCAGCGCCGGCGCGCCAGAGCAGCCAGCCTCCTCCTTCTCCGCCTCGTCAGCAAGGGCGGAAGAGACCCGCCGCTGCTGCGGCTGCTCCGGCGCGTCGTAGTCCTTCTCCACCGCCTCGTAAGCAAGGAAAGAAGACAGCCGCAGCCGCTCCGTCTGCTCTGCCGGCGTGTAGCAGTACAGCTGCCAGAGGCGGGAGGCAATACAGATTCGGTCCTTCTCTGAAGACTCCAGAGAAGTTACCATATGAGAGGACCGAGGAGGAGAACGCGAAGATCGTGCGAGCCGAAGTGAAGAACTTCTTTGAAGGGGACAAAGCAAAGAAACATCCACCTCCGGAGGAGAAGGTGGATCCGGTGAAAGCAAAGCGCACTCTGGCTGCCCTGACAAAACCACCAAAGTCTCCGCCAAAAGGCAACTATGAGCGCGTTCTTGCAAAGGCATATGCCGAAGCGGAGCGGTCGAGAAGTACTGTCAGTGATAAAAGGATGAAAGAACAACGAGCTGGGAAAAAAATTGCCCAGCTCGGCGAACAAGAGAACCAATCGTGCCCCCCGCTCAAGGTGTCAAAAGACATCGTCGCTAATGATCCGGGTATGGTGCCCGGTTATACCGATCTTGGAGATTACCTGCCCGACGATGTACATTATGAAATCATGGAGGTGGACGAACACAAATACCATTACGGGAAGCCTCGCGTCAAAGATGTCAAATCTCTAAGCACGATGATGCGAAGACTACATGATTAGTACATGAAAACCTGTAGAGAGTCTGATGGGATGAGTACTTTAACGCTGAGAGTTAAACCGGAGCATGACCTCGTTGGAATTGAACTGCTGAATGTTCCATTTGAGGATTTCTTCCAGTTTTACAATCTAATGTCCCTTGATAAAACAACGATCACTTGCTACTGTCTGTAAGTAGTACTACTTCTGTCATTAAGTCTCTCTATATAGGTCAGCTCTTTCATTGCATGTATTTATACTTATCCTCACTATATTATGCAGATTGAAGATCGCCGAATTGAAGAAAAGACAAATCGGTGATATTGGGTTCATTAACACAAATCTCATAGATGCAACTTAGGTTAAATTTCATGCCAAAGAAGCCGAGGCCAACTTGCTACAATCGTTGGTAATAAATCAAAACAAAGATATAATACTCTTTCCTTACAACTTCAAGTGAGTGTTACTGTCTTCTGCATATTCGGTTTCCCTTTATTAGTCCAGGTTATGGTAATGTAATTGATGACTTATGCATGCATGCGCAGCTTCCACTATATTCTCCTAGAGATTAAGCTTGAGCCGGGAGTAGTAACCGTCTTAGACTCGAGATGAAAAGATCCCCAGGACTATGCGAACATGACTCAAATGCTCCAGAAGTAAGTTAAATCGATCATTATCCACCATATCAGCAACTTTGTTCATTTCCTGATATCAAGTAATTGTTTTCTTTGCCTGGCAGGGTTTGGAGAAAATTCACCTCAAAAGCCCCGGGACTGCTGAACCAGCTGCAATTTAGACACCCAAAAGTAAGTACTATAGTAGCATGTTCCGCGCATCTCCTAGTGATTCAAGCGCTAGTTTGATCAATACCATTTAGCATGCTTGCTTATCAGTTTGATTGACCTCTATTTCTTGTAAAGTGGTTGTGGCAGCAACCCGGGAATAATTACTGTGGATACTACATTTGCGAGTCCATCCGCTACAGTACCTGTGAGCGGGGCTACACTGAAGAACAATATGAAGTGCGTAAGCAATAATATCCACAATTTTATTTTATTACCATCATTTGTGTTGAGTTTCATTTATTCATATATATATGTATTGACCCCCTTCTTCAAATTAGATTTTTCGGAAGCGGGATGAACTCCTAGCACCAGCTCGTATGCGAGGAATTCAAGAGGAATTGGCGGCATTCTTCCTTGACCACGTGATCGCTGAAAACGGAGAATACTATGTGGACCCTGTGTTCCTACAATATAATTAGGAGATTGTATTGTAAGAGATAATTATTGTATATATGTAGCCGGTAGTGTCGGATAGATATACGAGAACTTGTTGTTCGACCAATATCTCGGAGAAGGAGAGGTGGTCGATATCACTTCTCTCTTTTTGCATATATATATGTTCATGACAATCTTCTGTTTCCTTCATTTGATTACTAGCTAGCGTGTCTACTCCTCTCCATACGTATATAGTATGTAGCGTCGACAAAGCACGGAGATAAGAGAGGACACTTCTCTCTATTAATTAGCTAGCTAACACAATATATGAAACACCTAAATTAACCCCCCAAAACCCCTAAACCACCCCCTTTCAAAAAAAAACAAAAACCTCAGCTCCTGCCAGGTGCTGACGCGTGGATGCCTATTGGTCCCGGTTGGTGGCACCAACCGGGACCAAAGGCCCTCCTGCCTGGGCTCCCCCCACCGGCCACGTGGACGGCGTTTAGTCCCGGTTCGTGTAAGAACCGGGACTAAAGGGCTAGGGCATTAGTAACGACCCTTTAGTCCCGGTTCCCGAACCGGGACTAAAGGCCCTTATGAACCGGGGTAAAAGCCCCTTTTCCTACTAGTGTGAGTCTGTTCCACTAGGTTGGTCTGCTCAGCATGTGCTGCAGCTGGGTCCCCCCCCCCCCCCGCTGCTTCAGCGGCCAGCATCTGAACCGGTCGTGCGTCATCAGCAGTTGTAGGCCTTGCCACTGGCTGCTTTGGGGCGGAGGATGACATGGCCTGTATGCCACAAAGTCGGTCCGGCTGATCACTGGTTGATACATCAGCCCGCGAGAGCTGCTCTGGCAAGGAGAGCGTCACCGGTTGAGGGGCGACAGTGGTTGCTCTTGGCGGGGCTTCAGGAATCTCAACTACGAACTCTATTTCCTTTCGTGGCCACTGGAGGTGATGTAACAGTGTTTCTCCCAAGGTCCTTTGCTCATCGAAGTCTCCGAGGACATTCTTTAGGGCAAATTCATTGAATCCAGGCTTTACTTCAGTCACGTAGCACTTCACAGAGCCCGGCTTCAATGGCACATTGTCCAAGAAGAGGCCATCCTCCAAGAAGGGTGGGCAAACCCAGGTTGTTGCACATTTTAATGTACCTTCATAATGTGTAAGCACGCCCTTCAGTCTGTCTTTCATTCCAGATAGATCAGATATAGCATCATCACGAGCAGCTGCAGTCTCAGTGTCACTGGGATCAGCTGATGCACAGCTACTCTTGTGCAGTGTTGTCGCGCAATAAGCAGCAGCATCCATGCCCGCCTCCCCTCCCATCTGCTGGCTATCTATTAGTGTTAGAATCTTCTGCATCACCATTGACTCCTCAACATCCTTTCGAACAGCCGGATAAATCTCCTTCTTCAACTCTCCAAACAATGCATTCTGCTTCATTTCACTCCTCGCTTTTTTCATGCTGAGCCTCTCTTCTTTGCTGAGTGTGAAAGCCCTCTTGTGCGGGACATTAACACCTATACCCCTTGCATGGCCACGGGGATCTTTTGTGTCCAGAGCAATGGAAATAATGTCACATGGCCCTGAGTTCCTGTAGAACCTTCCAGGGATCTTGGAAGCCTCTACCATCACTTCATACAGTTTGGCGTCACGTGCGTTTTCAAAGTAATAAGTTCCATCATCACGCCTGTTTGCACGTGCCCGCAAGTAGTCTCTTGCGCGTTCGCCCTTGATTTCCCTCAAGGCCGGATTCCCACCCGCCGCTACTGCTTCTTTGTCCTCCTGTTCCCATATCAGTTTCATGCGGTAGAATTCTGCCACACCCATACGGTGGGGGTGTATGTTCTTCTTCTGAAGTTCCGATTGCTTGAAACTCTTTGCAGCAAACTCTAGAGTTGCCCCGACCCTTTTGAATTCTGCCCAGTCTGCCTTTGTAATTTGGGGGTATGCGGGGATTGGGTCCTTGCCTTCACTCAAGTACTTCTTGTACAGCACGTGCTTCCAGTTTCTCCAAGCATCCATAGCCTTCTTCAGTGCAGCGTGTTCCACCTACATTCTCCACTGCTCCGGAACGTTGAAGTGATCCATGATCTCCCGAACTGTCCTTCGCCGTGCGTTCCGAAACCCCGGCAGATTAATGTTGAGCCTTGCCAGGACAACAAATCCACACACACTCCTGAACCTCATGCGTGCTTTATCTGGTTTAGTTAGAGCCCAGGACTTTAAAATCAATCTCGGTTACTTCATATACACCTTTAGGCTGGTGTGTGGGCTTCCTTGGAGCGTTCCTCCGTTTCCTGACCGGAAGGGTAATTGCTGCAGCTCTATCCCGTTCAAGACTACTTGATCCCTCACAATCTACTGAAGACCTAGGGCTGTCCGAATCAGATGAAGATACATGGCCTGAATGAGTGTTGTCGCTGCTACTCGGCATCTACAGAGAAAACATGCGAAACTCAGAAAAGGAGGATAAGCATAAAACTAACAACTTGGTATCAAGCTTCCTAAACATGCCATGCAATAATTTAGAAAATGTACGGCTAACTTGTTAAGTTTGTGTGACTCGGGTGCCCGCGATCTGTAAATAGGCAATAACTTATTGGAACAAATACTGCTTATATGTAGTAAGGAAGGTAGATAATGAACATATATACACTCTCCGTTATTTTATAGCCAATTTGGGAGCATACGGAACGAAATTGGAAGAGGGATTGCGAGGAAATATGCCTCACCGCGATGGAGAGCAGTAACTAATTAACAGGCTTCTTAATGCATACCCGGTCGGACCACAGGAGAGGCGAGGGTTACTGCATCGATATGCTCGAGGGTGGCTGGCGAGCAAACGAAAACGGCGAGGCGTGGGCCGCCACGTGTTGCGAACGGCAGTGGAGGTAGGCTTGACGCTGAAGAGCGGGCACACGGCCGGGGTGAGCACGGCGGCGCCGGAGAGGGTTCTGTTGTGGATCTGGGGGAGGGGGAGCTAGCGAAGGAGATTGGGTGGACTAGTTGAGTGAAACGCGGGCGGACGGTGGGGTTGTTGGCGGCCTAGGTGAAAAGGGTGAAAAATATCCCCGGTCGCCGCGTGCGCGGAAAGGCCTATGCAAACGGTTGCCTCCAAGTGCTTGTGTGCACAAACAGAATAATTTCGTTTGAAATAAAGATGTACTAATTTTGAAATGAAGACGTGAGTTCATCGTTTCGCCTCTAAATTTTTCGCACATAAACGAATCACAATTTTACCACGGGTTTGAATTGCTGGCGCATTTTAGGTCTTGTGTGCTATATGTAAGCCATTTTTTGGCATTTACCGTGCATGTTGGAATATAAATCAATTCCTAGACGGACTGCATTTCCTGTCGAAAGGGATGAGGATTGCCGTTCGATCTGGGAGCATGGAACGGTGCAGACGTACGATCCGTGGGGTTTGGGTTCTGGTCAATCAGAACGCACGACTCAGATCGCGCGCGCAGCGAGGGGGGCATCGGCCACGGTATGTGCTATTTGAAAACATTTTTTGGGAGGGGCTATTTGAAAACACGTACATGTGTCGTCGAAAGGGATGAGGATCACCGTTTGATCAAGGAGAATCCAACGGTGCAGACGTTCGATCTGTGGGGTTTCGGTTCTGGCCAATTAGAACGCACGACTCAGATCGCGCGCGTGGCAGAGGGGTGGGGGCGTGCATCGGCCACGGTTTAGTGGACACACGGCTTTCGTGAGTGAACCGTGTGCTCTTTGAAAACATTAACATTACCTAACATCATATTTTTGTTCGCATGAAAACATGAGTTCATCGTTTCGCCTCCAATTTTTTTCCACGGCAAGAAATCATGAGTATAGTGGAGAGTGTCATATACTAGTATCATGAATATATAGTACATATGATACTACCTTTAATTAATTATAGCGCACAGTATAATACATAGGGTATAGTATCATATATAGATCATATTTATTGCCATGCATGACACAAATTAGGATCGCATTTAACATGATACGGTATCTACCTACTATATGTTACTCTAACCCTCTTTATATATATTAAATTATTTACCACATCAACATACTTGCTATTTCCGAGTGCATGACATCGTCGGCTATGATACCACCACTATGGCCAGTCTTATATAGTGGGGAGTATCATATACTATATATATATATATAGTATCATGCATATGATACTAGTGTATGATACTACGTACGTACCTTCGTAGTGCATATATAGTATCATAGAGTAGTACTAGCTCCCGCTGTAAACTAATATAAGAGCGTTTAGATTAGTAAATAGTGACCTAAATGCTCTTATATTAGTTTACGGAGGGAGTATATATATCATAGATGACCGTATTTATGAATTGAGCCCTATAAGGCTGGTTGTAATGGGGAGTATTATATATATATATATATATATATATATATATATATATATATATATATATATATATATATATATGATAGTGTATCATGCATGCATATATATGATAGTGTAGCTAGGATACTACTTGTGTAATGCATAGTATCATAAGTTAACATCTTAGGTTGCCTTACTAATTCTCATGCATCACACAAAATAGTAGTACAACATTTAATATGACACGGTATCATGATATGATACCACATCCTCTCTTGTGTGCCACATCATCCAGAAAGTCTAGTTGGCATGCATGATACCGCTTATGATAATACCATTACAACCATCCTAAACGGAAAGGAGGGAGTATGAGACTAGCCACAATGGAGAGTAGTCACTACAAAAAAAATACACTTCTGTGATGATACATGTTTGTCACAGTAGGTCGCGCTTTTTGTCATGCATGTACATCCATGACAAATTTATGACAGAATCAAGATAGTCATACCTGTGCTATCGTAGAAGTGTTCCATGACATTACCAAAATTATCATCACGGAAGTGTCCACTTCCATGACGATAAATCGCGCGTCACAGAAGTGCTTTCGTCAAGGGTGACCGACACGTGGCATCCACCGTAACGGAACGCCGTTAAGCTATCGGGTCGGGTTTTGGATCCGATAACCCGTTAACAGCCCCGACCAATGGGGATTTTCCACGTGTAAAATCATCATTGGCTGGAGGAAACACGTGTCGGCTCACCGTTGGGACAGATGTCATCCGCTCATTGGACCGAAGGCGCCTATGATACGGCGACACGTGGCACGGCCCAACAGAGGCCCATTCCTGTGAAAAGGCCGGCCCGTTTGACTTGGTCAAAAGGTGGCGGGCCGGCCCACGGAAAGCCTGTTAACGGCCTGTTCGCATATAGCCCATTTACAGCCCGCTAACCCAGGGCCCGTTACGCCCTATCCGAATTAGGCCCAGTAGCGTCATCTGGGCCGTCCAATATGATTCAGCCCGTTTTAACTTCCGGCCCATGTGTGGCCCATGACTTCTTTCGGCCCATATGAGGACCTTTGTAACTCTTGGCCCATTAACGGCCCGTGGTGAAACTGGCCCGTAATGAACAGTGTATCACTTTATACCCATTAACGGCCCGTTATTCCATTGGGCCGTTTCCAGCCCAAGTTATCTTTCGGCCTTCTCAGGGCCCATTGATTCTTGGGCTCATTTGCAGCATTCGGTTACATACGGCCCGTTACTGTCATTTTCTGCTTGTGGGCCAAATTCAGCCCGTCGTTACAGTCGGCCCGTTTGCGGACCGTTAATACGTTGGGCCGTTTTCATGTCAAAAAAACCCGTTGGGCTGTTTTCATAGAGTTATCAAATACGGCCTATTAACGGCCCGTTATGGTCCACGAATAGTACGGCCCATGATTGGCGAAATGATGATACGCCCCGTAGAAGGCCCATGGATCCTACGGCCCGTATGAGGCCCATGGATAGTACGGCCCGTAGAAGGCCCATGGATCGTACGGCCCGTAGAAGGCCCATGGACCCTACGGCCCGTAGAAGGCCCATGGACCCTAAGGCCCGTATAGAAGGCCGATGGATCCTACGGCCGGACGAAGGCCCATGGATCATACGGCCTGCAGGAGGCCCATGGTTACAACAGTCCGTGTGTTGCCACGATTATTTTGGCCTAGTTACCAAAAATAGGCTATTGTGGCCACTAGAAAAAAACAGAAAAAGAACTGCAGTGACTACAAGCAAACAACTAAACAAGACAATAAGGAAATAAATAAGCAAGCAATTAACGCTAGCCTATTACCGCTATTACACATATTACATCCACTGGGCATCAAAGTTCGCCACCAGTGCAAATATAGGGAACAAAGCAGCACATTACATACACTGGCCGTCAAAATTGGCCACCAGTGCAAATAAACGCGGCAGCAAAACAAGAGCATAACTGAAACAACTTCAGAAGAGCTCAAGAAACGTTATCCTGGGTATCCACCATGCTGGCAATAAGCTTAGCAAGCTGATTAGCTTTGTCCTGTTTGGCGCTAAAATCCTCCAACGCTTGCTGTTGCACCAGAAAGTATGCATCTGAATGCTCCAGGGACTTCCGCAGTCCTTCCGCTTCTTGTCGCAGCACAGCTGATCGATGTCTTTCAGCTTGTAGTTGAGACTCAAGAAACCGAACTGATTCAGACAGTGAGTTTGAATAGCTTGTGCAAGCGGTAGTGGCCAGTAACTCGAACACTAAACCAAGACAGGACTTTGGGGTTGTCTCGCTGTCTTCAAGATAGTCTTCCTTAGCTGTTTTATCAGCTTTGTTGGAGACCAACAAGGATGTGTCACTATCCTGAACCTTATCTGCATTACTTCCTTTACCATTGCTTAATAAGGCACTCTTCCCCAATATTCTGTCAGCATTCTAAAAGAAGAAACAAGCAGACACATAACAAGTTTAGCATGTACTAGTATATGAAACTCATTTCGGTGAACCAGTTCATTAGTAAGGTGGACAGGATTAAACTACCAAGTCTTCTATTGCCAAGTACTAGTACATAATAAAAGCATCAAACAAACATATATCTATGTCCTATGGTCACTGCATTGTCTTGCCAAATCAAAATAGAGACACGGTTCAAATCATATCAGTTCAAGACAAAGCAGCAGTGAAAGAATACAAAGCGTGGGAAACTACACGGCACAACAAGATTTCAGATGGGTACCACGGGTCTACATGTACAACAACACTATTGGCTCTGTTGTGATGCTAGTAATGTGCATGATATGAAAGTCAACTGTATACACAATTGAAATTGAAATCAACAGAGCTATTGATAAGAGCAAACCTGTTAAAGAAACATGCGTGAACATACCTGCTGTGCCATTGGAGTTTCGATTGGATCCTTCAATTTAAAAATAAGTTTGTATGAGTAAATACAGTGATACAAGAGCAAAGCAATCATAGTTAAAAAAGGCGCGCCTAAGCGAGCGCTTAAGCGTGCCTAGGCTCTAGGCGTTGGCAAAACGCATTGCGCATAACTACGCATAATCTGTGCATAACTGCGCATAAGCATGCGCTTTGGTCAATAAAGCGCAAGGCGGTGGCAAAACGCACAATTAACGCCCAGCGCTTTTTTGAACTATGATAGCAATGGAATCTTAAATTAGAACAGTTGTTCTTCAGGTTTAGGCACTTGTTCTACATGAACAGAGTACAGTAAGACGCAAGAATATAATACTTAAAAATAGAAAATGAGCTCATAGACCTTACCACATTCTTGGTTTGGGACCGGTACAGAACAAGGCGTTCCCAGTCATCGTCCAGTAAATGTGTCTCAGGAGAACGTAAGGGAATTTGATGAGTTTCTTTGCCGGTGAAGTACGTTTTCTTTAGGTAATTCCGATACTGCCCAAGCATTCTTGAAGATAGCAGAGGTATTAGCACAGGTTACCTCATCCTGAGTTTCCAAATCGGTCCTTCTCTATAGAGAAAAATGGGAAAATTTGCTGTATTGTAACCATCATGGAGGTAGGATGTATGGGACGAAGCAAAGTAATTGCCATGTACAACATTACTTACACATAACTCCTGGACAAACACCTGCAACTGGCATTTTCCTTCATCTTCGTTATAATATTTCCAAGATGGGAAGATACGCACATATGATTTAACAACATCAAATGCGATAGATGCTAAACTATGACTAGCTGGTTGTGCTTCCTCCACAGGAATAGGCGTACTAACTGGTGGAGTTGGGGTTCGCCGTGATAGTACTGGCCCTTTGGGCACTGGAGCTGCCTTACTGACTGCTCTTGTTTGGGAGCTCTGTGGTGGAGATGGTACTGTGTCAACAGGAACTGGGTTACTATCGGCTGGGGTTGGGGTTAGATTGGGTGAAGCTGGTTCTCTTTCCATCGCAGTAGGGGTACAATCTGCGAGAGTTTGGGTTATGTGTGGTAGGGCTGGTTCTTGTGCATGTACAACCGGGGTGCTATCTCCACCAAGAGGTAGCACTGTTTTATTTGAAGACCGTGTTTTTAGTCCGCTAGATACTGGCATCACCCGCTCCAATTCAAATGGCTGATAAACAGGAAACATAGTTGAATGTACAGACATTGTATGAGAGACAGATGCAATAGATAGTGTGGAAAAAAGAGGGCATGAAATAGTTGACATGTATATTGTTTAACTAAAACGGATAGAATGACATAATTTCACATATATGATGTCTATCTAAACTGGATAACATAGCATAACATAATTCAAAGATATGATGAATAACTAAACAGGATCGCATGACATAATTCACCTACATGTTATCTAAGTAATCAGGATCGCATCATTTAATTCACATATGTGATTTGTATGCTAAACAGAGGGCATTCGATATGATGTCTGAACTAAGAATATGGTGTTGAATATTGTGTATATGATGTCTAAACTATGCAATGCAAGACACCGTATGCATGATATGAGCAGTATAACCGTGCCAAGTTAGAGCATACACCTCAGTGGGGGAATAGGAGTGGTCATCTGTCTCTCAATCCATCTCTGAGGAGGTATCGGGACCCAACAAGAGATCTGCTTCGACAGGTAGCACTGTCTGCTCTGAAGGCCTTGTTTTCACTCCAGATTTTTCCATCTCCCACCCAAATGGCTGATTCACAGGAAGAGTAGTTTAATGTACAAACATTGTCGACAAATGGAAATGTAATAAAGAAAAGGATGGGCAAGATATCATTCAAATATATGATGCCTGGTTAAACAGGATGGCATTGCACATTTCACATATATTATGGCTGGCTAAAAGACATGAGACTGCATAATTCCCATATATGATATAGAAACTAAACTGGTGGCATTACAGAACATGTCTAAACTAAGCAGATGACATATATGATGCCAAAAGTAGGCACTGCAAGGCAACATATGCATGATATGACTAACATCTTCATGCCAAGGTAGAGAAAATACCTTGGGGGGTAAATAGGAGTGGTCAGCGGCGTCCGAATCCGCCTCAGAACAGATATCTTCCTCTGGATTATAATCTGGAGAGGGGTGGGGAGGGTTTGCCATTGAACCCACCATGGAGCGATGTCTGCATGACATTGTATTGCCGCACAAAACACTTCTCTTTTTCTCTACATGTTCAGCATGACTGTGTACAATATCTGACATGTATACGAAAAAAATATGGTGAGATTATGTAAGGAGAGCATGCAGAAATTTAGAGTGATGGTAACAACCAGTGGATCGACGTTTTTTCGTTGAACCAAAATAGCCCTAATGGATCGACGTGAATGTATAGTAATAAGTGATGCAACAAGTGTACAACCTCTTTGCCGTAGCCGTGTCGACCTCAGCATCATTGGGTTGGTCGCTGAAGCAGTTGAGGCAGAGGTGGCTGTCGGAGGTGTGGAGGAAGATCTGAGGAATCTGTAGACGGCATCCAGGGCACTGCTCTGTTGTGATGGATCGTTCTGTCGTTGGAGCAGCTCCGGTGAGCTGTAAGACGTCAAGGCTGAAGCAGCACAAGACAGACATCGTCAATCTCAAGTGGGATTCTAATAGCATCTCCAATAGATGATGTAAAATGGATGTAAAATTAACATCAGCAAAAACCACCTGACTACAACAGATGACGTAAAAACTATTGACTCTGAACTTAACTGTCGAAACTGAAATTTACTGTGGAATCTGAATGCTACTGTCGAAACTGAACGCAATGGTAATAGAGAGGCACTTGACATGTAGTATAGGGAGGGCCTGCAGTTCATCTTCAACCTGCACCCCCCTGAGCCGCCAGCCACCACCCGCCGAACCGCCGGCCCCAGCGCCGCCTCGCCGCCCCGAAACAACTCGCCACCGCCGCCTCGGCCAGCCCTCTAGGCCCCCCGCCCCCACCCTGAACCCTAAGATAGATAGTGGGGTACCTCTCCGGCGTGCCCCCTTCCCCGCTGCGGGGGGTTCTTCCTTAACTCCGGCGAGCCCCCCCAACCCCTGAAAATCGACTGACCCAAAAGTCGATTCAGTCGACTGAAGTGTGGCTTAATCGGAGCAGAGCAGCAGCACGAGCGAGGGGGAGAACAGCAGCAGCAGCTGGGCGAGCGAGCGATCGAGCGAGAGCCGGAGCAGCAGCAGCAGCACGAGCGAGCAATCGAGCGAGAGCCGAAGCAGCAGCAGCAGCACGAGCGAGCGAGAGCCGGAGCAGCAGCAGCAGATCCGGCTGGTATGGACGCTGCCGCCGAAGGGGCCTCGCACTGGGGAAGAGCCGCCATGGAGATGTCGCCCCCGGCGCCGGCTTCAAGGTAGCCGCTCCATGGGGGTGCGGGATGGAGCACCGTTGGCGCCGGGAGGTCGAGTTAAGGAGAAGGTGCGATGCGATGAGTGTACAACCTCTTTGGTGGCGCCAAGTAGCCTCGGCTTCGTCCGAGGTGTAGGTGAGGATGCTGCGGTTCCGGTGGAACAGGTTAAGGCGGCGCTGTGGGGATGGAGCAGCCGCGATAGACGAGGCGATCGTCGGAGCAGCTCCTTGGAGGTGGAGGACGGGGCGGCTGAACCGGCGGGACGGCGAGATGGACGACGGATCCTCATCCGGGGAGGTGGACGAGGGACGTCGAGCTGTTGCGGTGGACGACGTAGTCGGGGAAGAGGCTCCGGCTGGGCAGCGGTGATGTGGCGGACGGAGGAGGGTGGGGTTTCGCGGCTGGAGCGGAGAGGTTATGGCGGCCTGGGATTTCGAATGGCGAAAAGGGGGCAATGGGAGGGGGTGAAGCATGACTTAGGGACGCGCTTGTCCAAAATGTAGGGTGTGTTACAAAAGTACCCCCCACCGATTTGAACTAGCGGCCCTTTCGGCTCAGGGATAGAAGGGGGATTTCGCGTGTCGGGATTTGGCAGCTGAAGGGAGTTTTCGTGCGCGTTGTAATTTCGGGATAGCAAGGCGCGGGTTGTGAAGGCGCCAGTTTTGGGAGCACGATATCTGAATTTTCGGGATATAACAAGACGCGGGTTGAATTTTAGGGACAAGCCTAACGTGTAGTAATATTGTACTTGTATGTACCAAATCAATTCGCACTTCCCTCAGCCAAAAAGAAAACGAAAAAAATAAAACTATTCACACCACGCAAAGAGAGAGTCTTGCCCCGTTTTACTATACGAATGCTATTCAAAGCTACTCCCTCCTTCCATCTATATAGGGCCTAATGCGTTTTTCGATGCTAACTTTGACCAAATATTAGAGCAATGTTATATGACATGCACCTTACACAAAGCACACCGTTAAATTCGTTTGTGAAAGGTTCTTTCAATGATATAATTTTCACATTGTGCATGTCATGTACTATTAATCTTGTCAATAGTCACAGGCGGTCTTAAAAATCTCATTACGCCCTATATAGATGGAAGGAGGGAGTATGAGTTCATGTTATGTCCGATTAAATTTTTTCGCTTGCTGTATAATGCATGTAACCTACTCATACCAACATTTTAGTGCATTCCAAATGTCTATACTACCGCTGCAATTCGAACTAAATTTGAATTCGTTTCTCTATTTCAATAAGAATCTACAATCATGATTGTTGCCAACTTCAACCATCATAGTTTCCTTGCTATCCGCCGGATATAAATCGGACGGCCTATAATGCAGGATGGCAGGCACACCATCATCAACAACTCCGTTTTTTTATAAGAGTAGAGATAAAATGTATTAAATGTTGTATAACATGTTCATAACCACACCATGTGTATCACCGTTCTATATATTCACACATGCGTCGGTTTGAAACACTATGATAAATTCTTCAAATATCCGAATTTGCTTTTTATAATGAAGTATATATGATCTCTATTCGTCTTTTACACCCAGACAACCCTCTTATCTTTGTAGCTAGCGCTAACTTTCTCTTGTGCATGCACACGCCCGCATCCCTCTCACCCTCCCTCAGCATTCTCTAGCTCCATCTCGCAAATTCGTCTTTTCACTTTAGGTCGTTCACCCAAGGTGTGTGTAGGCCCCCCAGCTCCTTCTTTACGGCACACATCGATCGATATGCCTCTCTAGCCAGGTGTGCCTAGCACAAACACAAGCTTCCCCTCTTCTCTTGTCACCGTCCATGCCTCACTCCCACCACTCTTTTCATCATTCTCGTACTCGCACACTCCTCCCCCTCGATATAGTATGCCTCTCGTACCACCTCCTACATGCATCCCTCTCTCTCTATCCTTCTCCTCGTGCCTCATTTGCTTCTAACACACACATGCATGTATACCGATCGATCTCCCAACATATAACTAGATCGACTTTAACTACCCCCCCATCGATCGACGTACCTCACAAGTTATGTCTCTCCTTTCTCTAACAAAGGGCGATTGATCTTCCTATGTAGTTATGTCTGCTTACCACAGCCACATCGTCCCCCCTCATCATTCGTGCATGCCTCCTGACCCGTCTCTCACACGCACGTGCACAGACAACAAGCAGCCATCTCCTCTCTTATTGATATTGGGGGCGTGCCCTCCGTTTGTCTAGCAAGCCTATCCCACCATTTGTTAGAAGCAACTCCACTACCACCCCCTCCAACACACTAGCTCTGTCTCTCTCCCAACCTTATTCCTCTCCTGCACATATGCATGGATGCCGATCGATCTCTCTTAATACATTAATTGAGTTTCTGGACTTTTAATATGCATAATCTAAATATGAATTGCATGCACATGCTCCGGTGCACGAAAGTGGGTTGAAAAATCACATGTGTGTCCTTGGTTGAATTTCTAGGTCCCATGGAAGAAATGAGAATGAAATTCAAACATCTCGGCGTCATGACTCGGCCGAGAACATCGAGAAACTTTGATTTTAAATTCATGTAAATCCAAAACTCGCCTGGAAATCATGAAACTTGGCATGGTGTCATGTCATGGCACTAACATGTTGTGGTAAAAAATTGGGCCGATTTGGAAGCTCGTGGTTCTAAGAGGGAACATGCCACCTTTGAGTGTGAAACGATATACGCTACCCCCCTTGAGTTTCTTAACAAAGGCAACATAAAACTACATTAGTGCCCTGCTAAATTTTGGAATTATTCCAGGTTCGTTTGTCGTTTTTTATACATTAATTGAGTTTCTGGTCATTTAATGTGTATAAGTCAAATTTGAACTACAAGCACATGCTCTCGTGCACTAAAGTTGGTTGAAAAATCACATTTGTGTCCTCGGGTGAATTTCTAGGTCCCATGCAAGAAATGAGAATAAAATTAAAACATCTGGGCATCGTGGCTCGGCCGAGAACATTGAGAAACTTGGTTTTAAAATTCTTGTAAATCCAAAACACGTCTGAAAATCATGAAACTTGGCATGGATGTCATGTCATGGTACTACCATGTTGTGGTAAAAAAATTGGCCGAATAGGAACAGATTTTGGTATAAGCTTCTTGCAAACCGAAGCTTCTCTCAAGAAGGCTCGTGGTTCTGAGAGGGAACGTGCCACCTTTGACTGCGAAACGATATACGTTGTCCCCCTTGAGTTTATTTACAAAGGCAACATAGAACTACATGAGTGCCCTGTTAAATTTTGGAATTATTCCGGCTTCGTTTGGCCTTATTTACACATTAATTGAGTTTTTGGTCATTTAATGTGCATAATTCAAATTTGAACTACAACCACATGCTCCCGTGCACCGAAGTTGGTTGAAAATCACATTTGTGTCCTCGGGTGAATTTCTACTCCCTCCTTCCATCTATATAGGTCCTAAAGCGTTTTTCGAGGCTAACTTTGACCAAACGTTAGAGCAATAATATATGACATGCAACTTACACAAAGCATACCTTCAAATTTGTATGTCAAAGGAGCTTCCAATAATATAATTTTCATAGTATACATCTCATGTGCTATTAATCTTGTCAATAGTCAAAGGCTGTCTTGAAAAACACATTAGGCCCTATATAGATGGAAGGAGGGAGTAGGTCCCATGCAAAAAATGAGAATAAAATTCAAACATCTGGGCATCGTGGCTTGGTCGAGAACATTGAGAAACTTGGTTTTAAAATCATGAAACTTGGCATGGTGTCATGTCATGGTAGTACCATGCCATGGTAAAAAAATTGGCCGAATAGGAACAAATTTTGGTATAAGCTTCTTGCAAATCGGAGCTTCTCTCAAGAAGGCTCGTGGTTCTGGGAGGGAACGTGTCACCTTTGTGTGCATAATTCAAATTTGAAATACAAGCACATGTTCCAGTGCACCAAAGTTGGTTGAAAAATCACATGTGTGTCCTCGGGTAAATTTCTAGGTTCCATGCAAGAAATGGGAATGAAATTCAAAATTCTGGGCGTCGTGGCTGGGTTGGAAACATTGATAAACTTAGTTTTTTAATTCCTGTAAATCCAAAACACGCATGAAAATAATGAAACTTGGCTTGGTGCCATGACATGGCACCGACATTCTATGGTAAATTTGCAGTCCGATTTGGGAAGGCGCACACATTAACAATCAACAAAGTCATTTTGGAACAAGTGCTGTCATGTTACAATCGGAAACACAAGTATTATTGAAACCGTGGGCGTTCTACTTACTAGTACCATTTACGTGCCGCCACGCGTCCCCATTTTTTATTAGCTAGGAGGCGCCATGCAGGGTAGCTATTTGAGTACGAGAGGCGTGCGATCAGACCCCTGCGCTTGCTTATCGGGAGGAGAGCCCTTTGACCTCCATCTGCCGTCCACCTCTCTCCCAAGGTCTCCATTAATGGCGCCCGAGCCTCTATTTAATGGCGTGGCTATGTCTCACTCGACTGAGATTTAAGAGAGAAAAAAGAAAATCTGAAAGCACGGATCTTGATGTAAGATCCGACGGACCTATATAGCATCTACTGCGACTTATAGCAAGACTGATGAATATATAAGGACGCGGCAGTCCGCGCAGGCCAGGTGCCCTCCCTTGCACTGCAGAAATCAATCGAACAACACATCAATCAAGAAACCTGCACCTTGCTCAATCAGCCGAACGGACGAGGTGTATTCGAACCTCATACACTGGAGGCGTCAAGGGGCGGAGGCACAAGGGGCAGTGGAGCACGGTGAGGTCCATCGAGACCTTAGAGAGCTCCATCGTCGGGTCCTGTTCGGTCTGCATGATCTCACCCTCCTCGTGAACAACCATCTCTCGACTTGGGCCGGGGTATTACAATGCTTTACCGTCACATTTTTTATACTACTTCAAGGTGCATTAAATCAACACATGCAAGTATCAAAAGGAGAGTCACAGCATGCATGCATTGTAATTAATGCATCGGTAAATGCAAATTATTGAAATATCTCGAGTGCAGTGCTTTGATGTGTCGCGTCAACTCGTACATCAACGAGAAGTTTGATGATCCTCTCCCTCGTGGACTTAACTGCACCTGCCTTTGGTTGTATGACAGGTTGGCCACACACCTGTCGGGCCCAACTATCATACACGCAAAGGCAGGAGCGTCCCTCCCTCGCCCATGAGCGTGGTGGCTGGCAAGACTAGGAGAAGCTTTCGCTACACGCTCTCCCTCCCGCACTCGGTGGACATGCAGCAGTTCAATGGGTGTCAGATGGCCAGAAGCGTACTTTAGTACTCCTCCAGTGCAGTAGTACTCCATCATTGTTTGACTTCCCGAAGAGGCGAAGAGCCAAGCGCAGCCCGGATGCTCGTGTGGTAGTTTCATGTGTAGAGTAGTCTAGGATAGCGTGTACCGTGCCTGTAAGCTTAAAATCGTTGGGGTCGGCTCCATGCTATGTGGTCGTCTCGAAGTTTTTAAAAAAAATTAAAATAGTCTTCTGGCCCTACCTGACACCCTGGTGATTGTAGTTTGCACGCTCATCTGGTCAAGACAGGAATATATATTTTAATTAGTTTTTTCGAAAAGGGGGGACTCCCCGGCCTCTGCATCAGAACGATGCATACGGCCACATATATTTTAATTTGTGGTGGGTAAATGTTAGAGGTTGCAGATTGTACACTGCGGGTCTTTCAGCCAAGTTTAGAGGCAAGCATGTGGGGCGAGTGCTATGATATGTCGCGTCAACTCGTACAACGAGGAGAAGCTTGATTTTACTACACGCCTTCTCCCTCACCCAAGCGCGCGGTTGCTCGCAAACGAGGACAGGCTTTTGCTTAGTAGTACTTCTACAACAAGCTATCCGTCCCGCTCGCGGTGGACGGACATGCAACAGTGGATTCGACACTGTAGAAGCAGTAGTAGTAACATCATTGTTCGTCTTCTCGAAGAGGCGAAGAGCCAAGCGCAAACCGAACGTTGCAGTTGCGAACATTGGAGCACGCATATAGCCAGGCTCTTGCATGAGACAAAATTGCTATGTGAGCCCACTATTGTAGTAGTACGTACAACTACTTGCTAGTATAGCCCTGCAAACCAGAAAGGAGTATTTTCCCTTCTAGAGATTTCAACAAGTGACTACACTACACCGAGACGGAGTACATATGGAGCAAAATGAGTGAATCTGCATCGTAAATAAATACGTACTAGTTCTATCGTTTTCCTCTCCGAGGTGCACAATATTGAGTATACTGACTAGTCTCTTTTTGACACGCATTTACGTTTTTTACACAGTACAGACGCAAGCGCTCATATACACGCGCATACACTCACCCCTATGAACGCACACACGCACGACACTATCATCTTGAAATTTAAGAAGTCACCATAGGCACCTCGTCGTCGACGGGTCCATAGGTGCTTGAATGCCAAGGAGGGAGAGGGTAGCGGTTCCGGAGACGTTGAACGGTCAATGATGCATCCTCAATTACATGCAGAGAGAATTAATTGGAGAAGCAGAATAGAGCCAGCACGATGTGAATGCAACAGAGTTTGGACTCTCATATAATAAAGGCGCCCCACCACTCCAATCCATCTACTCCCAAGTCTCTGCGCAACACTGCTCACTCCAATCCAAGACCAAGTGACCAGAAGCCACAAGCACCTATGGAGGCAATGGACGCGAGCGGCAGTCGGCTGTGCCAAATCATCCAAGGCGCCGGCCTGCGGCCCCGCACCGCGCAGCGTTTCCAGACGGTGCTGGCGACCGCAGGCATCGTAGCCCTCGCCGACGCCGGCTTCGCCTCTCGCATGGACGACATGATGGTCAACTCCATCCGCAAGTTCACCGCCGTCAAGACGCGCGCGGACGACCTTGCCGTACTGCTCTAGCCCTCACGCCCAGGCTCCTCATTGCCTGCCACCCTCATCGGCCTCCATGGTGACGAACTATTTCAAGCCCTGGTGGCCCTGCTGGTGCCGGAGGTCGCGACGAAGAATGTGCACCTCGAGGCCGCGCTCGCCGCGCAGCGCCTCACCATGCAAGAAACTGTCGACCTGCACATCCATGTCTACGCCTCGACGGTGTAGAGTGCCCTGAGGTTGACCACACAGATGATCTACGTACGTTCAAATATGATCAACCGTGCGACAACAGTTCCAAATCGAGAGGGAAAGGCGAAGAGTCGGTGGACGGTTGCCAGTTTGCCACGGTAGACGAAGAGGCGCCCCGGCCTACAAGTCCTTTCGGAAATTGTACAAAAGGACTCGCCGTCTTCTTACTGCACCTGCCTTTGGGTGTATGACACGTGGGTCCAACGGGTGGCTGGCCAACCTGTCATACAGCCAAAGGCAGGTGCAGTAGAGGGGCGAGGAGTAGATGGCCAACACGCACGTGAATTCAACGCAGTCTGCACTTCTCATATAAAGGCTCCCACCAGTCCAATCTATGAAATCCTACGCACCTACGCACCTAAGGGCAAGAGTGATCACTCCAATCGCAAGATCAGTTGACTAGAAGCTAGACCCATGGAGGCGATGAGCGCGAGCATCAGCCGGCTGTGCCAGATGGTCCACGACGCCGGCCTGCATCCTGGCACCGAGGAATGTCTCCAGGTAGTGCTTGAGGCCGCTAGGGCGAGGGGCTGCTTGGACGACAGCTTCGTCTCCTTGTTCGACGAGGTCCTCGTCGGCTTCCTCGACAAGTTCACTGTCGTCAAGAAGCTCGCGGACGACCTTGGCGTACGCCTCCATCCCACGCTCCCAGGCTCTGCGATGCCTGCCACCCTCAACAGCCTCTATGGTGACAACCTCTTCAACGCACACTGCGACTGCCCGCCGTCGCGCCGGAGAATGTCCACCTCGAGGTCGCGCTCGCCGCGCAGCGCCTGGCGCAGCAAGACACCATCGACATAATCACCCACGTCTACGCACAAATCGTCCCCAAGGACTACTACATGCAAGAGGAGGACGATAGGACGCTAGCCTTGGACGACAGGGCAACCTTGGACGGGATTGTTTAGAAGCATGTTGAGCTTGCCGCCAACGCCGCTGCTCCTCACACGTCGGTTGGTGACCCGGTGCACTAGGGCGTGAGGATGTCGTTGATGGATCCGTATGTATCTTTATCTTTCCGTCAAATCCATGTAGTAGTATATGGTACTACTAGTAATTATCTTACCTTTCGCATCAACTTCATAATTTTCCTACGTACTCCATGCATGAACCGTGCCAAAACCAAACTTCTCATTACTCTAGGGAAAATCGTTATTTCTATCTATCGGTCGCCCCATGGAGCAGAACCAGATTTTACAAGTTACAAGTTCAAAAGGAAAAGCCTGCCGTGTTCGCGTCGCACCCCCACACGGTTTGTCCGGCACGCCGCTCAAGGGGGAATGCGTGTTGTGTTGCATTTTCACTTACAAGTGGGACCGCAGTTGAGCAAACCGACTATCGGCAAACCCCCACCCCGCCCACCGCGTGATGGCTGAGAAAATAGGAGGGAGAAGAGATGGCTATAGCTAGCACGGACTCCAAGAAAATTTGTGTCGGATGGGACTCGTGTGGGTGGCGTGTGCCGTACTGCTAGACATGAATGCTAGTTATGGCCCATGCCACCCCACTATATCGAGGTGCTGGTTACTCCACTATATCGAGTACGTAGAACAAATTTCCTGGAGTCCGTGCTCGGCCCTCCTCTATCTCTCTTCTCAGCCAGCCAGCAGACGCGCGGAGCCCATCGTCTGTTTGCTCATATGCGGTCCCACATGTCAGTGAAAACGCAAGAGGACCCAATGAACCTGCACATCTTTAACCTCGACGTGCTGGTGATGAAAAACAAATCCAATAAAGATCTTCGGTGGCCGCTTTTGGAGTTACTAAAGAGTAGTAAGATTCTATTTACAGTTTAACCCAAGATGCACATCACGTGGCCTCACCTACCACTCTATTTTCTTGCATGACACGACCTGGATGCTGGATGTCCCACGTGTCGGCAGAAGGAGGAAGAACTCGACCAAATCTTCGGTTGTGCTCTCGGATTAGACTAGTTGTGCTAACTTAAAATTTTATTGTGTAGAATGGATGAAAGTTTCAGTATTGGGAAGAAGAGTACAATGATATATTGATAGAGCACAATTTAGTAGATGATCTAGCACTTTTAGCTAGCATAGAG
Source organism: Triticum aestivum (assembly GCF_018294505.1). NCBI lineage: Eukaryota > Viridiplantae > Streptophyta > Magnoliopsida > Poales > Poaceae > Triticum > Triticum aestivum. Next base: position 413,553,134 of record NC_057808.1, on the reverse strand, counting down.
GCTAGAGATGAGACTAGTGCACTTGTTGATAGAATAGAGGCTAGACACGTCTACTTCTTTACACTCGAAGAAGAAAGAAGCACGCAAGATCGAGCCTCCGCAGATCAACAATGAATGCATCGAGAAGGCACTAATCCAACTTACAGGAGTAGTTATGGAAGTTGGATATCTTCTAAAATGTATTCTTGTGGTTCTTGTTTTCTTTGGTCTTGATTTTCTAGTCAAAATTTTGGTGATGTATTTCCATGAACCAAAAAATCAATGATGAAAAAAAGATATGTGAATAGTGCACGTACTCAATGACAGAGCACGGGATGATAGCCATGGACATGGTTGGCCCTTTTTGAAGAGAGTACTAATAAATAACTTTGATGTGTCCCGTCAACTCGCAGAACGACGAGAAGCTGGCTAACTACGCCTTCTCCCTCGCCAAGGCAGGCGCGGTGGCTCGCAGCACGAGGAGAAACTTTTGCTTACAAGCGGTGGACGTGCAGCAGTTCATTTGGTGTCAGATTGCCAGAAGTACTACTGTAGTACCATCATTGTTGTTCGACTTCCGGAAGAGGAGAAGAGCCAAGCACAAGGTCACCTACTAACCTAGTACAGTACTACTATAGCCAAAGTTGGTCCACCTTTTTAGAGCATGGTTAATAAATATAGGCGGCTCTTGCAGCGGCACATCATTTAGAGCAAGTACTCTCTTCGTAGGAACAAAGGAAGTGAAACAAAAGTTGGAGTGGATGCTAGATTGCCAATTAAAAGATGATTACATAGGAAAAAATCCTATAGCATTCCATCCTATGAATCAAACGACCAATGTAGGAAAATTATGAGGGGGGGTCTCTCCAACAGTGTTCCTGGGCTCGCACCTAACATCACGGTGGTCGAACTTGGACTCATTCATCTGATACACGTGGCATCTCAGATCTGGACACAAGGTGACGCGACCTCTCACTTCCTCCGCCATTTGAAGCGGCGCACCGGTGGAGGGCTAGCATACTCCAATATTAGGTTGGCTCTATGTGATGTGGCAACTTCATATACTAACCGGATGCTGGCTATACTACTACGCTACTCACACTCCAAGATGTGACTCGAAAACCATTCATAAATTGAGTCTATGACATGCATTCGCAACTGAAATGTACCATTCATTAAAGACAACAAGTCATCAACACACAACGACAATGAGGATACATGTTGGATTATAGATTATTTCCAACAAAACATTCTAGCAAATACGAAAGTTTTCATCACACAACAAATAACAAGCAATGAAATGAACTTCAACTCAACCAATCCTCGGCGTTGGAAACGCTTGCTTTGAACCATAGGTGCTCTGAGAAGGTGTTTGCGCTAGCACACTAGTATCCGTCCTGAATACCATGCAACGGGTGTTGGAATAGGTCAGGAGAGGGCGACCATGGGAGACAACACCAGCTTCCTCAGTAGTAACAGTCTGAGTGCACTGTATATAGACAAGAAGAGGTGATCCATCGGAATTAGTTGCCAGGCGCCACTAAGTATATAAGTTCTGCTCCTCCTCATGCTCGTGATCATCACCATCGTCATCTCCCCCTTGCTTATATAAATTTTCAAGTATAGGTGGTGGAATGTTCACAGGACCTTGGAAACACAAGAAGAAGGTTAATTAGTAAAGGGAAACTTGCTAACCCGCATGCATGTGGATGAAACAATTATAATTACGGTGGAAGACAAACGTACCGAAACTACGAGGATCCCATGCAAAAACAGTGCCACGAGTGGTGGCAGCAAACACAAGATCCTCGTATTCAATTGCATCACAGTACACATCCGTGTATAGAAACTGATTTTTTAGCAATATCCATCCAGTCGAACCACGAAGGACGGCAACAATCTTGTCGAAGATAGCAACAACTTGATAGTTCTTGTAATTCCAAGAGCGGTTGGGAACTCGACAAATTGCTATCTTCAGTAGACGACAGTCACCATGATCGTATTTGAACGTACGTAGATCATCTGTGTGCTCAACCTCAGGGCACTCGGAGATTTTTGGAAGTGGAATCCGCTGACGAGTGTACACATTCACAAGTTCCCACTCGCAATTGTACCCAATATAAACAACCCAATCTCCATTTGTGCCAGCCCAGGACTTACCCTTAAGCGACGGTATCTTGACATCACACGTATCATTATCAAGCGGCATCAACTTGCACAAGGCGAGGCCTCCGTCGTCCGCGCCCATGCAAACAGGCTTATAGCGAAGAAGATAAGGGAGATCAAACCGCTCCTGGACCCTTGGGTTCCTTGTAATGATGTTATTAGTTGAGTCGAGAATGGGCTTGAACGAACCTGCCATGCTAGCCGAGGTGATGACGTCGCACCGATCAATGAGTTCCCCCACCACGTCATCTTTTAGATCGGGGCAAGAACAACGGGGTCGTTTCCGGCTTGTTCCCTCCATGGAGAAGACGATCGAACAATGGCAGAAGGAAGGGTGAAGGCAAATGGAGGAGGGAGGAAGAGCGTGCGACAGCAGTTCCAAATCGAGAGGGAAAGGCGAAGAGTCGGTGGACGGTTGCCAGTTTGCCACGGTACACGAAGAGGCGCCCCGGCCAACACGTCCTTTCGGAAATTGTACAAAAGGACTCGTCGTCGTCTCACTGACATGTTGGAACGGGACCACATGTCAACGAAACATCGTGTGTAATTTCTCGTGCAAAATGCGATCTGGCCGCGTTGGCCCGAGGTGCCGCATTATTTCTCGACTTTATTTTTTTAATGGCGTGCCGTTCAGTTTTGAAGCACGACTAACTGGTACTGTTTGCAGAGAAAATATAAACTACTCTACCACTACCCCACCTCTAGTACTAGTAGTATAAAAAAGATATATAGGCTGGAGCTTCAGAGCTTTCTTGCTAAGGGCTGCCCACTTGCTTCTCACACTATCACCCTCTCTCCAGATCTAAAAAAGACGGCCTCTCTCTCCCTCCTCACCGGTGGTCACAGATCCACCGGGGAAGAAAAGGACGTGCAGTGTTGACGCACTCGTCGTCGGCGAGCGAGGTGACGCACTGACGACAAGGCCGTCCTCTCAGACCTAGCGCCCGCCGACCCTCAGGTATGCTACCTCTTTTCGAACCATACCCTTGTTCTATTGCCCCATCTGCCATGTCGCTGCATGTGGATCTTTTACCACTCCACCAACTTCCCAATTTGCTATCCTCTGCTCTGCTGGTCATGCAGACGAAAACCTTAATTTCACTATTAAAGGAAACCCTACTTCATGCAGACTAATCCATGTCTGGGTTGAATAAGGAAAGGAAGGGAGACTGTACTGTCCAAGAGAGCAGGCATCGAACCCGCATCTAGGTTGAGAAGGGGAAAATCAGTAGCTAAGGAACGAGTCTCGTGTCTCTTGGTTGAAGAAGGGTAGAAAGGCATGACAACGCAATAGAGAATGACCAGGTCGATCGTTTTGTTGTCCCCACATAGGAAAAAGTTGGCTAAACATAACAAAAATGGGACGTAATCCACATATGCTGCCTGGATATTTGTTGCTCTGGGCAACAATACCTCCCTCACCACTCTATGCGTCCGTGGAGGTACATCGTACTGGTGCACCCACTGTCTGAATGGGCCTCGCATGCTCTTAGTCTAACTTTTTTGCTGTTAGTATAACGCCAGCAGTCAAGTCAAGCAATGCTATTGCTAAAGTGATGCCACATTTAACTAATGCCGCACTCAGTCTAATGCCACCGATAAATTTAAGCAATGCCATTTAATGTCACTGGATTATTTCAGGGTTAGCTGTTGATTGTGGATGTATTAAAGATTTTTCAACTAAGGCATTCTAATGATGTTACACAGCCAGTATACCGACGATGAAACTTGTTACTACCTTCAGATTTTTGTACTGTTAATGCTTATAGATTACATACCTCACTTTCATCAGATAAGTTAATTGTTTTGTACAATGTCACCAAAATGCCAAGGCGCTGATGTCATTTTATTTTGGTTAAACTGCACAAAAAATTATGAAGACAAGAGGAAAGGTTAAGAGTGGGCACCTCCTCCTCTGGCTGTTCTCTTGATTTCTTCGATCAAGTTTTTATGTTTGATCGATTATCAAGATTGGGATAGCAATTTTCTGGCCAACACTAGGTGCTTCATTGCTTTGGTCTGATTATACAATGGGCATCATTTTGCCTAAGTTAAAGTTTGTATTCCAAAAATAGTCTCGCCGTGTGATCAGGAGAAGACCAAATCATATTGCAGTGGATGTTCCTCCATCATGTGTGGTTCATTCCCATGGTTCCAGCTGTTGGTGAAACCACTTACATTTGCAAGAGGAATTGTAGACTTCACAAACAAATTTGTCATTCAGTTTGTACTGAATGTTGGCCAAGAGAAGCATCCATGTTAGTAGGAAGAACATATGTTTTTTATAGATCTTTGCTTTTGGAGCTACATATTTGTATATGATCTGTGAATCATTGAGATGCATTAACATGTTGATCTTATGTATGGGAATCGTACTAGTTGGTTTTAGTTGTGGCTGATCTTTGCTTTTGGAGCTACATATTTGTATATGATCTGTGAATCATTGAGATGCATTAACAGTTCCTTATATCTGTTCGCTCAGTGTTTACAAGTTACCGATCGATCACTAGCTAGCCTACTAATGCGCTCCTGGCTGTTTTAGTTGCGACGCAAGATCCGAAGTGGCAGTTTTTTGAATAGAAATGCCTACCTCTGAAGAAACTGACAAGCTGCTCTGAAGAAAATGCCATGCGAATCTGAAGAAACTGCTAGCAAAAACGTTCGCAAATGCCCTTATCTCCCAGCTAAAGTTCATCAATTAATGCCCTCGGCTGCGACTCGTTGCATGCTGCTCCGCGTACTGGCTGCGAGCGATTTTGAGTGCCCGCATGCAGCCGGCCGTAATTAAGGCAGCTAACTGATGCGAAAAAAGATGCGCTTTAATTGTTGCGGGCCTTCTAAATCCGTGGAATCATTATTGACAAGGAGGGAGATGATTCGAGTGCACTCATTTGACCGTAAGGCTGGCGTGCGACCCAGCACGGACGGGACGGGACGACACAGTCAGAATTTCATTTTCTCTAGTTTTCCACGGCAAGCTGGCGCGCTAAGCCATGCCTGCTTCATTATGCATTGAATGCCGATGACCGTCGCGCTACCTTCCGCTTATAAGTACTGTTTCTCGGCCTTCTATGGTGGCACCGTGACCCAACTCGCCCTATCCTCATAAGCCCCCACCGGCCCGACGTTGCTCGCCACTTATCCTCGCTCTCGCCACGTCCGCCATGCCCCCACCCGTCCGCGATAGGCGTGGCCAGAGGCGGTCACCGCCGGAACTAGTGTTCGGTTTTTCACCGGAAGGCAGACGGAGGGAGGAGGCATTCTATCGGTCTTTAGATGGCAATGCGGAGATCGAGGACTTGTTGGAGCGCGACCGCCTGGCGGAGGAGCAGGAGTTGTTGGAGCGCGACCGCTTGGCGGATGAGCAGCGTATCGCCGATTTGCGCCACCAACGGGACATGGAGCAGCAGCGCACCGACGCACTGAGTCGCGAGCAGAGCGCCCGCACGTGGGCCGACTACGTGGAGGCCAGCGCCCGGCAAATAGCCCTGGAGGCTGTCGGGCACGCACGCGTTCACGACGCCGATTTTTACTACCAGCTCGTCAAGTGGGTTTCCCGCTTAGAAGCCGAAGCTTCGGTGGACCACGCCGGCATGGAAAGGGCCAACGCGCGCGAGCAACTCGCCCTATCGCACCTCTGGCAAGTCTGAGGCAAGGCGGAGGACGCCAGTGCCGGCGTTTAGCGTGTACCGCAGATGGCGGCCGGCATCGTCTAGTTAGCTAAGAGTAAGTTAGTACTTGTACGCTACTAGAGTATTAGTGGACGTAGATAGTTAACTTGGCTATGATGGTTGTCAACGTGGAAGTTCAGTACTCTATATGTGGATCAGACCTGTTACTTTGCTCTGAATGTTGAACTTTCCGTTTGAACATATGGAATGGGTTGTTATTTTTTTAAATGGGTTGTATTTGTCCTCCACGGGTTTAGAGGCTGACTTGTGGGCCTACCAAGTTGACGCGTACACAACCAGGAGATGATTGTACGTGGAGAGGATGACAGCAGGGACCTGCCAAGGTCATGGCAGTACGCAAGCAAAGTGCCTCCTTATTTCAATCCAATAAAAAAATGGCTCCTCGTAATGGATTTGTGACATCTAGGTCCCATGCCATTGTCAACGTAGTCAATAAACGAGAGAGTTGCACAACGAGCGGCTGACATCAGGGACCCAGCAGCTCGCCAAGTTATTTTTGTTTTGGGTTAATTTGATAAATGCCACTCCTAATCTGGTGTTTCTAAGAAATGCCATTGCAATTTCCAAACTTTGAAAAATGCCATTTCATGCCATCCCTAGTGGCATTTTTTGAAGTCTGGAGTGGCATTTTTCAAAGTTTGCAAATTGCAGTGGCGTTTTCCAAAGTTTGCAAAAATTGCAGTGGCATTTTTCAAAGTTTGGAAATTGCAGTGGCATTTTTATGAATCGCCATATTTGTTGTGGCATTTATCTAATTTGTTTTTGAGACGGAAGCAGGGTGTCAACTGGGCTGTGCGGGGCCCTCTGGCATGTCTAGACAGCCTTCTCTTTTATGTTTACCACAGACCAGCCCAGTAATTTTTTTTCTTTCTGAAAATGGCTAGCCCAGTTTTTTTGTGATTTGTCAAGTAAGTCGCTTTGTCAGGCCTATTGGGCTGCAAATCTTTCAAGACGAGGAGAGCTTCATTCGGCTGGACGAGAAAAGGGCCTATCAGTAATGAGAAATGGGCTGTACATTTTTAAAACACATCAAACCGGCAATTACTTTCAAATTTCTTTTTTTCATTTCAAGATTTTAAATTGCACTAGTTTTTATGCGTGGACAATTTGTTGGATTTTATATTGATATATATTTATTTTTAATATTAGTTTGAATGTGACTCGAAATTTCTGGATTAAAAACAGTTCGGACCGCACCGAAATATGCAACATTTCATATAATTTTTTTAACGTGGCCACAATATGGGCTGTAATGCTAACAAAAAGAATACGGGCTCCAAAAGAAACCTTCAGAATTAGCAAATGGGCTGTAAATTATTAGAAATAATGGCAGATGGGTTGTATGCTGTTTTCCACAGATTTGAGGCTTTCCTAAAAAAAGGTTGACGCACAAGCAGTGACTGTTGGATGGCCATCCAACGGCCGTCGTGCTTCTTCAATCTCTGCTCTTCCTGCTCCAGCCGCTCAAACAAGCGCCGGCGGGACTGCCTGCTCCCTCCTCCCCGCGGCCGGCTCTACTGCCGTGCAGGCCTCACCGCCCCACCGTACTCCCATCACTGGCCTAGCCATCCCTCTACTCACCCACACCTGCTGTTATTCTCCGGCGACGGCAGACGAACCAGTAAACCCTCGTACAGTCGTACTCCCCTCTGTGTGGGAAACAACTGCCGAGTCTTCCCTGCCTCCGTGTCGTTCCCTTCCTAGGCCTCGCCGTCGTCCACCGCCCTGGTGCTCTCGGCGCGGCCTGGTTAACGTGGTCAACGACCGACATGCATCTGAAGTGGACTGTACGTGGAGAGGCCGACAGCTGGGTCCACGGCCGCACGGAAGGAAATGCCTCCTTATTACGCGCAAAATAATGATTCGTCCACCTGACATCAGGGACCCACCGAAAGGGCCTCTGTATTTCATGAAAAAAACGTTACCGCCGCTGACAGCTCGGACCCACCAGCTATATCTTCGCACGCAAGGAAGTGCCTCCTTATTACGCACAAAAAAATGAATACTCCCCCTGCTAGCTGGGACCCACCATGGTGGGAGGCTGACTTGTGGGCCTACTAAGTTGACTGGGACGGGGGCCTTTGTCAACTTTAGTCAATATGAACGATTCTAGCTCCAGTGACCGTATGATGTCCATCCAACGGCCGTAGTGCTTCTTCAACCTCTGGTCTTCTTGCTCCAGCCGCCCAAAGCAGCGCCGGTCGTGCCGCATGCTCCTGCCTCCCGTGGCCGGCTGTGCTGCCGTGGAGGCCTCACCGCCCCCTACTATTCCCACCGCTGGCCAGGCCCTGCGGCGACGACAGCCTCACACCGCAGCCGAACCAGTGAACCCTCGTACTCCTCTCCGCGCGGGCTTCCACAGCCGCGTCTTCCCCGGCTCCCCGTCGTCCCCTTCCTAGGCCTCGCCGTCGTCCACCGCCCTGGTGCTCTTGGCGCGGTGTGGTCAACATGGTCAAGGAACGACTTCCATCGGACATGGACTGTACGTGGAGAGGCTGACAGCTGGGTCCACGGCCGCAGCAAGGAAGTGCCTCCTTATTACGTGGAAAATAATGATTCATCCACCTGACAGCTGGGACCAACCGGACGGGCACTGTATTTTGCGAAAAAAACGTTTCCCCTGACTGCTGGGACCCACCAGCTACATCTTCGCATGCAAGGAAGTGCGTCCGGGCAAAAAAAACGATTCGCTCCCCTGACTGCTGGGACCCACCAGCTACATCTTCACAGGCAAGGAACTGCCTGACAGTCGGGACCCACCTGGTCGAAGCGTACGTAGCGTTGTCATTCTGGTCGTGAACGTGTACATACATATATACTGGTGGATGTAGACGCGCACACGTGTCGTAGTAGAGGCGCGCACGTAGCATGTACACGTACGTACAGCAGCCAGTGTGCAAGAAAGAAAATACGGCCACGTACGTACATACGGGCAGGGTCTCGAACGCCTACTCGCGCATACGTACGGCCAGGGCTCGTGTACATGGCTGGGTCGGAACGGAGAAACAGCGTCGTCGTCGTGTTCATGGGGAGCCAACCGGCTGGGTCGGAACGGAATGCGTCGTCGTATTCATCGGGAGGGCTTGGACGGAACAGCCGATGGAAACGAGGCCTGGCGTACCGCAGAACGGAGGAAACGGCCTTGTGTTCGACCGGCCACGTTTGAAACGGGGTCCTGTTGATCGGGAGGGGTCTGGCGTACCGCAAAATGGAGGAAACGGACCTCCTACGGTCGAAACGGGGGTCCTGTTGATCGGGAGGGGTGTGGCGTACCGCAAAACGGAGGAAACGGACTTGTGTTGGAGCGCTACGGTCGAAACGGGGGTCCTGTTCATCGGGAGGGGTGTGCCGTACCGCAAAACGGGACTCCACGGGATACTGTTCATCTCCACCGTCGACCCCCGCCAGCCTCCACGGGCTACTATTCATCCACCGTCGATCTCCTCCAGCCTCCACCTGCGACTGTTCATCCACGGGCTCCTGTTCATCCAGCCTCCACCACGCGCTACTCCACCGGCTACTGTTCAACCAGCCCTCTCCACGGGCTCCTGTTCAACCACCCCTCCATGGGCTACTGTTCATCCAGCCCTCCACCGTCTACTGTTCATCCTGCCCTCCACGGGGTGGTCCTATTCATCCTGCCCTCCACGGGGTCCTATTCATCCAGCCCAACTGGCTCGATCGATCGGGGTCCTGTTCATCAAGAGGCAACACCACGGGGTCCTGTTCATCCACCCCCACCGGGAACTGTTCATCCAACCCCCCCCCCCCCAGCAACGCTCACTGTTCATCCAGAGGCAGCATCGATCAGCTTCAGTTAGCAGCAGTAGCGAAGGAATCGCTCGATCGGGTTCAGTTAACAGCCATCGATCGATCGCTCGGGTTCAGTAACGCGTAGCCTGCAGTGCAATCGCTCGAGTTCAGTTAGAGCCCAACGCCTCGCTCGGGTTCAGTTAGAGCCAACGCCTCGCACACACGCGCGTACGTGTACGAGAGAAACGCGCATCGCTCGGCCCCCGACCTCCCACCGTAACCGGGAACTCCCCGAATTTTTCCTCGCCCTCGCTTCTCCCACGGTTTTTTCCGTCATGGACGGCCCAAAGAATGTCATGCAGCTGCGTCTCCAGCCCGCCCAGGACAAAAAGCCCATTTTCTGTCATGATTTTTTGTCATAGAAGTAGGAGCCCACCACATCTATGATGATACCGGGTTTTGTCACAATTATCGTCATAGAAGTGTCATATGTATGACAGAAAAAAATTCATTCGGCCAAAATGTCATGGATGTGTCATTTTTTTGTAGTGAGTACACTAGTAACATACACATATCCCAAGACTATATATGTTACTACCTTCATAGTGGGTAGTAACATAAGTGTAGTGTCATGCAAAGCTTCATTTCTTAGGTTACAGACTCATATTGCATTGGGACATCTGATGCTACAGTAACTAGCTAAGTTACTGAAACTATCTCTCTCCTCATTAACTTATTGCCACATAAGCAAGTTTGCTGAGTTGGAGTCGGTGTTACTGCTGAAGTTACTCCCACTGTGGCTAGTCTGATACTAGCTAGTCGTCTATGATATACTAGCTACCTCACTAAGAGCATGGTTAATAATACAGCCAAGGGTCGGCTATAAGAAGTGGCCATGTCATATACAGCCAACCTCTTAGTGGGCATGTACAATAATAAGTTTTATATACTTACTAGTTTATCAATAGTTGGCCCACCTTAGATCCTCACAAAGTGTCTTGGGTCTTGTGTTGCAGCTGGCTCTACTAACCAAGATCCCGCTTCTCTTCTCTTTTCTTCAACTAGTAATCACATATATATTATTGTATTCCTTATAGCCAGACTACCCACAGTGGGAGTAACATAGGTAGTAACATCACACATATCTAGATAAAATAGATGATGTGGCAAGCAATAAATGAAGAAATGGAGGAAAGTGGATATGTGTGATGTTACTACCTATGTTACTCCCACTGTGGGTATAGTCTTACTATAGTATGAGACTACCCACAATGGGAGTAACATAGGTAGTAACATCACACATATCTAGATAAATTAAGTAGATGATGTGGTAAGCAATAAATGAAGAAAGAGAGGAAAGTAGTAACATAGCTAGTTACTAGTAGTATGAGTAACATCACATGTACATATCAAGGCAAGATGTGTCTATAGCCTAATAAATGAAGTGTTGCATGTTACCACACATATATGTTACTCCCCACTATAGAGGTAGTAACATAGACTAGTAACACATGGGCATGTTACTAGTCTATGTTACTACCCATTGTGGCTAGTCTGAGTAACATCACACATCTCAAGGCAAGATGAGTCTATAGCCTAATAAATGAAGTGTTGCATGTTACTACACATATGTTACTCCCCACTATAGAGGTAGTAACATAGACTAGTAACATTCTATGTTACTACCCATTGTCGCTAGTCTTATGTCACTCTATTGTGTACTTACTTGCTCTAATGCATAGTATCATAGAGTAGCTAGTATCATATGTAGTACTTTATTTATATTGTCATGCATGACACATAGTAGCATAACATTTATTATGATACGGTTTCATGATATGATACTTAACCCTCTCTTTCTTCATTTAATTAATTCTATGACAGCTCATCAAAATTGCCTAGTTGGCATGCATGATACTAGCTATGATACCCCCTTACTATCAGCCTAGCAAAGGTGTACAGATCATTTGTGCGTCGCTTTGTGAGTTTTCATCCGTTTGTTCGAGAAGCGGGGAGAAGTTTCAAACATTTCGGCCGCGAGGTGCGGCCACTGGCGTAGGCCTAGTTGGTATTTTAATTACAGAAAATTCAGATGGAGTTCGGACATCATCAAAATCGATGTGTGCCTGTGGCGTGCTCTCACGACCCCGTGGAAAAAATTGGTAAAGTTTGGCACAAGTTTTGATGACCGCTCCTTCCAAACCGGAGCATCTCACATGAAGGATCATGGTTTTCCAAAAGGAGACGTGTCAATTCAAACTCCTGTGGCGGTGACTTCATCGTTTGGCCTCATAAAAATTTCCACGGTACGCAATCACCATTATACCACGGGTTTGATTTTCTGGCGCATTTCAGGTATCGTTAGCTATATTTAAGACATTTTTTGAGATTAACGTGCATTTTGTGCATAAAAATAAAATTACAACCGGAACTGCATGTGCTGTCGAAAGGGATGAGGATCGCCGTTCGATCTGGGAGCATCCAACGGTGCAGACGTACGATCCGTGGGGTTTGGGTTCTGGCCAATCAGAAAGCACGACTCGGATCGTGGGCGGGGTGGCGGGGTTTGGTCGGCACACGGCTTTCATCAACGAACCGTGTGCTATTCGCAAACCAGATTGCATATTTTTGTTCACACATACTGTAGTGAGATCGATTGAGTGTGCTACCTCTATGATATAATAATAATAATAACAACAAAAAACAGTTCGTATTCATTGCCTGAGCTGACAGCATATCAAGGTCAACATATTAACGGCTCTTACATCAACAGAGAACCGGGAGTAACTCACAAATTCAGTCCACGCGATAGTTCTAAATTGAACGAATTAATTTGCAGGGTAGGCATAAAGACTAGTCTAACGGCTTAATTCCCATGTACATGGGGGAACTGGGATCATTAAGTTGACCCCGAATGAACTTTGGTTTTTTGATGATTTTACGCTTCTCTGTTGCACTGGTGCGCGATTCCTTGGCTGGCAACTCATCAAATTCATCGTACTCGTCCTGATTGGCAACATCGTGGACACCTAGTACCCGTCTCTTCCCATGCATCGCTAAATGGCCGTTCTGATGCAAGGGGTCTTCCACAAAGAAAATCTGGGTAGCATCGCTGGCAAGAATGAATGGGTCCGCGTGATATGCCATCGTTGTCATGTTAACACAGGTCTTCCTGTACTCATCAATCCTTACCTGACCAAGAGGGATCCATGCACACCTGAATAATGCCACCTTAACTTTCACATAATCAAGCTCCCAAATCTCTTTGATGGTTCCATAGTATACCCTTTTATCAGCTTCATTTACAGTCATGCATTCTATTCGAACAGAGCTGTTCTGATACGAGGTCTTCTTATCACGTTCCTCAGTGTAGAACGTGTATCCATTTATGTCATATGCTTGGTACGTCAACACCGTAGGTGATGGCTTTTGTGCCAACCACGTAGCAATGTCATCGATGGATCCTTGTGCCAAACGATTCTTCAGCCATTCGGCGTACTTCTTAGTGTGCTCCTTCATCTCCACTTCTGATGAAGGCACCATTGGTAAGAAGCTTTGGCGTATCTCCGCCAAGTGTTCTTCGGCATAAGCGATGAGAACTGGGCTGTTAAGCAGTACCGTCAAATGGGCTTTCTCTGCCAATTCTCCGGGTGCAGCCATTTGCGTGCCAGCAAGGACCGGCTTACCTTTCAGCCTTCCCTCGTGGCGAGAGAGGGGCAAACCTATAGGTCTTTGTTTCATGTATTCGGTGCAAAACTCAACCACCTCCTCCGCGGTATAACCTTGTAGGATGCTTGCCTCTGGATGGTTTCGGTTCCGACAAAAGCGCTTCAGTATTCCCATGAACCGCTCGAAGGGATACATGTTGCGAAGAAACACAGGACCACAATACTTTATCTCGTCGACAAGGTGCACAGTGAGATGGACCATGACATCAAAGAATGACGGTGGGAAAAACATCTCTAGGTTGGACAATATTCTTGCAATATCATCTTGCATATTATCCAACTCTTCAGGATCTACAACTTTCTGCCATAGTTTGTTGAAGAAATCACAGAGGTCAATGAGTGTGTTTCTTATATCTTTGTCCATCAGATTCCTGATGGCCACCGGGAGGATTTGTGTCAACATTACGTGGCAATCATGTGACTTCATGTGTCCCAACTTCATTTTACCTGAGCTCACATCCACGAGACTTCTGATGTTTGCGCAGTAGGAAGAGGGTGTCTTAACTGACAACAAATAGGTGAAGAACTGTGTTGCTTCTTTTGTACTGAAATTGTAACTCTGGCGAGCTTTGATGAATTTGTCATCATCTTCTGCTTCACTCTTGCGTTGTGATTGATCAGCAAGCATATCGAGCCGTGAACCGTCACCATCCTTTCTTTTACCTTTAATCTTGAGCAGAGTACCAAGGATGCTTTCACATACGTTCTTCTCTACGTACATGACATCGATGCAGTGACGTACACGTAGAATCTCCCAGTAAGGTAATTTCCAGAACACCGATTTCTTCTTAAACACTTGATCCTTGGGTGTTAGTTTCACCGTCAAAGGGTGGTTCTTGCCAAGCACAACATTAATTTTTTTAGCCATGTTGTGGACCACCTCCCCGTCATAGGGTCTTGGGGCCACACCTGCCTCTGCCGTACCATCAAATTCAGCTTTCATCTTTCGGTATGGGTGATTCATCCGCAAGAACCTACGATGACGCAAATACACTGTTTTGCGCGAGTTGGGAAGTCTTCTGCTAGCTGTCCTATCCATGCATGTGACACACCCTACATCTCCCCTTGTTTTCTGCCCCGATGTGTTGCCTAATGCCGGCATATCTTGAATGGTGTGCACCAGCATCGCATGTAGATCGAAAATCTCCTTTCTGTAAGCATCATAACATTTTACAGCAGGCGCATCTATCCACACTGTCAGCAGTTCTTCTACCAGTAGCTGAAAGTAAATGTCGATGTCATTTCCAGGTTGCTTCGGGCCTTGGATAATCATTGACATCATAATGTATTTTTTCTTCATACACAACCAAGGAGCTAGGTTATATATGCACAGAAGCACCGGCCATGTGCTGTGATTGGTGCTCATATCGCCAAAAGGATTCATCCCGTCAGTACACTCCCCGAGCCTTATACTTCTAGGATCCTTGGCAAAATTTTCAAACTTGTTGTCGATTAATTCCCACTGAGCCCCATCTTTCGGGTGCCTCATAAACCTATCCGCAATTCGCTCATCATGATGCCACCGCAACCTCTTTGCCTCTCTAGGGTTTGCAAACAAACGCCTCAACCTTGGAATTAAAGGCAAGTACCAAACAACCTTGAACGGGATTCCTGTCTTGATCTCGTCGTCCAATTTGTACTTGTCCTTTGCTCTCCTGCGCTTGTATCGTGCATGCTTGCATGTGGGACATGCACGAAAATCTTTGTACTCACCACGGTACAATATACAATCATTCACACAAGCGTGTATCTTCTGTACTTCAAGTTCCAATGGGCAAACAATTTTCTTCGCTTCATTCGTGCTTCTGGGGAGCACATTATCTTCCGGAAGAATATCTTTGAAAATACCTAAGATCTCTGTGAAGCCCTTGTTTGATAGACCGTTTGCTGCTTTAAATCTGAGAAGCGCCAGGGTGGCACTCAACCTGGAATATTTCTTTTTGCAACCTGGATACAATTCTTTCTTGGAGTCCGCATCAATGGTTGGCAGATCCTTGTACCCAATCATATCCTTTTCTGGGCCCTCGAAATCTGCAATCATAGCAGCAAAATCTGGCATATCAAGATCGTCGTCATCTGCGTGGACGTCTTGGTTTTCCAGTGGGCGTTTCGGCTTTCCGGTGTTCCATTGGTAGCTTGACGCCTCTGCCCCGATGTTAGATTCAACATCCATGTGACACTGATCGGGGTTTGGCATCTCGCTGCCCTGGGTATCTTCATCCATGACCTCCTCTTCACCGTGTCTGGTCCAACGTGTATATCCATCCATGAATCCCCTAGAGACTAAGTGCATCTGGACATCTGCAACTTCATGTGACTCTGTATTGGCACAATCAGTACATGGACACAGGATGTAATCCGCATCACCAATTCTCCTCTTTGTACTTTCAGCCAAATTCATGAACTCTGTCACGCCACTGATAAAATCTGCGGTTTTTCGATTCTTCATCCATCGAGATCGTTCCATCTGCAGCAGACGAATGGTAATTAAAAACAAAACAACAACATTAATACACGGATTAACTGCTGCCCAGATATGCGTGCATAAATCACAAGGTTTTATTTTAATAATTACTGAGGGCGCTCCATGTTGTTATCCAGACATGCAATGACAAAAATTAATGGCCAGTCAATTTACACGCAGAGTACTAGTACAACACTACACTTAGGAATTGAATACCTTAATTAAGCCACTCACGAAAAGAATACCTTAATTAATTAGCCGCGCGGCGACCTCCACCCAGCAGACAGACAAGCGCGATGCGGCGGCACGCCGAGACAGCAGGGTCGAGGAGCAAAGCTTAGTGCATCTGCCGCATGAAGGTGATCTCCACTATCCCGCCATCGACCGCGATGGATGTGCTCGAATCACGCCGCCTCCGACCTCGATGGTTGAGCTCCTCCTATCTCCCGCCGCAGACCGAGGATTGACCTCCTATGACGCCGCCACCGCCCACTGACCAAGGATTGACCTCTTCTCCGGTAGCCGCTGCCTAGGCCGCCGCCGCCATCTCTATATGCAGAGCGGCTGTTTTTTTTAGGATATCCGTGGAGCGGCTGTTTACACGGTATCTCACCGTAACTCAATTATACGGATAGGGTAGTACATCACATACGGTTATGTAACGACAACCGTGTCTAACCTACGTTGTCTTCTCACACGGTTTGGTGCGGAAATCGTGTGTGACGTTGTAATACCCAACACAAACGACATGTACAAACAGTGTGCCGTATACAACATATATATAGTGCCATTAGTAGTTCCCGACCGTTAGCTTATCTCCACAGTTTCCCCATTTCCCCCAAATCCCTACATAGCCTCCAAATTCCCCCGCGTGGCGCTGAGATTGGGGGAATGCAGACGAGTGGTGCTGATGGTTTCGGTGCGGCTGCTCCTGCTCGTATCGCCGCCGAGCACTTGCCTAAGGTCATCAGAAGGCAGGTGTACTACGGATCCAAATCGTCCTGTCAGGTCCCAATCTATCCCGATTTTTTTAGCATGTCCAAAGTATAGATCCTTGCTGAATCCATCCTGAATGACCCCCCCCCCCAGGAAAGCGATCTGCCGCCGGATCCGGAGCTTGGCTCCAGACTCCCGCAACACGAGTTCGACTCCGAGTTTTGCGCCACCGAGAAGTACCAAAAGCTGAGTTGTGTGCACGGGCACACTCCCGCTCGACGTGTATGCACTGAGGGATTGAACATTGGCAGGCGGTTTCTCAGTTGCCCCTTAGAGGTTAGTGCTAGTTAAGTTCATCATTTTACTTCAGTTAATGCCATCGCTCATCCAGAATACTATTTAACATTGGCCGAGATATGAGGCTTGTGCCTTTATTAACTGGCTGGATGAAGAATGGCATGGCAGGGCTCGGAGTGTTATCACCAAGCTCGCAGAAGATAACGTAAAGCTGAAGAAGAAACTGTCTGATCTGGAATGTACAATCAGTACGATGAAGCAAGAAAGAATCAATCACAGGCAACAGATGAAAGCAAGAGACAAGAAGGAACTAGCATGTGTAGTTGTGGTTGTCGCATTAGCCATGTTCTATTCGTTGTTTGCAATAATGACTAGGGGTTTTGTTTGACAGTATTGCTAAACCACATCTAGATGTGCTCTAAGTAATGCACATCTAGGTCATATACCATTAATGTTACGCGAAGATTCGTGCAGATATTTTTCTTTGTCTTTTTTCTTTTCCTTTCTAGTTTGATTATTACTGGCTTTATCAATAAGAAGAGCTCAATGTATTGCTTGCCAACTGTCCTACTCCGTTCGTACCGGTACCGGTGCATAATCCCAAAACGTGTTCCTTCTTTTTGTCCTGAGAAAGGAAACCGCCAAATAGCCAATAGGAGTCCTGCGCAACCCCGGGAATTTGGAGCGACTCGGTACAAATAATTGCGGATGATTATATCAGCGGTTAGATAATCCGTCAACCCCCGCTTCAATTGGCAGTTCCTCTTCTCTGCATTCCCCGCTTAAGTGTCCACCATCTTCATCGTCCCCGGGAGGCCGCACTACACACTGGCACACACACTCTGCAGCAATGTCAAGCGATAGCGAGGACGACAGTTCGGCCAGCAGTCTGGCGCCCGATGATAGGTCAACATCGAAATAATCCTACTCGTCTTCCATGAGTCCAGCTTCGAGCCCAGACCTCGATTATATCCAGTTCATGGAAGGGACGCCGCCTCCAGAGTCGTCAGACGACAACCAGACGGACGAGGAGCCATCGGAGGACGAAGAAGAGGACGATGATGAGGAGGAGGAGGAATGGTCGAACGAGGAGGAGGAGGACGACGACAGCAACGACGATAACGACGGCGGCGGCGATGAAAAGCCAACGGTTAGCAGCAAGAAGCGTCCTCGCCAAGACGGTGTCGCGGGGCCATCCAACAAGAACAACAAGAAGAAGAAGGAGTAAATTAAGCAGACTGTATATATCTCTGTTTATCCTGTCAATCTCATCACACACAGTTAGTAATATGTATTCGACAGAGATCTTTTACATTATCGCCAACAGGTTGGTTTGTTGAACTGTGTGCCCTGACGAGCACACAATTCACAAAAAGCCCGTATGGGTTATCTATAATGATCGCACACAATTCTGATTACCGACCTGTTTGCCGGGTATCACACACATCTTGTTACGCCGAATCGTTTGTGTTCACCTCACTCATCGCAAACGGTTCATCGGAGTGAACTGTATGCCGTATATCGCACACACCTTGATCTGGCTGCCCATTTCTGTTATTCTGTCTCATCGCAAACAGTTCGTACAGATCAACCATATGCCCCTCATCGCACACGCAACTATAATCTGAACCGTGTTTGATGTATCATTCATCGCAAACGTTTTGCATCATTTCTGACGGTTTTCATACAGCACCGTTTGCTATTATTGCATCGCACACAGTTTCTCGAAGGGTCTCTGATCGTAGTGTCGCATTAGCAGCATCCTGCAGTAGTGTTATTATGATCAAACATGTTAATTTGCAATGACAATTAGAGATTATAGTTTCTCATGCCATGCATAAGTAGCTAGGAGTGGATAATGATTTATCTTGAATGACAACATTGCGTTAAAATGATTGTGATGTAGTATAATGATATGGTATCCTCCTCTGAATGTTCGAGTGGCTTGACTTGGCACATGTCCATGCATGTAGTTGAATCAAAACCCAAATAGCCTCTGATATTTATGTTCATGGTGTTCATATCCTACTCATGCTAGTATCCAATGTTACTTATGCATAATGCATGTTCATGACCGTTGTTGCTCTCTAGATGGCCGCTTCTCAACCTATTTGCTAGCCTTTGCCAGTACTAAGTGGAAATTCTGCTTGTACATCAAAAACCGGAAACCCAAGTTATTCCAGATGAGTCCACCATATCTACCTATATGCGGTATTACCTTGCCGTCCTAAGTAAATTTGCATGTGCCACCTCTAAAAACTTCAAATAAATATCCTTTTTATGTGCATTGATTGTTCATACAGCAACAAGAGGTAGTCAGTATCTTCCATGTTAAGCGGGTTATTCTCATGATGAGTGTTTATTCACTCATACTTGCATGAGAGGGCGTTAATAGGGATTTCAAGTCCCAAACTGCAAAAAGAATTGAGCTTACAAATAATCAAACAAAAACTCCTACGGAGAAATAACCTTTACTTACCGCTTGGGAACCGTAGCTAATGTGTTTAGCATGCAAGATATCGATAACATATGGTCGCGAAGTAAACAAGAAGGGTGCATTTCTCAAAATAGCATTTTCCTCTATTTTAAAAACTTGAGCTCTGGCACCTCTGCAAATCCCTGCTTCCCTCTGCGAAGGGACTATCTATTTACTTTTATGTTGTGTCATCACCTTCTCAAATAAGCGCTAGAACCTGAGAGCACTGCTGTCATGCTTATGCATTGTGTGTAGCTAATGTTGGGTGCATCATGACTGGATATTTTCTACCATGAATTACGATGGTTAGTCGCTGCTTGAACTTTAGAGGTGCTCTGCATTTATGTTTTGTGGTCTCAGAAAGGGCTAGCGAGATACCATTATTGTCATATTATATCATGGTTGTTTTGACAACATGTTGCTGTTTGAGATATCCTATTATTGCTCGCTAGCTGATTATGTCATTGATATGAGTTAATATAATTTTTAAGAGTTATTGTCGACATGGTTAGTTATAATCTCGGCTGAAACCTGGGTGTTGTTTAAGCTTATTTATGCCAACTGAATTGCTTGAGGACAAGCAAAGGTTTAAGCTTGGGGGAGTTGATACGTCTCCGTCGTATCTACTTTCCTAACGCTTTTCCTCTTGTTTTGGTCTCTAATTTGCATGATTTGAATGAAACTAACCCGGACTGACACTGTTTTCAGCAGAACTACCATGGTGTTGTTTTTGTGCAGAAATAAATGTTCTCGGATTGGAACGAAACTTTGCGAGGAATTTTTATATGAATAAAGATAATTTCTGGAGCCAAGAACCACCGGAGGGGGGCACCTGGGTGGGCACAACCCACCAGGGCACGCCACCTCCTCCAGGGGTGCCCAGGTGGGTTGTCCCCACCTGGTGGCCCTACGGACCCTGAAACCGACGCTATAAAATCCTTTTTTCAGAAAAAACCAGGGAGAAAGAATTATCGCGTTTAACGAGACGGAGCCGCCGCCACCTCCTGTTCTTCATCGGGGGGCCAAATCTGGAGTTCGTTCGGGGCTCCGGAGAGGGGGATCTTTGATCTTCGTCATCACCAACCCTTCTCCATCGCCAATTCCATGATGCTCCCCACCGGGAGTGAGTAATTCCTTCGTAGGCTCGCTGGTGGGTGAGGAGTTGGATGAGATTCATCATGTAATCGAGTTAGTTTTGTTAGGGCTTGATCCTTAGTATCCATTATGTTTTGAGATTGATGTTGCTATGACTTTGCCATGCTTAATGCTTGTCAAATTGGGCCCGGGTGCCATGATTTCAGATCTGAACCGTTTATATTATCACCATTATATCTATGTTCTAGATCCGATCTTGCAAGTTATAGTCACTTACTATGTGTTATGATCCGGCACCCCGGAGTGATAATAGTCGGGACACTTCCCGGTGATGACCGTAGTTTGAGGAGTTCGTGTATTCATCGTGTGTTAATGCTTTGTTCCGGTTCTCTATTAAAAGGAGACCTTAATATCCCTTAGTTTCCAATAGGACCCCGCTACCACGGGAGGGTAGGACAAAAGATATCATGCAAGTTCTTTCCATAAGCACGTATGACTATTTACGGAATACATGCTTATATTATATTTATGAACTGGAGCTAGTGCCATATCGCCCTAGGTTATAACTGTCACATGATGAATATCATCTAACAAATCGCCGATCCAATGCCTACGATTTTCCTACATATTGATGTTGCTAAGTTACTACTGCTGCTGTTACTATTGCACTTGCTACAAAAATCACTACTATCACTGTTGCTATTGCTATTGCTGCTACTACTATTATCAAAACAATCATACTACTTTGCTACTGATCACTTTGCTGAAGATAATTAATCTCCAGGTGTGGTTGAATTGACAACTCAACTGCTAATACTTGCAAATATTCTTTGGCTCCCCTTATGTCGAATCAATAAATTTGGGTTGAATACTCTACCCTCGAAAACTGTTGTGATCCCCTATACTTGTGGGTTATCAGTGCGCCGATTCGGAGGCCATATGTGGCCCTCCTGCTGAGGGTGTGGAGCAGCGTACCCACCGGGGGGTATGAAGATTAATAGAGATAAAAAACACTCTATTGTTTCCCTCACACGCCAAACCAACTAGCACGTAAATAATTCATAACTTTGAAAAAACTACCAAATAAAAATAAAGCATGTACAACCCTAAAAACATAAGGGCGTCTCCAATGCTTACCCCTAAACGAACACCACAGGTGTCTTTTTTTATGTCCGGATATGGTCTGCGGACATGATGCCATAGGTACTAATCCAAAGGGTATTGACAAGTTAATCCTTATTTGTCCGGTTGAGAGGAGAGAGAAGAGATAAGGACCATGCATGTGGTTGCTTTTGGTGGGATATAGTGGTGTGAAGTCTGGTTGAAAGGAGAGAGAGAAGAGGAGTACCATGCATGTGGAGAGAGAGAGAAAAAAGAGGAGGATCGTGTGGTCGCATTTTGTTGGTGAGCGCTGCTATACACACGATCCTTTTCAGCCGATGTTCGCGCGATGTGGCAAATCCAACCATCCGTGCATATAACAAAGCAAAGCTCGCCCATCAGATTGTCCATCGTCTCAACGTCGGGCATTTATTATCGTGCGTCCAGTAGTTCCATTTGCCGAACATTCCCAAAGCAGCCACAAGTTTGCTTCCGGTTTTGCGTGTCAAAGGATGTATAGACCTCTTCGCAGACCGATAGAGATCCTCATTAAATGACAGAAGTGGTCAAGAAACCACAATCCAAACAAATATTGGAGCTTTGAGGGTCTCCAAAGATGCCCAAGCGCACAGTACCCTTCTATTATTGTAGACCCCTTCATCTCGATTCACGACACCTCTGACCTTTATGTTAGGCTCTAAGGCCTCTTCAGATGCATTGGTGCTAAAGTGGGGTGCTAAGTGCATTACAATGATTAGCAACTAATGAAGGTGATGAAGAGGTTACCTTAAAGGTTTGCGTAGATGCTAGCTATCACACAGATCCGGATGAGTCAAGTCTCATTCCGGATACGTATTTATTTTGAATGGTGGAGCAGTCAGCTGGAGTAGCTCCAAGCAGAGCGTTGTAGCAGCATCAGCAACTGAAGCAGAATATATAGCTTCTTCAAAACCGGCGTGTGAAGGAGTCTGGATGAAGGAGTTCATATCTGAACTAGGTGTGGTTCCTAGTGCATAAGAACCCATGACTATCTATTGTGACAACACCGGTCCCATTGCCATTGCCAAGGAGCCAGGGTTTCACAAGAAAACTAAGCATATCAAATGCCACTTTAACTCCAACCGTGAGTACATCAAGGAAGGAAACATAGAGATTTTTTAAGTTCATACGGATCTGAATGTCGCAGACCCGTTGACTAAGCCACTTCCACGAGCAAAACATGATCGGCACCAGAATTCCATGCGGGTTAGATTCATAACAATGTAAACTAGATTATTGACTCTAGTACTGCGAGTGGGAGACTGTTGGGAATATGCCCTAGAGGCAATAATAAAGTTGTTATTATCATTGAGGGAGTCTTGTACTAAGGGGTCCTCGGGCGTCCGGCCTGTTGGACATGGGCCGTACTAATGGGTTGTGAAGATACAAGACCGAAGACTCTCTCCCGTGTCCGGATAGGACTCTCCTTGGCGTGGAAGGCAAGCTTGGCGACCAAGATATGAAGATTCCTTTTCTCCGTAACCGACTTTGTACAACCCTAGCCCCCTCCGGTGTCTATATAAACCGGAGGGCTTAGTCCGGAAAATATATAGTCATACAGGCTAGACTTCTAGGGTTTTAGCCATTATGATCTCGTGGTAGATCAACTCTTGTAATACTCATATTCATCAAGATCAATCAAGCAGGAAGTAGGGTATTACCTCCATAGAGAGGGCCCGAACCTGGGTAAACATTGTGTCCCCCGTCTCCTGTTACCATCGACCTTAGACGCACAGTTTGCGACCCCCCACCCGAGATCCACCGGTTTTGACACCGACATTGGTTCTTTCATTCACAGTTCCACTGTGCCATCCCCAAAAGGTTTGATGGCTCCTTCTAACGTCAACAACTATGATGTCCAAGGGGAAACCTTCCTCCCCGGACAGATCTTCGTGTTCGGAGGCTTCGCACTGCGGGGCCAACTCGCTTGGCCATCTAGAGCAGATCGATAGCTACGCCCCTGGCTGTCAGGTCAGATTCGGGAGCTTGAACTACGTCGCGGACATTCGCGGAGACTTGATCTTCGACGGATTTGAGACCACGGCAATTGTTCCCCTTCACCACGATGAACATGACTTAAATCTGTCATCGGGCCATACTCAGGAAATTGCACCGGTAACCGCTCTGTCCTTAAATCCAGAGCAGATCGTGCCATCCGAGGATGGGAAGCTCAACCCCACCACGGAGGCCGCAGATTCCGCGGCGTTGTGGCCGCACACAGACCTAACCTCGGGTGATATCTGTGTCTCCGGAACCTCAGACTCGTTTCCGGCTATAAGTTCTGAACCATGTGCATCCGCGTATGTCGAGCAGGATCGGTCATCGATCGCCGAATTCAGCGCCGCGGACATCATCTGGCACTCGCCTTTTGGCGACGTGCTCAACTCATTAAAAATCTATCCCTAGCGGGGGAATCTCAGCCAAATTATATCCGGTTCAAACTGGAGGCTGATGACGGGGAATTTCGCTTCCCACCTGCCACCCACTACATAGCCACTGTCGAGGACTTAACCGACATGCTCGATTACGGCTCCGAAGACATCGATGGTATGGACGACGATGCCAATGAGGAACAAGGCCAAAACCCACCGTTTACCGGACGCTGGACGGCCACTTCCTCGTACGACGTATACATGGTGGATACACCTAAAGAAACTAACGACGATGACAAAGAAGATCCAGTTGAGGATAAACCTCCTGAGAAACAGCCCAGACGCCGGCGACAGCGGCGCCGCTCTAAGTCACGTCGTGCAAAAGATAGCAATACCGGCACCGGAGAAAACAATACTCCGGACGATGCCGAAGACAATGAACACCCTGTTGAGGCAACCTCCGAACAAGACGAATGGGAAGACGGGCACGTTAGCCTTGATGAACAGGCCATACACGAAGACTCGGAGGACAGTAATTATCTTCCACTCTCCGAGGATGAGGAGAGCCTCGGCAACGAGGATTTCATCGTGCCTGAGGAACTTCTCGAGCAGGAACGCTTTAAACGCCGGCTAATAGCCACTGCAAGGAGCCTGAAAAAGAAGCAGCAGCAGCTTCAAGCTGACCATGACCTGCTCAACGACAGATGGACAGATATCCTAGCATCCGAAAAATACGGCCTCAAGCGCCGAACCAAGGGCTACCTGAAGCGCCGATTGCTACCTCAGTTCGATGAGGAGGCGACGGAACCCGTACCACACGGTCGGGACACTGCGGCCGACCGACCACACGTGGTCGGGATAAAGCGGCAGCTCAAGCCGAATAGCAGCCCGCCTCACCCCAACGAAAAAACAGAGATAAAACAGCTCGGGGTCATACATACGACCCTCGGCAAAACCTGGACAGTAGAAGAGAACATACCAGATCGATCTACGGATCGCGAGGACGTGCCTTGACACGCAACGTCGGCTGCCTATTCGGACGTGACAAGTCTAGGCGCGCCCGGGCCGAAAACCGCAGACAGACTCCATCTGAGCTACGTCGCGACGTGGCCCAATATAGAGGCGCCGCACACCCACTCTACTTCACTAACAAAGTAATGGAGCATGATTTCCCAGAAGGGTTTAAACCCGTGAATATCGAATCATACAATGGAACAACTGATCCCGTGGTGTGGATCAAGGATTTTCTTCTCTATATCCATATGGCCTGCGGAAATAACCTCCATGCCATCAAATACCTACCGTTAAAACTTAAAGGACTAGCTCGGTACTGGTTAAAAAGTCTTCCGAAAAACTCTATTGTTAGCTGGGAGGACTTGGAAGACGCCTTCCGCGACAACTTCCAAGGTACATATGTCCGGCCACCAGATGCCGATGACTTAAGTCACATTGTCCAGCAGCCCGGAGAGTCAGCCAGGAAGCTCTGGACTTGGTTCTTAGTTAAAAAGAACCAAATCGTCGACTGTCCAGAGGCGGAAGCCCTAGCGGCCTTCAAACACAGCGTCCGGGACGAGTGGCTCGCCCGCCACCTCGGTCAAGAAAAACCAAAATCCATGTCAGCCCTTACCGCTCTGATGACCCGCTTTTGCGCGGGAGAAGACAGCTAGCTCGCTCGTAGAAGCACCAGCGCCAACGATCCGGGCACTTCCGAAGTCCGAGACGGCAATGGAAAGCCGCGATGCAATAAGCATGAACGTCGCAATAATAATGAAAAAACGCACGACATAGCGGTCAACGCTGGATTTAGCGGTCCCAAACCCGGTCAACGGAAAAAGCCATTCAAGGCAAACAGAGACGGACCATCCAATTTAGACAGGATATTGGATAGGCCCTGCTAGATTCATGGCCACCCCGATAAACCAGCTAATCTTACCAACAGAAGCTATTGGGTCTTCAAGCAGCTCGGCAAGCTCAACGCCGAACACAAGGGGAGGAGGCCGCCCGGTGATAGCGATGACGAAGAGACTCACCAACCAAATACCGGGGGGCAGAAGCAATTTCCCCCCTAAGTAAAAACAGTGAACATGGTATACATGTCACACAACTCTACAAGGGAGCAGGAGAAGCATTCCCTCCTGACCGAGGATCATACTATGGCAGCCTTAGCCGAAGTACAAAACGGTCTTATTAAACCGCATACCTTGTCGGCCATTAAGCCACCAGTCTCCATTCAAAAGGATCGACCAATTCCGGAGCGGGACTAGCAGTTCGGCTTCCGCCGTCCACCTCATATACCTGTGAAATCTGTACCGCGCGTACATAACTATGCACTTAAGATACCCTGGGCATCGGCGGAAGCACAATACAGACGAACCTGCAAGTACTCCCATAACTTATGTTTCTTTTCTAACTACTCTTTATTTTTCATTATTCTTTACCACAGGTGACGCAAAGGCTGTTCATCTCATGGACTCTCTCGAAGTTCGGGTTCACCTAAGGGCTATTTCCGTCAAGGAGTCCCCTCACCGAGGACAGGCGGCGCAGACGTGCGACAGGAGGTCCAAAATAACTTTTCATAGACCGCGCTCTTTATTTTGAGCCTGTAAAGTGCCTTTTTCCTCCGCCCTCGACCCCGGGCATGTCAAATAGCCGGGGTTGCGGCTTTGTTATCTAAAAAATAAAGTTGGGCATATCACTCAGGTCCCAGTAAACATAATCCGCATCCAGCATTCGCTTTTTTCTAAAAAAAATGAATTGGGCTCCTATGGTTGTTTCACACATACACCTCGGCATAACTTGCCAGGGGCTCGGTATGGGAACAAATGAGTTGCCGACAAGTCCGAACAGCTTTATAGCGTACATCGGTGTCACGAGTTTGGCCTTATATGCATCAGCTCCGAATCATGTCTTGGGTCAATAGTTGGGTTGCCCGGCTCCTGTGCTTGCTACCTTATGTTCCGCTCTATCGGCTAGGGCAGTAAACGGAGAACTACTGCGATTGTGCTTCCGGTTCATCTGGTCAAGCACCTTAGTAGAGAAAGCCGAAAACTGACTGTCATGATGCTGCAAGAGCTGGTCAACCACTCGATGACTTATCAGGATCTTTCGCGATTCCCTCCGTATTACACGAAGGACTTTTTTTCCAGGTCATATATGTAATGCACCGTATTGGAGTAAGCCGTATACATACCAGGGGCTATATCATAGCCTCCCCCCACTATAAAACTCCTATGGCTAAGTGAAAGTGTTAACGCCCTATAGTCCGATTGCCTAGTTCACCGCATTGACACCTCCTTAATGGACCAAGACGTTGGGTTAAGAGTGATCAAATGCTTTTCCGAACACCCCCGTAATTTATACGAGGGGGTTGAAGCCGATGACTGGAAAACTTTCAGATCAATACACAAACGGCCGCACAGGAGGAACAAAAGTTTTAAGCGAAACTACATAAAATAGCCTTATTATAATATTGTTTTTTACAAAGTTTCCATACATCTCACTCGAATATCATGTTCTTCGAGCATTGACCCTCTATCAAGCGGGCACCCTCCAGGACATCCTCGAAATAATGCTCTAGTGCGTGATGGTCCTTTCCCTTGGGTGGACCCTTCGCTGCAACATCAATGGCCTTCATCTTTGCCCAGTATGTCTTGACACGGGCAAAGGCCATCCGTGCACCTTCAATGCATGCTGACCGCTTAACGACGACGATACCCGGCACCGCATCAGCAAGTCGCCGCACCAAACCAAAATAACTATCCGGAATTGGGTCATTCGGCCACAGCCCGGTCACAACGTCTTTCATGGTAGAACCGGATAGTCTATGGAGCTCAGCCCATTGGGTCATCTGTTCGTTCAGCAACAAGGGGCGTTTTGACGCACTGAATTGTGACCAGAAAAGCTTCTCCGTTGCATACCCTTCTTGTGCCTGGTAAAACGGTGCCGCATCGGAGGCACTCTTTGGCAAGTCCAATAACGTGTCTAGAGAACTCCACACTTGATTAAGCGGAGCATAATTCGGATCGCCGAACTTAGTTTGCAATAAAAAGGGCTTACCAGCCGCGATCTCCCCAGCTTGTCGGATCTCCTCCCGGGCCACTCTAGATTCGGACCGCGCTTCTTTCACCTCTCATAAGGCCTTGTCAAGATCAGCCGTTTTGGCTCTATTATCCTTCTCGAGGAATTCACAGCGGCCAGTGGCATACTTTAACTCACGCGCCATCTTGGATATTCTCTCCTCGCATTAGCGTCGAGCAGCCTGTTCGGCCTTTAACTCGGCAGATGCCTTCTCGGCAGCCGCATTATCAATCCGGGCTTGCTCCTTGGCCCGGGCCAGCTCGGCCCGAAGGATCTCGACTGCGGCGGCACCATCTAAAGTCATGTATATTTCAGTCTACAATTCTTGGCATCACGATCAATTAAAAGCACGTGCATGTAATGACTACCCCCGAGACATACCTTGCATCTCGTCAAGCCACCTGTTGATAAGCGTAATGTCATCATCCGCTACATCAAGCTTCCGCTGCAGATGTGCAACCTCTGTAGTCCGGGCAGTCGCCGGGGGGGTAACAGCCTGTGTTCCAATTAATCAGATTATTTCCTGGGCATATCTTTTAGATCCTCTGATCGCCTCTCTTGGGAAGCCAATCAGAGTCTCAGGGGCTACTACCTATACACAGGTGTAGTTTGTGAATAAAACACACTCAAAGATTTTTCAGTACAAACCTCGAAGCCTCTTAACAGGCTCGCGCAGGCTTCATTCAATCCGCTTTTCGCGGACAGAACCTTTTCAACCACCGTACCCATCAAGGTACGATGTTCCTC
The DNA here is from genome assembly GCF_018294505.1 of Triticum aestivum. Lineage (NCBI taxonomy): Eukaryota > Viridiplantae > Streptophyta > Magnoliopsida > Poales > Poaceae > Triticum > Triticum aestivum. Next base: position 413,524,212 of record NC_057808.1, on the reverse strand, counting down.
CGAGACGGACGCCTGTCGCAGCATGTTCGTCAGTATATCCGGCGCTTCTGGACCTCCGGAAGCTGTTGTACGAGTACGGCCTCCCTTCAAAGGGATATGTTTATCTGTCCCCGAAGTCGTCCTCGGCTGTAAACCGGACAGTCCGGGGCCTTTATCGTTGGCCCCCGGATCCTGGGCTACGGAAGTATCACCTTAGGGAAGTGTCTTCATCACCCCTCGCACCACTTGTTGATCGGGAGAGACCCTCCGGGACGACACCTCAAAGTCGTACGCCTTATTGGGCAAGGAGACCGGTGGAGGTGTTGTTGGGGAACGTAGTAATTTCAAAAATTTCCTACGCACACGCAAGATCATGGTGATGCATAGCAACGAGAGGGGAGAGTGTTGTCCACGTACCCTCGTAGACCGAAAGCGGAAACGTTAACACAACGCGGTTGATGTAGTCGTACGTCTTCACGATCCGACCGATCAAGAACCGAACGTACGGCACCTTCGAGTTCAGCACATGTTCAGCTCGATGACGTCCCTCGAACTCCGATCCAGCCGAGTGTTGAGGGAGAGTTTCGTCAGCACGACGGCGCGGTGACGATGATGATGTTCTACCGACGCAGGGCTTCGCCTAAGCACCGCTACGATATTATCGAGGTGTAATATGGTGGAGGGGGCACCGCACACGGCTAAGAGATCAATAGATCAATTGTTGTGTCTATGGGGTGCCCCCTGCCCCCGTATATAAAGGAGCAAGGGGGGAGGCGGCCGGCCTAGGAGGAGGGCGCGCCAAGGGGGGAGTCCTACTCCCACCGGGAGTAGGACTCCTCCTTTCCTTGTTGGAGTAGGAAAAGGGAAGGGAGAAGGAGAAGGAAGGAAGGGGGCGCCCCCCTCCCTAGTCCAATTCGGACTAGTCCATGGGGAGGGGTGCGGCCACCCTTTGGGGCCTTTCTCTCCTTTCCCGTATGGCCCATTAAGGCCCAATACGAATTCCCGTAACTCTCCGGTACTCCGAAAAATACCCGAATCACTCGGAACCTTTCCGATGTCCGAATATAGTCGTCCAATATATCGATCTTTACGTCTCGACCATTTCGAGACTCCTCGTCATGTCCCCGATCTCATCCGGGACTCCGAACTCCTTCGGTACATCAAAACTCATAAACTCATAATAAAACTGTCATCGTAACGTTAAGCGTGCGGACCCTACGGGTTCGAGAACTATGTAGACATGACCGAGACACGTCTCCGGTCAATAACCAATAGCGGGACCTGGATGCCCATATTGGCTCCCACATATTCTACGAAGATCTTTATCGGTCAGACCGCATAACAACATACGTTGTTCCCTTTGTCATCGGTATGTTACTTGCCCGAGATTCGATCGTCGGTATCTTAATACCTAGTTCAATCTCGTTACCGGCAAGTCTCTTTACTCGTTCCGTAATACATCATCTCGCAACAAACTCATTAGTTGCAATGCTTGCAAGGCTTAAGTGATGTGCATTACCGAGAGGGCCCAGAGATACCTCTCCGACAATCGGAGTGACAAATCCTAATCTCGAAATACGCCAACCCAACAAGTACCTTCGGAGACACCTGTAGAGCACCTTTATAATCACCCAGTTACGTTGTGACGTTTGGTAGCACACAAAGTGTTCCTCCGGTAAACGGGAGTTGCATAATCTCATAGTCATAGGAACATGTATAAGTCATGAAGAAAGCAATAGCAACATACTAAACGATCGAGTGCTAAGCTAACGGAATGGGTCAAGTCAATCACATCATTCTCCTAATGATGTGATCCCGTTAATCAAATGACAACTCATGTCTATGGCTAGGAAACATAACCATCTTTGATCAACGAGCTAGTCAAGTAGAGGCATACTAGTGACACTCTGTTTGTCTATGTATTCACACATGTATCAAGTTTCCGGTTAATACAATTCTAGCATGAATAATAAACATTTATCATGATATAAGGAAATAAATAATAACTTTATTATTGCCTCTAGGGCATATTTCCTTCAGTCTCCCACTTGCACTAGAGTCAATAATCTAGTTCACATCGCCATGTGATTTAACATCAATAGTTCACATCACCATGTGATTAACACCCATAGTTCACATCGTCATGTGACCAACACCCAAAGGGTTTACTAGAGTCAGTAATCTAGTTCACATCGCTATGTGATTAACACCCAAAGAGTACTAAGGTGTGATCATGTTTTGCTTGTGAGATAATTTTAGTCAACGGGTCTGTCACATTCAGATCCGTAAGTATTTTGCAAATTTCTATGTCTACAATGCTCTGCACGGAGCTACTCTAGCTAATTGCTCCCACTTTCAATATGTATCTAGACCGAGACTTAGAGTCATCTAGATTAGTGTCAAAACTTGCATCGACGTAACCCTTTACGACGAACCTTTTGTCACTTCCATAATCGAGAAACATATCCTTATTCCAGTAAGGATAATTTTGACCGCTGTCCAGTGATCTACTCCTAGATCACTATTGTACTCCCTTGCCAAAATCAGTGTAGGGTATACAATAGATCTGGTACACAGCATGGCATACTTTATAGAACCTATGGCCGAGGCATAGGGAATGACTTTCATTCTTTTTCTATCTTCTGCCGTGGTCGGGCTTTGAGTCTTACTCAATTTCACACCTTGTAACACAGGCAAGAAACTCTTTCTTTGACTGTTCCATTTTGAACCACTTCAAAATCTTGTTAAGGTATGTACTCATTGAAAAAACTTATCAAGCGTCTTGATCTATCTCTATAGATCTTGATGCTCAATATGTAAGCAGCTTCACCGAGGTCTTTCTTTGAAAAACTCCTTTCAAACACTCCTTTATGCTTTGCAGAATAATTCTACATTATTTCCGATCAACAATATGTCATTCACATATACTTATCAGAAATGCTGTAGTGCTCCCACTCACTTTCTTGTAAATACAGGCTTCACCGCAAGTCTGTATAAAACTATATCCTTTGATCAACTTATCAAAGCGTATATTCCAACTCCGAGATGCTTGCACCAGTCCATAGATGGATCGCTGGAGCTTGCATATTTTGTTAGCACCTTTAGGATTGACAAAACCTTCTGGTTGCATCATATACAACTCTTCTTTAATAAATCCATTAAGGAATGCAGTTTTGTTATCCATTTGCCAGATTTCATAAAAATGCGGCAATTGCTAACATGATTCGAACAGACTTAAGCATAGATACGAGTGAGAAACTCTCATCGTAGTCAACACCTTGAACTTGTCGAAAACCTTTTGCGACAATTCTAGCTTTGTAGATAGTAACACTACTATCAGCGTCCGTCTTCCTCTTGAAGATCCATTTATTTTCTATGGCTTGCCGATCATTGGGCAAGTCAATCAAAGTCCATACTTTGTTCTCATACATGGATCTCATCTCAGATTTCATGGCCTGAAGCCATTTTCCGGAATCTGGGCTCACCATCGCTTCTTCATAGTTCGTAGGTTCGTCATGGTCTAGTAACATAACCTCCAGAACAGGATTACCGTACCACTCTGGTGCGGATCTTACTCTGGTTGACCTACGAGGTTCAGTAATAACTTGATCTGAAGTTCCATGATCATCATCATTAACTTCCCCACTAATTGGTATAGGCGTCACTGAAACTGGTTTCTGCGATGAACTACTTTCCAATAAGGGAGCAGGTACAATTACCTCATCAAGTTCTACTTTCCTCCCACTCACTTCTTTCGAGAGAAACTCCTTCTCTAGAAAGGATCCATACTTAGCAACGAATGTCTTGCCTTCGGATCTGTGATAGAAGGTGTACCCAACTGTCTCCTTTGGGTATCCTATGAAGACACATTTCTCCGATTTGGGTTTGAGCTTATCAGGATGAAACTTTTTCACATAAGCATCGCAACCCCAAACTTTAAGAAACGACAACTTTGGTTTCTTGCCAAACCACAGTTCATAAGATGTCGTCTCAACGGATTTAGATGGTACCCTATTTAACGTGAATGCAGCTGTCTCTAATGCATAACCCCAAAACGATAGTGGTAGATCGGTAAGAGACATCATATATTGCACCATATCTAATAAAGTACGGTTACGATGTTCGGACACACCATTACACTGTGGTGTTCCAGGTGGCGTGAGTAGTGAAACTATTTCACATTGTTTTAACTGAAGGCCAAACTCGTAACTCAAATACTCTTCTCCACGATCAGATCGTAGAAACTTTATTTTCTTGTTACGATGATTTTCCACTTCACTCTGAAATTATATGAACTTTTCAAATGTTTCAGACTTCTGTTTCATTAAGTAGATATACCCATATCTGCTCAAATCATCTGTGAAGGTCAGAAATTAATGATACCTGCTACGAGCCTCAATATTCATCGGACCACATACATCTGTATGTATGATTTCCAACAAATCTGTTGCTCTCTCCATAGTTCCGGAGAACGGCGTATTAGTCATCTTGCCCATGAGGCACGGTTCGCAAGCATCAAGTGATTCATAATCAAGTGATTCCAAAATCCCATCAGTATGGAGTTTCTTCATGCGCTTTACACCAATATGACCTAAACGGCAGTGCCACAAATAAGTTGCACTATCATTATTAACTTTGCATCTTTTGGCTTCATTATTATGAATATGTGTATCACTACGATCGAGATCCAACAAACCATTTTATTGGGTGTATGACCATAGAAGGTTTTATTCATGTAAACAGAACAACAATTATTCTCTAATTTAAATGAATAACCGTATTGCAACAAACATGATCAAATCATATTCATGCTCAACGCAAACACCAAATAACACTTATTTAGTTTCAACACTAATCCCGAAAGTATAGGGAGTGTGCGATGATGATCATATCAATCTTGGAACTACTTCCAAACACATCGTCACCTCGCCTTTTACTAGTCTCTGTTTATTCTGCAACTCCCGTTTCGAGTTGCTACTCTTAGCAACTGAACCAGTATCAAATGCTGAGGGGTTGCTACAAACACTAGTAAAGTACACATCAATAACATGTATATCCAATATACCTTTGTTCACTTTGCCATCCTTCTTATCCACCAAATACTTGGGGTAGTTCCGCTTCCAGTGACCAGTCCCTTTGCAGTAGAAGCACTTAGTCTCAGGCTTAGGACCAGACTTAGGCTTCTTCACTTGAGCAGAAACTTGCTTGCCGTTCTTCTTGAAGTTCCCCTTCTATCCCTTTGCCCTTTTCTTGAAACTAGTGGTCTTTTTAACCATCAACACTTGATGCTCTTTCTTGATTTCTACTTTCGTCGATTTCAGCATCACGAAGAGCTCGGGAATTACTTTCGTCATCCCTTACATACTATAGTTCATCACGAAGTTCTACTAACTTGGTGATGGTGACTAGAGAATTCTGTCAATCACTATTTTATCTGGAAGATTAACTCCCACTTGATTCAAGCGATTGTAGTACCCAGACAATCTGAGCACATGCTCACTGCTTGAGCTATTCTCCTCCATCTTTTAGCTATAGAACTTGTTGGAGACTTCATATCTCTCAACTCGGGTATTTGCTTGAAATATTAACTTCAACTCCTGGAACATCTCATATGGTCCATGACGTTCAAAACGTCTTTGAAGTCCCGATTCTAAGCCGTTAAGCATGGTGCACTAAACTATCAAGTAGTCATCATATTGAGCTAGCCAAACGTTCATAACGTCTGCATCTGCTCCTGCAATAGGTCTGTCACCTAGCGGTGCATCAAGGACATAATTCTTCTGTGCAGCAATGAGGATAATCCTCAGATCACGGATCCAATCCGCATCTTTGCTACTAACATCTTTCAACATAATTTTCTCTAGGAACATATCAAAAATAAACACAGGGAAGCAACAACGCGAGCTATTGATCTACAACATAATTTGCAAAATACTATCAGGACTAAGTTCATGATAAATTTAAGTTCAATTAATCATATTACTTAAGAACTCCCACTTAGATAGACATCCCTCTAATCCTCTAAGTGATCACGTGATCCATATCAACTAAACCATGTCCGATCATCACGTGAGATGGAGTAGTTTCAACGGTGAACATCACTATGTTGATCATATCTACTATATGATTCACGCTCGACCTTTCGGTCTCCGTGTTCCGAGGCCATATCTGTTATATGCTAGGCTCGTCAAGTTTAACCTGAGTATTCCGCGTGTGCAACTGTTTTGCACCCGTTGTATTTGAACGTAGAGCCTATCACACCCGATCATCACGTGGTGTCTCAGCACGAAGAACTTTCGCAACGGTGCATACTCAGGGAGAACACTTATACTTTGAAATTTAGTGAGGGATCATCTTATAATGCTACCGTCAATCAAAGCAAGATAAGATGCATAAAAGATAAACATCACATGCAATCAATATAAGTGATATGATATGGCCATCATCATCTTGTGCTTGTGATCTCCATCTCCGAAGCACCGTCATGATCACCATCGTCACCGGCGCGACACATTGATCTCCATCGTAGCATCGTTGTCGTCTCGCCAATCTTATGCTTCTACGACTATCGCTACCGCTTAGTGATAAAGTAAAACAATTACATGGCGATTGCATTGCATACAATAAAGCGACAACCATATGGCTCCTGCCAGTTGCCGATAACTCGGTTACAAAACATGATCATCTCATACAATAAAATTCAGTATCATGTCTTGACCATATCACATCACAACATGCCCTGCAAAAACAAGTTAGATGTCCTCTACTTTGTTGTTGCAAGTTTTACGTGGCTGCTACGGGCTTAGCAAGAACCGTTCTTACCTACGCATCAAAACCACAACGATAGTTTGTCAAGTTGGTGCTGTTTTAACCTTCGCAAGGACCGGGCGTAGCCACACTCGGTTCAACTAAAGTGAGAGAGACAGACACCCGCCGGTCACCTTTAAGCAACGAGTGCTCGCAACGGTGAAACCAGTCTCGCGTAAGCGTACGCGTAATGTCGGTCCGGGCCGCTTCATCTCACAATACCGCCGAACCAAAGTATGACATGCTGGTAAGCAGTATGACTTATATCGCCCACAACTCACTTGTGTTCTACTCGTGCATAACATCAACGCATAAAACCAGGCTCGGATGCCACTGTTGGGGAACGTAGTAATTTCAAAAAATTTCCTACGCACACGCAAGATCATGGTGATGCATAGCAACGAGAGGGGAGAGTGTTGTCCACGTACCCTCGTAGACCGAAAGCGGAAGCGTTAACACAACGCGGTTGATGTAGTCGTACGTCTTCACGATCCGACCGATCAAGTACCGAACGTACGGCACCTCCGAGTTCAGCACACGTTCAGCTTGATGACGTCCCTCGAACTCCGATCCAGCCGAGTGTTGAGGGAGATTTTCGTCAGCACGACGGCGTGGTGACGATGATGATGATCTACCGACGCAGGGCCTTGCCTAAGCACCGCTACGATATTATCGAGGTGTAATATGGTGGAGGGGGGCACCGCACACGGCTAAGAGATCAATAGGTCAATTGTTGTGTCTATGGGGTGCCCCCCTGCCCCCGTATATAAAGGAGCAAGGGGGGAGGCTGCCGGCCTAGGAGGAGGGCGCGCCAAGGGGGGAGTCCTACTCCCACCGGGAGTAGGACTCCTCCTTTCCTTGTTGGAGTAGGAAAAGGGAAGGGAGAAGGAGAAGGAAGGAAGGGGGCGCCCCCCTCCCTAGTCCAATTCGGACTAGTCCATGGGGAGGGGTGCGGCCACCCTTTGGGGCCTTTCTCTCCTTTCCCGTATGGCCCATTAAGGCCCAATACGAATTCCCGTAACTCTCCGGTACTCCGAAAAATACCCGAATCACTCGGAACCTTTCCGATGTCCGAATATAGTCGTCCAATATATCGATCTTTAAGTCTCGACAATTTCAAGACTCCTCGTCATGTCTCCGATCTCATCCGGGACTCCGAACTCCTTCGGTACATCAAAACTCATAAACTCATAATAAAACTGTCATCGTAACGTTAAGCGTGCGGACCCTACGGGTTCGAGAACTATGTAGACATGACCGAGACACGTCTCCGGTCAATAACCAATAGCGGGACCTGGATGCCCATATTGGCTCCCACATATTCTACGAAGATCTTTATCGGTCAGACCGCATAACAACATACGTTGTTCCCTTTGTCATCGGTATGTTACTTGCCCGAGATTCGATCGTCGGTATCTTAATACCTAGTTCAATCTCGTTACCGGCAAGTCTCTTTACTCGTTCCGTAATACATCATCTCGCAACAAACTCATTAGTTGCAATGCTTGCAAGGCTTAAGTGATGTGCATTACCGAGAGGGCCCAGAGATACCTCTCCGACAATCGGAGTGACAAATCCTAATCTCGAAATACGCCAACCCAACAAGTACCTTCGGAGACACCTGTAGAGCACCTTTATAATCACCCAGTTACGTTGTGACGTTTGGTAGCACACAAAGTGTTCCTCCGGTAAACGGGAGTTGCATAATCTCATAGTCATAGGAACATGTATAAGTCATGAAGAAAGCAATAGCAACATACTAAACGATCGAGTGCTAAGCTAACGGAATGGGTCAACTCAATCACATCATTCTCCTAATGATATGATCCCGTTAATCAAATGACAACTCATGTCTATGGCTAGGAAACATAACCATCTTTGATCAACGAGCTAGTCAAGTAGAGGCATACTAGTGACACTCTGTTTGTCTATGTATTCACACATGTATCAAGTTTCCAGTTAATACAATTCTAGCATGAATAATAAACATTTATCATGATATAAGGAAATGAATAATAACTTTATTATTGCCTCTAGGGCATATTTCCTTCAGGTGTCTCACTTTCCATCATCTCCGGAATGAGATCTCCCAATGAAGAGGATTGGTGAAGAAGTCTATTTGTCGAGCTGCAAAAGCATATATTCTAGATGTTACCTTGGTAACAGGAAAGGAGCGGGATATTTTTAAAAACATCCTTGTTCACTTACGATTCGGCTAGAGGCTTGTCCTCATCATGGGACTGTGCGAGGACACCATCCTCCAAGCCCGAGCCGCCCGACTGGGGCACCTTGCCTCGCTTAGAAGCCCTTTCCTCCCAATCTTTGGAGGCAGCCCTTTTCTTACCCGGGGGGAAGAGACATTGACTTCTCCTTCACTTTCGTCTTCGGACGACAGAATTATGATTCCCCCGGACGCAATGTCTGATATACCTTGGGATGGAGGACATTTTTGGTCCTCCTGCTTTTCGCCTTGTCCTCCTCCGCAGGCATCTGGTGCGGTGACGGGGCCAGCATCCTTGTTAGTACGGGATCCACTGAGTCTTCGGGGAGGGGGGCCGAACACCTGATTCGCTCCGCTTTCTTTATCCAGCCCTGGAAGAAGACAGTTTGCTCAGTAACATATTACGGCATACTTAATTACAAAGTGTTCGGGAGTTGAGCACTTACCGAGGTATCTAGATGGTTGCAGTCGAGGTCGATGTCCTCGGTGGTGTCCGGCCACTGTTTTTGTTTCCCGAAAAACAACTTCCACATCCCTTTATGCGTAGTGCCGAAGAAGTGTTGGAGGGTTCGTGGTCCTTCCGGATTAAACTCCCACATGCGAAGAGACCTAAGCTGGCATGGCAGGTCTCGGCGGACTAGCATTACTTGAATCACGTTGGTGAGATCGATGTCCTTCTCAAGGAGGGTTTGGATGCGGCTTTGTAGAGTCTGCACTTCATCAACTGATCCCCAGTCCAGCCCCTTATTAATCCATGATGCAAGCTGTAACGGAGGGCCAGAACGGAACACAGGTATAGCCGACCACTTGGTACCGCGGGGTTCTGTGACGTAGAACCACTCCCGCTGCCATTGGTTGGAAGTTTCGGTGAAAGAGCCTTTTGGCCAGAGAGTATTGGTAAGCTTGCTCACTACAGTGCCGCCGCATGATACGTCTCCAACGTATCTTTAATTTTTTATTGTTCCATGCTATTATATTATCAATCTTGGATGTTTAATGGGCTTTACTATGCACTTTTATATTATTTTTGGGACTAACCTATTAACCCAGAGCCCAGTGCCAGTTTCTGTTTTTCCCCTTGTTTCAGTGTTTCGCGGAAAAGGAATATCAAACGGAGTCCAAACGGAATGAATCCTTCGGAAAAGTTATTTTTGTAAAGAAAGCAATACAGGAGACTTGGAGTGCACGTAAGGAGATCAACAAGGAGAGCACGAGGCAGGGGGGCGCACCCACCCCCCTGGGCGCGCCCTCCACCCTCGTGGCCCCCCTTACCGACTTCTTTCACCTATATATCTCAATATACCCTAAAACCTTCGGGGAACACAATAGATCGGGAGTTCCGCCGCCGCAAGCCTCCAGAGCCACCAAAAACCAATCGGGACCCTGTTCCGGCACCCTGCCGGAGGGGGGAACCCTCACAGGTGGCCATCTTCATCATCCCGGCGCTCTCCATGACGAGGAGGGAGTAGTTCACCCTCGGGGCTGAGGGTATGTACCAGTAGCTATGTGTTTGATCTCTCTCTCTCTCTCTCTCGTGTTCTTGAGGTGATACGATATTGATGTATCGCGAGCTTTGCTATTATAGTTGGATCTTATGATGTTTCTCTCCCTCTACTCTCTTGTAATGGATTGAGTTTTCCCTTTGAAGTTATCTTATCGGATTGAGTCTTTAAGGATTTGAGAACACTTGATGTATGTCTTGCGTGAGATACCCGTGGTGACAATGGGGTATTTTATTGATCCACTTGATGTATGTTTTGGTGATCAACTTGCGGGTTCCGCCCACGAACCTATGCATAGGGGTTGGCACACGTTTTCGTCTTGACTTTCCGGTAGAAACTATTGGGCACTCTTTGAAGTTCTTTGTGTTGGTTGAATAGATGAATCTGAGATTGTGTGATGCATATCGTATAATCATACCCACGGATACTTGAGGTGACATTGGAGTATCTAGGTGACATTAGGGTTTTGGTTGATTTGTGTCTTAAGGTGTTATTCTAGTACGAACTCTAGGATAGATCAAACGGAAAGAATAGCTTCGTGTTATTTTACTACGGACTCTTTAATAGATCGATCAGAAACAATAACTTTGAGGTGGTTTCGTACCCTACAATAATCTCTTCGTTTGTTCTCCGCTATTAGTGACTTTGGAGTGACTCTTTGTTGCATGTTGAGGGATAGTTATATGATCCAATTATGTTATTATTGTTGAGAAAAGTTGCACTAGTGAAAGTATGAACCCTAGGCCTTGTTTCCTAGCATTGCAATACCGTTTACGCTCACTTTTATCATTAGTTACCTTGCTGTTTTAGATTTTCAGATTACAAAAACATATATCTACCATCCATATTGCACTTGTATCACCATCTCTTCGCCGAACTAGTGCACCTATATAATTTACCATTGTATTGGGTGTGTTGGGGACACAAGAGACTCTTTGTTATTTGGTTGCAGGGTTGCTTGAGAGAGACCATCTTCATCCTACGCCTCCCACGGATTGATAAACCTTAGGTCATCCACTTGAGGGAAATTTGCTACTGTCCTACAAACCTCTGCACTTGGAGGCCCAACAACGTCTACAAGAAGAAGGTTGTGTAGTAGACATCACCGCACTCCGCCTTTTCTCATCGACCACCTTTGGCCTCACACTAAAGGTATTGAGCCATAAGCCGAAGTGTGGGGGAATTCGAAGGAAGGCCTCACACGTGATGATGAACGCCGAGACATGGAGGAAAAAATCTGGGGCTAGATCATGAAAATCTAGTCCGTAATAAAACATGAGCCCCCGGACGAAGGGGTGAAGAGCGAACCCTAGCCCTCGGAGGAAGTGAGAGATGAATACGACCCTCTCGCCGGATCTGGGATTCGGAATAACCTGTCCTTGAGCGGGAAGCCTGTGGGGGTTCTCCGTGGTCAGGTATCTGGCCGCCCGAAGCTTCGCAATGTCCTCCTCTGTAACAGAGGAAGCCACCCATCGGCCCTGTGGGACGGGTCCGGACATGATTGGGAAGCTTGAAGCAATGAAGTCGAACCTCGGGTGCTAGAACTCGAGGTTGGAAAGGCTGAGGAAAGGTTTGGCGTGAAAAGAGACGGCCCTTGGCTCCTTTATAAAGGCAACGGGTATCGAACGCCTCCTCCTAAGCCTGAAAACCTGCCTATTCCTAAGGAATCTTCCCAGTGGAACAGTTGGGTTACCCACGCTCATATTGATGAGAATCCCGCAATAAGGGGACACGATCTCTGCTTCGACAAGACGTGCCAATGAAGGCCATGCCTCGAAACGTGGAACGGTAGCACAAGAAACGGTTCGAAATAAAGATCGGACAAATCCAGACACGTTCGTTGCGTCCGAAGACTATCTCGGAGTATTCGGAAAGGGGAACCCGCCTTGCAATGCCGAAGACAATCTACGCGCCGGACACCTCGTCATTGAAGCCGGGAGGCGAGTGCTTGAAGCTATATCTTTAGATCTTGCAATCGAATCTTTTTGTTTCTTGTTTTGTCACTAGTTTAGTTTATAAAACAAAACTACAAAAAAATGGAATTGAGGGTGCCTCATATGCTTCATCTTTTTAATATCTTTCGTGAGAATAAGGATTCCGATAATTGTGCTCAATTGCTAGAGGAAGAATGCATTAAAATGTTTGGCACTAAATCTTTGAATGATGAGCATGATTGCAATGTTGTTAGTATGAATTCTTTGAATACCCATGATGCTAATGATATGCAAAGCCACAAGCTTGGGGATGCTATGTTTGATGAAGATGATATGTTTAGTCCCCCAAGTTTTGATGAGCAAATTTATTATGATGAAAGCATGCCTCCTATTTATGATGATTATTGTGATGACACGTATGCTATAAAGAATAAAGATAACCATGACACTTGTCATCATGATTTTAATTTTCAATTGGATTATGCTTCACATGATAATTATTTTGTTGAGTTTGCTCCCACTACTATTCATGAGAAGAATTTTGCATATGTGGAGAGTAATAAAATTTATATGCATGTAGATCATGAAAAGAATGCTTTATGTGATGGTTATATTGTTGAATTCATTCATGATGCTACTGAAATCTATTATGAGGTAGGAACATATGCTTGTAGGAATTGCAATAATATCAAGTTTCTTCTCTATGTGTTGAAAATCTTGAAGCTACACTTGTTTTGCCTTCCTATGCAAGTTGATTCTTGTTCCCATAAGTTGTTTGCTCACAAAATCCCTATGCATAGGAAGTGGGTTGGGCTTAAATGTGTTAGTCATATTGTTCATGATGCTCTCTTTATGTTTCAAATATTATCTTTTATGTGAGCATCATTGAAATCATTATGCCTCGCTAGGGGCGTTAAACTATAGCGCTTGTTGGGAGGCAACCCAATTTTATTTTTATTTTCTTCTTTTTGGTTCTGTTTAGTAATAAATAATTCATCTAGCCTCTGGTTTTGTGTTTTAATTAGTGTTTGTGCCAAGTAAAACCTTTAGGATAACCTACGGTGATAGTTATTTGATCTTGCTGTAAAAAATAGAAACTTTGCGCGCACGAGATTAGTTTTCATAAATCACAGAGACGTGCTTTTCAGTTGATTATTTTTGCAGTAGATCAATAAACAAATTATCTAGGACTTCCTAATTTGCTAGAATTCTTTAGGTTCCAGAAGTTTGCGTTTGATACAGATTGCTACAGACTGTTCTGTTTTTTGACAGATTCTGTTTTTCGTGTGTTGGTTGCTTATTTTGATGAATCTATGGCTAGTAAAAGAGCTTATAAACCATAGAGAAGTTGGAATACAGTGGGTTTAACACCAATATAAATAAAGAATGAGTTCAATACAGTATGTTAAAGTGGTGGTTTGTTTTATTTCGCTAACGGAGCTTACGAGTTTTCTGTTAAGTTTTGTGTTGTGAAGTTTTCAAGATTTGGGTAAAGATTCGATGGACTATGGAATAAGGAGTGGAAAGAGCCTAAGCTTGGGGATGCCCAAGGCACCCCAAGGTAATATTCAAGGACAACCAAAATCCTAAGCTTGGGGATGCCCCAGAAGGCATCCCCTCTTTCGTCTTCGTTCATCGGTAACTTTACTTGGAGCTATATTTTTATTCACCACATGATATGTGTTTTGCTTGGAGCGTCATTTTATTTTCTTTTGTTTTGCTTGCTGTTTGAATAAAATACCAATATCTGAAATTCTTAAATGTTAGAGAGTCTTCACATAGTTGCATAATTATTCGACTACCCATTGATCTTCACTTATATCTTTCGGAGTAGTGTGTTATTGCTCTAGTGCTTCACTTATATCTTTTAGAGCACGGCGGTGGATTTATTTTGTAGAAACTATTGTTCTCTCATGCTTCACTTATATTATTTTGAGAGTCTTACAAAATAGCATAGTAATTTGTCTTAATCATGAAATTAAAATTCTCTTATGAGTGCGTTGAATACTAAGAAAATTTTGATGCTTGATGATTGTTTTGAGATATGGAGGTATTAATATTAGAGTCATGCTAGTTGAGTAATTGTGAAATTGAGAAATACTTGTGTTGAAGTTTGCAAATCCCGTAGCATGCACGTATGGCAAATGTTGTGTAACAAATTTGAAACATGAGATGTTCTTTGAGTGTCTTCCCTTGTGTGGAAGTCGGGGGCACGCAATAGTTAACTCCTACCAACCTCCCCCCCTAGGAGCATGCGCGTAGTGCTTGGTTTTGATGACTTGTAGATTTTTGCAATAAGTATGTGAGTTCTTTATGGCTAATGTTGAGTCCATGGATTATACGCACTCTCACCCTTCCACCATTGCTAGCCTCTCTAGTACCGCGCAACCTTCGCCGGTGCATTGCACCCACCATATACCTTCCTCAGAACAGCCACCATACCTAGCTACCTATTATGGCATTTCCATAGCCATTCCGAGATATATTGCCATGCAACTTTCCACCGTTCCGTTTATCATGACACATTTCATCATTGTCACATTGCCTTGCATGATCATGTAGTTGACATAGTATTTGTGGCAAAGCCACCGTTCATAATTCTTTCATACATGTCGCTCTTGAATCATTGCCCATCCCGGTACACCGCCGAAGGCATTCATATAGTGTCATACTTTGTTCTAGTATCGAGTTGTAATCATTGAGTTGTAAATGAATAGAAGTGTGATGATCATCATTCATAGAGCATTGTCCCAATAAAAAAAGAAAGGCCAAAAAAAAGAGAAGGCCCAAAAAAAAGGAAAAAAAAAGAAAAAAAGGGACAATGCTACTATCCTTTTTCCACACTTGTGCTTCAAAGTAGCACCATGATCTTTATGATAGAGAGTCTCTTGTTTTGTCACTTTCATATACTAGTGGGAATTTTTCATTATAGAACTTGGCTTGTATATTCCTACAATGCGCTTCCTCAAATGTCCTAGGTCTTCATGAGCAAGCAAGTTGGATGCACACCCACTTAGTTGCATTTTGTTGAGCTTTCATACATTTATAGCTCTAGTGCATCCGTTGCATGGCAATCCCTACTCCTCACATTGATATCCATTAATGGGCATCTCCATAGCCCGTTGATACGCCTAGTTGATGTGAGACTATCTTCTCCCTTTTTGTCTTCTCCACAACCACCATATTCTATTCCACATATAGTGCTATGTCCATGGCTCACGCTCATGTATTGCGTGAAAGTTGAAAGAGTTTGAAAATTCTAAAGTATGAAACAATTGCTTGGCTGAAACAGGGGTTGTGCATGATTTGAGTATTTTGTCTGACGAAGATGGAGCATAACCAAACTATATGACTTTGTAGGGATGAACTTTCTTTTGCCATGATATTTTGAGAAGACATAATTGCTTAGTTAGTATGCTTGAAGTATTATTACTTTTATGTCAATATTAAACTTTTATTTTGAATCTTTCGGATCTGAATATTCATACCACAATTAAGAGAGTTACATTAAAAACCATGCCAAGTAGCATTCCACATCAAAAATTCTGTTTTTATCATTTACCTACTCGAGGACGAGCAGGAATTAAGCTTGGGGATGCTGATACGTCTCCAACGAATCTATAATTTTTTATTGTTCCATGCTATTATATTATCAATCTTGGATGTTTAATGGGCTTTACTATGCACTTTATATCATTTTTGGGACTAACCTATTAACCCAGAGCCCAGTGCGAGTTTCTGTTTTCCCCTTGTTTCAGTGTTTCGCGGAAAAGGAATATCAAACGGAGTCCAAACGGAATGAAACCTTCGGAAAAGTTATTTTTGGAAAGAAAGCAATACAGGAGACTTGGAGTGCACGTAAGGAGATCAACGAGGAGAGCATGAGGCAGGGGGGTGCGCCCACCCCCCTGGGCGCGCCCTCCACCCTCGTGGGCCCCTCGTGGCCCCCCTTACCTACTTCTTTCACCTATATATCTCAATATACCCTAAAACCTTCGGGGAACACAATAGATCGGGAGTTCCGCTGCCGCAAGCCTCCAGAGCCACCAAAAACCAATCGGGACCCTGTTCTGGCACCCTGCCGGAGGGGGGAACCCTCACCGGTGGCCATCTTCATCATCCCGGCACTCTCCATGACGAGGAGGGAGTAGTTCACCCTCGGGGCTGAGGGTATGTACCAGTAGCTATGTGTTTGATCTCTCTCTCTCTCGTGTTCTTGAGGTGATACGATCTTGATGTATCGCGAGCTTTGCTATTATAGTTGGATCTTATGATGTTTCTCCCCCTCTACTCTCTTCTAATGGATTGAGTTATCCCTTTGAAGTTATCTTATCGGATTGAGTCTTTAAGGATTTGAGAACACTTGATGTATGTCTTGCGTGAGATACCCGTGGTGACAATGGGGTGTTTTATTGATCCACTTGATGTATGTTTTGGTGATCAACTTGCGGGTTCCGCCCACGAACCTATGCATAGGGGTTGGCACACGTTTTCGTCTTGACTTTCCGGTAGAAACTTTGGGGCACTCTTTGAAGTTCTTTGTGTTGGTTGAATAGATGAATCTGAGATTGTGTGATGCATATCGTATAATCATACCCACGGATACTTGAGGTGACATTGGAGTATCTAGGTGACATTAGGATTTTGGTTGATTTGTGTCTTAAGGTGTTATTCTAGTACGAACTCTAGGATAGATCGAACGGAAAGAATAGCTTCGTTTGTTCTCCGCTATTAGTGACTTTGGAGTGACTCTTTGTTGCATGTTGAGGGATAGTTATATGATCCAATTATGTTAGTATTGTTGAGAAAAGTTGCACTAGTGAAAGTATGAACCCTAGGCCGTGTTTCCTAGCATTGCAATACCGTTTACGCTCACTTTTATCATTAGTTACCTTGCTGTTTTTATATTTTCAGATTACAAAAACATATATCTACCATCCATATTGCACTTGTATCACCATCTCTTCGCCGAACTAGTGCACCTATACAGTTTACCATTGTATTGGGTGTGTTGGGGACACAAGAGACTCTTTGTTATTTGGTTGCAGGGTTGCTTGAGAGAGACCATCTTCATCCTACGCCTCCCACGGATTGATAAGCCTTAGGTCATCCACTTGAGGGAAATTTGCTACTATCCTACAAACCTCTGCACTTGGAGGCCCAACAACGTCTACAAGAAGAAGGTTGTGTAGTAGACATCACCGCACTCCGCCTTTTCCCGTCGACCACCTTCGGCCTCACACTAAAGGTCTTGAGCCATAAGCCGAAGTGTGGGGGAATTCGAAGGAAGGCCTCACACGTGATGATGAACGCCGAGACATGGAGGAAAGAATCTGGGGCTAGATCATGAAAATCTAGTCCGTAATAAAACATGAGCCCCCGGACGAAGGGTTGAAGAGCGAACCCTAGCCCTCGGAGGAAGTGAGAGATGAATACGACCCTCTCACCGGATCTGGGAGTCGGAATAACCTGTCCTTGAGCGGGAAGCCTGTGGGGGTTCTCCGTGGTCAGGTATTTGGCCGCCCGAAGCTTCGCAATG
The DNA here is from genome assembly GCF_018294505.1 of Triticum aestivum. NCBI lineage: Eukaryota > Viridiplantae > Streptophyta > Magnoliopsida > Poales > Poaceae > Triticum > Triticum aestivum. Next base: position 413,506,230 of record NC_057808.1, on the reverse strand, counting down.
TCCTCCTCTGTAACAGAGGAAGCCACCCATCGGCCCGGTGGGCCGGGTCCGGACATGATTGGGAAGCTTGAAGCAATGAAGTCGAACCTCGGGTGCTAGAACTCGAGGTTGGAAAGGCTGAGGAGAGGTTTGGCGTGAAAAGAGACGGCCCTTGGCTCCTTTATAAAGGCAACGGGTATCGAACGCCTCCTCCTAAGCCTGAAAACCTGCCTATTCCTAAGGAATCTTCCCAGTGGAACAGTTGGGTTACCCACGCTCGTATTGATGAGAATCCCGCAATAAGGGGACACCATCTCTGCTTCGACAAGACATGCCAATGAAGGCCATGCCTAGAAACGTGGAACGGCAGCACAAGAAACGGTTCGAAATAAAGATCGGACAAATCCAGACACGTTCGTTGCGCCCGAAGACTATCTTGGAGTATTCGGAAAGGGGAACCCGCCTTGCAATGCTGAAGACAATCTGCGCGCCGGACACCTCGTCATTGAAGCCTGGTTCAGGGGCTACTGAGGGAATCCTGGACTAAGGGGTCCTCGGGCGTACGGCCTGTTGGACATGGGCCGGACTAATGGGCTGTGAAGATACAAGACCGAAGACTCTCTCCCGTGTCTGGATAGGACTCTCCTTGGCGTGGGAGGCAAGCTTGGCGACCAAGATATGAAGATTCCTTTTCTCTGTAACCGACTTTGTATAACCCTAGCCCCCTCCGGTGTCTATATAAACCGGAGGGCTTAGTCCGGAAAGATATATAGTCATACAGGCTAGACTTCTAGGGTTTTAGCCATTACGATCTCGTGGTAGATCAACTCTTGTAATACTCATATTCGTCAAGATCAATCAAGCAGGAAGTAGGGTATTACCTCCATAGAGAGGGCCCGAACCTGGGTAAACATTGTGTCCCCCGTCTCCTGTTACCATCAACCTTAGACGCACAGTTCGGGACCCCCTACCCGAGATCCGCCGGTTTTGACACCGACAATCATATTTTCTTGTTCTTGATAAGTGTTTATTCTCCATGCTATAATTATATTAACCAGAAACTCAAATACATGTGTGGATACGTAAACAAACAGTGTGTCCCAACTGAGCCTCTACTTGACTAGCTCGTCGATTAAAGATGGTTAAGGTTCACTAACAATAGACATGAGTTGTCATTTAATAATAAGATCACATCATTAGAAGAATGGTGTGATGGATAGACCCAATCATAAGCTTAGCTATGTATCGTGTAACTTAGTTTAATTTTCTATAGCTTTCTTAATGTCAAGTATATCTTCCTTAGACGATCAGATCGTGTCACTCCCTAATACCGGAAGAATGCTTTGTGCGCACCAAACGTCACTTTGTAATTGGGAGATCATAAATGTGTTTCTCTGGTATCTTGCAAAGTTGGGCTGCATGTATTAAGACTGGGATTTCCACTCCATGTGACAGAGAGATAACTCAAGGCCCTCTTAGTAATACAACATCCTAACTCGCTTGCAAGCATGTGAAAAATGTGTTTGGTCACGGGAATATTGTATTACAAAATGAATAAAGAGAACTTGCCGGTAACGAGATTGGACTAGGTATGGTGATACCGACGATCGAATCTCGGGGAAATAAAATATTGTGAGGCAAAGGGAATGGAGTGCGGGATTGCTTCAATCCTCGACATTGTGGTTCAAAACGATAAAGATCTTCGTTGAATATGTGGAGTCACTATGGGCATCCAGGCCCCGCTATTGATTATTGATCGGAGAGCTGTCTCGGTCATGTTCGCATGTTCTCTAACCCGTAGGGTCACACACTTAACGTTCGGTAACGCTGCTATAGTAATGGAATATTCATAATGGTGAGACCAAAGATAGTTCAAAGTCCTGGATGGGAACCGGCACATCATGAGGAGCTTCAGAATAGTTCGGAGATAAAGTTTCATATAAGGAAAGTGGATGTTAGGGTTCCGAAAAGGTTCCGGAATTTTCCGGTATCGTATCGAAGTTTCATAAAAATGTTCCCGGGTCCCACAGTGGGGCCCACCTGCCCCGAAGGGTCCACATGGACCCAAGGGGGTGGCGCACTAGCCCTACATGGGCCAGGCCCCACAGCCCCAATTGGCCCATGCACCATAGGGGAAGCCCTAGCCCCAAAATAAGGAAAGGGGGAGACATGGAGGCCAAGCCCCCCCCCCTATTGGGCGCCGGCCCTAGGGATTGGATGGTAAGCCTCCCAGCCCCCCACGCCTATATAAAGGGAGGGAGGCACAGCGGGCAGCGGCCATCCCAAAACTCTAGGCGCCTCCCCTCCTGCTACTCCTCCCACCTCTCCGTAAAAGATTGGCGAAGCCCTGCGAGAGTTCGACTGTAACTCCATCACCACGCCATCGTGCTGCTGTCCTAGATCCCATCTACCTCTCCCTCTTGCTTGTTGGATCAAGAAGAAGCGGAGACATCACCGAGTCGTATGTGTGCATATGTCGGAGGTGTCATTCGTGCGGTGCTTGATTGGATTGGATCACGAAGAAAGTACGACTACATCAACCACGTTCGTTAGAACGTTTTTGCTCTCGGGCTACAAGGGTGTGCAGACTTTCTCCCACTCGTTGGTAGCATCTAGTAGATTAGATCTTGGGTGAATTCGTCATCTCGTAGGAAAAAAATTGTTTTTCATGCAACGAATCCCTACAGATACAATAATTGTGTTCGTAACTTAATAACAATAAATATGGCATAGAAATCCTGGACCATATAATAAATGCCTATGGCAGTGTACCCGTTTGTGCAATGATCTAGCATAGTAAAGGTATCAAAAATAGACGAACCATGGAAATATCATCCTAGCTGTCTTACCATGGAAATAGACGATCATGCAAGGTGACAGTGTCGACCCGTGAGCGTTGTCGCACGATGCGGAGGGCCAGCTCCTCCTCATCGACCACGTCTGCCTCAAGGACGAACACGCACCAGTCATCGGTTCCTGCACCTCTGCCATGTCGGTGTTCAACATTGGGACGGAGAGGGGGAGAGGAACAAACGAGGAGTGGAGGGGAAGCGCCGGAGAGTGAAGTTTTTTTTAGGTTTGCTCCATATGGGGTTTTTAGTGGGAATGAAGTGAGGTCTGTGTGGGCCATGCTGGGCCGGATTTGACATTACGGATGTGCCCGAGTGCGTCCGGCCCTCCTGGTACCCGTCCCAGATATGTGTTGGCCTTTAGGGGTGCCTATTAGCCTGAACTTCCACGATCGATTTTGGGAGCCCGATTGGGTTTTGTTTTGACAGACATATAGGTGGGTTTGATGTGTTTTTTTTCGGGGTGTTGTGTTTGATTTTCTTCGTCATAAAATATTTGAGTGAGATTTGTGGAGTGTCTGCACGATAGACACTCGAGTTCTGTACCAATAATTGAGGAATGACAATTATAAGCAATCTAGGGTCCATTTCTCACAAAAGTAGAAACCGGGAACTTCAAACTGCCTACTACAACCTTCAAAAAAACAAAAACTGCCTACTCTGTTTGTTCCCAAATCAGGAAGAACACAACACAAATATCGACAACTTTACACTGTGGGCTGAATTAGTCAAACAAATAGTTCCATAGCGGCGTCAGTGTCTCGACGCCGGTCTGCTCGGCGTCCTCCCGCCTCGCTCTGTCGTCCGGCGGCGCCATGAGCATCCCCTGCGCCAAGCTCTCGTAGTACGACCCAGCGTCCATGCCGCCAAACCACTGCTCCTCGTCGAGCTCCAGCAAGTCGCGGGACGACATGTAAAAAAGAGTGTTGCTCGGGCTGGCGGCCGCCTCCACTGTTGGACACGCGACTGGAAGAATAATCTGCTGCTGCTGCTGGAACGCGATGACGGCAACGGCGACGGCAAGCTTGATCTCCCGCGCGCTGCCGAAGCCGAACGACCCGGCCGCAAGCACGAGTAGCATCCGCCATGCGGAGTCGGCGAAGTTGAGGCAGGCGGCGCGGCCGGAGAGTGCGAGCACTGCGGCGTCGTGGGCGCGCGCCGCCATCTCGGCGGTGGTGAAGGTGCCGAGCCAGAGCCTGGAGCCCTTCACCCCGGGCACGCGCACCTCACACACCCACTGCCCGACCCGGCCACGGCGCTGCACGCCGCGGTACAGCGGGTGGCGCGTCTCGTGGAACTTGGTCCCCCCCCCCCCCCCCCCCCCCCCCCCCGCCGGCCGCTTCGGCGGCTCTGACGACACCGTCCTGTGACCCTGCTCCTGCTGGCCGGACCTGGAGGCAGCGTCGGCGACGCCCATCTGAGTCGAGAGCTTGTGGAGATGGTTGAGCAGGTTGAGCGATGGTGTTTTTACTGAGAAAATGGGAGTGCGGCGGGGGAAGCATATATAGGCGCGAGCGCGGCGACTACCCGGCGCGTCACTCGTGTGGAAATGCACTCACGCTGACACAAGTGAGCGAGAGTCAGGACTGGCCACATCTTTTTCTATTTTTAGCAAACGTCCTTTCTTCTTTTTATCTTTTAGGGACCTTTCATTTCAAAAATTCAATTCTGAGCCCGTGCTCAGATACTCCTGATATCCCTGCCACCAGTTATCCTCGTGATCGCAGCCATATCCCGTATTTCTCCCCCGTATCTCTTGTGTATTTCGACAGAAACATATCAATCGCATTTATTGTGATTATTCGGTGGGGAGTGCACCGTTCCGGTGCATGGAGCAGGAAACAGACTATTTTAATCAACAGACTTCGTCAGGGATGGCTTCGGCCTTCCTAGTTCCCACGCGTCCGCTCCTCTTCACCATTGGCGGATAGGCGCCGCCCAGTGTGTACCTGCGACCTCAACGGCGCCGTGTCTTGTTGCTCTGTGTCGGTGAACTCTTCCCGGGAACCTACAAGTCGCAAGCGAGATTCGCCGCCGGCGAAAATCAAAATCAGCTTAGGAAAGCTGCTACGGGCCAGATTAGCTGGAACACAAACGAGGAACCGGATCCAGGAGGAGCTCCAGCCCGCACCTTCTATCTTCCGGACGTCGAGCAGTTCGCGACCTTTCCACTCCTTGCATGGCGACACCGCAGTGAATAGTTTTTGCTCGACACCATCGCCAACGGCACCCAACTCCCATAGCCGGGAGGGAGCCAAAGAGGTTGCTGCCGGCGAGCGAGAGGACGCAGAAGCGGTTGTGTTGAGCAGTAGTGCGGCGGGAAGGATCCCGTTGAGGCCCGTTCGGGAGATGAGGTGGCGCAGATGCTCGACACGGGCCAGCTCGGCGGGGCAGTGTGCGGTTCGCGCCGCGGGTGTTCTGAAGTTCTCGTTCCGGCTGCCGTCGGCGGCTGAGGTGAGGTTGGCCGTGGAGGCCTGCTGCTGCTGGATGCTGGGGCGACACCGCGGCAGGAAGCCGTTGCATATGACGCTGTTCCAGGCGCACAGTGAGTGGTCCCGGAACGCCATGAGCAGCTCCCCGTCGGCGTCCAGCTGCGCAGCGCCATAGTATAGCTGGACCTTGGTCTACGACTGAGCAAACGTTATGTGCCATGGCACACCTCGCGGGCGTCACGGCGCGCCGCGCGCGGCCATTTCGATGGTGCGTGCTACGCAAATGGCCCACCGTAGAGCACTGTTCCTCCCTGTATTCACCAAGTATGCCTCTTTTTCAATGGGCTTGCACTGTTGCGTCAGAACTACTTTCTCCAATCCCCATGCTAGATTGGATGTCCAGGATTTAGGGTGCATCTGAGCCCGAGCACCGAATAGCTGCTCCCCTTTCATTTCTATTTTTAGCAAACGTCCTTCACCAGGACAAAGGTTGTTTTCTGAAGGACAGTCAGCACTGGCCACTGAAATATCTCACTCGTTCTTGCCGTGTTGGCACAATGGTCGCCACAAGAAGGGGAAGAAATATCCTGACGTCAGCCCACTTGGCCATAGGATTTTTTGGAGGAGGCCCAGAGAGCCACCTGCTTCCTCACACTCAGCGGCGTCCACTAGGTGAGCAATGGACGATCTTGACATATATCGTCCAATCAAAGTTGTGCATGCTTGCCTCTTATGGTCACGAAAAGGACACGCCAACAGCCACCACTATTGGCCGGAAGAAACTGGAGTGACATGTACGAAAAGAAGCGCTCCCACCCTCCCTAGCGCTCCCCTCCCTTCTCGGCTTCCCGCCGCTCGCCACTCCGGCTGCGGCGGCCACCCACCCTCTCGCCATGGCAGGGAGTCCGCAGTCTGTGACCTCCACCTTTCGCAGGGCCGGGGAGCGGCCTGTCGTTTTGGGGCTTGGCCTCTCCTCTGGTTCGGAGTCCGGGGACGTGGGAGGTCCTGTGCTGCCGGCGGCTGATGGCGTGCGGACTGAGGGCGTTTCGCGGCGGCGGGATGTGCCGTGGGTGTAGCCCCCCCCCCCCCCGGTCGAAGAAGACCCTCTGGCCGCGCCGCGTCGGCCTGGATGCGGGGCACGTTTCGCCACTTCGCGCTCCGCCGCCTCGTCCCTCCCCTCCGCCGCGTCGGGAGATCTCACCAGAGATGGAGAACAAGTGCTTTAGGTATCTGTTGGAGGGCCACTTTCGCAAGGATTGCACCAACGACATCGCCTGCTTTAGGTGCGGGCTTCCAGGACATGGCTCTCGTGATTGTAAGCGTCCCCGGAGCCCGTCCGCTGTCGAAGATCTGCGGCGTGAGGCGGCCGCCAAGGCGGCTCGTCGCGAAGCGGATCGGCGTGCGGCCGGCCCTTCCTCCCGCCCCCAGGCTGCCTCCACCCCCTCCGCCCCCGCCAGCGCCACGCTCTGCTCCGTCCCCGGCGTAGCCGGCTCTGTTCATTCCTCGCCTTGAGGTGCACACAGATCCTGCCCTGGTGTCTTCCGAGCCGGCGAAGATCTGTGTGGTTCGACGCTCGCAATCCATGGAGGATTTGGAGTGGAGGCTGCAGTTCGCCATGGTGGCATATGCTGGCGGCGCAAGGCGCGACCTTTCGCCGGAGCTTGTCCTGGAGGTGCTGAGGGCGCGTGTCGATGTTGATCAGGAGTGGGTTTCAGTGATCAGGTTCCAGCCAGAGGATTTTCTTGTCGTCTTTGCTCGCGCGGAACATCGAAGCAGAGTGAGTGCCCTGCCATTCTTGGAGCACCGTGGAGTCCGTTTGTATTACCGGCCATGGAATCGGCAGGCACAAGCTGTACACGCGATGATGGGTTTCAGGGTTCGTCTTGAGTTGGAGGGCATCCCCCCTCATGCTGGGGATAGGGAGGTGGCGGAGCAATTGGTGGGCACGGCGTGCATGGTGGATGAGGTCGCGCCAAAGACGAGATCCCGGGCTGATCTTTCCTCGTTCAAGCTCACCGCATGGATTGATGATCTGGAAGCAATTCCGTCACTTCGCTGGCTGGCCGTGCCGGAGCCGGGACAGGTGTTGCCTTTGATGGAGCCGACCGCGCTGCAATACAAGGTTCTAATTCATTTGGACGCGGTGACTGACTTCTCCGGCGTGGTGGAGCCGCCATGGCGTTCGGATGGCTCGTCCAGCAGCGGTCAGAGCGGCCTGCCGGACTCCGGCAACAGCGCGGGCGGGGCTGGACCGGTGACGACGAGTCGACATTGGCGGCGTGGAGTTCGGGATGTGCGAGGCGGTCAGGCCGCGGGTGCTGGATCTGGTGCGGGCACTCGCTGGAGCCTGGGAGACGGTGGCGGCGTGCAGGCTGGCTCGTCGCCGGTTGCGCAAGACTGGAGGATGTCTCCCATGGACCCGGTGACGGAGCTGGTTGGAGTCCGTCCAAGGGTGACGATCAGGGATAGGATCTCTGTCAAGCTTCTGCTTTTGACCGTCTGTCGGGACCCGGCGTGCCACCTACCACGATTTCAAACCCAGGGGCAGATGGAGACAGCGGTTTGCTCGAAGCTCCGAGAGATGGACAGCTATTGGACGGTACCCCCCAGGTGGCTTGGAGAAGGAGGTTGTTCAGGATCTGGCCATTGTGTGTTGCGCGGATGGGGTGAACGTGGTGGGGACAGACACCAATGATGTACAGCTGGAGGCTTCCCCTCATGAGGACCGGTAGGACGTGTTGGTAGGCCATGGGGTCTCACTACAACAGAAGATGGAGCGTGGGGCTCTGATTCGGCATGAGGTGGCCCCGCCGCTTAATGCCAACGAGAAACAGTCAGAAGATTCGCTACATGTGCATGGTTCGTGCCACGAGGAGGAAACAATGCCAATCATTGCGATGGACGGAGAGCTGGTGCCGGTCGGGCCTGTTGTTGCCTCGGAGCCAGGCCAGGGGCTTTTGTTGGTGGAGCCTGGCAGCTCTATCGAGGGGAATCAGGTAGGCACGTTAGCAGGTGGCACATTTGTCACATCCTCACGGATCCCGGAGCAGATTCCATTGGAACTGGGGGAGACTGTTGCTGATGGGTTGCATGCATGCATGCCAGACCGGGACGCGGTGGATTTGAGCACGTTGATGGAAGGAAACAATGCGACGCTGCAAATGGATTGCCAGCACAAGGATTTAGAGGGTCCGGTGGCGCAGCTGAACAGGGAGATTCAGGCACATGACTCTGGCTCTAGATCGGGCATGACCCCATAGGAGGAAGTGGCATATGCTAGGATGAAGGCATTTTGCTCTAACATCATCAAGCGGCTTGCGGCCCCGCTCATCAAGGAAGTCCAGGCTACTTCCCTTCGGCTGGAGGCCACTCCCTACACACCGTGACGCACAACTAGAGCTACTAAACATGCTAGTGCTGCTGGTCCATCGAAGGTGACACCGGCAGAGAATGTGTTGCTTTGTGCGCTGGGGCTTGCGCTGGATGATTTGGAACCTGACGAGTTCGTGGTGGAGGAACTCAAGGAGCTATTTGATTCACCACTCCGAGAGCAGCATGTGAGAGTGATCGCAGCCATCTTTGGCAAGTCCCATCCTCCAATGGAAGAGTTGTGCGCTAACAGCACGGTGGTAGTTGCTGTGTAGTGGTGGGCAGCACGGCGTTGGAGTTCTTCCGCATGTCCCATGAATTTAAACCCATCGATCATATGCTGGAATGTGAGAGGTCTGAACAACCCGGCAAAAAGAAAGGCAGTGCGAGAGTTTGTTTCGTCTATCAAATGTAATATGGCGTGTCTTCAGTAGACCAAATTAGATGTAGTAGATCAGTACTTAATGATGCAATGTATCGGGCCATTCTTTGATGGCCTTGCTTATCTTTCGGCGATCGACACACGTGGAGGGGTTCTTTTGGCTTGGATACTACGGTGCTCTGGGTAGACAACATTAGCTTGGACACCTACGGTCTCACTAGTCTTGTGCATAACAAGGATGGTTTTGAGTGGTGGATCACGGTAGTTTATGGGCCCCAAGGGGAGGAGCTCAAGATGGAGTTTTTAGATGAATTGTGAACCCGGCGCACAGTTTGTCGTAGACCCTGGATGCTGTTGGGCGACTTCAACATGATCTTGAGGGCTTCGGAAAAGAATAATGCTATCATAAACCACAGAATCATGCAAGCGTTCCGGTCATTTGTGGAAGATATGGAGTTCAAGTAGGTTTACATGCATGGAAGACACTACACATGGTCCAATGAAAGAGATAGCCCTACACTTACTAAGATCGATAGAGTCCTGGTTTCTGTGGATTGGGACATGGCTAATCCGGACTGTTTCTTACAGGCGCTGAGCTCCAATATTTCTGATCATGCGCCCCTTCACCTTAGCACAAATGCTTTGAGTAATCCTAAGAGAAGATTTCGCTTCAAACTATACTGGTCCAAGCTCGACGGTTTCGAGGAAGCGGTGAGAGAGGCTTGGGTGTGCGATCCAGCCATTGTGGACCCGTTCAAAAGGCTTGATGCCCTCTTCAGAAACACGGCCGCTGCTTTACAAGCTTGGGGGCAGAAGAAGACTGGTAACATAAAACTAAAGCTTGCGGTCACGAACTGGGTTATCTTGAGATTGGATCAAGCACAGGAGTGGAGGCAGTTGTCGATGGAGGAGCTTTGGCTGCGGAGGGCTCTCAAAATGGTTGTGCTTGGTCTTGCATCGCTGGAAAGGACTATTGCGAGGCAAAGATCGAGAATCAGGTGGATTGGAGCTGGAGATGCTAACACAAGATTATTTCAGGCGGTTGCTAATGGAAGGCGTATCAAAAATTATATTGCGCATGTAAAGAAAGTGGAGGAGATCATCACGGATCTGGAACAAAAGGAGCATGTTTTTACCGAGGCTTTCAAGAATCTCTTGGGCAAACACCAGGTAAGAGATTACACTTTGGAATGGACTACCTAGGGTTGGAAGCAGTTGATTTACAGGAGTTAGATGACATTTTCACGGAGGAAGAGATATGGAATGTTATCAAGGAACTTCCTGCGGATCGCGCGCCTGGACCAGACGGTTTCATTGGGATTTTCTACCAAAAAGCATGGCAAATCATAGAGCATGACATTATGGCAGGGATCATGAAGTTATATGTGGGAGATGGACGTGGGTTTTCCAAGTTGAATAAGGCGCTAATTACTCTGATTCCCAAGAGACCGGATGCGGAGGTAGTTGGTGACTATCGGCCACTCAGCCTCACGCATAGCTTTGCAAAGATTTTTGCCAAAGCCTTGGCTTGCCGTGCAAGAAGGACGATGCCGGATATTGTGGGGGTTAGCCAATCGGCGTTCATCTCAGGGCGATGTTTACATGATAACTTTCTGCTCGTAAGACAGATAGCCAGGAAGATCCACGCCAGGAAGTTAGCAGGAGTTTTCCTGAAGTTGGACATAACAAAAGCATTTGATTCCTTGGCCTGGCCATTCCTCTTTCAGGTGTTGAGACACAAAGGCTTTAGTGAAAGATGGGTTGGGTGGATTGTAATCCTGTTGCAAACAGCGAGCACCAAGGTGGTTGTCAATGGATGCCCAGGTGAAAGTTTTGCTCATGCTTGCGGCTTGCGTCAAGGAGATCCTATTTCTCCGCTATTGTTTGTAATTGCTATGGAGGTCCTCTCGGCTATATTCAGGAAGGGAGCAGAGGAAGGGGTTGTCAGCTCTTTTAATGGGATTTCGGCTACTCAGCGCTTGTCGGTTTACGCGGATGATGTGGCAATATTCATCAAGCCTACGAACCAAGACATCACCTTTGTCAAACATGCTTTGCAATGCCTTGGGACTGCCTCTGGGCTTGTTGTTAATTACACCAAGTCTAAGGCAATCATGATCAGGGGAACTGAGGAGGACAGGGAGAGAGTTAAAACGAACCTGGCATGCGCTATTGGTGAGTTTCCTTGTAAATATTTGGGGATTCCGCTGGCTATAAAACAGCTCACTCGAGCTGATTGGCTACCGATGTTGGATCAAGTCCGTAAAATCTTGCCTGCATGGCAGCATGGCCTGATACAAAGACCTGGCAGACTCGTAATTGTCAAATCAGTTATGTCGGCAAGGACAATTCATCAACTGATGGTGTTAAATGCTCCGAACTGGGTCTTCGAGGATATCAATGCATGGATGAGGTCGTTCTTCTCGACTGGCAAGGATCGAGTTAACAGTGGACAGTGCCTTGTGGCTTGGAACACGATATGTCGGCCAACTTGTTATGGAGGTTTGGGAGTGAAAAACATCAAGATGCAAGCCTTGGCACTCAGAGTGAGGTGGGAGTGGCTCAGACGAATTGAGCAAACTCGACCGTGGCAAGGAATCCCGTTCCTCATCGATGAGGATGCGCATAGTGTGTTTAATAGCTTGGTGAAGATTACTGTTGGTAATGGTGAAAGCGTGCTTTTCTGGAAGGATAGATGGCTAAATGGTATGTCGGTGGCTGACATCGCCCCTGCTATTCTCTCGCTGGTGCATATGCGAACGCAGAATCAACGGACGGTATGTCAAGCCTTGATTGCTAATAGATGGGAACATCATATTAGTGGAGACATACCTTTTATGACCCTCATCCAGCTTATCCACTTGCGGTTGGCGATTTCAGAAATCGAGAGAGATATGCAGGCGCCTGATGAGTTCTCCTGGCCGTGGGATATTTCTGGAAAGTATACGGCTAAATCGGTGTATAGCAGACTCTGCTTGGGGCTGACAAGATCTGAAACATTTGAATGCATTTGGCGGAGTGGGGCTATTCTCCAATGCAAAAAAATTTGCTTGGCTGGCTGTTCAGTACAGATTGTGGACTTCGGATAGGAGGGCTCGGCACGGTCTACTGGACGAGATTGCTGCGTGCTATACCTGTTTACAGGATGAGGATACGGTTGATCACATCCTGGTGCATTGAGGATACGCGAAGGAGGTGTGGTACTCCTGCCTCATGAAGTTGGGGATCAGCGCCCCGCAACCAGATCAAACACACACTTTTACATCTTGGTGGCACGAAGCACGTAAGGTCATACCGACTAGGCATAGGCGCAGCTTCGATTCTTTCATCATACTTGCTGCTTGGTCGCTATGGAAACAAAGGAATGCTAGGGTGTTTGGACGCACGGAACAACAAAAGAGTACACAACAACTGACTTCTCAGATTATGGAGGAGCTGAGAGAATGGCACACCGCAGGAGTTGGACATTTACACCATTTTATGAGAGATTAGTCTAGTGGGTGTGTAGGTGTTGGAGTGGCTAACGAGATGTTCACATCCTTGTTTACCTTCTTGTAAATATTTCGCTCTCTTCTATAAAAATATGGTATGCCATTGGCGTACTCTCGAAAAAGAAAACATGTACAAAAAGAAAAAGTAATTTGGCGGGTACAGACAGGAATAGTGGGACACATCATATCGCCGCGTCAGCTTGCGTGGCTACGAGGAGTCTGAGGAGACCGTGAAAATGTGAACCGCCTGACCTGGATGGGTTCGAGGCCACATCTTCCGGATTAGCGTATTTGGACCACCTCTGTCTGATTAACAACTACAGTATGATCTTGGGTTGTAGCTGTGTTTGACTACCTGGGTGTCATGGGATTAGTTTGATGTGTGTAAGGGCTATATATACACATAGATTTTGTTGCGCTGACCGGAAGCAACTTCAGTCTGTATAACTATCTACTCTCGATTTACTAGCACCACGGTATAGATTGGAACGCAATACAAGATGGGATACATCTCTCAGCAGGAGAGTATAGGAAAGCCAGGATCCAAGAGAGGACGGTTTAGGAAGACAGACATTCTGAATTCCGAGTGTCCATACCATTATTGCCATCCTTATAAAGTAACCAGCTTTAGCAAAATGGTTCCAATAATAGACGGTCGTTCGCTCACGTGCTGTAACCATAAACGGGCAACGTCCACTAGTTTGTGTAGATGGACGTGGTCCATGTAAAGAATGTGTGGTTCGCACCCAGTCCGTCTCAGCTTGTTGGGTGCCCTGGATCTGCTCCCGGTCTCATGTGAAATCGCCGGTCGCTATATACGCGAGATGTCGATCAGCTCTCCCATTCCGAAAACTCTCATTCAGAGGTGGTGGGTCACTCTGACTCTGAGCGAGGAAGCAGCCGCAATTTCACGCGCAGGATGGGACAGCACGTCACGCTCTGGGCCTCCACCTGCTAAACCCTATGGCCAACAGGGCAAGATGACAACACTTGTTTGGCCACAACTATGCTAAAATGATTCCCGTTAAAGTAAGAAAAAAAATTGATGTTCTTCTTCGGGGGAAATATCGAGTGCTAGAGCCTATAACTCCATCTAGTGGAAAGCTTGCTTTTGCCATGTCCAAGATGCCAGAGACGGTCATCCACCGATGCCCGCATACATATCAAACACGGTTCAAACTAACCGGACGTCATTACTCATTCGCGCAAACACTGCAGATTTTCATATAAACCGAACGAGATTCATTACATTTCGGACATATTTCATATAAACCGGATGAAATTCATTACATTTTGGATATTTTTTTACTAAACCCTATTCTAAGCCTAATCTAAATGATCACCAGCGCCCGTTCCCCATGTCCGGCCATAAGTCTCGAGAACTGAAATTCCGGCACTTGCCTTCGCCCTCTCCAGTTCCGCCTCGGGCTCTCCAACTCTGCCTCCGCAGTCTCCGCCACCCCAGCTTCAGCGGCTAATCGGGCAACGATTTTCAGCCCACCAAGCTTTGCTTTAGGTGGAGGGGAAGAGCAGTGGCCTTACTGGGACCCGAGCGGCGGCGACCTACCATGCACTACTCTTCCTCGCTGCCAAAGGCGCCCACGGACGTGCCGGCTTCATGGTCGTGGCGGCAGGGCCCGGCCTTTGCGGAGCCTGCGATGTCCTCCTCGTCTCGTCGCCTCGCCCATCTCCTTGTAGGTGGCCTCCAGTTAGAGGTTTGAGTGGGTCGGGGTAATTAGAAGCAGACGTGGTAGCGGCCTGGACGTCCGTGAAGCCCCCTCCTCCCCCCCCCCCCTCTCAGTTTGTTTCCGGATAGCGGGAAAAGTTGTGTCCGGACCGCCGAGCAGACCGAAATAGGACTCGTTGGATGGCACAACACGTCTCTACCGCATAGTCTGGACGTATGCGGGTTGTTTTGAGGGTCCATCTTGGAGATGCCCTTAATACCTCAACTTTTTTGACGATTTCAGGATTTTTTCTTGTAGCCCTTTTCTCGAATTTCTAAATCCTCAAAAGGACAAATTTGGACAAATACTCAAACACATATTAAAATAGATAAGTATATAATCATATAATATTACCATTTCAAACTATGCAATACTAGCACTAGACTAGTGTGCAATTAAGGCTACTCCTCACTGGAGGAGAGCCGATGACAGACACCTTGTGGGAGCCCGAGGCCTCAAGTTCGTGGATGCCCCTCGGCATCCACGAAATGGGCACATTGGAGTCAAAGTCGAAGTTGCCGAGCTCGGAAAATATGGTGTCATGTTTATGCTCCATGATGCCAAGGTTCGGGAGTTGTGCTCCACCTTGCGCTTGTCCTCCTCCATCGAGCTTTCAATGGCACAATGCTCTAGAACCGCATTAGGGTTGATGAGGATGGTAGTGGCATCTGTGCATTCGGCGACGAGCTAGGGTGCTCCGCCTCCTCGCATGAGAGGAGCTGCACAGCCGCCCTCCACCTCCATATCCTTCTCCTCCTCCTTCTCCAAAGAGAAGCTTGGCCCGGCCCCCGTGGCAGCGGTGTCCTTGTACGTCGCATCCGTTGCCTCTAGCTTGGTCGCGCAACATCACGTGGGAGACTAAGTACACCAGCGGTGCCATGGCATTCCCGAAGAAGCACCTGGTCGCCCAACGGTGTCGTCATCCTCGACAACGGCGGAGGTGGCAGACGAGCGATGAGCGCCGAGGGTGCTCACCGTGTCCAGTGACTTGTTGGACGACCGCTGGTTTGGTAGCATGGACGCCGGACCATATGAGTCCCCGGAAATGTTATGGAGCTTTAAAATAAGCAGTGCTTCCATTTCGGTGAGACAAGGGGAAAAAGTTGCTAGTGAAGACAAGGAGAGGGAGGGACATAAACAAGAGATTGATCGAGTTGGGCATAAAGAAAAAGGTAAAGATCCTATCCACTCTTTCAACCCCTCTCTTGAGCTGCTCCACCAACAACAGTGGTTTGATGCGCTCCTTGCTCAGATGGCACAGTGATGTCGCTTGAAGCTACGTCAGTATTTCCCCAAAGAGGAAGGGATGATGCAGCACAGCGGCGGTAGGTATTTCCCTCAGATATGAAACCAAGGTTATCGAACCAGTAGGAGAACCAAGCAACACAACGTAAACAGCACCTGCACACAAATAACAACTTCTCGCAACCCGACCTGTTAAAGGGGTTGTCAATCCCTTCCGGGGTACGGCGCCTCAAGATAAGCAAAACAGACGTGAGGTAAATTTGTAGTAGATTGATAGATCGAACGCCAAACAAAATAAATAAGAATAAATTGCAGCAAGGAATTTTTGTATTTTTGGTTTAATAGATCTGAAAATAAATGCAAAGGAAAAGTAGATCGCAAAGGCAAATATATGAGAAAGAAGACCTGGGGGCGTAGGTTTCACTAGTGGCTTCTCTCGAGAAAAATAGCAAACGGTGGGTAAACAAATTACTGTCGGGCAAGTGATAGAACTTCAAATAATTATGATGATATCCAGGCAATGATCATTATATAGGCATCACGTCCAAGATTAGTAGACTGACTCCTGCCTACATCTACTACTATTACTCCACACATCGACCGCTATCCAGCATGCATCTAGTGTATTAATTTCATGGAGAAATGGAGTAATGAAATAAGAACGATGACATGATGTAGACAAGATCTATCTATGTAGAGATATACCCCATCGTTTTATCCTTAGTAGCAACGATACATACGTGTCGGTTCCCTTTCTGTCACTGGGATCAAGCACCGTAAGATCGAACCCACTACAAAGCACCTCTTCCCATTGCAAGATAAATAGATCAAGTTGGCCAAACAACACCCAAATATCGGAGAAGAAATACGAGGCTATAAGAGATCATGCATATAAGAGATCAAAGAAACTCAAATAACTTTCAGGGATATAAAAAGATATAACTGATCATAAACTCGAAGTTCTCATATCCCAACAAACACACCGCAAAAGAGTTACATCATATGGATCTCCAAGAGACCATTGTATTGAGAATTTAGCGAGAGAGAGAATGTCATCTATCTACTAACTACGGACCCGAAGGTATACAAAGAACTACTCACGCATCATAAGGGAGTCACCAATGGAGGTGGTGAACCCCATCCGAGATGGTGTCTAGATTGGATCTGGTGGTTCTGGACTCTGCGGTGGCTGGACGAATATTTCGTCGACTCCCCTAGGGTTTCTGGAGTATTGGGGTATTTATAGAGCAAAGAGGCGGTCTGGGGGCACCCGAGGTGGAGCACAACCCACCAGGGCGCGCCTGGGCCTCTTGGCGCGCCCTGGTGGGTTGTGCCTCCCTCGGGGCACCCCTAGGCGCAGCCAGGGCCCGTTGTGTTCCTTCTGGCCCATAAAAATTCTCCGTAAAGTTTCGTGGCATTTGGACTCCGTCTGATATTGATTTCCTGCGATGTAAACAACATGCAGAAAACAGCAACTGGCACTTGGCACTATGTCAATAGGTTAGTACCAAAAAAGATATAAAATGACTACAAAATGATTGTAAAACATCCAAGATTGATAATATAACAGCATGGAACAATAAAAAATTATAGATACGTTGGAGACGTATCAGCATCACCAAGCTTAACTCCTACTCGTCCTCGAATAGGCAAGTGATAGAAACAGAATTTTTGATGTGGAATGCTGCCTAACATGTCATATCATATTCTTTTCTTTATAGCATGGACAATTGGACTTTTTTATGTGATTCAAAGCAATAGTCTAGTTTTGACATGATAATTTAGATACTCAAGCATATCAACAAGCAACCATGTCTTTCAAAATATCAACGCTAAAATAAGTTATCCCTAGCCCATCATGCTCAACCATTGATCCATTCATGAAACACACTCGAATATTAACTACACCCAATACTTAAGTACGATCATATTGCCTCCTAGTTGGTGCTTTTATAAGAGAAGATGGAGACTCAAATTCAAAATAAAAATTGCATAAAGTAAAAGAAAGGCCCTTCGCAGAGGGAAGTAGGGATTTGTAAAGGTGCCGGATCTGAAAGTGAAAAATTAGAGATAAAACATTTTGGGAGGTGTATCCATCCCACCAACGAAAACGACTTAGAGTTCCCAACACTTTCCATGCTAGATATATCATAGGCGGTTCCCAAACAGAAAATAAAGTTTATTCCTTTTTCTACCATACTTTCACTTTCCATGGCTAGCCGTATCCACGGTTGCCCTCCATACCAACACTTTCCAAGGAATTTATTATTTGAAAACATAAAGTAAATTCATTTTTGCATTTCGGGACTGGGCATCCCTAAAACCTTTGCCTTACTCTCGTGCAATGACAAGTGAATAAACACTCATCGTGAGAATAACACACCCAGCATGGAAAATATTAGCCACCCCTCACCGCTCTGCGAGTGAAACAAACACACAAAAGAGAAGTTCATTTTGAAAATTAGAGATGGCACATGCAAATTTGCTTAGAACGGAAAAAGAATACCGCATATAGGTAGATATAGTGGACTCATTTGGCAAAACTGGTTTAAAGGATTTTGGATGCACAAGTAGAGATCATACTTAGTGCAAAATGAAGGCTAGCAAAAGATTGAGAAGCGACCAACCAAGAAATGAATAATATCATAAGCAAGCGTTAAACATAATTAACACCAAATAATGCACCACAAGTAGGATATAATTTCATTGCATGATTATTGACTTTCGTACTTGCGTAGGGAATCACAAACCTTAACACCAATATTCTTACTAAAGCATAATTACTCATCAACATAACTCACATATCACATCATCATATCTCAAAACTATTACTAAGAATCAAGTTTATTTTGTCCAATGATCTTCATGAAAGATTTTATTATATCCTTCTTGGATATCTATCACTTTGGGACTAATTTTCATGTGTTGCTTTTCATAAGCTCAAACAAATATTAGTGAAGATCAAGAGCATAATTTTTCTTTCTCTCAAAATAATTTAAGTGAAGCAAGAGAGAATTTCTTGAAAATTTACTAACTCTCAAATAAATCTAAGTGAATAAAGAGAGCATGTCTTTAAAAATACTAAAGCACACCGTGCTCAAAAAGATATAAGTGAAGCACTAGAGCAAGTCCATAGCTCATAAAAGATTTAAGTGAAGCATAGAGAGCAATTCTAACAAGTCATGACATAATTTTGGCTCTCTCAAATAAGTGTGTTCAGCAAGGACTGATGACTTAAAACACAAAATAAAACAAGCAAAGACTCATATCATACAAGACGCTCCAAGCAAAACACATATCATGTAACGAATAAAAATATAGTTTCGAGTAAAATACCGATAGTCGTTGGAAGAAAGCGGGGATGCCACTCGGGGGCATCCCCAAGCTTAGTTGGTTGCTCATTTTTGGATAATAGCTTGGGATGCCGGGGCATCCCCAAGCTTAGGCTCTTCTATCCTTCCTTCATCCATCGTAAGATAACCCAAAACTTGAAAGCTTCAATCACACAAAACTCAACAAAACCTTCGTGAGGTCCGTCAGTATAAGAAAGCAAACAACTACTATAAGTGTTGTATCAAACCAATTCATATTTTGTTTTTTTATTATATCTACTGTATTCCAACTTTTCTATGGCAAAAACTCATCAAAGAAAACCATAGAGCCATCAAAATAAGCACACAACACAAAGAAAACAGAATCTGTCAAAACAGAACAGTCTGTAGCTATCTGACTATTTCGAATACTTCTGTAACTCCAAAAATTCTGAAAAATTAGGAAGACCAGGTTAATTTGTATATTGATCTTATGCAAAAAGAATCAGGGCAAAAGATCTTTTCTATGATTTATGAAAATTATTTTCGTGAGTGCATAAGTTTCTGTTTTTCAGCAAGATCAAACAACTATCACCCAATAAGATCCTAAAGGCTTTACTTGGCACAAACACTAATTAAAACACAAAAAACCCAATCATAACAGTACCATAATTGTGCAAACACTCAAGAACAGAAAGCAAAAAGAAAAATAAATTTTATTCATTGGGTTGCCTCCCAACAAGTGCTATAGTTTTACGCCCTTAGCTAGGCATAAAGCAAGGATCTATGTTCTGTCATCTTTGGTTCGAGATCCATAAGATGCCCTCATTATTGATTCATATGGTGGACTAATTATTGTTCTAGGGAAGTGTTCCATACCCTTCCTCAAAGGAAATTGGAACTTAATATTGCCTTCTTTCATATCAATCACGGCACCGATAGTGCGCAAAAACGGTCTACCGAGAATAATTGGACAAGACGGATTGCAATCAATATCAAGAAGAATAAAATCTACGGGCACATAATTCCTATTTGGAAGAATAAGAACATCATTAATTCTTCCCATAAGTTTTTTAATAGTAGAATCTGCCAAGTGCAAATTTAAAGAACATTCTTCAATATCGGTGAGACCAAGCAGATCACATAAAGATTTCGGAATTGTAGAAACACTAGCACCCAAGTCACACAAAGTAAAACACTCATAACTTTTAATCTTGACTTTGATAGTAGGTTCCCATTCATCATGTAATTTTCTAGGAATTTATACTTCTAATTCCAATTTTTCTTCAAAAGCTTTCATCATAGCATCAACAATATGTTTAGTAAAAGCTTTATTTTGTTCATAGGCATGAGGTGACTTTATCATGGATTGCAAGAAAGAAATACAATCAATTAAAGAGCAACTATCATAATTCAAGTCTTTGTAATCCAAAAGAGTGGGCACATCACTAGTTAATGTTTTGACCTCTTCAAACCCACTTTTATCAATTTTCTCAACAAGATTTTCACCCTCCGAATCATCGGGACGCCTTCTAACTAAAGTTGACTCTTCTCCAGTCCATTTTTCATCAATCTTAACTTTACTAAACAAGGAATCAATAGAAGAAACACCAATCATTTTAAGATCTTCATCACTTTTATCTTCTAGCGAGATTGGTTTAGCGGCCATTTGATTTACTAAGGTAGCTTGTGCATCGGATATTTTTCCTAGCAAACTTTCCGCAAAAGCATACTTAGATTGGAGATTGCAAACTTCTCTACTAATATCATCAAGTTGTTTTGTGATAGCATCCAGCACAACGGAGTGCTCCTTAAGTTCTTGAGTAAAATACTTATTATGCTCAAATTGTGTAGTCATATATTCCTTAGTAATTTTCTCAATTTCAAGCAAAATATTTGGGTAAGGAACATCATAATATTTTGTTTGAGGCATCATGACTACGCAAACAAGATCGCACACAAAAACAGATCCAGCAAGAAAACGGCAAACGGAAAAGAGAGGCGAATAGAACGGCAAATTTTTGTGAAGTGGGGGAGAGGAAAACGAGAGGCAAATGGCAAATAATGTAAATTGCAAGGAGATGAGATTTGTGATTAGGAACCTGGTATGTGTTGAAGATCCTCACTGGCAACGGCGCCAGAAATTCCTTTTCATGTCGCTTGAAGCTACGTCGGTATTTCCCCAAAGAGGAAGGGATGATGCAGCACAATGGTGGTAGGTATTTCCCTCAGATATGAAACCAAGGTTATCGAACCAGTAGGAGAACCAATCAACACAACGTAAACAACACCTGCACACAAGTAACAACTTCTCAAAACCCGACTGTTAAAGGGGTTGTCAATCCCTTCTGGGGTACGGCGCCTCAAGATAAGCAAAACGGACGTGAGGTAAATTTGTAGTAGATTGATAGATCGAACGCCAAACAAAATAAATAAGAATAAATTGCAGCAAGATATTTTTGTATTTTTGGGTTAATAGATCTGAAAATAAATGCAAAGGAAAAGTAGATCGCAAAGGCAAATATATGAGAAAGAAGACCCGTGGGCCGTAGGTTTCACTAGTGGCTTCTCTCGAGAAAAATAGCAAGCGGTGGGTAAACACATTACTGTTGGGCAATTGATAGAACTTCAAATAATTATGACGATATCCAGGCAATGATCATTATATAGGCATCACGTCCAAGATTAGTAGACCGACTCCTGCCTGAATCTACCACTATTACTCCACACATAGACCGCTATCCAGCATGCATCTAGTGTATTAGTTCGTGGAGAAACGGAGTAATGCAATAAGAACGATGACATGATGTAGACAAGATCTATCTATGTAGAGATAGACCCCATCGTTTTATCCTTAGTAGCAACGATACATACGTGTCGGTTCCCTTTCTGTCACTGGGATCAAGCACTGTAAGATCTAACCCACTACAAAGCACATCTTCCCATTGCAAGATAAATAGATCAAGTTGGCCAAACAAAACCCAAATATCGGAGAAGAAATACGAGGCTATAAGAGATCATGCATATAAGAGATCAAAGAAACTCAAATAAATTTCAGGGATATAAAAATATATAACTGATCATAAACTCCAAGTTCATCAGATCCCAACAAACACACCGCAAAAGAGTCACATCATATGGATCTCCAAGAGACCATTGTATTGAGAATTCAGTGAGAGAGAGAAAGCCATCTAGCTACTAACTACGAACCCGAAGGTCTACAAAGAACTACTCACGCATCATCGGAGAGGCACCAATGGAGGTGGTGAACCCCATCCGAGATGGTGTCTGATACGTCTCCAACGTATCTATAATTTTTGATTGTTCCATGCTATTATATTATCCATCTTAGATGTTTTATATGCATTTATATGCTATTTTATATGATTTTTGGGACTAACCTATTAACCTAGAGCCCAGTGCCAGTTTTTGTTTTTTCCTTGTTTTTGAGTTTTACAGAAAAGGAATACCAAACGGAGTCCAATTGACGTGCCAATTTCTGATGATTTTTTATGGACCAAAAGAAGCCCCCAGAGTAAAAGAGTTGGGCCAGAAGAGTCCCGATCCATCCACGAGGGTGGAGGGCGCGCCCTACCCCCTGGGCGCGCCCCCCTATCTCGTGGATGACTTGGAGACCCCCCTGACTTGTTCCCGACGCCAAAAAATCCTATAAATACAGTAACCCCCGAAAAGAAACCTAGATCGAGAGTTCCGCCGCCGCAAGCCTCTGTAGCCACCAAAAACCAATCGGGACCCTGTTCCGGCACCCTGCCGGAGGGGAGATCCATCACCGGTGGCCATCTTCATCATCCCGGGGCTCTCCATGACGAGGAGGGAGTAGTTCACCCTCGAGGCTGAGGGTATCTACCAGTATCTATGTGTTTGATCTCTCTCTCTCTCGTGTTCTTGATTTGGCACGATCTTGATGTACCGCGAGCTTTGCTATTATAGTTGGATCTTATGATGTTTCTCTCCCTCTACTCTCTTGTAATGGATTGAGTTTTCCCTTTGAAGTAATCTTATCGGATTGAGTCTTTAAGGATTTGAGAACACTTGATGTATGTCTTGCATGTGCTTATCTGTGGTGACAATGGGGTATTCACGTGATCTACTTGATGTATGTTTTGGTGATCAACTTGCGGGTTCAGTGACCTTGTGAACTTATGCATAGGGGTTGGCACACATTTTCGTCTTGACTCTCCGGTAGAAACTTCGGGGCACTCTTTGAAGTTCTTTGTGTTGGTTGAATAGATGAATCTGAGATTGTCTGATGCATATCGTATAATCATACCCACGGATACTTGAGGTGACATTGGAGTATCTTGGTGACATGAGGGTTTTGGTTGATTTGTGTCTTAAGGTGTTATTCTAGTACGAACTCTAGGATTGATCGAACGGAAAGAATAGCTTCATGTTATTTTACTACGGACCCTTGAATAGATCGATCAGAAAGGATAACTTTGAGGTGGTTTCGTACCCTACAATAATCTCGTCGTTTGTTCTCCGCTACTAGTGACTTTGGAGTGACTCTTTGTTGCATGTTGAGGGATAGTTATATGATCCGGTTATGTTATTATTGTTGAGAGAACTTGCACTAGTGAAAGTATGAACCCTAGGCCTTGTTTCGAAGCATTGCAATACCGTTTGTGCTCACTTTTATCATTAGTTACCTTGCTGTTTTTATATTTTTAGATTACAAAAACCTATATCTACCATCCATATTGCACTTGTATCACCATCTCTTCGCCGAACTAGTGCACCTATACAATTTGCCATTGTATTGGTGTGTTGGGGACACAAGAGACTCTTTGTTATTTGGTTGCAGGGTTGCTTGAGAGAGACCATCTTCATCCTACGCCTCCCACAGATTGATAAACCTTAGGTCATCCACTTGAGGGAAATTTGCTACTATCCTACAAACCTTTGCACTTGGAGGCCCAACAACGTCTACAAGAAGAAGGTTGTGTAGTAGACATCAGTGTCTAGATTGGATTTGGTGGTTCTGGACTCTGCGGTGGCTGGATGATTATTTCGTCGAATCCCCTAGGGTTTCTGGAATATTGGGGTATTTATAGAGCAAAGAGGCGGTCCGGGGGGCACCCGAGGTGGACATAACCTACCAGGGCGCGCCTGGGCCTCCTGGTGCACCCTGGTGGGTTGTGCCTCCCTCGGGGCACCCCACAGGTGCAGCCAGGGCCCGTTGTGTTCCTTCTGGCCCATATAAATTCTCCGTAAAGTTTCATGGCATTTGGACTCCGTCTGATATTGATTTCCTGCGATGTAAAAAACATGCAGAAAACAACAACTGGCACTTAGCACTATGTCAATAGGTTAGTACCAAAAAATGATATAAAATGATTGTAAGACATCCAAGATTGATAATATAATAGCATGGAACAATAAAAAATTATAGATACGTTGGAGACGTATCACACAGCAGGGGGCAGGTGCTGTTGCTAAGGGAGGGAATGGAAATCAAACAGAAGGATTGAAAGAACCTGAGGGTCAAAATGGGAAGGGAAGTCTCATGTACAACAGAGACAGTAATAAGGGGAGAAAGCTAGGCAGAATCAGAGCAATTGGGGGGCTGCTAATTTTGTACAGAGAGAGGGGATTGATCAGAACAAAAGTGGAGCTAACTTTAGCGTGATGTGCAACAAGTGCAAGGATTTCAGACATTTGACTAGAGATTGCAAACTTCCCAATTGCATTATCTATGGAAAGAATTCTCACACTACAGAGGATTGCAACTGGCTGAAACAAATGCACTGCCTAAGTTTGTTGGATATGCAGCTAGGGGTTTGGGAGTGTTGTTGATCCAGAACTCTAAAGAGGTGGTGAGCAGTGAACAGATCAATTCATTGGCAATTGTTAATATTGCTTCTGGAGAAATCAATGAAACTCAATTTCTGGATGGGTTTAATTATATGTTCAAATGGGATTGGCAGTGGAGGTGCAAGAAGCATGGAGATAAAGCTTATCTTATGAGATTTCCAAATAAAAGCAGACTGATAGAACTACACAAGTTTGGGAATTTCAACCTTCTAGGGACAAAAGCTGTTATCAATGTAGACAGCTGGACATATGACACTCAAGCCATAGGAAAGCTGCATACTGTGTGGGTAGAGTTGGGGAAAGTGTCTAAATGCTTCAGACATTTCTTTGGTACTTGTGAGGTAGCTGCTACAATTGGCCCAGTGTTGGAAATTGACATGACAACAATTTTGCAGGAAAAAATAAGAGCCAAGGTAGGGGTGAGAGACTTTGAAAAAATTCCCAAGCACACTGAGGTTACTGACAAGGACCTCATGATATACATAGTGACTCTAGAATTGGAAAGGGTGATAGAGCAGGGCTGGTATGAGGACAAAAGAAAACATGAAGATGTTGAGACAGACAAGGATGCAGACTCAGATGATATGAGAAAGAAAATCAAAATTGGTGGAGTAGATGTTCAGGGAAGCAAGGAAAACATTTCCGTGGGCAGTGTGGGACTCAAGCAATTTGAGGAAATCAGGAAAAAGAATGATGAAATTCTTAGTATACAGAACGAATATCTGGCTGAGGTTGGTATGAGGAAAAAAGTGGAAGCTGATCTAGATAAGGTGCTACAAAAGCTGCAAGAAATGGAAGAAAATAAATGTAGACAGGAAGCCTCGAGGGCAGCAGAGGAAAAAAAGCATAATTCCTGGGAAGAAGAGAAAAATAAATTGGTGGACATGATCAAGAATCAACAAGAACTGGTAGACAAGTGCATGGAGAAGATTGAGCTGTGGGATGAAAAAGATCTGGCTGGGGAGGAACTTGGAGAGAAAAATGATTATGACAAAGACACACCAAAGGATCCCTTGATAGAAGACAATTACACTGAACCAGTAGATTACAATGCCAGCCAGGATTTTGTGGAGTCTCTGGGATCCAAATTGCGCATTAATAATAAAGATGACAAGGACAAGGACAAGGATAAGGACAAAGATGGACCGACCATAAGAAGTGACAGGAACTTGGATAAAAAAGATGCTAGGATTGAAGATTTGGCCAAGGAAAGAGCTGGTGACAAAGACAATTATGGTAAGTCTCCAACCATTTGAGATGATAGAATTTCCTTATTTGACATGGCTACAAATGTGGGTGTTGAACTTGGATGCACTATTGACCTAGTTAATCAAAATCTAGACCAGATTGCCAATATGGAACAGGCTAGAAGAGATCTATATTTCCAAAGCATTAAAAACCAAGAAGGTGAGTCAAAAGCAAAAAAGCTCACAAAGTCCTATTGACATTGGTGATGCAGTATTGGAAGAATTATGCTCTGAAGATGACCATTCTAATACAGAATTAGAACTGGATTACTATGATAATCTAAAGAAGATTTTCTCTAGCAACAGGAAAAATAAGATTGGCACCTCAGTCAATATAGCTGGGAAGCATGCCATATCAATAGGGGTAAAAAAGAAAAGAAGAAAGAAAAAATGATAGGAATGTTTTGGAATGTTAGAGGGATTAAGCAGGACATCAAAAGAAATTTTAATAGGGAAACTATTATAAAGAAACACTTGGATTTTGTGGGACTGCAAGAAACTATTAAAGGATACTACCCCAAAAATGAACTTCATAACCTTTCTGGAGGAAAAAAAATCCTCTGGGAATGGATTGCTCCTAGGGGCGAATCCGGTGGTATATTAGTTGGGATTAATAGTGACAACTTTGACCTGTTGCAGGTAGAAAAAGGGACTTACTTTGTAAGGATACTCTTATTTGATAAAAAAGCAAAATTTAGCTGGAATTTAGTGACTGTATATGGTGATGCCCCAAAAGAGGGGAAAGCAGCCTTTCTAGCTGAACTATCCATATTATACAAGATATTCCTCTACCCTGTGTCATTGGAGGAGATTCCAATATCATCAGAAATAGCTCTGGGAAAAACAAACCAGGGGGGACTGTTTTAATTTTGTTTTTAATGCCATAATAGAACATGCTGGGCTGAGAGACATCCCTATAAGTGGGAGGAAATATACTTGGGCAAATAATCTGCCAAAACCTACTTATGAAAAGCTAGACAGAATATTGATATGCCTAGATTGGGAAGATAAATATCCTATGACCATGATTACTGCACTAGAAAGGGAGATTTGTGATCACACCCCTCTGTTGCTGGACTCAGGGGAGCAAAGAACTGCTCCACCCATTTTCAGATTCGAAAATGCTTGGATGCATATGGAAGGCTTTAAAGAATTTGTTGAGAAAAATTTGGAAGTTTATTGCAATGGGTCCAATATGGACACCTGGCAAAAAAAGCTTAGGAATATAAGAGAGAAAATAAAAGGCTGGGTTTTAAATGCAAATGCCATGTACAGAAAAAAGGAAAAAGGAATTGTTGGCTATGTTGGATGTGATGGACAAGAATGCTGAATCTAGAGGTATTAATGCTCAGGAGAGATACATTCAAAAAGAGCTAAGAAGAGAATTGAAAGGGCTACTTAAGCTGGAAGAAATCAGATGGCTGCAGAGGTATAAAGACAGAGAAATCAAAGAGGGAGACTCTAACACTAGGTATTATCATGCTAAGGTGAATGGGAGAAGGAGAAAAATAGAATTATTAAATTGGAACAAGATGGGAAAGTGATTGAGGGGGGAAAACAACTCATGGGTTACATTACTGAATTTTATAAAAAATGTTTGGACAAGCTGAGACCTCCAATATAAACATAAACATTCAAGGGGCTGAGGGGATTTGTCCCCAGACACAGGAGGAGTTAACCAAAAAAAATTCTATAGAACAGATTAAAGAGGTTGTCTTCTGTACGGAAAAGAATAAAAGTCTAGGACCAGATGGATTTGCTATTGAATTTTATCAAAAAAATTGGGATATGGTTAAAAGAATAAAAGTCCAGGACTAGATGGATTTGCTAGATGATTTTCATAGTGGACGGATAGATTTAGCTAGACTCAACCATGGGATAATTACATTGGTCCACAAAGTTAAGGATGCCAAACAAATTCAAAAATTTAGACCTATCAGTTTGTTAAATGTTAGTTTCACAATCATTACTAAAGTCTTGATGAATAGACTTAGTAAAGTAGTTAACCCTAAAATTGTTGGGGAACGTAGTAATTTCAAAAAAATTCCTACGCACACACAGGATCATGGTGATGCATAGCAACGAGAGGGGAGAGTGTGTCCACGTACCCTCGTAGACCGAAATCGGAAGCGTTAGCACAACGCGGTTGATGTAGTCGTACGTCTTCACGATCCGACCGATCCAAGTACCGAACGTACGGCACCTCCGAGTTCAGCACACATTCAGCTCGATGACGTCCCTCGAACTCCGATCCAGCCGAGCTTTGAGGGAGAGTTCCGTCAGCACGACGGCGTGATGACGGTGATGATGTTGCTACCGCTACGATATGATCGAGGTGGATTATGGTGGAGGGGGGCACCGCACACGGCTAAGAGATAAAGAGATCAATTGTTGTCTCTAGAGGTGCCCCCCTACCCCCGTATATAAAGGACCAGGGGGAGGGGGCGGCCGGCCAGGAGGAGGGCGCGCCAGGGAGGAGTCCCTCTTTTCCTAGTTGGAGTAGGAGGGGGAAAGGAAGGGAAGGAGAGAGGGGGAAGGAAAGGGGGCGCCCCCCCTCCTTGTCCAATTCGTACTAGAGGGGGAGGGGGCGCGTGGCCAGCCCTAGCCGCCCCTCCTCTTCTCCACTAAGGCACATCTTGGCCCATTAAACTCCCCGGGGGGTTCCGGTAACCCCCCGGTACTCCGGTATATGTCCGAAACTCCCCGAAACCATTCCGGTGTCCGAACATAGTTGTCTAGTATATCGATCTTTATGTCTCAACCATTTCGAGACTCCTCGTCATGTCTGTGATCATATCCGGGACTCCAAACTACCTTCGGTACATCAAAACACAAAACTCATAATACCGATCGTCATCTAACTTTAAGCATGCGGACCCTGTGGGTTCGAGAACTATGTAGACATGACCGAGACACGTCTCCAGTCAATAACCAATAGCGGAACCTGGATGCTCATATTGTCTCCTACATATTCTACGAAGATCTTTATCGGTCAAACCGCATAACAACATACGTTGTTCCCTTTGTCATCGGTATGTTACTTGCCCGAGATTCGATCGTCGGTATCTCAATACCTAGTTCAATCTCGTACCGCAAGTCTCTTTACTCGTTCCGTAATACATGATCTCGCAACTAACTCATTAGTCACAATGCTTGCAAGGCTTATAGTGATGTGCATTACCGAGAGGGCCTAGAGATACCTCTCCGACAATCAGAGTGACAAATCCTAATCTCAAAATACGCCAACCCAACAAGTACCTTCGGAGACACCTGTAGAGCACCTTTATAATCACCCAGTTACGTTGTGACATTTGGTAGCACACAAAGTGTTCCTCCGGTAAACGGGAGTTGCATAATCTCATAGTCATAGGAACATGTATAAGTCATGAAGAAAGCACTAGCAACATACTAAACGATCAAGTGCTAGGCTAACGGAATGGGTCAAGTCAATCACATCATTCTCCTAATCAAGTGATCCCGTTAATCAAATGACAAATCATGTCCATGGCTAGGAAACTTAACCATCTTCGATTAACGAGCTAGTCAAGTAGAGGCATTCTAGTGACACCATGTTTGTCTATGTATTAACACATGTATTATGTTTTCGGTTAATACAATTCTAGCATGAATAATAAACATTTATCATGATATGAGGAAATAAATAATAACTTTATTATTTCCTCTAGGGCATATTTCCTTCAGTCTCCCACTTGCACAAGAGTCAATAATCTAGATTACACAGTAATGATTCTAACACCCATGGAGTTTTGGTGCTGATCATGTTTTGCTCGTGGAAGAGGCTTAGTCAAGGGGTCTACAACATTCAGATCCGTATGTATCTTGCAAATCTCTATGTCTTCCACCTGGACTTGGTCCCGGATGGAATTGAAGCGTCTCTTGATGTGCTTGGTCCTCTTGTGAAATCTGGATTCCTTTGCCAAGGCAATTGCACCAGTATTGTCACAAAAGATTTTCATTGGACCCGATGCACTAGGTATGACACCTAGATCGGATATGAACTCCTTCATCCAGACTCCTTCATTTTCTGCTTCCGAAGCAGCTACGTACTCCGCTTCACACGTAGATCCCGCCACGACGCTTTGTTTAGAACTGCACCAACTGACAGCTCCACCGTTCAAAGTAAACACGTATCCGGTTTGCGATTTAGAATCGTCCGGATCAGTGTCAAAGCTTGCATCGACGTAACCATTTACGACTAGCTCTTTGTCACCTCCATAAACGAGAAACATATCCTTAGTCCTTTTCAGGTATTTCAGGATGTTCTTGACCGCTGTCCAGTGATCCACTCCTGGATTACTTTGGTACCTCCCTGCTAGGCTAATAGCAAGAGACACATCAGGTCTGGTACATAGCATTGCATACATGATAGAGCCTATGGCTGAAGCATAGGGAACATCTTTCATTTTTTCTCTATCTTCTACAGTGGTCGGGCATTGAGTCTGACTCAACTTCACACCTTGTAACACAGGCAATAACCCTTTCTTTGCTTGATCCATTTTGAACTTCTTCAAAACTTTGTCAAGGTATATGCATTGTGAAAGTCCTATCAAGCGTCTTGATCTATCTCTATAGATCTTGTTGCCTAATATGTAAGCAGCTTCACCGAGGTCTTTCATTGAAAAACTTTTATTCAAGTATCCTTTTATGCTATCCAGAAATTCTATATCATTTCCAATCAGTAATATGTCATCCACATATAATATCAGAAATGCTACAGAGCTCCCACTCACTTTCTTGTAAATACAGGCTTCTCCAAAAGTCTGTATAAAACCATATGCTTTGATCACACTATCAAAGCGTTTATTCCAACTCCGAGAGGCTTGCACCAGTCCATAAATGGATCGCTGGAGCTTGCACACTTTGTTAGCTCCCTTTGGATCGACAAAACCTTCTGGTTGCATCATATACAACTCTTCTTCCAGAAATCCATTCAGGAATGTAGTTTTGACATCCATTTGCCAAATTTCATAATCATAAAATGCAGCAATTGCTCATATGATTCAGACAGGCTTAAGCATCGCTACGGGTGAGAAAGTCTCATCGTAGTCAATCCCTTGAACTTGTCGAAAACCTTTTGCAACAAGTCGAGCTTTATAGACAGTAACATTACCGTCACCGTCAGTCTTCTTCTTGAAGATCCATTTATTCTCAATGGCTTTCCGATCATCGGGCAAGTCAACCAAAGTCCACACTTTGTTCTCATATA
This sequence comes from Triticum aestivum, assembly GCF_018294505.1. Taxonomy (NCBI): domain Eukaryota; kingdom Viridiplantae; phylum Streptophyta; class Magnoliopsida; order Poales; family Poaceae; genus Triticum; species Triticum aestivum. The sequence goes on along the minus strand of NC_057808.1, from coordinate 413,475,136 downwards.
TGGATCCCATCTCAGATTTCATGGCCTCAAGCCATTTTGCAGAATCTGGGCTCACCATCGCTTCTTCATAGTTTGTAGGTTCACCTTGGTCAAGTAACATGACCTCCATAATAGGATTACCGTACCACTCTGGTGCGGATCTTACTCTGGTTGACCTACGAGGTTCAGTAGTAACTTGATCTGAAGTTTCATGATCGATATCATTAGCTTCCTCACTAATTGGTGTAGGTGTCACAGGAACTGGTTTCTGTGATGAACTACTTTCCAATAAGGGAGCGGGTATAGTTACCTCATCAAGTTCTACTTTCCCCCACTCACTTCTTTCGAGAGAAACTCCTTCTCTAGAAAGGATCCATTCTTGGCAACGAATGTCTTGCCTTCGGATATGTGATAGAAGGTGTACCCAACAGTTTCCTTTGGGTATCCTATGAAGACACATTTCTCCGATTTGGGTTCGAGCTTATCAGGTTGAAGCTTTTTCACATAAGCATCGCAGCCCCAAACTTTAAGAAACGACAACTTTGGTTTGTTGCCAAACCACAGTTCATAAGGTGTCGTCTCAATGGATTTCGATGGTGCCCTATCTAACGTGAATGCAGCCGTCTCTAAAGCATAACCCCAAAACGATAGCGGTAAATCAATAAGAGACATCATAGATCGCACCATACCTAACAAAGTACGATTACGACATTTGGACACACCATTACGCTGTGGTGTTCCGGGTGGCGTGAGTTGCGAAACTATTCCGCATTGTTTCAAATGTAGACCAAACTCGTAACTCAAATATTCTCCTCCACGATCAGATCGTAGAAACTTTATTTTCTTGTTACGATGATTTTCCACTTCACTCTGAAATTCCTTGAACTTTTCAAATGTTTCAGACTTATGTTTCATTAAGTAGACATACCCATATCTGCTCAAATCATCTGTGAAGGTGAGAAAATAATGATACCCGCTGCGAGCCTCAACATTCATTGGACCACATACATCAGTATGTATGATCTCCAACAAATCAGTTGCTCGCTCCATAGTTCCGGAGAACGGCGTTTTAGTCATCTTGCCCATGAGGCATGGTTCGCAAGTACCAAGTGATTCCAAAAGTCCATCAGTATGGAGTTTCTTCATGCGCTTTACACCAATATGACCCAAACGGCAGTGCCACAAATAAGTTGCACTATCATTATCAACTCTGCATCTTTTGGCTTCAACATTATGAATATGTGTATCACTACTATCGAGATTCAAGAAAAATAGACCACTCTTCAAGGGTGCATAACCATAAAAGATATTACTCATATAAATAGAACAACCATTATTCTTAGATTTAAATGAATAACCGTCTCGCATCAAACAAGATCCAGATATAATGTTCATGCTTAACGCTAGCACCAAATAACAATTATTTAGGTCTAAAACTAATCCCGAAGGTAGATGTAGAGGTAGCGTGCCGACGGCGATCACATCGACTTTGGAACCATTTCCCACGCGCATCGTCACCTCGTCCTTAGCCAGTCTTTACTTAATCTGTAGTCCCTGTTTCGAGTTGCAAATATTAGCAACAGAACCAGTATCAAATACCGAGGTGCTACTGCGAGCTCTAGTAAGGTACACATCAATAACATGTATATCACATATACCTTTGTTCACCTTGCCATCCTTCTTATCTGCCAAATACTTGGGGCAGTTCCGCTTCCAGTGTCCAGTCTGCTTGCAGTAGAAGCACTCAGGCTTAGGTCCAGACTTGGGTTTCTTCTCTGGAGCAGCAACTTGTTTGATGTTCTTCTTGAAGTTCTCCTTCTTCTTCCCTTTGCCCTTTTTCCTGAAACTGGTGGTCTTGTTGACCATCAACACTTGATGCTCCTTTTTGATTTCTACCTCCGCGGCCTTTAGCATTGCGAAGAGCTCGGGAATTGTCTTATCCATCCCTTGCATATTATAGTTCATCACAAAGCTAGCTCTTGTAGCTTGGTGGCAGTGATTGAAGAATTCTGTCAATGACACTATCATCCAGAAGATTAACTCCCAGTTGAATCAAGTGATTGTTATACCCAGACATTTTGAGTATATGTTCACTGACAGAACTATTCTCCTCCATCTTGCAGCTGTAGAACTTATTGGAGACTTCATATCTCTCAATCCGGGCATTTGCTTGAAATATTAACTTCAACTCCTGGAACATCTCATATGCTCCATGACGTTCAAAATGTCGTTGAAGTCCCGGTTCTAAGCCGTAAAGCATGGCACACTGAACTATCGAGTAGTCATCAGCTTTGCTCTGCCAGACGTTCTTAACGTCGTCAGTTGCATCTGCAGCAGGCCTGGCACCCAACGGTGCTTCCAGGTCATAATTCTTCTGTGCAGCAATGAGGATAATCCTCAAGTTATGGACCCAGTCCGTGTAATTGCTACCATCATCTTTCAACTTTGCTTTCTCAAGGAACGCATTAAAATTCAATGGAACAACAGCACGGGCCATCTATCTATAATCAACATAGACAAGCAAAATACTATCAGGTACTAAGTTCATGATAAATTTAAGTTCAGTTAATCATATTACTTAAGAACTCCCACTTAGATAGACATCCCTCTAATCATCTAAGTGATCACGTGATCCAGATCAACTAAACCATGTCCGATCATCACGTGAGATGGAGTAGTTTTCAATGGTGAACATCACTATGTTGATCATATCTACTATATGATTCCCGCTCGACCTTTTGGTCTCAGTGTTCCGAGGCCATATCTGCATATGCTAGGCTCGTCAAGTTTAACCCGAGTATTCTGCGTGTGCAAAACTGGCTTGTACCCGTTGTAGATGGACGTAGAGCTTATCACACCCGATCATCACGTGGTGTCTCGGCACGACGAACTTTGGCAACAGTGCATACTCAGGGAGAACACTTTTTATCTTGAAATTTTAGTGAGAGATCATCTTATAATGCTACCGTCAATCAAAGCAAAATAAGATGCATAAAGGATAAACATCACATGCAATCAATATAAGTGATATGGTATGGCCATCATCATCTTGTGCTTGTGATCTCTATCTTCGAAGCACCGTCATGATCACCATCGTCACCGGCGCGACACCTTGATCTTCATCGTAGCATCGTTGTCATCTCGCCAACTATTGCTCCTACGACTATCACTACCGCATAGTGATAAAGTAAAGCAATTACAGGGCAATTGCATTGCATACAATAAAGCGACAACCATATGGCTCCTGCCAGTTGCCGATAACTCGGTTACAAAACATGATCATCTCATACAATAAAATATAGCATCACTCCTTGACCATATCATATCACAACATGCCCTGCAAAAACAAGTTAGACGTCCTCTACTTTGTTGTTGCAAATTTTACGTGGTTGCTACGGGCTGAGCAAGAACCGTTCTTACCTACGCATCAAAACCACAACGATAGTTCGTCAAGTTAGTGTTGTTTTAACCTTCTCAAGGACCGGGCGTAGCCACACTCGGTTCAACTAAAGTTGGAGAAACTGACACCCGCCAGCCACCTATGTGCAAAGCACGTCGCTAGAACCAGTCTCGCGTAAGCGTACGCGTAATGTCGGTCCGAGCCGCTTCATCCAACAATACCGCCGAACCAAAGTATGACATGCTGGTAAGCAGTATGACTTGTATCGCCAACAACTCACTTGTGTTCTACTCGTGCATAAACATCTACGCATAAAACCAGGCTCGGATGCCACTGTTGGGGAACGTAGTAATTTCAAAAAAATTGCTACGCACACACAGGATCACGGTGATGCATAGCAACGAGAGGGGAGAGTGTGTCCATGTACCCTCGTAGACCTAAAGCGGAAGCGTTAGCACAACGCGGTTGATGTAGTCTACGTCTTCACGATCCGACCGATCCAAGTACCGAACGTACGGCACCTCCCAGTTCAGCACACGTTCAGCTCGATGACGTCCCTCGAACTCCGATCCAGCCGAGCTTTGAGGGAGAGTTCCGTCAGCACGACGGCGTGATGACGGTGATGATGTTGCTACCGACGCAGGGCTTCGCCTAAGCACCGCTACGATATGATCGAGGTGGATTATGGTGGAGGGGGCACCGCACACGGGTAAGAGATCAAGAGATCAATTGTTGTCTCTAGAGGTGCCCCCTGCCCCCGTATATAAAGGACCAGGGGGAGGGGGCGGCCGGCCAGGAGGAGGGTGCGCCAGGGAGGAGTCCTACTCCCACCGGGAGTAGGACTCCCTCTTTTCCTAGTTGGAGTAGGAGGGGGAAAGGAAGGGAAGGAGAGAGGGGGAAGGAAAGGGGGCGCCGCCCCCCTCCTTGTCCAATTCGGACTAGAGGGGGAGGGGGCGCGCGGCCAGCCCTAGCCGCCCCTCCTCTTCTCAACTAAGGCCCATCTTGGCGCATTAAACTCCCCGGGGGGTTCCGGTAACCCCCCGGTACTCCGGTATATGTCCAAAACTCCCCGAAACCATTCCGGTGTCCGAACATAGTCGTCCAATATATAGATCTTTATGTCTCGACCATTTCGAGACTCCTCGTCATGTCCGTGATCATATCCGGGACTCCGAACTACCTTCGGTACATCAAAACACAAAACTCATAATACCGATCGTCATCTAACTTTAAGCGTGCGGACCCTACGGGTTCGAGAACTATGTAGACATGACCGAGACACGTCTCCGGTCAATAACGAATAGCGGAACCTGGATGCTCATATTGGCTCCTACATATTCTACGAAGATCTTTATCGGTCAAACCGCATAACAACATACGTTGTTCCCTTTGTCATCGGTATGTTACTTGCCCGAGTTTCGATCATCGGTATCTCAATACCTAGTTCAATCTCGTTACCGGCAAGTCTCTTTACTCGTTCCGTAATACATCATCTCGCAACTAACTCATTAGTCACAGTGCTTGCAAGGCTTATAGTGATGTGCATTACCGAGAGGGCCCAGAGATACCACTCCGACAATCAGAGTGACAAATCCTAATCTCGAAATACGCCAACCCAACAAGTACCTACGGAGACACCTGTAGAGTACCTTTATAATCACCCAGTTACGTTGTGACGTTTGGTAGCACACAAAGTGTTCCTCCGGTAAACGGGAGTTGCATAATCTCATAGTCATAGGAACATGTATAAGTCATGAAGAAAGCACTAGCAACATACTAAACGATCAAGTGCTAGGCTAACGGAATGGGTCAAGTCAATCACATCATTCTCCTAATGATGTGATCCCGTTACTCAAATGACAACTCATATCCATGGCTAGGAAACTTAACCATCTTCGATTAACGAGCTAGTCAAGTAGAGGCATACTAGTGACACTATGTTTGTCTATGTATTCACACATGTATTATGTTTCCGGTTAATACAATTCTAGCATGAATAATAAACATTTATCATGATATGAGGAAATAAATAATAACTTTATTATTGCCTCTAGGGCATATTTCCTTCAATAATCTCACCCATTCAAATTGCCTTTGTCAAAGGTAGATATATCATGGAAGGGATGGTCATTTGCATGAGGCCCTAAATTCAATTCATACAAAAAAGCAGAATGCTATCCTATTCAAAATTGATTTTGAAAAAGCATATGACAAAATTAAGTGGCATTTTGTTCATAAGATGCTCAGATTGAAAATTCTCCCCTGATAAGTGGTGTGATTGGGTGATGCACACCATTAGAGGGGGTCAAGTGGGGGTGAAAGTTAATGACGGTGTGGGACATTTTTTCAAAACTTTCAAAGGGCTTAGACAGGGGGACTCTCTCTCCCTCTGATTTTTGATCTAGCAGTAGATGCTCTGGCTATGATAATGGATAAAGCAAGAACTGAAGGATATATTAAAGGGGTACTTACTGACATTCATGAGAATGGGGTGAACATGCTGCAATATGTTGATGATACTATATTCCTGATACAGGATGATGAGGAATCAGCTAGAAATTTAAAATTCATATTGACTTCCTTTGAACAAATGTCAGGTCTTACAATAAATTTTCATAAAAGTGACATTTACCTTTTTGGGGAAGCTAAAAGTAAGAGGAATATATACCAAGAGATCTTTACATGTGCCCTTGGGGAAATGCCTTTAAAATATTTAGGGTTACCAGTTCACAATAAAAGAATTAGAAATAATATGAGGAATGTGACTGAAAAATTGAAAAGAGATGTGCTTGCTGGCAGGGCAGACTGCTCAATATAGCTGGCAGAGTTACACGGGTGCAATCCTGCCTAACTAATATACCCATTTATATGATGTCTTTTTATCTACTCCCCACTGGAGTTAGAAAAAAAGTTTACTTTTGCAGAGCCAAATTAGTGTGGCAAGCCGAAGAAGATAAAAAGAAATATCACTTATTCAATTGGAAAACTTGTTGTCTTCCAAAACAACAAGGTGGGCTGGGAATAACAAATCTTGAGAACTTCAATATTGCTTTGCTTGCTAAGTGGATTTGGAAACTAGAAGATGAAGATGGTCTCTGGCAAGATATTATTAAATCCAAATACCTCAAAGACAAATGCCTGTTTGGAGTCAAATACAAGAAAGGAGACTCGCAATTCTGGTCCAACCTTAGGGGGCTGGTTTACCATCACATTAAGAAAAAACTTGGTGATGGCAGGAACACTAGATTCTGGGAAGACTGTTGGGTGGATGATAAACCCTTGAAGGAGGCCTACCCCTCACTCTATTCCATTAGTAATGACAGGGAGATCACTATCTGGGAAGTGATAGATAGGGGATGGGGGGCTATGTCTAATAGAAGAACAATTTTTGGGTATTCTAAAAATCTCTGGGATAGCTTAAAAGGGAGATGTGAGGACATTATGATGCATGGAGGGAGGGATAAACCCATGTGGATGTTGACTGTAGAAAATTTTCTGTGAAATCTTTATACTTACATCTTGTCAAATCTGATGTTGGCTTTCCACAGAAATTTCTGTGGAAAGTAAAAGTCACTGCAAAAATTAAGTTTTTTCTTTGGCTCCTGAATAAAAAGAGTATTCTAACCAGAGACAATTTACTGAAAAGGGGCTGGAAAGGAGACAAGCATTGTGTGATGTGTGGAAAAGAGGAGAATATTGATCACTTATTCTTCTCCTGCTCTGTTGCTAGACTCATTTGGAACTTGGTAGGGTGTGCTTTTGACCTTAAACTTATTCCAAAATATCTGAATGATTGTTTTGGAAGCTGGTTGAATAAATTCAACAAAAATGATAAGAAAATGGTTTTGACCGGTACCGCTGCTCTACTATGGGCAATTTGGAATAGTAGGAATGATATTGTATTTGGCAGGAAAAACATAAACGACCCGATTGGGATCGTCAAAAGAATGTGCAATTGGATCACTGACTGGGCTGTTTTGCAGAAGAAGGACCCAGGGGAAAGAACGTTGATGCTGGGGGCAAGACTCATCGAGCAGGTGGCAAGTGAAATCTACAAAGCTTCGCAGGGGTGGCGCTTCGGAGTTCCAAGGCTACAAATGTGGTGCTTCGGGGGGCAAAAATCTTCTACCTCTTCGGATCTTACCATTTTGCTTTCATGAGTTCTTAGCTTTCTCTCTTTTGGATGGAATGTAATAAACTTATGCGATGTCCTCTTAGTTGGTCTGGTCTTAGTTTTAAGTAGGGAGAGTTGCCACTGGTGATGCCTAGGCCCTCTTCTAGTTTGCTGTGTTTCGATGTTTTGGGTTGTAACAGACTACTAGCCCTGAACTTCAACTTGGTTTCTCTAATCTAAATCGGAGGAGAAACCCTCTTTTACTCAAAAAAAAGCTTCCATTTCGGTTCTTTCAAATATGGGAAGAAACAAAGGATCATATTTTTTTTCCCATGCGGACATACGATATGTCTTCGTTAATAATGGTGAAAGTTTTCGGTTTCTATTCTCCCAAGTTCTCACTCACTCACTTCGTCCGGAATTAGTCGACGCTCATAGAAGTGCATCTAGACGTATTTTAATGCAAAATACATACGTTTAAGTATCAGCTAATTCCGGACGGCAGGAGTACTTTGCTCCTTTCCCTTTCTAGGGGAGTAGAAATTAGCAGCTAGCACAATTATTCCCACTGAACTCGAGTGTGCCGTCTACCCTACGAGCCTATGAGGTAATGTTTTCTGAAAAGAAAAGGAGTAAAGGACGAAATCAAACAGTACGTATATTTCTGACAAGAAAAAGAGTAAAGGACGTCACTGCCAGTTGACAACTTGTGCAAATTGTGATGGATTGGACGGCTCGCAAATGGATTATGTGTGTTGATCAGAACGGGCAACCAGAAGTGTCATTAAGTTATTGTTAATTAGATCCTTAGATCTGGACGTTAATCAAGAAGATATGGTCCAGAATCAATCCGGGTCCGCCTAGAGCTACCGTAGCCTTGACTCATTGTGCCATTATTGTCTTGTTAAATTTCTTGTCGCCTAGCGAGCTGTCGCTTCACTCGTTCATTCTCATTCCCACTTGACCAATGAGGCCTCGCCACTTGACCAATGAGGCCTCGCAATATGTGATGTCTCACTATGGTTAGATTTCCTTTTCTTTTTCTGTTCAAATCCTTGTCGCCAAGCGAGCTCTCGCTTCACTCATTCATTCTCGTTTCAAATTACCAATGGCCCGGCAAGATGCGATGCGTCACTATGGTTAGGTTTTTTCCTAAGGAAACAGTTAGTAATACTGTATCATGTACAGTAATACTCCGATGTGATGCGGTTCCGTGCCGACATCTAGCACTACGGTAGCGGCTTCGGATACGGTGGATGCAGCAGTGTGACCCGCGTCGATGTGGAGTGGTAGCGGTCAGTTCCGCACCGAGACATGGACGCCCTCTAGCAGTCATGGTGGTGGTCTACGGTGGAAAGACTTTCTATCAATTTGCTAATGCCTTTTTACCTGGTGTTGAGTACCAACGGATACGACCATGGAGTCATCTGTCAACAAGATGCTCACTAAAACACCGTGCATGTCTCATGTGAAAACTCTAGTCCTGCCCTTTATTGGATATGCGAAGCAATAACAAACTTGCTACATTTACCTTGTTGAAGGTGTTTTTTACATGTTGTTGCGTTGATCTTCATTGGCTGGACACGACAAACAAGAAGAAAATCTTTGTCTTGGTGATATCCGACCCGACATGGGGATGACGCTTATCCCTTCTTGGAGGTGTTACTGCGGAACAAGTTGACTTAGTCATATGTGTGAATTTTATATCACCATACCGTTTGTCTTTTATTCTGCTTAATAATGAATAAAAATTGTTATGTGCATCACAATGATGCAGAGGCCGGGGGTTTCAACCTCCTTTTCCAAAAACTATAATTGGGTAAGATGAAGTCGAAATTTCTGGCGGAGCCAGGTTTTTAAACTTGGGAAAAAAGATTTTGATATTTCAAAATTTTCTGAAAATATACACACTTGTTTAGAGATGTATCCAATATTTCTGTTAAATTTAAGGATGAAATAAGCTTTAGTGTGAGTTGCACCAAAACGTAATCATGAACTTCAATAGTGAATAGCACATGTGCTAGAAATACATTATTTTTTTGTACCTCTCACCAAAACGTAATTCAACACAATTTTTAAAGAAATTCTCTGAATATTCCTATGTACGTGTTTATCCTTTTTAGTTTATCTTGAAAATTCCAACTATGATTTCTGTATTTTTCAAAATTCCAGGCTTCATGGAATTTCAAGATCCAAAATCAATGTCCGCACCCAATAGCTTCATTTGGGTGTGGGAGAAGGATGGAACCTTCTCTGCTCGATCGGCTATCAAGCATTCCTCTCCAATCTGGTGTTCCCTCCAAGCTTCATTTGGCTCACCACGAGCAATCGTCGTTAGACGGTGGACAAGTGTCATCGTTGTGGATTGTCGCACCCTGTAGTGTGTCCATTCTACGACAAGGAGGCTAACAACTTGCATCACATTCTCCTCCAATGTGTGCTCGCGTGGGAAGTTTGGGCAACAATTCTTTTGAAGTGGGGCAACATATAATCGATGCCCGAAATGGATTCCTATTTGATCAACAAGTAGGCTACATAGGAGGTTGATCGAAAACTCCCCGGGACGCATGGACGACAATACCACTTGTGTTAGTGCTATGGAGTCTCTATACGCACCACAAAGACATCTATTCAACGCCCGCGAGACCGGCAATGCTTCGCAAGATACAAGATGAAGGATCCAACTGGCAACTGGTGGACACAGTGGCCCATATATTCAGATGGCTTCGCTGAAGGGTGGAGGTGTAGCATGCAGTGTGTTGAATTTTCGTTCCCAGCCTTCTTTGGAGGGTGTTGTTGTCGTCTGACGGTGTTGTAATGGTCATCTTGACCCTTCATTTCTTTGTTATTGATGCAACTAGCCTAATCATATCCTCTAAGTGGCTATTATAATTGCATATGGCGCAATTCTAAAATCTATAAACAATTGTGTCATTGGATATTACAACGCATCATGTGTTGAAATTGAAAACCAGAATTTGTTTGCCTCTTGATTGAAAATATACTTGCAAAGAAAAACCGATGCCTTCAATCAACTTGCATAAAGATGGATGCGTGCATTACAATGATGCAGAGGCCGAGGGTTTCAGCCTTATTTAAAAACGTAAAACTGTTGCACCAGTGGGTTGATGTATAGTGGCTTGAATAGAGGGCATGTATGAGATTGCGAAGTGTTTGTTATGGTTTGCTTGTTCATCATGGCTTCTCACACTTTTGAATAGGCTACTCTGTGTATAAAACAGTGAAGTAATCATATACCAAACTAGGGGCAAGAAAGGCATTCATTTTCTACAAAATAATATTAGTTGTAGACAAAAAATATGGTTAATAATAATGTAAAGTTATCATATAGACTCACAAAAGTAAACGGTACTTTATAGTATTTATTAACTTGGAGATTTCTAGCCTTGAGTAAGCATGAATAGAATGTCCATTTACTTCTATTTTACTTATATATATCAAGGAAACTAAGGGTTGCCGATAGACTTGTTCTTACATCGGTCCGCACTAAGTTTCGGGTCGTGCTTAACAAAGCCCATTTCTAAAATACCAATCTCGAATCCGGCTGACCCAAAACACACTTGTATTGACTTAAATTTAATTATTTTAGGGAATAAAAATCTATCTGTACCTAATTATAAACTTAAATCGTAATGTATTCCATTCCAAGCTTTTTGGGCTTTTGGGAATGGCGTTGGGTTGAAAAGCAAAGGCCAAGCCCGTTCTGGATGCCTGTCTTTCGAGCCCGGGCTTCCCATGTTTGGGGTCTAGTCAGCGCCCCTATTGAGTAAATCGTAAAAGAAGCACCCCTATCGGGACGTGGTGTCTCTGTGCCTGAGCTCAAATGAGCTCGGGTGAACAGTAAAATCCGAAAATATTGAAAAAGCAAAAAAAAACGAATGTCATTTTGGAGTGCTGATTTTTGTGGCATGACTTCTATGAATGTCATTTCATCATGGAATTTTGCAAGCACTGGAAACATTTGTCAAAGTTCACCATAAGAAAATCAGAATTTTTTGAATTAATTTTCAATTTTTTATGATCTTACTGTTCATCTTGAGCTCAAATGATTTTGAGCTCGCGAGCAGAATATGACTTTTGCCCCTATTGAGGAAAGATTAACCAAATCGTTTATGTGATACAGAATTGACCTTCCATAGGTTCTTCGTGCATGCTTTGAGCTTTGTACACAGCCTTGACCTGAGTGGGCTATCCTTCGACGCGACGCCAGGTATGGTTGCCAGTACATGGTGCTGTAAATGTATAAAAATGTTAAACGCGAAGATTTTTAAGTTATAATGATCAACGGTCCAGATATAAGATATTCCGTAAATCAGATCAGACGGCCAGGATCGCACCGCTCACGACACCTATAGTGCCGCCCTATATGAGAAAGGGAAACGTTCCCATCCGGTGCGCCGGCCAAAACTTGCGCCGGTCGCACGCGGGCCTTGCGATCAATCCGGATCGTGCGTCGCCCAGGCCTCCCTCTTTCTTCTACGAACCGTTTTTCCCACCTCCTCTTTCTTCTACCCCGCGGCACGCATAGACACCGCTGCAACCGCTCGGTTCCTCCATCTCTGCGGCTCACGTGCAGCACAACGGCATGAAAGAGGGCCAGCGCCTCCTCCCTCCCCTTTTTTCCCTCTCAGTCCCGTGCGCATCCTCACCTTCCCGCGGACGAGCTGCAACCGGCAGTCATGGGAGCTGGAACCAGCTGTACAAAATGCTGTGAGCGGCTTCTTTTCTGCTGGAACCACCAAACCGACGGCGGTGGAGCTGCGACCAGCAATCGATGGAGCTGGAACCGGTGATACAAAATGCTATGACTGACCCTTTTTTTCTGGAGCCGGAGAAAGAGAGGAGGCTACGACTGGCGCAGGAGAAGCTTCAACCAGTGCATAAAAAAGATTCATCCGGTGAGTGAAAAAGCTTCAATGGCCATGGAAAAAAGCTTCAACCAGATATACGAAAAGCTGCAAGCATTCATTGCCATGGCGGAATGCTACAACCGTTCACATAAAATGCTACAATCCTAGATAAAAAATGCTTCAACCAGACACTGTGAAAAGAAAAAGGTTGCAACAATTGACAAAAAAAGCTTCAACCGTAGATGCAAAAGCCTTCAATCAGGCATTGCGCAAAGAATTTTTTGCTGGAAGTGGCTTCATTTTTTGCTGGAACCGGCGGTTTATTTTGCTTCAAACGGTGACACCCGCAGAATTTTTGCTGGAACCGGCCATTAGATTTTTTTGCTGGAAATCAGCGCGATTTTTGTTTGCAACTGGCGACTACTGGTGATGCTACAAGCACAACACCATGGCAATGGCGAGGAAGCATTTTTTGTGTGCTAGAAGCGCCCCTGCCATTGCTGGAACCGACGGCCACCATTTTTTTGATGATCTGAAGCTTTTTTGCTGCTGCAGCGACGGCGAGCGGCTACGGCAACCGGCGGCGAGCGCGGCGACGAGCACAGAGACGAGGACGACCGGGGGCGGGGTGGAGGGGAAGGGGGAGGGGCTGCGCAACGCTTGGAGCGGCGGGGGCGGTAGGAGGCGCGGCGCCGTGGCGCGAGGTAGAAGACGATAGGGCGAACCGTTTTCTTCAGCCGGATCCAACGGCCCACGCGGTCAGATCCAACGGCCGCGGTGCGACGGGCCCAACAATTGGGCCGGCGCACCGGCGCAGATCGTTGCCCTATGAGAAAACACACGAAGCTACATGCTGCATATACAGCATACATGTTGCTAGTGGTCACTAGTTAGTGAGAGTGTGATGTCATCTGTTGCCTACGTGTAGCCTTCCCACTTCATGTTATATATACGTGCCATCCTCCTATCATCCATTCAGAGCTACACCTCTCCACCTCACTAGCTCCGAATATACAGCTACCTCGTTACACCACAAACCGCTCTCGACGCCAGCTGCGACTGATGGACACCATCGCCGCCTGGCCGCAGTTTGACGGGCAAGAGTACAGGACGGTGTGGCCGGAGGAGCAGGAGTACCGGACGGTGTGGTCGGAGCCGCCGAAGCGGCGGGCGGGGCGGAACAAGTTGCAGGAGACACGCCACCCAGTGTACCGCGGCGTGCGCCGCCGTGGCCGGGAAGGGCAGTGGGTGTGCGAGCTGCGCGTGCCGGCCGGAAGCCGGAGTTACTCCAGGATCTGGCTCGGCACCTTCGCCAGTGCCCAGATGGCGGCGCGCGCGCACGACTCGGCCGCGCTCGCGCTCTCCGGCCGCGACGCGTGCCTCAACTTCGCCGACTCCGCCTGGCGGATGATGCCCGTCCACGCGGCCGGGTCGTTCAAGTTGGCCGCCGCGCAGGAGATCAAGGACGCCGTCGCCGTCGCCCTCAAGGAGTTCCAGGAGCAGCAGCGCCCTGCCGACGAGTCAACGGCGCCGTCGTCCACGGCCGAGGAGAGCGCGCTCTCCATCATCCCCAGCGACCTGTCGGGGCTCGACAACGAGCACTGGATCGGCGGCATGGAAGCCGGCTCGTACTACGCGAGCTTGGCGCAGGGGATGCTCATGGAGCCGCCGGCCGACGGAGCTTCTTGGCGGGAGGACCGCGAACACGACGACGGCTTCGACACGTGGCTGTGGAGCTACTAGTGTGATCAACTGATTAAGCAATGTAAAGTTCTAGAGAGTAGTACTATTACTAGATTGTGTTTCACCAAATATGGGAAGAATAGAGAGTAAGCATCGGGGGAAAGGTTCCCCCCCAATGTGAAAGCCCTCGGTTTCTACTCCCGGAAGGGCACAAATGAGCTTCTTTCTTTATTCTATAAATAAATAGAGAAATGAGCAGTAGTAGATCAATCATTCGCTCCATGGACACAAACCAAATATCTTGACGTCACGGCTGGGCGACCCTACCACTAGGACTGCCAGGCAATAGAATTCAGCGGTAGGTACTGTTCGTTCATGTGTGATGACCAGAATTGGCAGGCACCCAGAAATATCTGAAGTCGACCAGGGGTAGTCATGGGACTAGATGTTTATTTCTGATTAATTATTTGATTGATTGAGGGGAAAGACAGAGCCTTGCCATTTTTAAATCAGACAAAACAAAAGACATTACTAAACCACTTTATACGACAATGACAGCCGCCGATCGCTCATTGGTCATGTCTTCTTTTGCCGTGAAAGCAACGTCCAAAATATCTACACAGGGTTCTTGAAAAAATGTGGTGATTTCGCACCTTCCATATCTTCACAATACATACATGATGACCTCCCCGAAAAGCTTCTGTTGTGGAGCATCAATGCTACTAGGGTGTTCGTCGAGCGGTAAAAATTCGTTAGTGGTGAGGACGGAGCGTCGACCCGTTGGCTGGGCAGTTGGGGTAGCTGCCAGCCCACCCGAGTTAGAACCCCGACTCGGACGCACGGTGCTCGCGAAGTTTTTTCTATATAAAAAAATTGCCAACAAGGGTTAGCCCTTGGGTTGGTCTCTTTTTTCCTAAAATTCGTCAGTTGTGTTGGCAGAGATGGAGAAATAATCGGAAACAATGCCTGAAAATCCGCAAACAAAGGGAGATGCATGTCGGAGATGCTCATTTCTCTAGTCGATCCTAAATTTTAGAGGAGCAAACGGCCATTGTGTTTGTACAGTTTGATCTTCTCCACCTATGCACAAATGAACATTGTGTCATCTTTAGTCTTTAATCTAGCAATTAGTGCACGAACATCTACCAAATTTCTCGCTATCTATAGATCGATGTACTCTTTTTTCCAATACCAAAACTTGCATTCATCCTACAAACAATTCTAAGCAAACAATAAATAAAAAATTGTGATGAATCCAAAGAACAACCGTACGAACATGCACTCACTGAAGGAAATATGCCCTAGAGGCAATAATAAAGTTGTTATTTTATATTTCCTTATTCATGATAAATGTTTATTATTCATGCTAGAATTGTATTGATTGGAATCCTAAATACATGTGTGAATACATAGACAAACACCGTGTCCCTAGTGAGCCTCTACTTGACTAGCTCGTTGATCAAAGATGGTTAAGGTTTCCTGACAATGGACATGAGATGTCATTTGATAACGGGATCACATCATTACGAGAATGATGTGATGGACAAGACCCATCCGTTAGCTTAGCATATTGATCGTTCAGTTTTATTGCTATTGCTTTCTTCATGTCAAATACATATTCCTTCGACTATGAGATTATGCAACTCCCGGATACCGGAGGAATGCCTTGTGTGCTATCAAACGTCACAACGTAACTGGGTGATTATAAAGATGCTCTACATGTATCTCCGAAGGTGTTTGTTGAGTTGGCATAGATCGAGATTAGGATTTGTCACTCCGAGTATCGGAGAGGTATCTCTAGGCCCTCTCGGTAATACACATCATAAGAAGCCTTGCAAGCAAAGTGACTAATGAGTTAGTTGCATGATGATGTATTACGGAACGAGTAAAGAGACTTGCCAGTAACTAGATTGAACTAGGTATGAAGATACCGACGATCAAATTTCGGACAAGTAACATACCGATGGACAAAGAGAATAACGTATGTTGTCATAACGGTTCGACCGATAAAGATCTTCGTAGAATATGTAGGAGCCAACATGAGCATCCAGGTTCCGCTATTGGCTATTGACCGGAGAGGTGTCTCGGTCATGTCTACATAGTTCTCGAACCCGTAGGGTCCGCACGCTTAACGTTCGATGACGCTATTGTATTATATGAGTTATGTGATTTGGTGACCGAATGTTGTTCGGAGTCCCGGATGAGATCACGGACATGACGAGGAGTCTTGAAATGGTCGAGAGGTAATGATAGTATTCGGACATCGGAAGTGTTCGGGAATGTATCGAGTATTTATCGGAGTACCGGGGGGGTTACCGGAACCCCCGGGGGGAATATATGGGCCATATGGGCCATGAGAGGGGAGCACACCAACCCACATGGGGTGGCGCCCCCCCCCTTGGTAGGTGGCTGAATAGGAGAAGGAGAAGAGGGGGTTCGCCCCCCCCTTCCTTCTCTTCTTCCCCCTTCCTTTCTTCTCCGGTGGAAAAAGGAAGGGGGCGCCACTTGGGGAAACCCCAAGTAGGATTCGGATCCTACTTGGGGCGCCCCCTGGCTGCCTCTCCTCCCCTCCCACCTATATATATGTGGGGAGGGGGCGCCTAGAACACACAACATCAACTGTTAGCCGTGTGTGGCGGCCCCCTCCATAGTTTACACCTCCGGTCATATTCTCGCGGTGCTTAGGCGAAGCCCTGTGAGGATCACTTCACCATCACCGTCGCCACGCCATCATGCTGACGGAACTCATCTACTACCTCGACACCTTGCTGGATCAAGAAGGCGAGGGACGTCACCAAGCTAAACGTGTGCAGAACTCGGAGGTGCCGTACGTTCGGTACTCGATCGGTGCAGCACGAAGAAAGTTCGACTACATCAACCGAGTTGTGAAACGCTTCCGTTTATGGTCTACGAGGGTACGTAGACACCACTCTCCCCCTCGTTGCTATGCATCTCCATGGATAGATCATTGCGTGGGCGTAGAATTTTTTTTGTTTTCCATGCTACGTTTCCCAACACTCACCCCATACTTTTTCGCACTTGAGAAACACTCATACGTGATGTTTCTGTAGGGAAAAGTGTTGTGCAATAAAAAAATATGCTACATGATATCACCCAGGATAACTATGAAGATGGCAGTGACGATCAGACTCACCGACGATGTAGAGTTCCGAAAGCAGTGACGAGCCGATGCAGCCCAACTACCACGTCGATGCCTGCAGCTAGGTTACACCTCCCAGCCGCGAGAAGAGTTCACCTAGTCGAGAGTCAAAGTAGACGACCCCTCCGAGGTATCCACGCGTTCCGTGGTAGTAGTCCGGCAGAGCTTCAACATCTAGGAAGAAGAACTGCGAGAAAACTAGAGAGCGAGAAAGCTTAGCGACACTTCTTGTCTAATTAGGAGTCTAATTCAGTTAAACCAATTAGACCGAGATTAGAGCCCGTCTAATTAGGACTCTAAAAACTTAGGCCAATTAGACCGAGAGAGCATGGAGCTATGCGGGAGAGATGGCCCTTTGATTTGATGTGTTTCAAGGGGATCCCTCCCCACATATATATAGGTGAGAGGAGGGAAGGCGCCGGCCTAGAAGGAGGAATCCTTCTCCTCCTCCACTTGGTGGAGGAGGGAAGGATTCCCTCCCTACTAGGATTCGGCCTAGGCCCTGCCATGTCCCTGTGGTGCCGCTTGTGGGTCCCACGGGACCCAGTAGGGGCCGGCATCTCATGACGGTCCTTCACAGCATTATTCCATAAATAAAATCTCGGATTTTCTGGATCAACTACAGGTTCTATTTCTACATGATTATCAGATTCTTTACTATTGTCTAGTGGAGCATCATTATGATCATCATTAGCATCTTCATTATCATTATCAATAGGAAAATGCTCATTATCAGACTGTGTCTCGGCATTAGAAATAGAAAGATTATTAGGATTCTCAGATGGTTTATCTACGACAGGTTCACTAGAAGCATGCACGGTTTTATCCTTATTCTTTTTTTTCTTAAGTGAACTAGGTGCATCAATATTAAATTTTTTAGAATCTTGCTCAATTCTTTTAGGATGACCTTCAGGATATAGAGGATCCCGGGTCATTTTACCTCTTCTAGTCACCAATCTAACAACACTATCATTCATTTTATTATTCATTTCATTAAGCCATCATTCTGTGACTTAGAGACTTGTTATAGCTGAGTGTCAACCATGGATGAATTTTATATAAGCCTTTAATATTATTAGCAATTCTAAACATCAAATCACTCAAGCGTTCAATCATGACAGCATTGCAGTTCAGTTGATTGCTCACACATTGATACGTCTCCAACGTATCTACTTTTTCTCACGCTTTTCCTCTTGTTTTGGACTCTAATTTGCATGATTTGAATGAAACTAACCCCGGACTGACGCTGTTTTCAGCAGAACTACCATGGTGTTGTTTTTGTGCAGAAATTAAAGTTCTCAGAATAAAACGAAACTTTGCGAGGAATTTTGATGGAATAAAAGAGGATTTTTGGAGCCAACAACCACCAGAGAGGGGCCCCTGGGTGGGCACAACCCACCAGGGAGCACCCCCCTCTCCTGGCGTGCCCAGGTGGGTTGTACCCACCTGGTGGCCCCGCAGACCTCAACCCTGACACTATAAATTCCTATTTTAGGAGAAAAAATCAGGGAGAAAGAATTATCGCGTTTCATGAGACGGAGCCGCCGCCAAGCCCTGTTCTTCCTCGGGAGGGCAGATCTGGAGTCCGTTTGGGGCTCCGGAGAGGGGGATCTTTGTTCTTCGTGATCACCAACCAATCTCCATCGCCAATTCCATGATGCTCCCCGCCGGGAGTGAGTAACTCCTTCGTAGGCTCGCTGGTCGGTGAGGAGTTGGATGAGATTCATCATGTAATCGAGTTAGTTTTGTTTGGGCCTGATCCCTAGTATCCACTATGTTCTTAGATTGATGTTGCTATGACTTTGCCATACTTAATGCTTGTCACTTTGGGCCCGAGTGCCATGAACTCAGATCTGAACCGTTTATGAATTCATCATTATATCCATGTTTTAGATCCGATCTTGCAAGTTATAGTTACCTACTACGTGTTATGATCCGGCAACCCCGGAGTGACAACAACTGGGCCCACTCCCGGTGATGACCGTAGTTTGAGAAATTCATGTATTCACTATGTGTTAATGCTTTGTTCCGGTTCTCTATTAAAAGGAGGCATTAATATCCCTTAGTTTCCAATATGGACCCCGCTGCCACGAGATGGTAGGGCAAAAGATGTCATGCAAGTTCTTTTAATAAAGCACGTATGACTATTTACGGAATACATGCCTACATTATATCGATGAACTAGAGCTAGTGTCGTATCGCCCTAGGTTATAACTGTCACGTGATGAATATCATCCAACAAGTCACCGATCCAATGCCTACGTATTTATATTGATCTTGCTGCGTTACTATTGCTATCATCACTGTTACACTTGCTACAAACCACTGCCATCACTGTTACTGTTACTGTAGCTGCTGCTGCTACTATCAAAACTATCAAACTACTTTGCTACTGATAACTTTGCTGTAGATAATTAATCTCCAGGTGTGGTTGAATTGACAACTCAGCTGCTAATACCTTCAAATATTCTTTGGCTCCCCTTGTGTCGAATCTATAAATTTGGGTTGAATACTCTACCCTCAAAAATTGTTGTGATCCCCTATACTTGTGGGTTATCAAGACCTTTTTCTGGCGCCTTTGCCGGGGAGCATAGCTATATTTGTTGAGTCACTTGGGATTATTATCATATTATCACTATGAAGAATCTGAAGGATCCAAAGACTAAGATATTTCCCTCAAAGACGAGGGGAGGTAAGGAACTGTCATCCAGTTCTGCTTTAGATTCACCTTCTGTTATGAGTAAACTTGCAACACCACCACATGCTATCAATTCTAATATGTCGCAAGTTATTGATGATGCTACTTCTACTAGAATGATGCTTATGATGATGCTAGTACCTTGCTTGATAATGATGATATGCCACTTGGTGAATTTCTTGATGAACAAGTTGCTAGAGTAATACAACATGATGTTGTTGAATCTGATGATGAGCTTGAAACTGAAACTCCTGAAACACCTGCTAGAACTAGCCTTCCTAGATATGAATTGCCTAAGGTACCGGAAGGTTATTTTATGAGTGAAGAAACAACTAGAGATATTCTTGCTTGTAAGGATAGAGATGATCTAGAGAAATTATTATGCAAGTATAAAGAAAAATCTCTAAATGCTAGAATGAAATGTGATCCTAAGTTTGCTACTTCACCTATCTTTATTGATGATAAGGATTATGAATTCTCTGTCGACCCAGAGTTAATCACTTTGGTTGAATCTGATCCTTTCCATGGTTATGAAACTGAAACTGTTGTGGCAAATCTTACTAAGTTGAATGATATAGCCACCTTTTTTACTCATGATGAGAAAACTCGCTATTACTTTATTCTCAAATTATTTCCTTTCTCATTAAAGGGTGATGCTAAAGCTTGGTACAATACTCTTGCTCCTGGTTGTGTGCGTAGTCCCCAGGATATGATCTATTACTTCTCTAAAAATATTTTCCTGCTCATAAGAAACAAGCTGCCTTACAGGAAATATTTAACTTTGTGCAAACTAAAGAAGAGAGTCTCCCACAAGCTTGGGGGAGGCTTTGCCAGTTACTTAATGCTTTGCCTGATCATCCTCTTAAGAAAAATGAAATACTTGATATCTTCTATAATGGACTAATCGATGCTTCTAGGGACTTCCTAGATAGTTGTGTTGGTTGTGTTTTCAGGGAACGAACTATTGCTCAAGCTGAAGAATTATTGAATAACATATTGAAAAATTATGATGATTGGACTCTTTCAGAACCACCGCCTAAACCCACTCCGAAGAAGAAGGGCATATTATATCTCAGTCCTGAAGATATGCAAGAGGCAAAGAAATCTATGAAAGAAAAGGGTATTAAAGCTGAGGATGTTAAAAATTTACCTCCTATTGAAGAAATACATGGGCTTAATACACCACCACTTCCTAAGGTGGTAGAGGTAAATTATTTAACGAAGTTCAATGATAATGGTAATACTCACAATATGCATCCTAGTCAATGCCTTTATGAATTTGAAAACTACATTAGGAAACAAGATCACTTCAATGCAAATGTTATGAAACAATTGAAATATAACTCTGATATGATTGCTGCTTGAGTGACTTGTTGTTTAGAATTTCAAATGATGTTAGAGGTGTTGGAAAGCATGCTTCTATGGTTCAAACCCAGTTAGAACAAGTTGCTAAATCACAAAGAGAATTACTTGATGAAATGAATCATAATATGCATGACTTTGTTGTTAGAGTTGCAACTAGAGGAGGTAAAATGACTCAGGAACCACTTTATCCTGAGGGACACCCAAAAAGAATTATACAAGACTCAGAAAGAGCTAATGCTAGTGCACCTATTCCTTCTAAAAAGAAAAAGAAAAATGATAGGACTTTGCATGCTCCTAGTGAACCTGAAATAGAAAAACCTCCTGATAATGAAAATGAAACTTCCATCTCTGATGCTGAAACTCAATCTGGTAATGAACATCCACCTAGTGATAATGAAAAAGATAAAGTTGATGTTCATGAGGATGCTCAACCAAATGATAAAGAACCAGATAATGATGTTGAAATAGAACCACCTGTTGATCTTGATAACCCACAACCAAAGAATAAAAGATATGATAAAAGAGACTTCATTGCTAGAAAACACGGTAAAGAAAGAGAACCGTGGGTTCAAAAACCTATGCCTTTTCCACCCAAGTCAACTAAAAAAATGATGATGAAGAATTTGAACGCTTTGCTGAAATGCTGAGGCCAGTCTTTTTGCGTACTCGCTTGACTGATATCTTGAAAATGCCTCCTTACGCAAAGTATATGAAAGACATCATCACTAATAAGAGAAAAATACCGGAAGCTGAAATCTCCACTATGCTTGCTAATTATACTTTCAAAGATGGAGTGCCTAAAAAACTTGGAGATCCGGGTATACCAACTATACCTTGCTCTATCAAAAAGAATTATGTGAAAACTTCTTTATGTGATTTAGGAGCTGGTGTTAGTGTTATGCCTTTCTCTTTATATAAAAGACTTGACTTGAATAAACTCACACCTACTGAAATAACTTTGCAAATGGCTGATAAATCAACTGCCATACCTATCGGTATCTGTGAGGATGTGCCCGCCGTTGTTGCCAATGTTACTATTTTGGCTGACTTTGTTATACTTGAGATGCCCGAGGACGACAACATGTCGATTATCCTTGGTAGACCCTTCTTGAATACTGCAGGGGCTGTTATTGATTGCAATAAAAGCAAGGTCACTTTTCATATTAATGGTAATGAGCATACGGTGCACTTTCCGAAGAAACAATTCCAAGTGAATGGTATTAATGTTATTGAAAAATCTCCGACAATCACTATTGGAAGTTTTCAAATACCTCTAACTACTGTCAAAAAGAAAGATGAAATGCTTATCATTGGGGACATGCATATCCCCATTGAGGTAATTTAGTATTCACGAAAGTTCTTCGGTTTCATGCTAATCGAAAGTGGTTGTTAATAAGACTTGATCAACCTTATTAATGGATCATTTTTTAGCAGTATAAAGTTGATGAATTTAGTAAGCACTACCTTATGTCTTTACTTTTTATTTTCTGTTTTTATTAGTTAAATAAAATAAAATGCCATGATTTGTCTGCTTTCTGAATTTCCCGTGCAATAAAAAAATGACCTAAAAATAAAAGTTCTCAGAATGCCCTAAAAATTTTATACAATTTTTTTCTGAATATTTAAGAATTTTGGTGCAAATAATACCAGAGGGAGGTGCACCAGGTGGGCATAACCCACCTGGGCGCGCCAGGAACCCTAGGCGCGCCCTGGTGGGTTGTGGTCCCCACGTGGCCCCCCTCACTTATCTTTTTAGCCCACATCATCACTTACCTCCAAAAAAAATCCCCATTGCTCTCTCTCCCGTGTCTTGAGATCAAACCCGCGGATTTCGATCTCTTTGCTCGAAGCTCCGTTTCCGAAAATGTTTCGGGGGATTGTTGCTTGGTATGTGACTCCACCGTTTGTCCAATTAGTTTTTGTTTTAGTGGTTTATACTTTGAATAATTAGCTACTCTTGGTGCTGCTGTAAATGAGCTTGCATGTTGAATTCTTAGTGTTCTAAGTAGTTTGAATGCTTGCTATGGCCTCTATGTATCCCTATGAGTAGTTGCTATCAATTTTGTGAAGTTTTGTTGAGAAAATTTTGTGAACTAAAAATTCAGATTTTTGTTCATAGGAAAATTTGTACGCGGACATGAATATCTTCAGGAAATTTGGCTCTAAGAAGAACTCCAAGGGTGTTATTGGGGAGTCTTCTGACAGCGATCTCCACCCTCGAAGGTTGGCGGAGGTACGGCCGTGCGAATGGCCGCACACCCCATTCCTGCAAGAGGCTGGAATTCTTGAGGAGTTCATGCAATATATTGCTAATGCCGGCCTCACCGACTTCATCGCAGATGAGTGTGACCAACACCAAATCCTCACAAACATCTTTGTTCAAAGTTTTACTTTCCTGCCTAGAAATAATCCTCCTGAAGTGAGCTTTGACTTATATGCTGAAAACCATCACATACCACTTACTGAGTTTTGTAACATATGCATGATCCCTTCTGATGGGAGTTTGGCTGAGCCTAGGCCGGCTGGGTTTGAGGCCTTCTGTCGCACTTTGACAGTGGGTTATGAGGGAGGAGTGTCAGCCATCACTGTCGGTGGCTTACATTTTCCTGCTATTCGTTACTTTGCACTCTTCATTACCAAATGTTTGCTTGCTAGAGAGAAGGTGGGTGCGCTCAGTTCACCAGACCTGGCTGTTTTGCGTCGTGCATTAGAGGGCGACAACACTTATAGCTTGGGAGCTATTGTGGCTCGTTGCCTCCATCTTAATAAATCCCAGGGTAAAATACATGATGGGATTTTTGCTACTCGTTTGGCGGCTCACTTCGAGGTTGAGATACACCCTCATGATTACCCCCTGACTAAGGTTTAGCTAGACCATGCAGCCATGCTACATCATCACTTTCTTGCACATGATCGTCCTAACATTGCCATTCCTTATAACCTGGTCTAAAGCATTGAAACTCGTGATGTTATTCCATTGTCTGCGCCTGCTTTGTTTGATTCTGCTGCCAGGGGCGGATACCGGATTATGCTTGCAGACATCATCGCCTACTGGAACGCTCACGCTGCTGCAGAGGCTGCGGAGGAGCCTCAGCGGTGGGATGAGTGGATGCCTGCTCCTCAGGATCCCTACTGCCCTCCAGGCTACTGATTGACTACCAAGCTAGGCCAAAAGCCTAAGCTTGGGGGAGTACGTGTTTCTCACCGACATTATATTCATGTTCATACATATCATTCCAGTTGTCGGTGTTCACACTTTTTCATTGTATCATCGGTGCTTAGATTTATTTTCTTACTTTCTTCTTGTGTGTTTGAAAAACTTTAGAAAAAACCAAAAAAAATTAGTTGTAGTAATTTACTTTCTAGGCATGCTTAGTAGTAGAACTAAAAAGGAAACCCAAAAAGATTTCCTTGTTCTTATTTTGCTTGTTGGGAGCTTTCCCGTGTAAATAGTTTTCCTCGTTTTTACTTTTCCCTTTTATTTGCTTGTTCAAGAAAACCAAAAACTCCAAAAATATTTCAGTGTGTTTCTCTGAATTTGTTTTCTTTTTATTCGAGTCCTACCGAGGAGAAGACCACGATGATAATGTTGAGTGGCTCTCATATGAATAACTGTTGAACTAATAAGAGCACATTTTACCTTGTCTTCTCCTGTTAAATAAAATGCTTTGCAGATTCCAGCTTAGTCCATGGCACTCTTGCACTATTATTATTTTCATATCATTCGGTCGTGCAAGTGAAAGGCAATAATGACGATAGTCGATGAACTGACCGTGGCAAAGGGAAACTGGTATGAACTCGACTTGTTCTGTTTATGTAAATATGTTTAACCTAGTATCCATGCTTCGGCCCATTATGATTAAACATGTTTGCAATGACAATTAGAGATTATAGTTGCTCATGCCATGCATAAGTAGCTGGGGGTTGATAATGATTTATCTTGGATATCAACATAGCGTTAAAATGATTGTGATGTAGTATGACGATATGGTATCCTCCTCTGAATGTCCGAGTGGCTTGACTTGGTACATGTTCATGCATATAGTTGAATCAAAACCAACATAGCCTCTATAATATTTATGTTCATGATGTTCATATCCTACTCATGCTAGTGTCCATTACTTATGCATAATGCCTGATTATGATCGTTGTTGCTCTCTAGCTGGCCGCTTCTCAATCTTAATTGCTAGCATTCGGCTGTACTAAGTGGGAACTCTGATTGTACATCAAAAACCTTGAACCCAAAGTTATTCCAGATGAGTCCACCATACCTACCTATATACGGTATTACCCTGCCGTCCTAAGTAAATTTGCATGTGCCACCTCTAAAAAACTTCTAAAAATCATCCTTTTTATGTGCCTGGATCGTTCATGGAATGACAGGAGGTGGTCAATATCTTCCATGCTAAGTGGGTTATTCTCAGGTCGAGTGTTTATTCACTTGCCATCGCACGAGAAAATGGGCAGTAATAGGGACTCCCAGTCCCGAACTAAAAAATGCAAATAATTAAACAACTCCCCCGGGACTGATGTTGGTATGGACGGCACCCGTTGTTTCGGACAAGCCGTGGAGTGTGATTGATGGTGGAGGGGGAGTAAACCTTTATTTTTATCGCTTGGGAACCGCCACTAGCGTGCTTAGCATGGAAGATGTTGATAACTGAGGGTCGTGAAGTGAATAAGAAGGGTGCATGTCTCAAAATATCATTTATCTCTGTTTTAAAAACTGAGCTCTGACACCTCTGCAAATCACTGCTTCCCTCTACGAAGGGACTTCCTATTTACTTTTATGTTGTGTCATCACCTTCTAAAACAAACGCCAGAAACTGAGTAGAGCACAGTTGTCATGATTTATGCATTGTGTATAGCTAATATTGAGTGCATCATGACTGGATTATTTCTACCATAAATTACAATGTTTAGTCGCTGCTTGAACTTTGGAGGTGCTCTGCATTTATGTTTTGCGGTCTTAGAAAGGGCTAGCGAGATGCCACTATTGTCATATTATATCATGGTTGTTTTGACAACATGTTGCTGTTTGAGATATCTTATTACTGCTTGCTAGCTAATTATGTCATTGATGTGAGTCAATATAATCTTTAAATGTTATTGTTGACATGGTTAGTTATAATGCTGGCTGAAAACCTAGGTGCTGTTTAAGCCTATTTATGCAAACAAGAGCAAAAGAGTTCATAAAAGTTTTTCTTTCTCACTTTCAGTTTATCAACTGAATTGCTTGAGGACAAGCAAAGGTTTAAGCTTGGCGGAGTTGATACGTCTCCAACGTATCTACTTTTTCTCACGCTTTTCCTCTTGTTTTGGACTCTAATTTGCATGATTTGAATGAAACTAACCCCGGACTGACGCTGTTTTCAGCAGAACTACCATGGTGTTGTTTTTGTGCAGAAATAAAGTTCTCGGAATAAAACGAAACTTTGCGGGGAATTTTTATGGCATAAAAGAGGATTTTTGGAGCCAACAACCACCAGAGAGGGGGCCCTGGGCTGGCACAACCCACCAGGGTGCGCCCCCCTCTCCTGGCGCGCCCAGGTGGGTTGTACCCACCTGGTGGCCCCGCAGACCTCAACCCTGACACTATAAATTCCTATTTTCGGAGAAAAAAATTAGGGAGAAAGAATTATCGCGTTTCACGAGATGGAGCCGCCGCCAAGCCTTGTTCTTCCTCGGGAGGGTAGATCTGGAGTTCGTTTGGTGCTCCGGAGAGGGGGATCTTCGTTCTTCGTCATCACCAACCAATCTCCATCGCCAATTCCATGATGCTCCCCACCGGGAGTGAGTAATTCCTTCGTAGGCTCGCTGGTCGGTGAGGATTTGGATGAGATTCATCATGTAATCGAGTTAGTTTTGTTAGGGCCTGATCCCTAGTATCCACTATGTTCTTAGATTGATGTTGCTATGACTTTGCCATACTTAATGCTTCTCACTTTGGGCCCGGGTGCCATGAACTCAGATCTGAACCGTTTATGAATTCGTCATTATATCCATGTTTTAGATCCGATCTTGCAAGTTATAGTTACCTACTACGTGTTATGATCCGGCAACCCCGGAGTGACAACAACCAGGCCCACTCCCGGTGATGACCGTAGTTTGAGGAGTTCATGTATTCACTATGTGTTAATGCTTTGTTCCGGTTCTCTATTAAAAGGAGGCCTTAATATCCCTTAGTTTCCAATATGGACCCCGCTGCCACGGGAGGGTAGGACAAAAGATGTCATGCAAGTTCTTTTAATAAAGCACGTATGACTATTTACGGAATACATGCCTACATTATATTGATGAACTGGTGTGCCGTATCGCCCTAGGTTATAACTGTCACATGATAAATATCATCCAACAAGTCACCGATCCAATGCCTACGAATTTATTTATATTGATCTTGCTGCGTTACTATTGGTATCATCACTATTACACTTTCTACAAACTACTGCTATCATTGTTACTGTTACTGTTGTTGCTGCTACTACTATCAAAACTCTCAAACTACTTTGCTACAGATCACTTTGTTGCAGATAATTAATCTCCAGGTGTGGTTGAATTGACAACTCAGCTGCTAATACCTTCAAATATTCTTTGGCACCCCTTGTGTCGAACCTATAAATTTGGGTTGAATACTCTACCCTCGAAAACTGTTGCGATCCCCTATACTTGTGGGTTATCACATATCTGTTAAAATTGTCTTGCTTCCCAAAAAAGTTATCGAATTCAACCGAGCACTAACTAGGAGATTTATTATGTGGAATATCACCCTCATCAAAGCTATAAAGATAATTTACCTCCACTACTAGTGTCGGAGTTTCAAGTCCAAGTATTTCTTCAATAGGTGGTAGATTCATAACTTATCGAGACTTAATACATTTCTCCTTCATAGATTTCTTTTGCTTCTTGCATATCTTCTGGACTGAGGAATAGAATACCTCTCTTCTTTGGATTTGGTTTAGGTGGTGGTTTAGGAAGTTTCCAATCATCAACATTCCTCAATATATTATCCAATAATTCCTAAGCTTGTTGAATAGTTCGTTCCCAGAAAACAAAACCAGCACAACTATCTAGGTAGTCCCTAGAAGCACCCGTTAGTCCATTATAAAAGATATCAAGTATCTCATTCTTCTTAAGAGGATGATCTGCAAAGCATTAAGTAATTGTAGAAGCCTCCCCCAAGCTTGAGGGAGATTCTCTTCTTCAAATTGCACAAAGTTAAAATTTCCTATAAGACAACTTGTTTCTTATGAGCAGAAAAATATTTTTAGTGAAATAATATAACATATCCTGGGGACTACATACACAACCAAGAGCATGAGTATTTAACCGTTCTTTAGCATCACCCTTTAATGAGAAAGGAAACAACTTAAAGATATAGTAATAGCGATTTTTTCCTCATGAGCAAATAGGGTGGCAATGCCATTTAGTTTAGTACGATGTGCCACAACAGTTTCAGATTCATAGCCATGAAAAGGATTGGATTCTACCAAAGTAATTAATTCAGGATCAACAGGGAATTCATAATCCTTATCAGTAACATAAATAGGAGAAGTAGCAAACTTAGGATCATATTTCACTCTCTATCATAGCCTTTTCTTCCTGCTTAGTCAGTAATTTCTTAAGATATTTCTATCAATACAAGTAAGAAATTCTCTAGCAATCTCCCCTTCCAAAACATAACCCTCACGTACTTTAGACAATTCAAATCTAGTAGGAGAGCTAGGCATAACAGGTGAATCATAATTTTCATCAGGTTCAACAATCTCAAATTCTTTAGCTTTAGCAATTTGTTCATCAAGAAATTCCCCTAGTGGCACAGTTTCATCAAGCAGAGTACTAGCATCATCACAAGTTTCTTTTATAACATAAGTAGTATCATCAATTACTTGCGACAGATAATAATGAATAACAGGTGGTGGTGTTCGCAAGCCTACTTAAAACCGAAGGTGAATCAAGCTCAAAGTGGGATGGCAATTCCTTATCTCCTCTCATCTTAGAGGGCACGATCTTGGTCTTAGCGTCTTTCAGATTCTTCATAGTGATAACAGACATAATTCCAAGTGAACTTAATAAGTAGAGCTATGCTCCCCTGCAACGGCCCCAGGAAAAGGTCTTGATAACCCACAAGAATAGGGGATCGTGATAGTATTGATGGGTAGTATTTCACCCCATTTATTGATTCAACACAAGGGGAGCCAAATAATATTTATAAGCCTGAGCTGTTAAGTTATTAATTCAGCCACACCTGAAGAACTAAATATCTGCAGCAAAGTGTTTAGTAGCATAGTAGTTTGATAGTTTTGATAGTAATAGTAACAGTAACAATAGTAGCGGTAACAGGAACAATAGTAGTTTTGTGGTGATTGTAACAGCATGAGCAACAATAGTAACTTAGCAAAGATCAATATGAGCAAAGCGTAGGCATTGGATCAGTGATGGATATTTGTGTTGGATGACATTCATCATGTAACAGTCACAACCTAGAGGGATGCACAATAGCTCCAATTCAACAAAATAATGTAGGCATGTATTCTGTATAAAGTCATACATGCTTATAATAAGAACTTGCATGACATCTTTTGTCGTACCCTCCCATGACAGCAGGGTTCATAAGGAAACTAAGGGATATTAAGGCCTCCTTTTAATAGAGAACCAGAATAAAGCATTAACACATTGTGAATACATGAACTCCTCGAATTAGAGCCATCCCCGGAGAGTATCCCAATTGT
This sequence comes from Triticum aestivum, assembly GCF_018294505.1. Lineage (NCBI taxonomy): Eukaryota > Viridiplantae > Streptophyta > Magnoliopsida > Poales > Poaceae > Triticum > Triticum aestivum. Next base: position 413,445,137 of record NC_057808.1, on the reverse strand, counting down.
TGTCACCTTGGGGTCTACGGATCAAAACAACAAGAAGTGCATATAACTAGCAGATAGGATCAACAACTCAAATATATTCATGAAAACATAGAGGGTTCAGATCTGAAATCATGGCACTCAGGCCCTAATGCCAAGCACTAAGCATAGCAAAGTCTAAGCAACATCAATCTCAAAACATAATGGATTCCTGGAGTGCACGATATACACTCGAGTTCCGTACCAATAATTGATGTACTGAACAATCTAGCCTTTCGCCCGAAAGTAGAAACCGGGAACTTGACAAATACTACTATGAATGAAGGAACCCACCGCCTACTCTGTTTTTCCCAAATCAGGAAGAAGGCGACCAATGACCAATAATTGGTGTAATATGCAATCCCCTTCCTCACAAACACTCAAACCGGGAGCTTATAGTACAACGAAGGAACAAGATGCTACTGTGTTTCTCTCCAAATTGAAAAGAACACAACTATCTATGGACTATGGTACAACTTTACACTGCTAAATTAGTTGAACAAGTGGCTCTGGCTCCATAGCGGCGTCTGGACGCCGCTCTGCTCGCCGTCCTCCGGCCTCGCTCTTTCGTCCGGCGGTGCCACGAGCATCCCCTGCGCCAAGCTCGCGTAGTACGACCCGGCGTCCATGCCGCCAAACCACTGCTCCTCGTCGAGCTCCAACAAGTCGCTGGAGGACATGTAAAACAGAGCGCTGCCCGGGCCGGAGGTTGCCGGGTCGTCGACTGGAACCTGCTGCCGATGGAGCGCCACGACGGCGACGGCGACTGGGATCTGCTTTTCCTGGAGCGCCACGAGGGCGACGGCGACTGGAATCTGCTGCTTCTGGAGCGCCACGACGGCGACGGCCACTGGGATAATCTGCTGCTTCTGTAGCGCCACGACGGCGACGGCCACTGGGATAATCTGCTGCTTCTTGAACGCCACGACGGCGACGGCGACGGCGGCCTTGATCTCGCGCGCGCTGCCGAAGCCGAACGACCCGGGCGCGAGGACGGGCAGCATGCGCCATGCGGAGTCGGCGAAGTTGAGGCAGGCAGCGCGGCCGGAGAGCGCGAGCACGGCGGCGTCGTGCGCGCGCGCCGCCATCTCGGCGGTGGTGAAGGTGCCGAGCCAGAGCCTGGAGCCCTTCACCCCAGGCACGCGCACCTCGCACACCCACTGCCCGACCCGTCCCCGCTGCCGCACGCCGCGGTACAGCGGGTGGCGCGTCTCATGGACCTTGGTCCGCCCCGCGGGGCGCTTCGGCGGCTCAGACGACACCGTCCTGTGCCCCTGCTGGTCCTGGCCAGACGGGGAGGCGGCGTCGGCGACGTCCATCTTGGCCGAGCGCTAGTGGAGACGGTTGAGCAGGTCGCTGTGTGCTGAGAACCGGAGGTTTCAGCGGCGGTGTTTGGGTGGGTGAGAACTGAGAAGAAGGGGACGCGGCGGGGGAAGCCTATATAGGCGCGTCACTCACACCCTCACGCTCACATGAAGCAGCGCGGCAGGTTCCTGGCGCGCGTCCTTTTCCGGTGTACAGTCAGCAATGCCACTCAAATATCTTGGCTGTCTATCATCTTGCCACTTGGCCATAGGATTTCACAAGGACCCACGGAGCCGGGACCGATACCTCGCTTAGCGACGAGGATTTCGACATGAGATTGGTTGTTTATGTGGACGCGGGGTCGACTGCCGACCACATATTTTCCGCATATAATTGGCGTACTTTGGACCACATCCATATAATATGTAGTATACGATGTGATCCAATCAAGGTTGTGCCTGCTTGCCTCTTTTATGGTCACCGCACATTAACGGATAGAACCTATTTTTGGAGAGGTTTGTCATTTTCGTAAGCGCTTCTTCGGTGCCTAAGAATATCCGAGCAGAAGTTGGAAGCTTTCCCACTGATCAAGGCACGCAAAGGAGACCCCAAAAAAGGAAATATCCCAAATTGGCTCTCGCCAGCTGCCTGCCTACTCTATTTCTTTCTTCCAGCAACATTCTGTATCGGCACCCCTTTTTTTTGGTCGAGCCCAGTCTCGGGACCTCCTATGTGTCGCGCTGTGCGACCAAATGTGCGGCAATCGCATCGAGCGACCGCACATGGGACCGCACTGCACCCCCAAGTTGTTCTCCCGTGCGTTGTCGTTTCTAGCGATTTTTCTGGTTTTCTGTTTTCAGGTGGTTTTGCGTTTTGTTTTTTTTTCAGAAACACACTGTTTATTTGAAGTGATTTTTCTAAAATTTCCAATATTAATTAAAATATTCAAAAATAGAAATGTGAACATTTTCTAAAAAGTTTGTGAACATTTTTAGAAAAAAGTTGAACACTTTTTAAAACTTGTGAACAGTTTGGAAATGTGACCATGTTAAAACATTTGTGATTTTTCTCCAATTTCGGGAACATTTTTTTAAAACTATGAACAATGTTTTTTAAAGTAAAAGAAATAACAAACATAAAAGAACCATCCAGATGTTCCCAAAACCAGTAAAAACCCGCCAGAAAAAAAAGGAATCTAGGGAAAGAAATGAAAAATATAACTTGACTGGAACCTACTAGTGTTAAGAAACCGCAACGAAACCCCACCGGAACCAACTGCTATAGGAAGTCGACAAGAAGAAAATTGCTCGTGTCTATTGGATCTTGCCCAGTCGCACACCCTTATGTGAGCGGTCCATATTTTGTCGCAATATGTGACAAATAGGGATTACACTCTGTCTTCTTCGTACGAGAAACGCCATGGATGATGGGTCCTAACACAACGGTACACTAGAACTGTAAGTTTCAGTCCCATCGAACTGCATCACTAAAGCTCTATCCAAGACGATCTGCCATGCAACTGCAGTCTATCATCCCCTCGCTGGTTCAACCCTGATCAGGGTTGACAAATATGGGGAGTGTCATAAGCTAGACCGATAGCGCACACATCCTAGAAGCCGACGAAGGCTTTATTGAACACCGCAAGTGCCACCTTTTGAAGGGCTGAAGTCGCGAACAGCGAAGACCTACTTGTGCACCAAATATTGTCGCTGGGACCTATGCCACACGCATCACCAGGGTAGGAGAAGAAGAGAAAGTAACCATTAGTGAATACCGCCGCTGCCACCATTGAAATGTTTGGAGTGACGGACAAGCGACGAACAACCTAAAGCCTCAAGATAGAAAAACTACAACTATCACCGGTAGATCGGGGCCTCCTCGTACACCCCTGTCAACTGAGCCGTCGGAGGAGGAGGAGGCCGGCAATCTACCGACATAAGAGGGTGATGGTGGAGGAATCCTAGATCACCTGCAAAGTGCATGACGTTTCCAAGAATAGCGATTAGTTTATTTAATAAAGAACATTTATTAATTAGCTAATTAAGAAAAGGAAAATGAAAAGGAGAAACAATCAACTTGGCCAGGAAAATGATGGCTACTAGCCGAAGATTGGCAAATGGTTCCAAAGAAACGTTGTATTTCGTTCACGTGAGGTAATTAATCATAACTGAGCAATGTGAAACAACCTGTGGTTGGATGGTTAGAAGGATAGTGTTATCCCAGCACAGCAGGGTTCAAGTCCTAGACTTGACACCGGTACTTGTATTTTTTCGAATTTATTTCAGGCCTTTCGAGTATGTACCTTCAGTGGAAGGAGACGTTTACATCGACTACGAATTTGTCTTTGGCAACTTCATGAATCTCAAGATTATGTGCCGGTTATTTGTATAGGTAGGGTAGTAAATTTTAGGAATGCGTCTGTGACGACTTCATGAAGTATATGCTATGTAGGAACTCTGCGTCGGTACTTTGTTAAAAGAACCCGGTAATGAACCCCAAAAAAAGTGTACTGGTTCGTTCCGATGGAGGTTGTCCAATGTTGTGGTCCGCCGCACCTCATGAACCCATGAGGATCAGCTAGCTGGTTTCTCGTGAAACCGCCAGTTACTTTATACGCGAACTGTCGCCTCTCGCACGTTAGTGGGGGGTAGGTGACCGTCACTGTGAGCGAGGAAGCAGCTGCATTTTCACGAGCTCGATGGGATATCTCAGCCTCCTCCTCCTACTACCAAGTCATATGGCCAACAGGGCAAGATAACAATAACAGAATCAGGGCCGTCTCCAAGAATTCAGGGGCCCGGAACGAAATACAATGGAACCTTAAATTTTTAAAAGTTTTATAACCAAAGGACAATATCAAAATATACATCATAACTGTCCAAAAATACCTCATTCGAAAGCTTACAAAAATTTGCTCGATTTCATGTTGAATTGAAACTCAATGCTTAACAATCGAACCAAATAGATAAAACATAAAAAAAACAATGGATATAAAGAAGTACCAAATTAATAGTTGCCTTCATCTATGCCTCCCATATGTGTCGACACTCCTGTCTTGCTGACACATGACAAACTATCTTCATCTCCTATTGTACTCCCTCTTTCCGAAAAAACTTGTCCCAATTTTGTACCTTAAATGGATGTATCTAGCACTAATTTGGTGCTAGATACATTCATTTGAGGGACAAGCTTTTTCGGACGGAGGGAGTACATGACAAAATAAAAATGATATAAAATTGTATCAATTTGGGAGTTGGATGGATACTTACACAAGGTTCTTTTTTCAATTCAATACCAGTTCAATCTTCCCGTGCATCAATTTAGAAATTGACACCAAATCAATATATACAAGATGTCATATCAAATGCATCTAATATTTTTGTCTGCATGTCTTCTTAGACTCTCAGTCCAACAAATTACCCAATGATCAGTGGTCGGCGAGCAACTTTGAAGGCGCAACATGTCCTGGGCGTAGCAAAGGCAAGAGCGACGCCCATGTAAGCAATGAGACGGTTGGGGCGCTTGGGTGGAAGCCGGGGAGCACTGCTGCTTCCCGGAACGGTGTTGTGGCGCTTCGAGGAAGCAGCTGCCAGGCGGTGCTGGACTAGAGGCGAGCAGTGGCCGGCGGCGGATGGCACGAGCGTGCATGGCGCAGGGCCGCGGCAGGGAACGCCCTAGGGCACATGGCTGTAGCTGGCGGCGCGTAGATTGCAAGCGAAAAGCGACGATGTCAGCTATCTAGACACGGGACTCGGCAGGCTCCCAGGTGGGCCGTGGACGTGCGACACAAGAGGTAGCTTTCCTTCAGTTTTCACCTCGATCGGGGGCCCTGTGCGGTCGGCCAACTTGGCCCCCCTCATCGACGGGGCTGAACAGAATTTAGCCATAAATATGTTATAAGATGATTCCAATGAAAACAAAAACAAAAATGCAAAAGAGGATGTGATGTGCCGGCTCAGTTTGATATTGTTGTTGCAAACTTTGCTTTTGCATTGTCCAAGTAGCTAATAGGGCACCTCCAACGCGGACATTTAAAACAGACACTTCTTCCGTTTGCGCACGTGTTTTACAGAAAGTGATACGGAAGCCGGTCATTTAACCATGTCCACATACTCCCTAAGTCTCACATTAATTGTTGCTCAAACGGATGTATGTAGCACTGAATACATCTGTTTGAGCGCATTAATATGAAATGAAGAAAGTACATTTCAAGTCGGATGTGAACGAATCGGCCAAGTTTCATGCAAACTGGACGATTTTCATTAAAATTAGACCAACTTCATTACACTTTTGACATATTTCGTTAAACAAAGTCGTTCGAAAGTTCACCTAGTCTAAATCTTTGTTGGCACCCATCCTTCAAGTCCTTATTGCGCCCCTCCGTGTCCATGTGTCGCGGTCGTGAGCCCCAGAAAGTAAAGGTGTTCTCGCTAGCGAGGAAGAGTAGGCCATGGGACACGGACTGACCCACATGGGACACGAGGCGCCATCGTGTATCATGCCCTACTTCTCCTCGTCGAAGGACGCGGCCTGGTCATCATTGGCGGAGGTGAGATCAACGATTGATGTGGATGGGCTGGCCTCACCGTCGTAGCAGCGCCAATGGCACGCAGTTACCAGTGTGAACGATGCACAACTCCCGGCGTTCTCGTCCGAACCGTCTGCATCACCCGCCGCCAGCACCACCTACACGTCTGATGCTGCCGCACAAGTGTTCCGCGCGGCCTGATAGAGCGTCTGCGCTTCTCGACGAGGTTCAGGTTCTCCGCGGCCATGGCTGCCACGACCTCCTCGCTCGCAAACTCGCAGTAGATCTGGCCCTCCGCCAACCGGTGATGCTCGAGGAGGGCGAGGTTGTAGAACTGCCCCTCTTGAGCTTACCGAAACGCCTACACTGGCTGTGGCGCCGGCTACTCATTCGCCATGATGGAGTCGGACTATGCTTGTGCCTGCTCCATGTTCAAGTCGGCATGGACCGACACGGGCAGGGGTGCTGTCTCATCGTCGGAGGCTTCCACCATCGTTGGGTTGTCATCGGAGACCTTTGGCGACCTCATCGGTAAGCTTGCCTCTGTCTGTCGCGCACGACGACCCTGCCAGCCAGTCACAAGGCTGGACACCTCGTGCTTCTGCTCCATCGAGAGGCTATGTCACATAGGTCTAGAGCTCGCGGTCATGACAGAGGTGGTGCACATAGGAGGATGGGAAGCAGGCGTGTTTATGGTGCGAATTGTCCCAGGAGGACGCGCTTAAATAGCGAGTGCCGGCCAAGCCTAGAGGCAGGTTGTGTCCATGTGAGCGCTGGAGTGAGTTTCTCGACCGTTGCGCTTGTTTAATACTGGAAGGCGGACGGACAGGCAGCTTGCTTCAATGTGTAAGATAGTTGTCTCCATCCCATCTAGTCATGTTGCTCCGGCATTGAACAAGCTTGGTGACCGGGACGCCACGCGGTAGACTCTCTCAGTCGATGCGCCTGTTCAATGCCAGCTGCAGTGAGAGATCGCGTCCGCTCTGGGCTGGCAGGAATGCGGACCTGGCGCTTTGTACCGGCATGAATGCGCGGCAACCGCTACACATGGGAGTGGGCGCAGGTGCGGGAGATGATTTCAGTTAGGTCCGATGGTGAACTTGTGCGTCCCAGCGGTCCGAACGCCTGCAAAGCCCTACCTGCTTTGCGACCAATTTGCAGAAAAACATACGTCTGGACCGCTCTGCGGACCTATGGGGTAACGTGCTGGATGGCAAAATGCGCCGAGACGATTGCGGGTGGTTTAAGAGTCAGTGTTGGAGATGTCCTTAGCCCGGGATTATGTGTCCAGATGCTGGTGTATGCATTCTCACACATGAAAGGGGTATACCAGTATTAATTTTCCAATTGTTTGTAAACATAAATTACAATACTTGCGCTCGTCGTTACTGTATGCATTCAGTCTATGTGTGTATCAGATTAATTCTGCTTGTGCGGGCATCCGATTAGCACGCAAGTGCAGGGTATCAAGCCTCTCACGCATGATTTTTTTTTCTTTTGACTTCTGAATTTAAAACTTCATTATATTTTCAAACAAACGTTAAATTTAAGTTTTGTTTTCAGTTTCATCTTATTTGTGAAGATAAGATCCATTTTGAACATTGACTATTGTTTTTAAACTTTGTTAAGTTTTGACCGTTGAAACTTAGAGGAGGGAACGATAAAATCTTATGTTTCGGAATCCGTGACTGACAAAATAGTAAATTTAAGTATCAGCTTCCGAAATTTGGTAAGAGCAACCGACAAACTCATAAGTTTCAGAACCCTTGACCGAGAAAGTCAAGGTATTCAAAACTAACTTAAAATTTATTGTTCCCTCGTGCGGGATCCAATGACTTTACGAACCGCGAGGTAATCGGGAGGCTGGCGGGACTGGGGAGGTGGGTGTCCGTCGGAATTTCTGGCTGGTACCCCCTACCTACCTCATCCAGACAAAAAGAAGGCCGAGGAAAATGCTCGCATTTCCTTATACGCATGTGCCTCACTCGCCGCTTATTTTGGGCTAAACATACATAAAGTACTGTAGTTCTAGAGCAGCAACGACATATGATCCTGGATTACTTTGGCCAGGTGACTGGGCTGTGTACGAATTTTCAAAAGAGCTCGGTCGTCCCAATTAGATGCGAGAACATCAACTTGGATGCAACCCTTGCTGCGATGCCCGTGGCCTGTGCCTCCTTTCCCATCAAGTATTTGGGTCTTCCGCTTTCAGTCTGGCGCTTGAGGGCGGTGGATTTCCAATTTCTCGTGGATAAGGTGGCGGCTAGGCTTGTCCCGTGGGATGGCCAGAACATCACCGCCATCGGGCGAGGGGCGCTTGTCAAGTCTGTGCTCACCTCTCAGGTGCTCTACCACATCATTGCCCTCAACCCTCCCGCAAGCACACTCCTTAGTATTAACAAGATTGAGCGGGCTTTCTTGTGGGCGGGCACGGATAAGACTACTGGGGCAAAATGCAAGGTCAACTGGAATTCTGTTTGCCGCCCCACGGATCTTGGTGGACTGGGAATACTTGACCTCGCTAAATTCGCAAGTGCGTTGAGGCTTAGATGGCCTTGGTTTGAATGGATGGAACTGTCCAAGATGTGGGTGGGGATGGCAAACCCTTGTGATGAGCTAGATCATGACCTCTTCTTTGCATCCCCACGCATCACCATCGGCAACGGTGCACGGGCGCCTTTTGGGGACTCTCCTTGGGTAAATGGAGAAAAGCCGTCCGACATCGCCCCCCTCATCTTCGAGGCTTCCAAGCAGAAGAGGTGGAAAGTCAGGGATGCCATGCACGAAGGAAATTGGCTAACAAAAATCAAGCTCCTTGACAACTGGACTATGGAGCACATTCGTCAAATTGTAACCCTTTGGGCTCGCGTTAGGGCCATACTGATGGTGGCGGACATGGAGGACAACATTATTTAGAAGCACACGACCGACGGGACATACTCCGCCACCTCCGCGTACCACGCCCAACTTCTTGGGTCGGTGTGCTCGCCTATGGGCGCCGCAGTCTGGAAAGCTTGGCCCCCCCCCTAAGATGAAATTCTTTGCCTGGTTGGCGATCCAAAACCATGTCTAGACGGCGGATCGGTTGGAAAAAAGGGGGTGGCCTAACTGTGGGCTCTGTCCGCTTTGCAAGCAGACAGCGGAGACGGTCGGGCACTTCTTCTACAAGTGTCGTTTCTCCATTAGGCTCTGGGGAATGATCAAGGGCTGGCTCAATCTTGACTTCATCGACTTCTCAACCTGGGGGACTCAACGTTCTATCAAGGACTGGTGAATCAACATGTCGGGCGACAGCATGCCGAATCGAAAGGCGATAGCCTCCCTCACCATGCTAACATGCTGGACCATTTGGTGCGAAAGGAATGCTAGGGTCTTCCGACACAAGTCTACTCTTCCGTCCATCCTGTTGTCGAACATCCAAGCCGAGGCAAGGATTTGGGTCACCGGGTGCAAAACATTTGGGCCTCATCATGTCGGGAGAGTAGTGCCCTTGTAATTCTTGCTTAGCTTTTCCATGTAAAAGCAACTCTAAACTTCTTCCTTAATTAATGGATGAGGCAAATCTTTTGTCTCCGTTTCGAAAAAAATATGTATACACCTACATGGTACCCTACACTCTCCCACCTCCTTTCACTCTCTTCCTCGTCCAACTCCATCGGCGTCGGCCGGGCCCCCACCGCATAGTTAAGGTTCCAGGCTCTGGCTCAGCAACTTCATCACCGCATAGATGGCGTCGCGTGCCCACAATGCCGCCGTGCTCGCGTTCTTCGACCATGCCGCCAGCCTCAAGTCCGCCAACTCTTTTTTTCATAACCATGCAGGAGAGTTGCATGTATATTCATTAAGAAATGGCAAGATCGAAAATGCTATTCGTTTCGACCGCCCGTGATGGATCTCCCAGTCAAGGTTCGTGTTAAGGTTTGGCACTCGTGGATTATGGTTGATCCCCGGTTGTGCCGTGGGGCTCGGTACGCACGCCGGTGCGGTGCGTTAGGTTGTTTGCAGAGCCTTAGTATTGTGATCCCTCGACAGCACCCCACATCTACTTGTGTCTCTCGTGGTGTTGGTCTTTCTGCCTGCTAGCTAGGTCTTGCCTTCTCTTGGGTGGCTTTTTTCTCATCTTCTGTAACCTTGTCACTTGTACGGTTTTCGGCCCGGTTTCCCTCATAAACGGGGTCAACTTGTTTAGGTTTTTGATCCGGTTTCCCTTATAAACTGGATCAGCCAAAGTTAAGGGGTGACTCTTGGCTTTGGCAGCTTTTTGAGCAATATATTCAGGTGGGGATCCTCTCTCCCTCCCCCCCCCCGGTGACCGTTCAAAAAAAATGGCAAGATACATCGTCACAGAAGGCACGACCAGTACAAAGCCAACCCAACTCGACAACCATGACCTAAAGATCTCCAACCCGGGAGTTTGCGATCTACAACCCTCATACAACCGAACCCACATATTGAGCGAGGGTACAACAAAGGGTGTGAAAGCAAGAAAAATATCCACTGGCAGAGCGTGAACCACAATCAGCTACAAAATGACCTAAACTCGATAACCACAACAACCACGCGTTGTGCCGCCAGCCTCAAGTTCGCCGACTCTGCCTTGGCGGATGCTACCAGCCGGGCCGCTCAACGGCGCGGGAGATCAAGGGCACCACCATCACCGTGGTGGCGTTCCAGCAGAATCACCCGGTCAGCCCGGGAGTGGTCGTCCTAATTTGTGACCAAAACGGCTCTAGTTTCGCGCCATGGATGTCGGAGATGCTCTTGTACCCGCCCGACGCCAGAGCGCGGCGGCGCGGCATAGGTAGGGAGCTGCATGTTCAACTTAGCAGTGTAAAATTTTAGATAGTTTAATGTATAGCAGTCCCACTTCTGTTTTTCTAAATATGGGAAGAAACTGAGAGTTATATCCCCCCATTGTGGCCATATGTGTTCGTTGATTGTGAAAGATTCCGGTTTCTATTCTTGGGTTCTCACCTAGTACCACCTTGCCCATTTCCTTTTCCTAATGAGACGTTAGTACAATTATTCCCACTGAACCCGAATGTCGTCTAGTCTCCGAACCCAAATCAAATACTCGAATGTGTATATACTAGTACATCTTATGAAAAGAAAAGGAGTAAAGAACGTCACTGCCGGTTGACAGCTTGTCAAAATATGGATTGAGGCGACGAAAAGAAAATGTGATGGATTGGACGTCTCGCAATTGGTTCTAAAGTAGGCACCATTGGATTATGCCAAAAGGATCATTAAGTTATTGTAATCAGATCCTTAGATCTGGACGTTAATCCAGAAGATATGGACGACAATCACTCCGGGTCCGCTTAGAGATCTCGTAACCTTGACTCCTTGTCCCATTAATGTCTTATTGAAATCCTTGTCGCCAAGTGAGCTGTCTCTTCACTCATTCATTCTCGTCTCTAATTACCACCGTAACCTAGACTCCTTGTCCCATTAGTAGTAATTTGTTATTGGAACACTTGTCGACAGGCGAGCTGTCTCTTCATTCATTCATTCACGTTTCTAATTACCAGTGGCCTGGCAAGATGCGTCAGTGGTTAGATTTTTTTCTCTTTTCAATTTCTTTTTTAAATCTTTGTCGCCAAGCGAGCTGTCGCTTCACTCATTCATTCTCGTTCCTAATTACCAGTGGACCCTCGCAAGTTGTGATGCGTCGTATGGTTAGATTTTCCTCATGTAAGGAACAACTGTTTGATGTATATATATCACATACAGTAATAACTATTAGGGCACGCAGTGGATATCCATTATCAGGGGGTGTTTGGTTCAGGGACTTTTTTGTGTTGGGACTAAAAAAAGTCCCTAAAAGTCTCTAGCAAACCAAACCGGGAGGGGACTTTTTTTAAGACTTTTTGCTAAAAGTCCTTAGAAGCACCTTCTTGAGAGTCTTTTTTAAAAAGTCCTAAGGACTAGAAAAAGTCCTAAGACTAGAGAACCAAACACTTCATCAGTTAATTACAGCAAAACTTGCTTTTGCCGTCATGCAAATAACTACTACTTTTTGTGAGCAATTTTCTGGCTCGAAATTACAGCACTATGCGTTCATATTTAGAATCGGATTCATTTTATTTGTTCTTGATTGAAAATATTATCACCTTCAAATAAAATCCACAAGGGAGTTTATATGTCTCGGTTTGAGTTGCGGGCATGGAATAGGTTTGCTTGGAGCATCTCTAGCTGATACCTGAAAAATAGAGGAGTAATTATTTGCATAACAGCAAATGCGGATCTCTACGTTTACGAGATCGGCTAGAACCGATATTTGCTCACAAAAACTTAGTGGATCTAGCCGATCCCCTAAAAATTGTGGAGCTTGAGAGGAGTAAACCCCTAAGTTTTGGTAGGTTCTAACCGATCCCTTAAAACTAGCGGAGTAATTTTTTTTGTTTTTGCCAATGTATTCCAATTCCAATTTACTTAATACATTGCAGCTACATATTAGCACCCATATGAAAACCAAACATAATAAATATGTGTCACACAATTCACGAATATTACAAATTCATAGTTTACAAACCAAATTATTCAAATCATGCCAAGAACAATTTTGAAGACATCTTCTTCTTCCTCTTCTGGTGACGACGAGTCTTCGAAGATCACCTCTCGCAACCTCTTCATCTTCAATTCAAACGGCTCGTTTCCATTCAATTGTACAAAACAAAACAAGACAGAAAAACTCACCTAGGCAAACCATCGAACACTTGGTAGGCGATGGTGGTGTATCGGCCGGTCGGCGAGGTTGAGGTCAAACTAGCAGGCGACGACGCGTGGGAATGGCCTGCAAGGGTGCGTACGCACGGTCAGATGCCGCAGCCGCCAACGAGGAAGACGATCTGAGGTGATATCCGACGAATTTGTCGAGTCGGTAGCGGCGGCGATTCACCTTGATTCCGGCGACAACAACTGTCGGCGAAAGGCTCAGACTCGGGCGGAAGGGCAGCAAGGGCCTAGGGAGGCGACGAGGTAGCGTCGACGGCGATGGATAGTCGCCTGGCGGTGCGTCGGCAACGAAGCAATGGGGCGGGAGGTGGTAAAATGGCCGCAAAGTTTACTCTATGGAGGAACACATCGACCATGTCCAGTAGGTTGCGTCCTCCACTGCCCTTCTTAACGGATTTGCATGCAATCTCTTGGAGTAGCGGCCCAGGCGGAAATCAACAAAAACATGTTGTTATATACATGTTTGTTGCTGATTTTTGATACCCGCATGGATGTTTGTTGATGATTGTTGTTGTATACATGTCCGTGATCTATTAAGAAAAGAAAACAATGCCAATTGCTTCATTTTTTCAATGTACTTTTTTTCATAACATTCAAGTACTATGTAACAATTTCCCCCAAAAAAAATTGCACCTATCGAATTTAAAATTCCACCGATTGATGGTCGACCAATTCATCCAGTTAATAGTTCGATTCACCGATTAATCGCTACTACCAAGCCGAGCGAGCAGCTATCAGTTACCGATTTCCTCAACATTGGGGAGTACCAGTGAGGTGAGATCCACCCCCGGGATAGCCAGATCCTTGGCGGCAACATCGGAGCAAGCGCGGGGTGGCGACTGGAAACGGGGGTTGGAGAGGAGAGGGGGAGGATGAAGAGGAAGATGTCAGTAGTGGAGAAGTTCTGCCGCCTTGTCGGACGGTCACTGGCGACGGCGACGAGGAGTAGGGGCGGAGGAAGACTCGACTGCTAGGTTTTATGGTCCTCGTTTTCACCATTTTTGTTTGCTAGGCTTAGAGCATCTCCAGCCGTTGGAGCCCCCAAGAACACCACCGAACCAAAAAAGTTGGTGTTTTGGGGGTCATCCGGCGAAATATGGGGGCATGAGGAGGGCATCTTCCCAGTCACACCCCACCCCAAGCAAAAGTTTGTGAGAAAAATGATTAAGTGGGCCAAGAGAAAGGACACGTGAGGTGACACGATTCGCCGAAACTTCCGCCGACGCCCCCAAGAGGCCCCGAACGCGCTGGGTTTCGCCTCGGTTTGCCGGCGCTATTTCGACGTCCTGAGGGCGCTGGGGGCGTGACTGGGCCGTTTTTCGGCAAAAAACGCCGTCTGAACCTAAAACCGAGCCTAAAAAGGTGTCCTGGGTGGACGGGTGGAGGTGCTCTTAACTATTCGATTTTGTCATATCGGCAAGTGAATTGCAGTTTTTAATACCTGGATGGTTGAATGTATCAAGCTAGAAATGTGGTAGGTCACACTCCAACACAAAATCTTTCTTCATTAGAAAAAGCTGCAGGATAGAACTTTAGCACAAGCATGCTTGTCTTTGACTTGTGAACTGCTGGACGATTTTGTTGTCACCGCAATGAGATTTCATGTTAATGCCATAAATAGGATGGGACGATCCAGGTCTTTGATTTAAGTGAGATTAGACGTCAGACCAATCGAGGGGCCCTCGATCGGCCGGCGTGTAGCTCTGCAATACTAAAAGAGTACGTGAAACTACCTGCTGATGCGTACATGTTGATAATGGACGCAGCTCCAGTGCACCTTGCCATTGGTTCATTAACATGCGGGTCACTGGTGTCCACTTCCAGTTATATATACGTCCCATCCTCCTCTCAAGCTCCACCACCTCTCCGGCTCACTAGCTCCGAAGTCCGAACACACAACTACCTCGCTATACCACAACCCACTCTCGACGAGTGATGGACACCGTCGGCGCCTGGCCGCATTTTGAGGGGCAAGAGTACAGCACGGTGTGGCCGGAGGAGGAGTACCGGACGGTGTGGTCCGAGCCGCCGAAGCGGCGGGCGGGCCGGAACAAGTTGCAGGAGACGCGCCACCCGGTGTACCGCGGCGTTCGCCGCCGTGGCCGGGAAGGGCAGTGGGTGTGGGTGTGCGAGCTGCGGGTGCCGGCCGCCGGGAGCCGGGTTTACTCCAGGATCTGGCTCGGCACCTTCGCCGACCCCGAGATGGCGGCGCGCGCGCATGACTCGGCCGCGCTCGCGCTCTCCGGCCGCGATGCGTGCCTCAACTTCGCCGACTCCGCCTGGCGGATGATGCCCGTCCACGCGGCCGGGTCGTTCAAGCTGGCCGCCGCGCAGGAGATCAAGGACGCCGTGGCCGTCGCCCTCAAGGAGTTCCAGGAGCAGCAGCGCCCTGCCGACGTGTCAAAGGCGCCATCCTCCACGGACTCCACGTCCGAGGAGAGCGCGCCGTCCATCACCTCCAGCGACTTGTCTGGTCTGGACGACGAGCACTGGATCGGCGGCATGGACGCCGGGTCGTACTACGCAAACTTGGCGCAGGGCATGCTCATGGAGCCGCCGGCCGCCGGAGCGTGGCGGGAGGACCGCGAACAGGACGACGGCGTCGACACGTCGCTGTGGAGCTACTAGTTGGACGGATTTGGATGTGTAAAGGTTGTAGAGAGCAGTACTGTGTTTTTACCAGATGTGGGAAGAAGAGAGAGTAAGCGTCGGGGGAAAGGTTTTCCTCAAATGTGAGACCTCTCGGTTTCTACTCCCGGAAGGGCACACCTGAGCTTCTTTGTTTATTCAATAAATACATGAAGAAACGATAAGTGTCATTCGCTCCATGGACATGGACCAATGACAGAAATTAGTAATGGACGACACAGCTCGATGTGGTAGTACTGTTTTTGGACGGCCCCGCAAATATATAATTCAACGCGAGGTACTGTTCGTTCATGTGTGATGGCCAGAATTGGCAGGCACCCAGAAATATCTCAAGAACAGGGGTATAGCCGGTAACTTCCGTCGGGACCACGTGTTCATATTCACTTTCTCGCCTAGACACGCCCGTACCCGTTTGAACGCCAAGTAATTCTGAACGAATGAAGTATTTATCTATTTTGACGGAAAAACATACCCTATGACTATTGTGCTAAGTTGAAGAAAACTGAGAAATGAGGAACAAAAAGACATGACAAAACCACTTTATATGACATTGACAGCCACTAATCGCTCATGGGCGATGTCTTCTTTTGGCTTTCGCCGTGAAAGCAACGTCCAAAATGATGTAACCTGCTCACCCCTTTGAACCCTGCAGCTGATTTTTGTATAACTGGACCAGTAATTGTTTTTTTTTTCTCGAAGCATATTGCTTCTTGATTATTGTGCTGGTTCAAAATTCTGAAGGTACCCTAGTAGTCACATGTATGGTACACTGATCATACCTAAGTAGTGATTCCGATTTAGTTTGTTCGTTTTCACATTTTGAGGAATAAAACTGTGGAGATATAGGAGTATTACTTTTGCTTGAAGCTCTTTCAAAATTCTCTCTAAATACATTCTATGTCTATGCACTTATCCAGATTATATTCTGTACCCTTTTAACATTTCACAACATCATATGGTGAGCAAATAGTTTTTGTTTTATGCAAGTACATGTGTGCATCTCTGACCATGCAACTTTTCTGTTGTTATGGGTGTGCTCATGGGGGTGTACAACACTGTTTTTTTTTTTGAAAGATCCAGCTCGGTTGGCATTCATTCATTTAGCAGAGAGAAGGCGGAAAAACAAGTGTTGATCAAGTGATCATGGAGTGAAGAAAAGATTACAGGCCTGCGCACAGGCATTTGTGCTTACTATCGCTATCTCTCACGGCACGTCCCCGAACGGGTGCTCCATGCATTTCGCTCTAGCAATCCTCCATTGCTCCATGTCTCGCCTGCAGGCCTCAGTGATACTTCTCACGCATGCAGTCTTCCCTCTGAAAGTGCATGCATTGCGCTCGATCCAAATTTGCCAGCAAACGAGAGCCAGCAGCGATTTTGTTCCTTGGCGGTTTCTTGGGGAGGCTTGGTCGATCATCCTTTTGACCCGACCGGCAGTGGTCGTTCCCGCGCTCCAGCCAGAGTGTGCAAGGGCGCTGCAACCGCACCAAGAAGCCACTTTGTCCCAGACTCCACTGTTCTTCGATGTCATGTGTGGTACTGCTTGTGTTACTTCAATTTCGACATCTCTTGAAGAACCAGGACTGTTTGATGTTTGTGCATTAGCGTAGATTTTTGGTGAGACGTGATGCACATTATGGGGTCATGCTTAATGTGTCCCTCTGAATAAAAACTCAGCGTGACTTGATTTTATTAGGCGTGGATCGGTGCTTTTATAAACTTTTGGTTGTTTGTGTTTGCCTCTCTAGGATTGTAGCAGAGATATCCCAAAAGTTAATTAACCTTGTCTCTGGATCTTTGCTAGTTGATTGCTAGTCATACCAGGTGCTACTCTACTAGCTTATTCTTTCGAAAACCTATGAACTATGTAAATTTATCAATCCATTCATGGTTTACCTTATTTGCAGAAAAACAAAGAAGTGGTTTGATATATGAATAAGGTGGTCAAGTTATGGGATTGCAATCAGTATAGTCTACTCAAAGGTACCTTAAGTTGCATGCACATTAGTTACTTTATGTTTAAAAGCTTGTATATATTTGTATATCTGCATATGCAAATAATTGAAGCTTGTATCTTGGTGTAGACGGTGCAGATTGATATAAGCTAGTAAGATACGTTGCTAAATTACTCCCTTGATTTTGAGTGCACCAGCCCATATGGGAGTCACATTGTTAGGGTGTAAGTACTTAATTCCAATTTGCAAGTTCCCTAGTTCCATATCTGCATAACAGCTCCCTATTTACAAGTCTAGAGAGCAAACGATTTTGTTGTTTATATATGTGCCAGCCATGGTTTCTCCCAACTGTGTTATCTGCTTTGCGTCTGGAGTAACACTCCCCTGGTGTGTCTACATGACAAAGCATGTATTAGTATAAACAATAAACCAATAAGATAGAAAGGACACCTTTATTATTTATTTAACATGGTCCCTCTCATTGCTTCTTCTAGCTACCAACCACGTTGTACAATGCACTATCCAAAACTAAAAGCATGTATACTTATCGAGTGAGTCTATTTATTTATTTAACGAACAGTCCCTCCCTTCTTGATGTGTGTGGAGTATATCACATTTTGCGGTACATCCTATGATGTAGTCTGAAGGAATGGGCACTGCTACCATGAAGACTGCGGCTTTAGCTGGTATCCTCGTTTTGATCATCATCATCGCGTTTGTACTCGGAGCATGATGTGATAGCAGCTCTTCACTTTTAGATGTGATTACAAATACAAATAATGATTATAAGATACAATTGCTTCAATAGAAATAACTATTGGAAAAAAGGGAGAGGGGCCATTGCCCCCTAATCCTAATTTAACGATTTTTTGGGTAGTGTTTTGCTCAAGTTTTATTTAACGCACTGTTAGGCTTCTTGGACACTGATTGTTGCTCGGGAAAGTTCAAATCAGTGGCAAATTTATTATCAAACAATGCAATTATTATGCCACTCAATCTCGTGACTTGCCTGTTATCGTTGACATAGTGTGTGAGTAATTCTGGGCACATATGGCTGTTCAGCAGTGTTCGAGATATGTATCCAATATAATCTATCTGCTTTATTTTGTACAAATTTAAAGCCACTACTCATTTTAGTTTGTACTTGCTTCTGAATTTTTTTAGAGCCCATGTCTGACTATCTTTATGGGATAGCAAAATCAATCATGTTGTGGGTTTTGTTGTTGAGACCAATTTATATCTCAGGTTCTGACTATATCTTCCCAAGATAATTTCTCTGATTTATTTGTACAAATTTAAGCCAACTGTTGAAATATTTTGGACCAATATGTGTACACACCTATTCATATGAGATCGAATTATTTTTGAGGTCATGTGATCAATTTTGTTTCTATCAAAAGGTGAGGTAAATATTTTAAATTAGGGCATAGTTTGTTTGAAACTATAAGCTGAATATAGGTTCTATAAGTATTCTTAGATGCAGAGTGAAAGTTTTCATTTGCTACAAAATTGTCCATCGTATTATCACAAAGTAGGAGAGAGAACTACTGTGTAAACGGAACAAGAGACAGGGTTATCCACGTTACATGTTGGCTATCAAATTTCATCATAAAACCATAAGAGAACTAGCACGATCACTTGTGATCCTGTCGTCCATGAATTTTTAGAGTGACAAGGAAGCTCATCAAAGATAATTTTGAGCTACAACCTCAAAGAGCTTGGTATGCTTATCTTTTTCATGCATTTTTATGCCAAATGCAACTATAGCCGGCAGAGCGGAGCGCGCCATACCATAAAGTTCAATATAGCCGAAGTAGTAAGAAACCCTTTTGTCGTTGTTTTCTCCTTTCGGTTCCCATAAACAGAACTCCGTGAAAGTTACCAGTCAAGGGTAGCTTGTCTTGTGAGCTACACAGCACAGGTTCAAAAGGTACAACCCTCCATACACGCACTCCACGCTCGCTCACTGTAGTGCTCTGCACAGGCCGAGGCATCATAGAAGCGAAAGTCCCCTTCTACTCCGAGCTCATTTGAGCTCGGGGGTGAACAGTAAATTCCGAAAAAAAATCAAAAACAAGTTCAAAAATTCTGTTTTTTTTGGTGCAAACTTTGACAAATGTTCTTGGTGCTTGCAAATTTTCATACCGAAATAACATTCGTGGAAGTCATGGCAAAAAAGACAAAAACAACACTCCAAAATGCTTTCGAAAACATCATTTTTGGAGTGTTGATTTTTTACCACGAGTTCCAAGAATGTTATTTCAGGATGTAAATTTGCAAGCACTGGAACATTTGTCAAAGTTGGCACCAAGAATATTCATATGTTTTTGAATTATTTTACTATTTTTTGATTTTACTGTTCATTAAGGAGCATATGAGCTCGGGACTACATACTCCGCGTCCACCCGGCTCTTCTGAAGACAGCCGGGCTTCCTGGCGTGGATGATATGTGTGATCGTGGTACAACAAAAGTGGCCACACGAAAGCACCCACCTTGTGTCGCGGATATGCTCCGAAGGGTCGGAACTCACACGGTTCTGTGTGCGAGGTATTTTTGCCATCGAGGATAACAAGATGGGGTTTTTATCATATTGCATGAATTTATCCCTCTACATCATGTCATCTTGCTTAAGGCGTTACTCTGTTCTTATGAACTTAATACTCTAGATGCATGCTGGATAGCAGTCGATGTGTGGAGTAATAGTAGTAGATGCAGGCAGGAGTCGGTCTACTTGTCTCGGACGTGATGCCTATATACATGATCATACCTAGATATTCTCATAACTATGCTCAATTCTGTCAATTATTGAACAGTAATTTGTTCACCCACCGTAAAATACTTATGCTCTTGAGAGAAGCCACTAGTGAAACCTATGGCCCCCGGGTCTATCTTCCATCATATTAATCTTTCAACACTTAGTTATTTCCGTTGCTTTTATTTTACTTTGTATCTTTATCACAAAAATACCAAAAATATTATCCTATCAAATCTATCAGATCTCACTCTCGTAAGTGACCGTGTTGGGATTGACAACCCCTTATCGCGTTGGTTGCGAGGATTTATTTGTTTGTGTAGGTGCGAGGGACTCGCGCGTAGCCTCCTACTGGATTGATACCTTGGTTCTAAAAAACTGAGGGAAATACTTACGCTACTTTGGTGCATCACCCTTTCC
The DNA here is from genome assembly GCF_018294505.1 of Triticum aestivum. Lineage (NCBI taxonomy): Eukaryota > Viridiplantae > Streptophyta > Magnoliopsida > Poales > Poaceae > Triticum > Triticum aestivum. The sequence continues at coordinate 413,424,774 of NC_057808.1, read as the reverse complement.
TCTTCAAGGGAAAACCAACGCAGTGCTCAAGAGGTAGCAAGAAGGATTTCTGGCGCCGTTGCCGGGTAGGTCTACGCAAAAGTCAACAAACCAAGTACCCATCACAAACCCTTATCTCCCGCATTACATTATTTGCCATTTGCCTCTCGTTTTCCTCTCCCCCACTTCACCCTTGCCGTTTTAGTCGCCCTCTCTTTTCCGTTTGCCTCCTTTCGCTCGTCTTTCTTTCGCCATGTCTGAATCTGGGCAGGTTATCGCTAACGAAGGCAATAATAACAACTTGGGAAATTTTGATGCTTTCGATGATCCTCTTGAGGAACCTACCATCTTGCACACCAAAAAGTTTCGAGTCGGTAGTGGCAATATTATTGGGAAAGGAGTTATTCAAGATTTCTTTACTTGTGGTGGCGCTTTGCCCATTATGGGTGTCTCTATTCTTCATAAAACTAGTAGCCTTGCGGATGCAATATCTTTGCTTGTAGTTGAACTTGAAAGGCAATTTCTTCATATGCATCCTTGCATACAAAGAATTTTCCTAGAATTTTCTAATATTGAGCATTCTTCTGTTAAGCGTGCCGCCACTATCTTTTTGGCTCATGAGTTTAGATTCATAAAGAAAGAGGCTAGAGAAATCTTTGCGCATTATAGGGTAGATGCTAGTCATCCTCCCATAGAAGCTATCCTTTTTAATCAAGAAGACATGATGCGTTTACAATCTTTGGATCATGTTGCTTATAATGAAAATCTTAGGAAAAAGGTTCCAGCCGATGTTCTAGTTGATAGAATTTCCGAGCTTAATGATGATTTTGCTATTCAGAATAATGGATTAGGTTTTTCTCTTGAACGAAGGCTTGTGACTTTTTGCCAAAAGAATGCTTGTAATGATGAATTGGTTGTGCAATACAAAGGGCCAAGGGAGGAACCCATACCTCCCGAGATTGATCTTGGGACTTTTGTCCCATTAAATTTAGCCCTTTTGATTATTTTTGCTTGCCTCAAAGAAAACTTGCTGCTGAATGTAGAGAATATGAGAAAAGCTTTCATGGCTTGCCGTACCATTATTATGGCAATACCTAGATCTATCCTTGCTTTTATACCTAGCTAGGGGCGTTAAACGATAGCGCTTGTTGGGAGGCAACCCAATTTTATTTTTAGTTTTTTGCATTTTGCTTCTGTTTAGGAATAAATATTTGATCTGGCCTGTGGTTAGATGTGTTTTTATGTTTTAATTAGTGTTTGTGCCAAGTTAAACCTATAGGATCTTCTTGGATGATAGTTATTTGATCTTGCAGAAAATTCCAAAAACTTTCTGTTCACAAAAATAATTGTTAAAAATCACCAGAATGTGATAAAATATGGATTACAACTGCTGCTGATCAATAAACAAATTGCCTAGGTCTTCCTATTTTGGCTGATTTTTTGGAGTTCCAGAAGTTTGCGTTAGTTACAGATTACTACAGACTATTCTGTTTTTGACAGATTCTGTTTTTCATGTGTTGTTTGCTTATTTTGATGAATCTATGGCTAGTAAAAGAGTTTATAAACCATAGAGAAGTTGGAATACAGTAGGTTTAACACCAATATAAATAAAGAATGAGTTCATTACAGTACCTTGAAGTGGTCTTTTGTTTTCTTTCGCTAACGGAGCTCACGAGATTTTCTGCTAAGTTTTGTGTTGTGAAGTTTTCGAGTTTTGGGTAAAAGATTTGATGGATTATGGAACAAGGAGTGGCAAGAGCCTAAGCTTGGGGATGCCCATGGCACCCCAAATATAATCTAAGGACACCATAAAGCCAAAGATTGGGGATGCCCCGGAAGGCATCCCCTCTTTCGTCTACTTCCATCGGTAACTTTACTTGGAGCTATATTTTGATGCACCACATGATATGTGTTTTGCTTGGAGCGTCTTGTATGATTTGAGTCTTTGTTTGTTAGTTTACCACAAACATCCTTGCTGTACACACCTTTTGAGAGAGACACACATGATTCAGAAATTATTAGAATACTCTATGTGCTTCACTTATATCTTTTGAGCTAAATAGTTTTGCTCTAGTGCTTCACTTATATCTTTTAGAGCACGGTGGTGGATTTGTTTTATAGAAACTATTGATCTCTCATGCTTCACTTATATTATTTTGAGAGCCTTAAAATAGCATGGCAATTTGCTTTAATTAATATCATGAGAAATTTGATGCTTGATAATTGTTTTGAGATATAAAGGTGGTAATATCATAGTTGTGCTAGTTGAGTAATTGTGGAATTGAAAAATACATGTGTTGGAGTTTGTGATTCCCGTAGCATGCACGTATGGTGAACCGTTATGTAACGAATTCGGAGCATGAAGTATTTGTTGATTGTCTTCCTTTGTGTGGCGGTCGGGATCGCGCGATGGTTAACTCCTACCAACCCTTCCCCTAGGAGCATGCGTAGTAGTACTTTGCTTCGAGGGCTAATAAATTTTTGCAATAAGTATATGAGTTCTTTATGACTAATGTGAGTCCATGGATTATACGCACACTTACCTTTCCGCAATTTTCTAGCCTCTTCGGTACCGCGCATTGCCCTTTCTCACCTTGAGAGTTGGTGCAAACTTCGCCGGTGCATCCAAACCCTGTGATATGATACGCTCTATCACACATAAACCTCCTTATATCTTCCTCAAAACAGCCACCATACCTACCTACCATGGCGTTTCCATAGCCATTCCGAAATATATTGCCATGCAACTTTCCACCGTTCCGTTTATCATGACATGCTCCATCATTGTCATATTGTTTTGCATGATCATGTAGTTGACATTGTATTTGTGGCAAAGCCACCGTTCATAATTCTTTCATACATGTCGCTCTTGATTCATTGCATACCCCGGTACACTGCCGGAGGCATTCATATAGAGTCATACTTTGTTCTGAGTATTGAGTTGTAATTCATGAGTTGTAAGTAAATAAAAGTGTGATGATCATCATTATTAGAGCATTGTCCGAAGTGAGGAAAGGATGATGGAGACTATGATTCCCCCACAAGTCGGGATGAGACTCCGGACTAAAAAAAGAGGCCATAAAAAAGGAGAAAAGGCCCAAATAAAAAAAATAAGAGAAAAAGAGAGAAGGGACAATGTTACTATCCTTTTACCACACTTGTGCTTCAAAGTAGCACCGTGATCTTCATAATAGAGAGTCTCTCATTTTGTCATTTTCATATAATAGTGGGAAATTTTATTATAGAACTTGGCTTGTATATTCCAATGATGGGCTTCCTCAAATGCCCGAGGTCTTTGTGAGCAAGCAAGTTGGATGCACACCCGCTTAGTTTCTTTTTGAGCTTTCATACACTTATAGCTCTAGTGCATCCGTTGCATGGCAATCCCTACTCCTCGCATTAACATCAATTGATGGGCATCTCCATAGCCCGTTGATTAGCCTCGTTGATGTGAGACTTTCTCTTTTTTTGTCTTCCCACATAACCCCTACCATTATACCTTATTCCACCATAGTGCTATATCCATGGCTTGCGCTCATGTATTGCGTAAGAATTGAAAAGGCTGAAGCGCGTTAAAAGTATGAACCAATTGCTTGGCTAAAACCGGGGTCGTACATGATATGAATATTTGTGTGGGGAAGATGGAGCATAGCCAGACTATATGATTTTGTAGGGATAACCTGATTTGGCTATGTTATTTTGGTAAGACATAATTGCTTAGTTAGTATGCTTGAAATATTATTGTTTTTATGTCAACATTAAACTTTTATCTTGAATCATATCAAATCTGAACATTCATGCCATAATAAGAAGAATTACATTGAAATTATGCCAAGTAGCATTCCGCCTCAAAAATTCTGTTTTTATCATTTACCTACTCGAGGACGAGCAGGAATTAAGCTTGGGGATGCTTGATACGTCTCCAACGTATCTATAATTTTTGATTGCTCCATGCTATATTATCTTCTGTTTTGGACATCATTGGGCTTTGTTATTCACTTTTATATTATTTTTGGGACTAACCTATTAACCGGAGGCCCAGCCCAGAATTCCTGTTTTTTTGCCTATTTCAGAGTTTCGTTGAAAAAGAATATCAAACGGAGTCCAAACGGAATGAAACCTTCGGGAACGTGATTCTTGGAACGAACATGATCCAGGGGACTTGGACCCTACGTCAAGGAAGCTTCCAGGAAGCCACGAGGTAGGGGGCGCGCCTACCCCCCTGGGCGTGCCCTCCACCCTCGTGGGCCCCACGTTGCTCCACCGACGTACTCCTTCCTCCTATATATACCTACGTACCCCCAAACGATCAGATACGGAGCCAAAAACCTAATTCCACCGCTGCAACTTTCTGTACCCACGAGATCCCATCTTGGGGCCTGTTCCGGAGCTCCGCCGGAGGGGGCATCAATGACGGAGGGCTTCTACATCAACACCATAGCCTCTCCGATGAAGTGTGAGTAGTTTACCTCAGACCTTCGGGTCCATAGTTATTAGCTAGTTGGCTTCTTCTCTCTTTTTGGATCTCAATACAATGTTCTCCCCCTCTCTCGTGGAGATCTATTCGATCTAATCTTCTTTTGCGGTGTGTTTGTTGAGACCGATGAATTGTGGGTTTATGATCAAGTTTATGTATGAACAATATTTGAATCTTCTCTGAATTTTTTTATGTATGATTGGTTATCTTTGCAAGTCTCTTCGAATTATCAGTTTGGTTTGGCCTACTAGATTGATCTTTCTTGCAATGGGAGAAGTGCTTAGCTTTGGGTTCAATCTTATGGTGTCCTTTCCCAGTGATAGTAGGGGCAGCAAGGCACGTATTGTATTGTTGCCATCGAGGATAACAAGATGGGGTTTTTATCATATTGCATGAATTTATCCCTCTACATCATGTCATCTTGCTTAAAGCGTTACTCTGTACTTATGAACTTAATACTCTAGATGCATGCTAGATAGCGGTCAATGTGTGGAGTAATAGTAGTAGATGCAGGCAGGAGTCGGTCTACTTGTCTCGGACGTGATGCCTATATACATGATCATACCTAGATATTCTCATAACTATGCTCAATTTTGTCAATTGCTCAACAGTAATTTGTTCACCCACCATAAAATACTTATGCTCTTGAGAGAAGCCACTAGTGAAACCTATGGCCCCGGGGTCTATCCTCCATCATATTAATCTTTCAACACTTAGTTATTTCCGTTGCTTTTATTTTACTTTGCATCTTTATCACAAAAATACCAAAAATATTATCCTATCAGATCTCACACTCATAAATGACCGTGTAGGGATTGACAACCCCTTATCGCATTGGTTGCGAGGATTTATTTGTTTGTGTAGGTGCGAGGGACTCGCGCGTAGCCTCCTACTGGATTGATACCTTGGTTCTAAAAAACTGAGGGAAATACTTACGCTACTTTGCTGCATCACCCTTTCCTCTTCAAGGGAAAACTTTTTTTTGCTACCTCAAGAGGTAGCAAGAACAACATACATATCATCAAAATATCGAACGAATACAAAATTCACATGATTACTTGTGACCGGACTTCTCACATGTCCTCAAGAGCAAACGTAACTACTCACAAATCATATTCATGTTCAAGATTAGATGGGTATTGAGCAGAGAGAATTCCTTATTTGACACTATCTTACGCTCTGATTCCTTATTTGACGCCGGAAAAGTTTTTCTTCCCTATTTGACAGCAGGCCTAAATTTTATTACCTATATGACCCCCTAGTTCATTTTTAACTCTAATTGTGTTAAGTAGAGACATAAAAAGACGTTATTGCCCTTGATGCATTCCGCGGCCAAATTTCTGACTATTATAAAGGCAAAAGAAGTATTATGAGTTGTGTGGTCAAGCCGTCTATGTTAAATGGCCATATGAGATATGTATATTTGGTCACGTTGCTCTGCCGGATTTTCTACACACCTATGTTACATAAATGCTATATCAAGATCATTTAGGACAGTATAACCGAGCCTAAACCGAGCCCTCTCACACCCTCGGTCGTTTCAGCCGTCGGATCTGGAGTCATGATCGTTTCTGGTCGCTGGATGGCTGTTTTGTCCATGTTTTCTCGCTAAATGGGCTAAATGTCCTAATGGGCAGCTACTCCGGTGGCAATTTCCGAGTAGTCTGGTTAATTGGGCCCAGCCGCCACAGAAAGCCCACAAAGAAATTTACACATCGAGGCCGAGTCCATACATTGCAGGAGCCCGCTCGGGAGTGTCGGGATACAAAGAGATCCGGGCGATGCGGGATCAGACCCAGCCGACGCGGGAATTGCTCGATCGAGCCGGCGCTGGCGATCGGTATGATCGGTTGCACGGCGCGGAGGGACGGTGTGTGGCGGCTCGATCCCTAATCGTCGACTGAAGTTCTATCGCCAAAGATTGATTGATAGGTTAATTGGCCATTAATAGCAATCGATGGAGTTGAATTGTCAGTTGCTATGTTGTGCGCGATTGGAATTCATCTGCCGTCGTTAGGGCACCTACAATGGAGGCGCTTAGCCCGGGCGCTAGGGTCAAATCCCCAGCCGTTATGCCCCAAATCCCAGCCCTTTTTTTCTGTTCCCAGTTAAGCTCAGGATTCACGCTTGCGTCGACGCAACTTCTCGCGCCGGGCGCTAGACCTCTTTTCTTTCTGCGCTAGGACTGGAAGTGTGCTAAGCGCCTAGCCTTGTCATTAGCGTTGGAGGATTGGATGCTACAGCCGCTGCTACGTGATTTAACTTTTATTTTATTTTCCTAAGCGCTCGTGCAAGCGGCCAGGCATTGGACATGCCCTTAACGCAAGGAGTAGACCAGCCGTTACTACAGGCCATTAATGGAGTGGGTTGGAGGTGCGACGGGGGCCGATGGTGGAGGTCAGTTACAACTTGGCTGCTCCGCCTACATATGCTCTGTGCAGTCACCCAGGTTATTTCCCATTTCTTCCTCTGGCAATAAATATCCCTGGATCTATGCGTCTCCAGTAGTTGCCCCTTCATCTTTAAAATTTGCTGTAAATTTTCCTTCTCACTGCAATCCCCTCACGATTGAGTGTCTGCACTCAGCTTGGGCTCTTGCTGATGCTGCTTTCCACTCCTAATTTGTAGGCACTGCAGTCCAAGCCCTTGACTGATTATGGGTTCTTTGGCTCCAGAATTCTTCGGCCGAGGATCCCAATGGCTGCTGGCCGGGTTAGTTCACATGAAGTGACATATCCAATCTCCAATATCCAAGTATTTTTTCATATGATTTGCTTTGTTCAAATGATGATGTGGTCGTAATGATACATGTCATGCTGCTGCCGGCTATTATTGTTGTTGTATATGCATCAGATTATTTTGGACCGTAGATCCATATGGGCAAACATAAGGAAATTATGTGGCTGTTCCAACACACTCTTAGTTCGTTTTCTATCTGATCAAATGGCACATTTATTGCTTGTACAGATCCTACAATGGAAAAATGGTTGCTGGATGTCTCCAGCTTCTATAGTATGCTTGGTTAACGGCCTTTTGGAGCAATTTGGATAATTTGCAGCAGATCTGAATTCAATATGATGGTAATAACTTTCTTCGCGCATGAGTGTAGACAGATATATTTTACCTGAGGTTCAGCAAACTGAATTTAGGTAGGGCTTGACCATTCCATCACATGTGGACAAGTGGAAAATGTCCAATTTTAATGTAGCAATGCAACACCTTGTCCAGTTAATAATTACCTTCAGATATCATGTCATCTAGGCTACTTCTGCTTCATACGAAGAATGATATGAGAGACCAGGAAGTTAAGCTTTTAATATTGTTTCTAATTTTTACAAATGTAGGTCTACCTTGGGATAGAGACAACTTTACATAATAAAATTGCTTGACATTGTGTGGTTTGAGCAAATCAGTTATTTCAGTCACTAACCAGACATTTGCTGGCTGAAGTTTTCGTCTATGCTTTCAAATGGAGTTACTGTCCAGATTTGAAATAGCTAATGTTTTCAACAATTGATTTCCACATTCTTTTTGGAAGGCATAAAATTGAACACTTATCTAATTTAATTGGGCCGAAGCAACGCCAAAGATTACGTAACTACTTTTGTGGAAAAGCCATTGAATTTACTCAGTACTCAGCTAACAAAGATTATAATGAATTTGCTATCTTGCAAAACACAAAATTATGTGTTTACATTCATGTATGTGTAAGGATTTTTTATTGGCATATGATCTTACACCCCATTGCTTTATGAAAATGTACTAATCTTGATGCAAGGGATATGGATCATGGGAACAGAGGACCTCCATTGGGGATGTTTGGTCCCTAGGAGCAGACAATTCCAGATTCGACTCCACAATTGGTACCACCATTTTGTGTTCTTATGACTTGAGGAAGATAGGGAGCAATGAGTCTGGTCTTCTTAACTCACTTGCAAGTTTCTTGACCAAAACCTTAGTTGTCGACAAACTAATCATTGCCGTCGTAGGAATTCCTTGATTAAATAACCTTTTTAGCTATGATTAAATAACCTTTTTTGGACAATATCAAACATATCATCTTGCGGGAAGCTACATGGCACGTGCGTATAACTTTCGAAGGGAAAATTTTGTTTTGCCACTCTAGATTTTGCCAATTTTCCTTATGCCCCGCTGCTTCATGTCAATGATGACTTGTAAGGCACTATGAATGCGCTGGTACATATTGAGTTTACTAGATGATGCCCCGCGCGTTGCTGCGGAATTGGTTGCAATATATTTCGGTGAAATTTGATTGTGTGGAATATATAAATTTTTAGATTAACAACACATGAACCAAAATTTAAAATACATATGACTTATTATATTTTATAATATATTTATTGAATATAAGTTGACAATAGAATGATAATTATTTTCACATGCATGGTTGCATGTGGTGGTGGGTCTTGATCATGCATGGTTGCATGTTAAGGTGGGTTTTATCCCATCTATAATTGTATGGTGATGTGACATGCTTGCATGTTAAGATAAATAGGTTAGTGGGGATCAATCTCTTAGGTATATAGGATTAGTTCACTCTCTGTAGTGTCACTATGTTTCTGTACCAGCTTGTGGCAAATATTATGTACTTTCAATTTAGAAGACATGAAGTTATAGCAATGTCAGTGTATCAAACATTTTCCGTTTCTTTCCAGTATCAGTATGTATCGAAACAACAACATTTATATTATATTATACAGTTTGAATAATTCACATCTAAATATTTTTTAAGGATGTCACATCTAAGCTCCCACAAATATATAATGCGGCAACAAGAAACAAAAAAAACTAGGACAAAAAAATAGACCACAAACAGAGTGGACATGAGCTTAGATGTGACATAACTATGTCACATCTAGATGTGTCCTAAACAGACCCTGTTTTATATTGAACAAATAAACGGATACAACAAACACAACAAATGGATATTTGTTCATGCCAATTTAAAAATAAAGTAAACCCTCCATATAGTTGTACCAACAGCTAACATTACATTGTCAAAATGGACGGGCGCAGCAACACGCGCCATCAATGATCTAGTGTTACATGAAACGAGATGAGCCACGGACTAGGCAGCAGCACACGCGGGGAGAGAAATGACCTGAGTCATGGAACTATTGGAATTGTATCGCGCCTCTGGCAATTTGCAATTACACGTGCGTGTGTTGTGTGTTAGCTGCAATCCATCAATGATCAAGCTGACTGCTTTGCTAGCTGTACACGCGTCTTGCCGAAAGCGGTGACGTACGAGTCATGGCCAATTCCAAACACCCGATTTTGAGCACACCGCGCCGCCACTATCGCTCTGTACGGGGTCGGCGGGACAGATGATGTGCTTTCTCTGGACATGGACGCCAGGATTGGGTCATCTTTTTTCCAGCGTTACACAACGATTCATGGAGGGGTACTATGGTCCTAGTTGACGGAAGAGGCTAACGAAATTGACGGCGATGTCATATTAGGCAAAAAAAATAGACCAAGTGTTAAATAGGGAAGAAAATAATTCTAGGGTCAAATAAGGAAACATATTTTGAAGTAGTGTCAAATAAGGAATTCTCTCTATTGAATATCATTAAGGATCTGAACATGTAATGTTCCACCAAATAAACCAACTAGCATCAACTGCAAGATGTAATTGTTGGAAATATGCCCTAGAGGCAATAATAAAATGGTTATTATTGTATTTCCTTGTTCATGATAATTGTCTATTGTTCATGCTATAATTGTATTAACTGGAAACCGTAATACATGTGTGAATACATAGACCACAACATGTCCCTAGTAAGACTCTAGTTGACTAGCTCGTTGATCAATAGATGGTCGTGGTTTCCTGACCATGGACATTGGATGTCATTGATAATGGGATCACATCATTAGGAGATTGATGTGATGGACAAGACCCAATCCTAAGCATAGCACAAAATCGTGTAGTTCGTTTGCTAAGAGCTTTTCTAATGTTAAGTATCATTTCCTTAGACCATGAGATTGTGCAACTCCCGGATACCGTAGGAATGCTTTGGGTGTACCAAACGTCATAACGTAACTGGGCGGCTATAAAGGTGCACTACAGGTATCTCCGAAAATGTCTGTTGGGTTGGCACGAATCGAGACTGGGATTTGTCACTCCGTATGACGGAGAGGTATCTCTGGGCCCACTCGGTAATGCATCATCATAATGAGCTCAGTGTGACTAAGAAGTTAGTCACGGGATCATGCGTTACGGAACGAGTAAAGAGACTTGCCGGTAACGAGATTGAACAAGGTATAGGGATACCGACGATCGAATCTCGGGCAAGTAACATACCGATAGACAAAGGGAATTTTATACGGGATTGATTGAATCCCCGACATCGTGGTTCATCCGATGAGATCATCGTGGAACATGTGGGAGCCAATATGGGTATCCAGATCCCGCTATTGGTTATTGGCCGGAGAGGTGTCTCGGTCATGTCTGCATGATTCCCGAACCTGTAGGGTCTACACACTTAAGGTTCGGTGACGCTAGAATTGTTATGGGAAATAGTATGTGGTTACCGAAGGTTGTTCGGAGTCCCGGATGAGATCCCGGACGTGACGAGGAACTCCGGAATGGTCCGGAGGTGAAGATCGATATATTGGACGAAGGGTATTGGAGTCCGGAAGTGTTCCGGGGGTACCAGGCTATGCCCAGCATGTCCGAAAGGGGTTTCGGAGGCCCCGACAAGCGTTGGGGGGCCTTATAGGCCAAGGGGAAGGGGCAAACCAGCCCACTAACGGGCTGTGCGCCCCTCCCAACCCCTCTCACGTAATCAGGAGAGATGGGGGCGCCTCCCCTAGGGCAGCCGCCCCTCCTGGCTTGGGGGGCAAGTCTCCTAGGGGTGGGGGCGCCCAGAACCCATCTAGGGTTTCCCCTTGGCCGCCGCCCCTCCCCTAGGGTGCCTCCTCCACCCCCTTCCCCCTATATATAGGGAGGGAGAGAGAGGGCAGCAGGAACACCCCTTGCCTGGCGCAGCCCTCTCCTCCTCCAACTCTTCCTTCTCCTCCGTAGAGCTTGGCGAAGCCCTGCAGGAATACCACAAGCTCCACCACCACGCCGTCGTGCTGCCGGAGTTCTCCCTCAACTTCTCCTCTCCCCTTGCTGGATCAAGAAGGAGGAGACGTCCCCGGGCTGTACGTGTGTTGAACGCGGAGGCGACGTCTGTTCGGCGCTAGATCGGATCTTCCGCGATTTGAATCGCCGCGAGTACGACTCCATCAACCGCATTCTTGTAACGCTTCCGCTTAGCGATCTTCAAGGGTATGAAGATGCACTCCCTCTCTCTCGTTGCTAGCATCTCCTAGATTGATCTTGGTGACACGTAGGAAAATTTTGAATTATTGCTACGTTCCTCAACAGTAATCAACAGTACTAACAACTCACATGTACCAATTTGAGGTTTTGGGACGGAGGTTGAATACAAGAGATGAGCTAGGGTTTGAGATGAGATGGTTCTGGTGAAGATGTTGATGAAGATTGGTCCTCCCATGATGAGAGGATCGTTGGTGATGTCGATGGATTCAATTTCCCCCTCTCCGATGGCAGTTTCCCCGGCGGAGTCGCTCCGCCAGAGAGCAAAAGTGCTCTTGCCCAGGTTCCACCTCGAGATGGTGGCACTTCATCCCGAAGTCTGCTCGTTATTTTTTTTTGCGGTGGAGTCTTCTCGTTATTTTCTCTAGGGCCAATAGCCTCATATCACTAGTAGAAAAAAGGTCTTTGGTTCAGGCCGGGTTAACCCATTAGTCCCGGTTCAGTCAAGAACCGGGACCAATGGGGGCACTGGTCCCGGTTCGTGAGGCCAAGGGCCTGCCGGGCCTCGTGGGGGCATTGGTCCCGGTTCGTCTGGCCCCTTTGGTCCCGGTTGGTGGGACAAACCGAGACCAATGGGCCTCGCTCCTGGCCCACCACCATTGGTCCCGGTTGGTGGCTTGAACCGGGACCCCAGGCCACCCTTTAGTCCCGGTTCATGCCACGAACCGGGACCAATGAGGTGCCTATATATACCCCTCGCCCGCGAGCAGAGCACTGGAGTGCTCTGTTTTTCTCTGGCCGGCGAGGGGAGGGCTTTGTGGTGCTCTAGCTCACCTCCTATGCACATGAGGTGTTCGATGAAATGCCCGAGCCACAGTAGTTAAGCTTTCTTCTCTCGAAGCTCGAACTCAAAGCTCCATTTTCCTCGAGATTTGTCTAGGTTTAGCGGCCCGTCACGTCCCATTCCCGTCTTCACCGCCGTCGATCGCCCGCGCCGATCTCGTCGCCGGCACCACCGTGGTGAGCCTCTTGTTCTTATCTTCTTTCTGAAAGAACAAAAATTCTTACTTTAGATAGATACTTGTCTAATTTTCTTACTATTGTATTGCTTGTTATTATATAGTGCGATGGTTTTGGTATCCGCCCCCATCGGCCCTCGTCCTGTCTATGATTCGGATGTGGCATATATTATCTTTTTATAACTATTTGGTTCATTTATTGTTTATGACAAATATACCGACCAACGTGACATAGATTTTATTTATCTAGGAGGTATGTGAACCAGAAATTCCAACCGACCCTATTGTTGAGAGGTGAAATTTAGTTGAAGAAGAAAACAATTTCTTGAAGGAAAAAATAAAAAAAAATGAGGAGGAGAAGATGATATTGGAGTTGCATGTTGCGGATGTCGTCGATGATCACAAGATCAAGATGGATGCAATGCGCTTGAAGATTAGAAAGATTAGAAAATATGCCATTCATACCGAGGCTTGGTATCATTATGCCGTTGGATCAATTGTTACCTTGGTTGCGATTATGATCGCATTTGTTTTCGCATTGAAATGTTTTACATAGTTTCAATGTATGGTTTAATTAATTAGATGCTCTGGAGAGCTATATGTTGTTAGATGAGAACTATGTATGTACTTTGGTTTTAATGTGATGATGAACTTCTATTAATTTGGTCACTTAATTATCTATTCATGATGTTTTGTAATGGTTTTTGACACACTTAATTATATATAATGCACGCAGATGAACCGGCAATGCATGTACGGTGACAGACATACCTCCGAGTACATTAAGAGCATGCATGATTTTCTCGAAGTGGCTGAGGCAAACAAGCAGAATGGTTTTATGTGTTGTCCATGCCCTACATGTGAGAATACGAAGTCTTACTCTGACCGGAAAATCCTTCACACCCACCTTCTTTACAAGGGTTTCATGCCACACTATAATGTTTGGACGAGGCACGGAGAAAGAGGGGTTATGATGGAAGACGGCGAAGAAGAAGAGGACGATGACAACTATGTGCCCCCTGAATACGGTGATGCTGCAACGGGGGAAGCTGCTGAAGATCAAGAGGAACCAGACGATGTGCCCAATGATGCTGCAATGGGGGAAGCTGCTGAAGATCAAGAGGAACCAGTGCCCGATGATGATGATCTCTGCCGGGTCATTGTCGATGCAAGGACGCAATGCGAAAGTCAAAAGGAGAAGCTGAAGTTCGATCGCATGATAGAGGATCACAAAAAGGGTTTTACCCCAATTGCGAAGATGGCAACACAAAGCTCGGTACCGTACTGGAATTGCTGCAGTGGAAGGTAGAGAATGATGTGCCTGACAAAGGATTTGAGAAGCTATTGAAAATATTGAAGAAGAAGCTTCCAAAGGATAACGAATTGCCCGACAATACATACGTAGCAAAGAAGGTCGTATGCCCTCTAGGATTGGAGGTGCAGAAGATACATGCATGCCCTAATGACTGCATCCTCTACCGCGGTGCGTACAAGGATCTGAACGCATGCCCGGTATGCGGTGCATTGCGGTATAAGATCAGACGAGATGACCCTGGTGATGTTGACGGCAAGCCCCCCAGGAAGAGGGTTCCTGCGAAGATGATGTGGTATGCTCCTATAATACCACGGTTGAAACGTCTATTCAGAAATGAAGAGCATGCCAAGTTGATGTGATGGCACAGTGAGGACCGTAAGAAAGACGGGAAGTTGAGAGCACCCGCTGACGGGTCGCAGTGGAGAAAAATCAAGAGAAGGTACTGGGCTGAGTTTGCAGGTGACCCAAGGAACGTATGGTTTGGTTTAAGCGCGGATGGCATTAATCCTTTCGGGGAGCAGAGCAGCAATCACAACACCTGGCCCGTGACTCTATGTATGTATAACCTTCCTCCTTGGATGTGCATGAAGTGGAAGTTCATTATGATGCCAGTTCTCATCCAAGGCCCTAAGCAACCCGACAACGACATTGATGTGTACCTAAGGCCATTAGTTGAAGAACTTTTACAGCTGTGGAATGGAAACGGTGTACGTACGTGGGATGAGCACAAACAGGAGGAATTTAACCTGCACGCGTTGCTGTTTGTAACCATCAACAATTGGCCCGCTCTCAGTAACCTTTCAGGACAGACAAACAAGGGATACCACGCATGCACGCACTGTTTAGATGACACTGAAAGTATATACCTGGACAAATGCAGGAAGAATGTGTACCTGGGCCATCGTCGATTTCTTCCGACCAACCATCAATGTCGAAAGAAAGGCAAGCATTCCAAAGGCGAGGCAGATCACCGGAAGAAGCCCGCCATGCGTACCGGTGATCACGTACTTGCTATGGTCAATGATTTACACGTAATCTTTGGAAAGGGTCCCGGCGGACTAGTTGTTCCGAATGACGCTGAGGGACACGCACCCATGTGGAAGAAGAAATCTATATTTTGGGACCTACCCTATTGGAAAGACCTAGAGGTCCGCTCTTCAATTGACGTGATGCACGTGACGAAGAACCTTTGCGTGAACCTGCTAGGCTTCTTGGGCGTGTATGGGAAGACAAAAGATACACCTGAGGCACGGGAGGACCTGCAACGTTTGCACGAAAAAGACGGCATGCCTCCGAAGCAGTATGAAGGTCCTGCCAGCTACGCTCTTACGAAAGAAGAGAAAGAAATCTTCTTTGAATGCCTGATCAGTATGAAGGTGCCGACTGGCTTCTCGTCGAATATAAAGGGAATAATAAATATGCGCCAGAGAAACAGTTACAGAACCTAAAGTCTCATGACTGCCACGTCATTATGACGCAACTGCTTCCAGTTGCATTGAGGGGGCTTCTACTAGAAAACGTCCGATTAGCCATTGTGAAGCTATGTGCATTCCTCAATGCAATCTCTCAGAAGGTGATCGATCCAGAAATCATACCAAGGCTAAGGAGTGATGTGGCGCAATGTCTTGTCAGTTTCGAGCTGGTGTTCCCACCATCCTTCTTCAATATCATGACGCACGTCCTAGTTCATCTAGTCGACGAGATTGTCATTCTGGGGCCCGTATTTCTACACAACATGTTCCCCTTTGAGAGGTTCATGGGAGTCCTAAAGAAATATGTCCGTAACCGCGCTAGGCCAGAAGGAAGCATCTCCATGGGCCATCAAACAGAGGATGTCATTGGGTTTTGTGTTGACTTCATTCCTGGCCTTAAGAAGATAGGTCTCCCTAAATCGCGGTATGAGGGGAGACTGACTGGAAGAGGCACGCTAGGAGCGGACTCAATAATATGCAGGGACGGGTATTCTTGGTCTCAAGCACACTACACAGTTCTACAGAACTCTACCTTGGTGACCCCGTATGTCGATGAACACAAGAACAGTCTGCGCTCCAAACACCCGGAGCAGTGTGACGACTGGATTACATGTGAACACATCAGGACTTTCAGCAGTTGGTTGGAAACACGTCTCAGAGGTGACACCACTGTTTGTGATGAGTTATACTCGTTGTCCAGGGGACCATCTTCGACTGTATTGACTTACAAAGGATACGAGATAAATGGGAACACATTTTACACGATCGCCCAAGATCAAAAGAGCACCAACCAAAACAGCGGTGTCCGCTTTGATGTAGCAACCGGGAGGGGAAAGGACACGTATTATGGTTACATAATGGACATATGGGAACTTGACTACGGACATGATTTTAAGGTCCCTTTGTTTAAGTGCAAATGGGTCAATCTGTCATGAGGCGGGGTACAGGTAGACCCACAGTACGGAATGACAATAGTGGATCTGAACACTCTTGGGTACACTGACGAACCGTTCGTCCTTGCCAATGATGTGGCACAGGTTATCTATGTGAAGGACATGTCTACCAGACCGAGAAAAAGAAAAGACAAGGAAGCGAATACATCATACGATGAGCCAAAGCGCCACATAGTTCTTTCAGGAAAAAGGGACATTGTGGGAGTGGAGGGCAAGACAGACATGTCTGAAGATTATGAAAAGTTTCATGAAATTCCTCCCTTCAAAGTCAAGGCTGACCCAAGCATCCTGATAAACGATGAAGATTATCCATGGTTACGGCGCAATAAGCAAAGCGAAGAAAAAGTGAAGACGTTCTCCCGCAACTATTATGATGATACCATGTCAACTTTGTAAAAGACGAGTATGATACCATTGTCCGTTTTGTACACGAAGTGCATCTAGTTTTTGCCGTAACCCTCTCAACTTTCTTGCACATGCTATGTGGATGAAATGATGATACCTTGCCAACTTTCAACCTTTTCAGAGTTCATTTGAAATACTTTTCAATTTTAGGGTCTTATAGCTCAAAATAATCAGTAAATGTATGAAAAATAATAAATAAAATAAATAAGTAATTAGAAACAAAATAATTTAAACTTTATTAAAATATATAATTAGAAACAAAATAAAATAAACTTTAATAAAATTTATGAAACTAATTAACAAAGTATTTTCTGTTCAAAACATTATAAGAAACCTCTAGTATTATTGAAACTAAAATCATATAAAATTGATGCAACTAAAATTATCGAAGTATTTTCTGTTCAAAATCATTAAAAGCAAAAATAATTTTCATAAAAAACTTTGTTTGATAGAAACTTTAATAGCAAAAAGAATTATCATAAAGTAAAATAAATAAGTAATTAGAAACAAAATAAATTAAATTAAATAAGTATTTTGTTGTAAGTAGAAATAAAATAAAATAACTAAAGCAAAAAAGAAAACAAAAAACTGGGAAAAATAAAAAAATGCCACCTACTGGGCCACCACGGCCTGAATACGACTAGAAACCCATCAATGGGCCAGGATTCAGGCCCGCAGAAGGCCCAG
Source organism: Triticum aestivum (assembly GCF_018294505.1). Lineage (NCBI taxonomy): Eukaryota > Viridiplantae > Streptophyta > Magnoliopsida > Poales > Poaceae > Triticum > Triticum aestivum. The sequence goes on along the minus strand of NC_057808.1, from coordinate 413,407,179 downwards.
CAGGCCCACAGGCATAGCAGTGCAAGATTAGGCCCGTAAGCCTGCAATGGAGAGGAGCTCGAGAGGGTTGGCGCAGCAGCGCTTATAAACCACTCTCGAGCTCTCTCAACTAGCGAGGTGGGACTAAACTTTGGCCGCGACGCGGGCAGCACATGTCCTTTGGTCCCGGTTGGTGGCACCAACCGGGACTAAAGGGGTGTATTGGTCCCGGTTGGTGCCATGAACCGGTACCAATTCAACCCCTTTAGTCCCGGTTGGTGCCACCAACCGGGACCAAAGGCCGCCGCTTCCCGCCCTTTGGGCTGCTGAAAAGAGACCTTTGGTCCTGGTTGGTGGCACCAACCGGGACTAAAGGGTGCATTGGTCCCGCTTGGTTCCACGAACCGGGACCAAAGCTCTTGGTATATAACCAACACTTGTGAAAATTTTCATCTTCATCTCACAGTTGCCCCTGACGACCCCTCGACGACATCGACGCCGCCCGCTGCCCCCTCCGTCGCCGTCGCCCGCGCCCTCGCCGTCGCCGCGCGCCGTCCCTGCCCCGACGCGCGCCGCACCTGCCCCGCGCCCTCGCCCGTCGCCCGCGCCCGTCGTCGCCGGCGCCCGCGCCCGTCGTCGCCGGCGCCCGCGCCCGTCGTCGCCGGCACCCGCGCCCGTCGTCGCCGTCGCCCGCGCCCTCGCCGTCGCCGCGCCCTCGCCCGACGTCATCGCCCTGCGCCGTCCCTGCCCCGACGCGCCGCCCCTGCCCCGCGCCTTCGTCGTCGCGCCGCCCTCGCCCGTCGCCGTCGCCCGCGCCCGTCGTCGCCAGCGCCCTCGCCGTCGCCGACTGTAATAATGTTTTAAATATATTTTTTAGATATATGTATTTTTTATGTATGTTGATATATGTATGTATGTATTTTTTACATGTTTTTTGTATGTATGTATGTATTTTTTCAACCGTAATGATGTTTTAAAAATACATATATGCAAAAGTTAGATTTTTAGAAAGGAATTTGAATAGGTTTTCAGCAGAATTTAAATCTGGTTCAAATTTCATTTGAATGAAATTTGAAAATTTTGAACTATGGATCAGAACGTTTTTGGTGAAATGGAGTGTGGGTACTGTCGTGAAGTTGGAGTAATTTTTGTGGTTGTACAAGAGTTAGGAAAAGTTTTATATATGCAAAAGTTACATTTTTAGAAAAGTTTTATGTATCTAGCTAGGAAAGGAAGAAGAAGAAAAAGAAGGAGAGGAAAAACGAAAATAAGAAGAGGAAGAAAGGAGAAGAAGAGGAGAGGAAGAAAGAGGAGAAATAAATAAGAAGAGGAAAAAAGAAGAAAAAGAAGAGGAGAAGAAGAAAGGAATAGAGGAGAAGAAGAAAAAATAGATATATCTAGTTTTTCTTCTTCTCCTCTATTCCTTTCTTATATCTCTTTTTTCTTCTTCTCCTCTTCTTTTTCTTCTTTTTTTCTTCGATCTTCTCCTTTATTCCTTTCTTCTTCTCCTCTTTTTATTTCTTCTTCGTCTTCTTATTTTTTATCGGGTATGGCGTTGTCGATATACCCCCTCCCCGATAACATTATTTTCCCCTGTATGTATGTCGTCGTTGTCGATATATATAACTCCCTCCCAGATAACTTCGACATGATGGACGGTCGATATTTATACCCCCTCTCGACCGTGATAACTTATACCACGGGAGCACCCCCCTGGCCCTCTCGCTCGACCAAAACTCTCGAGGACACCCAAACCCTAGAAAAAAACAATGTCGGTCTCCTACCCCCTCCCGCCACGCTCCTACCCTCGAAGCGTTGCCGAGGCCACCCCAAACCCGGAATAAGCTAGGTCTACGTTTGCACTAATATATCCACCTGCTGTCATGTTTGTGTAATAATTGCCATGTTGTAATATTTGCAGAAACAATGGAGCACGGACGAGACGAGCAAGCAGAAGAGGTGTTGGGGGACATAATCTTAGCCGGAGGTTATATCTTGTCGTATCTTAACGACAATGATGGTCTGGAAGAACAGGGTGAAGAAGCAGGCTACGGTGATCGAAGAGTGGAGGAGGAAAGACATGATTATGATGGCTCCGGTGACCCAATGCTGGTGCAAGAAGGAGCCCGTGGTGACGGCTCCGGTGACCGAACAGAGTCCGGCCAGGTAAATATATTAGTTAAGCCTGTGCTGACTAGCTAATTGATGCATTCATTGTTTTGGTATGTACACATATTAATTAACACTCGTCTTTCTTCTTTTTTCTAGCCCTCCGGATCGAGCACAACTTCGGTAAAGAGACGAGGCCCGAAGAGAAAGTTACACTCGGATGAAAGGTTTGAGATCACAGCAATCGCGCGCGACGGCCAACCGATTGAACCCATCCGGACAAAGGATGCATTTGCTGCTCAGTGCGGGTTCTAGTTAAGGACAAGATCCCGATCAGCATCCACCAATGGTATAAGCCTAAGAAGGAAGACCCTGAGGTGTCTTATGTCAATGATATGCAGAAAGATGATCTTTGCACTGAGCTGAAGGAAAATTTCACCCTACCGCCAGAGGAGGATCCGGAGAAGCCAGTTAAAGAGCAATTAATCAAGTCTCATGCTCTTAAGAAGATGGCAGACCTATTCAGGAGGTGGAAGAATGAGCTGAAAACGTTTGTCGACAAAGAAAAGACACCAGAATTCATCGGCCGGTATGAGAAGATCAGAGATCACTGGCCCGCATTTGTGGCCCACAAGACATCAGAAAAGAGTAAGAAGATGTCAGCAACAAAAAAGAAGAATGCTGCGAAGAAGAAGCTTCACCATCGCACGGGGTCAGGTGGCTACCTCAAAGCCCGGCCTAAGTGGGCCAAGGCTGAGAATGATCTGCTTGATAAAGGGATCGAACTACAGACAATGAACTGGCCAGAACGTTGCCGCACTTGGTTCTTCGGGGCTGGCGGAAGATTGGACCCTGTATCAGGGAGGTGCGTTTGGACGGACGAGCTTTTGAGAATACCAGTCAAGAGGCTTCAGCAGTATATCGATGCAGCGCAGGAAGGGACGTTCGTTCCAGACAGAGAGAACGATGAGCTCACAATGGCCCTCGGGAATCCTGAGCACCCTGGACGGACACGAGGCACGCCAGGCTCCGTTCCGTGGTAGGCTGGTTTTCCGGACGCAGGCGGTTACAAAATCCAGGAGAGGAGGAAAAAAGTGGAGCAGACCCAAATTCAGAAGCTGCATGAAAGGGTTCAAGCGCTAGAGGAACGAGACGGCAATCGACATGCCGAAACTACCCCCGAAGCTACCCCGCCATCTCAGCGGAGAAGCAGCGTGGCCTCCACCAAGCTGCTTCAGCCGGAGCATGTCTTGACGGCTCCTGCTAGCTACCCCGTGGATGCTATCACGGAGTCTCAACATTGCCACCTTATGGCGCAATGGCAGAACTTCAAAGTCAAGGCGGCCGTTGGCTCTGTTTTACCTCCTGAACCCGGCGCAACCTACCACTGCCGGCCGATTCCAGAAGGATATGCTAGGGTGATGGTGGATGAAATAACGGAGGGATTTGAGGACCTCCTGCTTGACCACCCTACCGATGAAGGGGAGACTCGGCTGGGTTCTGCTCTGAAGACTCCATGCCTATGGCGGAAGGAGCTCATTAACCTTCCGAACTGGAGGCGGAGTGCCCTTACTCGCCGGAGCCGTCCAGTTCGGAAGCTTGATGAGCTCCTTCCGCCATAGGCATGGAGTCTTCACCGGTAGGGTGGTCAAGCTGGAGGTCCTCAAATCCCTTCGTTATTTCATCCACCATCACCCTAGCATATCCTTCTGGAATCGGCCGGCAGTGGTAGGTTGCGCCGGGTTCAGGAGGTAAAACAGAGCCAACAGCCGCCTTGACTTTGAAGTTCTGCCATTCCGCCATAAGGTGGCAATGTCGAGACTCCATGATAGCATCCACGGGGTAGCTAGCAGGAGCCGTATGCTCCAGCTGAAGCAGCTCGGTGGAAGCCACGCTGCTTCTCCGCTGAGATGGCGGTGTAGCTTCGGGGGCAGTTTCGGCATGTCGATTGCCGTCTCGTTCCTCTAGCGCTTGAACCCTTTCGTGCAGCTTCTGAATTTGGATCAGCTCCACTTTTTTCCTCCTCTCCTGGCTTTTGTAACCGCCCGCGTCCGGAAAACCAGCCTTCCACGGAACGGAGCCTGGCGTGCCTCGTGTCCGTCCAGGGTGCTCAGGATTCCCGAGGGCCATTGTGAGCTCGTCGTTCTCTCTGTCTGGAACGAACGTCCCTTCCTGCGTTGCATCGATATATTCCTGAATCTTCTTGACTGGTATTCTCAAAAGCTCGTTCGTCCAAATGCACCTCCCTGATACAGGGTCCATGGTTCCGCCAGCCCCGAAGAACCAAGTCCGGCAACGGTCTGTCCAGTTCATTGTCTGTGGTTCGATCCCTTTTTCAAGCAGATCATTCTCAGCCTTGGCCCACTTAGGTCGGGCTTTGAGGTAGCCACCTGACCCCGTGCGATGGTGAAGCTTCTTGTTTGCAGCATTCTTCTTGTTTGTCGCTGACATCTTCTTACTCTTTTCCGATGTCTTGTGGGCCACAAATGCGGGCCAGTGATCTCTGATCTTCTCATACCGGCCGATGAATTCTGGTGTCTCTTCTTTGTCGACAAACGTTTTCAGCTCATTCTTCCACCTCCTGAATAGGTCTGCCATCTTCTTAAGAGCATGAGACTTGATTAATTGCTCTATAACTGGCTTCTCCGGATCCTCCTCTGGCGGTAGGGTGAAATTTTCCTTCAGCTCAGTCCAAAGATTATCTTTCTGCATATCATTGACATAAGACACCTCAGGGTCTTCCTTCTTAGGCTTATACCATTGGTGGATGCTGATCGGTATCTTGTCCCTAACTAGAACCCCGCACTGAGCAGCAAATGCATCCTTTGTCCGGATGGGTTCAATCGGTTGGCCGTCGCGCGCGATTGCTGTGATCTCAAACCTTTCATCCGAGCGCAACTTTCTCTTCGGGCCTCGTCTCTTTACCGCAGTTGTGCTCGATCCGGAGGGCTAGAAAAAAGAAGAAAGACGAGTGTTAATTAATATGTGTACATACCAAAACAATGAATGCATCAATTAGCTAGTCAGCACAGGCTTAACTAATATATTTACCTGGCCGGACTCTGTTCGGTCACCGGAGCCGTCACCACGGGCTCCTTCTTGCACCAGGATTGGGTCACCGGAGCCATCATAATCATGTCTTTCCTCCTCCACTCTTCGATCACCGTAGCCTGCTTCTTCACCCTGTTCTTCCAGACCATCATTGTCGTTAAGATACGACAAGATATCACCTCCGGCTAAGATTATGTCCCCCAACACCTCTTCTGCTTGCTCGTCTCGTCCGTGCTCCATTGTTTCTGCAAATATTACAACATGGCAATTATTACACAAACATGACAGCAGGTGGATATATTAGTGCAAACGTAGACCTAGCTTATTCTGGGTTTGGGGTGGCCTAGGCAACGCTTCAAGGGTAGGGGCGCGGCGGGAGGGGGTAGGAGACCGACATCGTTTTTTTCTAGGGTTTGGGTGTCCTCGAGAGTTTTGGTCGAGCAAGAGGGCGGGGGGGTGCTCCCGTGGTATAAGTTATCACGGTCGAGAGGGGGTATAAATATCGACCGTCCATCATGTCGAAGTTATCTGGGAGGGAGTTATATATATTGACAACGACGACATACATACATGGGAAAATAATGTTATCGGGGAGGGGGTATATCGACCCCCCCCCCACGTGTTGAAGTTATCGGGAGGGGGTTATATCGACAACGACGACATACGTACATGGGAAAATAATATTATCGGCGGGGAGGGGGTATATCGACCCCCCCTCGTGTTGAAGTTATCGGGAGAGGGGTATATCGACGACGACAGACCTGATAAAACATAAGAAAACGAAGAAGAAATAAAAAGAGGAGAAGAAGAAAAGGAATAGAGGAGAAGATCGAAGAAAAAAAAGAAGAAAAAAAAGAGGAGAAGAAGAAAGGAATAGAGGAGAGAAGAAGAAAAAATAGAAAAAATTCTATTTTTTCTTCTTCTCTCCTCTATTCCTTTCTTCTTCTCCTCTTCTTTTTTCCTCTTCTTATTTATTTCTCCTCTTCTTCCTCTCCTCTTCTTCTCCTTTCTTCCTCTTCTTATTTTCCTTTTTATAAGAGCATATCATCATATATATGAACATACATTTTCTTTGCATATGCATATGAACATACATTTTCTTTGCATATGCATATGAACATACATACATACATTTTTCTTTCGTATGAACATACATACATACATTTTCTTTGCATATGAGCATACATACATTTTTCTTTGCATATGACCATTCATACATTTTCTTTGCATATGCTTTGCATATAAACATACATACATATGAACATACATACATACATATAAACATAACATACGTACAAAAAAATTCTAAAAATCTGCCTAAAAAAATTATATGAAAAAAGCATACATCATCCATCCATCCATATAATGAACATATACATCATCCATCCATCCATATAATCAACATATGCATATGAAAAAAAATTATATGAAGAGGATCGAGGGGACAGGGAGGAAAGGGGGCCGCCGGAGACGGACCGAACGGGGAGGAGGGGCGGCGTCGGGGCAGGGGCGGCAGTGGGGGCGGGCGCCGGCGACGACGACAATGGTGGGGGCGGGCCGGGGCGCAGGGGCGCGGCCGTGCGTGTTGGGGACAGGGCAGGGGCACGGGGCGGCGGCCGGCGTGGGCTCGGGCGCGGGGCAGGGGCACGGGGATGCGGGGATGGCGACCGGTGGCGGCGACGGCGACGAGGAGCGCGCGAGCGATTTGGGCAGCCTGGCGGCGGTGGCAACTGGCGAGGGAGGCGACGGAGATGTGAAATTTTCACAAGTCCTGGTTATATAGCAAGGGCATTGGTCCCGGTTCGTGGCACCAACCGGGACCAATGCCACCCTTTAGTCCCGGTTGGTGCCACCAACCGGGACCAAAGGTCCCTTTTCAGCAGCACAAAGGGTGGGAAGCAGCGGCCTTTGGTCCCGGTTGGTGGCACCAACCGGGACTAAAGGGGGGGCATTGGTCCCGGTTGGTGCCACGAACCGGTACCAATGCACCCCTTTAGTCCCGGTTGGTGGCACCAACCGGGACCAAAGGCCTCTTGCTGCCCGCGTCGTGGCCAAAAGTTTAGTCACACCTCGCTAGTTGAGAGGGGCTCGGAGTGGTTTATAAGCCCCGCTGCGGCTGCTGTCTCGAACTCCTCTCTATAGCAGGCTTCTGGGCCTAACTTTGGCGCGCTGCCCGTTGAGCCCTCTAGCCCTTCTGGGCCTGTATTTGCAAACCCGAGGGTTGGAGGTCCCAGCGGGCAGCGCCCCAACAATTTTTTTTGCTGTATTTAGTTTTTTTGTTTTCTTTTTTGCTTTATTTATTTTGTTTTGTTTCTACTTACAACAAAAAACATATTTATTTTATTTTATTTTATTTCTAATTACTTATTTATTCTACTTTATGATAATTCTTTTTGCTATTAAAGTTTCTATCAAAAAATTTCTTTATGAAAATTCTTTTTGCTTTTAATGATTTTGAACAGAAAATACTTCGATAATTTTAGTTGCATCAATTTTATATGATTTTAGTTTCAATAATAATAGAGGTTTCTTATAATGTTTTGAACAGAAAATACTTTGTTAATTTTAGTTTCATAAATTTTATTAAAGTTTATTTTATTTTTTCGGAACACAAGAAGTCGGGAGTTGTAATAAGTTATTAAAAATAAAAAAGAGGCGCAATGCTCGTTGATTTGCTTCAAGCCTTTCGGAATAGTGTAGACTGCACTGCACATAGCTCCATGCAGTCTACCCTATTCCTCAAGGCTTGAAGCTAAGCAACGTGAGCATTGCGCCTCTTCTTCATCGTCTCTGCACTCAGGGCTTATAAACCGCTCCTAGTGCCTCTCAGCTAGCGAGGTGGGACTAAAAAATTGCTTAGTAAGAAACTCTAGTACCGGTTCGTGCCACGAACCGGTACTAAAGGTGCTCGTGGGGCCACAGCCTCATTAGTACCGGTTCGTGGCACCAACAGGGACCAAAGGGTGGAATTGGTCCCGGTTCGTGCCACCAACCGGGACCAATGGCCTTGCACAGCGGCGTGGTGGTGAGTTTAGTCCCACCTCGCTAGTTGAGAGGGTTACGGCAAAAACTAGATGCACTTCTTGTACAAAACGGACAATGGTATCATACTCGTCTATTACAAAGTTGGCATGGTATCATCATAATAGTTGCGGGAGAAAGTCTTCACTTTTTCTTCGCTTGTGTCATTTGCTTATTGCACCGTAACCATGGATAATCTTCATCGTTTATCAGGATGCTTGGGTCAGCCTTGACTTTGAAGGGAGGAATTTCATGAAACCTTTCATAATCTTCAGACATGTCTGTCTTGCCCTCCACTCCCAGAATGTCCATTTTTCCTGAAAGAACTATGTGGCGCTTTGGCTCATCGTATGATGTATTCGCTTCCTTATCTTTTCTTTTCCTCGATCTGGTAGACATGTCCTTCACATAGATAACCTGTGCCACATCATTGGCTAGGACAAACGGTTCGTCAGTGTACCCAAGATTGTTCAGATCCACTGTTGTCATTCCGTACTGTGGGTCTACCTGTACCCCGCCTCCTGACAGATTGACCCATTTGCACTTAAACAAAGGGGCCTTAAAATCATGTCCATAGTCAAGTTCCCATATGTCCATTATGTAACCATAATATGTGTCCTTTCCCCTCTCGGTTGCTGCATCAAAGCGGACACCGCTGTTTTGGTTGGTGCTCTTTTGATCTTGGACGATCGTGTAAAATGTATTCCCATTTATCTCGTATCCTTTGTAAGTCAATACAGTCGAAGATGGTCCCCTGGACAACGAGTACAACTCATCACAAACAGTGGTGTCACCTCTGAGACGTGTTTCCAACCAACTGCTGAAAGTCCTGATGTGTTCACATGTAATCCAGTCGTCACACTGCTCCGGGTGTTTGGAGCGCAGACTGTTCTTGTGTTCATCGACATACGGGGTCACCAAGGTAGAGTTCTGTAGAACTGTGTAGTGTGCTTGAGACCAAGAATAGCCGTCCCTGCATATTATTGAGTCCCCTCCAAGCGTGCCTTTTCCAGTCAGTCTCCCCTCATACCGCGATTTAGGGAGACCTATCTTCTTAAGGCCAGGAATGAAGTCAACACAAAACCCAATGACATCCTCTGTTTGATGGCCCATGGAGATGCTTCCTTCTGGCCTAGCGCGGTTACGGACATATTTCTTTAGGACTCCCATGAACCTCTCAAAGGGGAACATGTTGTGTAGAAATACGGGCCCCAGAATGACAATCTCGTCGACTAGATGAACTAGGACGTGCGTCATGATGTTGAAGAAGGATGGTGGGAACACCAGCTCGAAACTAACAAGACATTGCGCCACATCACTCCTTAGCCTTGGTATGATTTCTGGATCGATCACCTTCTGAGAGATTGCATTGAGGAATGCACATAGCTTCACAATAGCTAATCGGACGTTTTTCGGTAGAAGCCCCCTCAATGCAACCGGAAGCAGTTGCGTCATAATCACGTGGCAGTCATGAGACTTTAGGTTCTGGAACTTTTTCTCTGGCATATTTATTATTCCCTTTATATTCGACGAGAAGCCAGTCGGGACCTTCATACTGAGCAGGCATTCAAAGAAGATTTCTTTCTCTTCTTTCGTAAGAGCGTAGCTGGCAGGACCTTCATACTGCTTCGGAGGCATGCCGTCTTTTTCGTGCAAACGTTGCAGGTCCTCCCGTGCCTCAGGTGTATCTTTTGACTTCCCATACACGCCCAAGAAGCCTAGCAGCTTCACGCAAAGGTTCTTCGTCACGTGCATCACGTCAATTAAAGAGCGGACCTCTAGCTCTTTCCAGTAGGGTAGGTCCCAAAATATTGATTTCTTCTTCCACATGGGTGCGTGTCCCTCAGCGTCATTCGGAACAGCTAGTCCGCCGGGACCCTTTCCAAAGATTACGTGTAAATCATTGACCATAGCAAGTACGTGATCACTGGTACGCATGGCGGGCTTCTTCTGGTGATCTGCCTCGCCTTTGAAATGCTTGCCTTTCTTTCGACATTGATGGTTGGTCGGAAGAAATCGACGATGGCCCAGGTACACATTCTTCCTACTTTTGTCCAGGTATATACTTTCAGTGTCATCTAAACAGTGCGTGCATGCGTGGTATTCCTTGTTTGTCTGTCCTGAAAGGTTACTGAGAGCGGGCCAATCGTTGATGGTTACAAACAGCAACGCGTGCAGGTTAAATTCCTCCTGTTTGTGCTCATCCCACGTACGTACACCGTTTCCATTCCACAGCTGTAAAAGTTCATCAACTAATGGCCTTAGGTACACATCAATGTCGTTGCCGGGTTGCTTAGGGCCTTGGATGAGAACTGGCATCATAATGAACTTCCGCTTCATGCACATCCAAGGAGGAAGGTTATACATACATAGAGTCACGGGCCAAGTGCTGTGATTGCTGCTCTGCTCCCCGAAAGGATTAATGCCATCCGCGCTTAAACCAAACCATACGTTCCTTGGGTCACCTGCAAGGACGAACGGTTCGTCAGTGTACCCAAGAGTGTTCAGATCCACTATTGTCATTCCGTACTGTGGGTCTACCTGTACCCCGCCTCATGACAGATTGACCCATTTGCACTTAAACAAAGGGACCTTAAAATCATGTCCGTAGTCAAGTTCCCATATGTCCATTATGTAACCATAATACGTGTCCTTTCCCCTCCCGGTTGCTACATCAAAGCGGACACCGCTGTTTTGGTTGGTGCTCTTTTGATCTTGGGCGATCGTGTAAAATGTGTTCCCATTTATCTCGTATCCTTTGTAAGTCAATACAGTCGAAGATGGTCCCCTGGACAACGAGTACAACTCATCACAAACAGTGGTGTCACCTCTGAGATGTGTTTCCAACCAACTGCTGAAAGTCCTGATGTGTTCACATGTAATCCAGTCGTCACACTGCTCCGGGTGTTTGGAGCGCATACTGTTCTTGTGTTCATCGACATACGGGGTCACCAAGGTAGAGTTCTGTAGAACTGTGTAGTGTGCTTGAGACCAAGAATACCCGTCCCTGCATATTATTGAGTCCGCTCCTAGCGTGCCTCTTCCAGTCAGTCTCCCCTCATACCGCGATTTAGGGAGACCTATCTTCTTAAGGCCAGGAATGAAGTCAACACAAAACCCAATGACATCCTCTGTTTGATGGCCCATGGAGATGCTTCCTTCTGGCCTAGCGCGGTTACGGACATATTTCTTTAGGACTCCCATGAACCTCTCAAAGGGGAACATGTTGTGTAGAAATACGGGCCCCAGAATGACAATCTCGTCGACTAGATGAACTAGGACGTGCGTCATGATATTGAAGAAGGATGGTGGGAACACCAGCTCGAAACTGACAAGACATTGCGCCACATCACTCCTTAGCCTTGGTATGATTTCTGGATCGATCACCTTCTGAGAGATTGCATTGAGGAATGCACATAGCTTCACAATGGCTAATCGGACGTTTTCTAGTAGAAGCCCCCTCAATGCAACTGGAAGCAGTTGCGTCATAATGACGTGGCAGTCATGAGACTTTAGGTTCTGTAACTGTTTCTCTGGCGCATATTTATTATTCCCTTTATATTCGACGAGAAGCCAGTCGGCACCTTCATACTGAGCAGGCATTCAAAGAAGATTTCTTTCTCTTCTTTCGTAAGAGCGTAGCTGGCAGGACCTTCATACTGCTTCGGAGGCATGCCGTCTTTTTCGTGCAAACGTTGCAGGTCCTCCCGTGCCTCAGGTGTATCTTTTGTCTTCCCATACACGCCCAAGAAGCCTAGCAGGTTCACGCAAAGGTTCTTCGTCACGTGCATCACGTCAATTGAAGAGCGGACCTCTAGGTCTTTCCAATAGGGTAGGTCCCAAAATATAGATTTCTTCTTCCACATGGGTGCGTGTCCCTCAGCGTCATTCGGAACAACTAGTCCGCCGGGACCCTTTCCAAAGATTACGTGTAAATCATTGACCATAGCAAGTACGTGATCACCGGTACGCATGGCGGGCTTCTTCCGGTGATCTGCCTCGCCTTTGGAATGCTTGCCTTTCTTTCGACATTGATGGTTGGTCGGAAGAAATCGACGATGGCCCAGGTACACATTCTTCCTGCATTTGTCCAGGTATATACTTTCAGTGTCATCTAAACAGTGCGTGCATGCGTGGTATCCCTTGTTTGTCTGTCCTGAAAGGTTACTGAGAGCGGGCCAATCGTTGATGGTTACAAACAGCAACGCGTGCAGGTTAAATTCCTCCTGTTTGTGCTCATCCCACGTACGTACACCGTTTCCATTCCACAGCTGTAAAAGTTCTTCAACTAATGGCCTTAGGTACACATCAATGTCGTTGCCGGGTTGCTTAGGGCCTTGGATGAGAACTGGCATCATAATGAACTTCCACTTCATGCACATCCAAGGAGGAAGGTTATACATACATAGAGTCACGGGCCAGGTGTTGTGATTGCTGCTCTGCTCCCCGAAAGGATTAATGCCATCCGCGCTTAAACCAAACCATACGTTCCTTGGGTCACCTGCAAACTCAGACCAGTACCTTCTCTTGATTTTTCTCCACTGCGACCCGTCAGCGGGTGCTCTCAACTTCCCGTCTTTCTTACGGTCCTCACTGTGCCATCGCATCAACTTGGCATGCTCTTCGTTTCTGAACAGACGTTTCAACCGTGGTATTATAGGAGCATACCACATCATCTTCGCAGGAACCCTCTTCCTGGGGGGCTTGCCGTCAACATCACCAGGGTCATCTCGTCTGATCTTATACCGCAATGCACCGCATACCGGGCATGCGTTCAGATCCTTGTACGCACCGCGGTAGAGGATGCAGTCATTAGGGCATGCATGTATCTTCTGCACCTCCAATCCTAGAGGGCATACGACCTTCTTTGCTACGTATGTACTGTCGGGCAATTCGTTATCCTTTGGAAGCTTCTTCTTCAATATTTTCAATAGCTTCTCAAATCCTTTGTCAGGCACATCATTCTCTACCTTCCACTGCAGCAATTCCAGTACGGTACCGAGCTTTGTGTTGCCATCTTCGCAATTGGGGTACAACCCTTTTTTGTGATCCTCTAACATGCGATCGAACTTCAGCTTCTCCTTTTGACTTTCGCATTGCGTCCTTGCATCGACAATGACCCGGCAGAGATCATCATCATCGGGCACTGGTTCCTCTTGATCTTCAGCAGCTTCCCCCCTTGCAGCATCATTGGGCACATCGTCTGGTTCCTCTTGATCTTCAGCAGCTTCCCCCGTTGCAGCATCACCGTATTCAGGGGGCACATAGTTGTCATCGTCCTCTTCTTCTTCGCCGTCTTCCATCATAACCCCTATTTCTCCGTGCCTCGTCCAAACATTATAGTGTGGCATGAAACCCTTGTAAAGCAGGTGGGTGTGAAGGATTTTCCGGTCAGAGTAAGACTTCGTATTCCCACATATAGGGCATGGACAACACATAAAACCATTCTGCTTGTTTGCCTCAGCCACTTCGAGAAAATCATGCACGCCCTTAATGTACTCGGAGGTGTGTCTGTCACCGTACATCCATTGCCGGTTCATCTGCGTGCATTATATATAATTAAGTGTGTCAAAAACCATTACAGAACATCATGAATAGATAATTAAGTGACCAAATTAATAGAAGTTCATCATCACATTAGAACCAAAGTACATACATAGTTCTCATCTAACAACATATATATAGCTCTCCAGAGCATCTAATTAATTAAACCATACATTGAAACTATGTAAAACATTTCAATGCGAAAACAAATGCGATCATAATCGCAACCAAGGTAACAATTGATCCAACGGCATAATGATACCAAGCCTCGGTATGAATGGCATATTTTCTAATCTTTCTAATCTTCAAGCGCATTGCATCCATCTTGATCTTGTGATCATCGACGACATCCGCAACATGCAACTCCAATATCATCTTCTCCTCCTCAATTTTTTTTATTTTTTCCTTCAAGTAATTGTTTTCTTCTTCAACTAAATTTAACCTCTCGACAATAGGGTCGGTTAGAATTTCCGGTTCAACCACCTCCTAGATAAATAAAATCTATGTCACGTTGGTCGGTATATTTGTCATAAACAATAAATGAACCAAATAATTATAAAAAGATAATATATACCACATCCGAATCATAGACAGGACGAGGGCCGACGGGGGCGGATACCAAAACCATCGCACTATGTAATAAGAAGGAATAATAAAATTAACAAAATTAGACAAGTAACTATCTAAAGTAAGAATTTTTTCCTTTCAGAAAGAAGATAAGAACAAGAGGCTCACCATGGTGGTGCTGGCGACGAGATCGGCGCGGGCGATCGACGGCGGTGAAGACGGGGACGGGACGTGACGGACCGCTAAACCTAGACAAATCTCGGGGAAAATGGAGCTCGGAGGTCGAGTTTCGAGAGGACAAAGATTAACTAGTGTGGCTAAGACATTTCATCGAACACCTCATGTGCATAGGAGGTGAGCTAGAGCATCCAAATAACCTCCCCTCGCCGGCCAGAAAAAACAGAGCACTGTGGAGTGCTCTGCTGTGGCGATGGGGTATATATAGGGAACTCTTTGGTCCCGGTTCGTGGCACCAACCGGGACTAAAGGCCTTTGGTCCCGGTTGGTGCCACGAACCGGGACCAATGCCCCCTTTAGTCCCGGTTGGTGGCATCAACCGGGACCAAAGGCCTTGTGCTGCCCCGCGTCAAAAGTTTAGTCCCACCTCGCTAGTTGAGAGAGCTCAAGAGTGGTTTATAAGCGCTGCTGCGCCCACCCTCTCGAACTCCTCTCAACTGCAGGCTTTCGGGCCTAACTGTTCTCTTTGCCTGTGGGGCCTACTGGGCCTTCTGCGGGCCTGAATCCTGGCCCATGGATGGGTTTCTAGTCGTATTCAGGCCGTTGTGGCCCAGTAGGTGGCATAATTTTTTTCCTCTGTTTTTTTTCTCTTTTGCTTTATTTGTTTTGTTTTGTTTCTACTTACAACAAAAAACTTATTTATTTTATTTCTAATTACTTATGTATTTTACTTTAATTATTTTATTTTTATTTATTTTACTGCTGCTATTTTTATTTATTTTACTGCTGCTATTTTTACTTAATTTATTAAGGTTTATTTATTGTAGTTACTATAGTTTATTTTATTTTATTTTATTAAGGTTTATTTAGTTTTATTTATTTTATTAAGGTATATTTATTTTATAAATATAAAAAAATGAACATAGATGCGCTTATAGAGAAAATTAAACCTAAATTCATAGTAAATTTCTATGAAATTTACTGTGAATTTAGGTGAAATTCCCTGTATAAGGGCATCTATTTTCACTTTAAGAGAAGCTCAACAAGGCATAGAGGGACGGGCTTATAAACTGGTGTGAGCGCCCTCGGTTGGCGAGGTGGGACTAAACACTGGCCGCAACTAGGACCAGCCCTTTAGTCCCGGTTTGTGGTAGGAACCGGGACTAAAGGGTGGTGGGCCAGGAGCGTGGCCCATTGGTCCCGGTTTGTCCCACCAACCGGGACCAACGGGTCCGGACGAACTGGGACCAATGCCCCCACGAGGCCCGGCAGGCCCCTGGCCGCACGAACCGGGACCAATGCTCACATTAGTCCCGGTTCGTGACTGAACCGGGACTAATGTGAATATTGCCCTGTGACCAAAGCCCAGTTTTCTACTAGTGGCTGGCGGTGAGCTGTGGGAGGGACGAGGGGTGGCGACGTGCTGTGGGACACGATGCAGGGGCCAAGGAGGGACATAGAGGAGGGGCCGAGGAGGGAATTTAGGGTTAAGTTTTTATACGGGAACGGTTAGACGGGCTTTAGCGGGCTTTCACCGGGCTTGTGGGGTTTTACCAGGTCATCGATGAGAGTTTCCAAAAATGTCATTAGAAATCCGTCATGGATTAACAGGTTTCTTGTAGTGATATGTCGAGCACAATGAGTGGTGATCCTCCGGCCTCCCACTCGCACGCAGCAGCCGCCGCCACCCTCCCGCTCGCTCGCCGCCGCCGTCGTCACCAGTCCCGGCCATGGCGCCGCCGCTGCCGTCGTGCCCCTGAAGACCTATTCATCTTGCCTGAAGGTGATCCTGTGTCAGATCCTGCACGATACCTCATCACTACAACACGTTGGCGGCGGTGTATGAGGCGTCCATGGCCCTGGTGGCGCCTTCAAGGGAGGACGCATGATCTTCAAGGGAGGACAGGCCATCAGATTCATCCACTTGGTAGCGTCTTTGTTCATCCAGATTTGACGATTCATCTTTTCATTATCTAGTCTCTCAGGGATGTCAAACGTACCCTCAACAACTAACGTCAGCATTTATTTTGTTCTGTAGTGAACCCCCTCGATGAATGCATGTCTGTTGCCGTGGCTAGAGAAAATTCTACATATCCTCATCCTGATAACCAACAAGATAAGTAGCAGCTTTGATATGGAGGTATTTTCCTTCACTGCGTGCTTTTTCTTTGTGCCCTTTACTGTACTGTAGTAGCATTTGCTAAATTGCATTGAGAGAATAGGACGGCACAACAAGCTAGGGCTTCAAGAAAACCAACCAAATTCCTTTTTTTGGGATCAACCAACCAAATTGCTGTAATAGCACGATCCGCAAGACCTAGAAGGGATCTACACATGACATCGGTGGCTTCTCCTCCGCCTGCTATTTGCCGCTTTGACACTGTTGACAGATCCGAGTTCCACCTGCTAGGCTCGAATGGTATATGTTACGGGCAACTGTATGTGAATCCCACTCCAAGGGATCGCCCTTCTCTATCCCAGATATGGCGGTTATGGAGTTGATGGCTCGTGTTTTTTTTCTCTTTTGCTTTATTTGTTTTGTTTTGTTTCTACTTACAACAAAAAACTTATTTATTTTATTTCTAATTACTTATGTATTTTACTTTAATTATTTTATTTTTATTTATTTTACTGCTGCTATTTTTATTTATTTTACTACTGCTATTTTTACTTAATTTATTAAGGTTTATTTATTGTAGTTACTATAGTTTATTTTATTTTATTTTATTAAGGTTTATTTAGTTTTATTTATTTTATTAAGGTTTATTTATTTTATAAATATAAAAAAATGAACATAGATGCGCTTATAGAGAATATTAAACCTAAATTCATAGTAAATGTCTATGAAATTTACTGTGAATTTAGGTGGAATTCCCTGTATAAGGGCATCTATTTTCACTTTAAGAGAAGCTCAACAAGGCATAGAGGGACGGGCTTATAAACTGGTGTGAGCGCCCTTCGGTTGGCGAGGTGGGACTAAACACTGGCCGCAACTAGGACCAGCCCTTTAGTCCTGGTTTGTGGTAGGAACCGGGACTAAAGGGTGGTGGGCCAGGAGCGTGGCCCATTGGTCCCGGTTTGTCCCACCAACCGGGACCAACGGGTCCGGACGAACCGGGACCAATGCCCCCACGAGGCCCGGCAGGCCCCTGGCCGCACGAACCGGGACCAATGCTCACATTAGTCCCGGTTCGTGACTGAACCGGGACTAATGTGAATATTGCCCTATGACCAAAGCCCAGTTTTCTACTAGTGAATACATTAGTTTCAATATTATAATAAAATGTAAATGGGTTTACAACAGTACCTAAATTAGTGATTTGCTTTGTTATACTAACGGATATCACGAAGGTTTTGTTGAGTTTTGTGTGCTGAAGTTTTCAAGTTTTTGGTAAGATCACGATGGATGAAGGAATAAGGAGTGGCAAGAGCCTAAGCTTGGGGATGTCCGATGCACCCCAAGGTAATATTCAAGGACTCCCAAGCATCTAAGCTTGGGGATGCCCCGGAAGGCAACCCCTCTTTTTTCTACCAACTATCAGTAATTTTATTTGAAGCAATATTTCTATTCATCACATGATATGAGTTTTGCTTGGAGCGTCATGTATTATATGCGTCTTTGCTTTGTTTGCTTTTTAGTTTTTCACAATCATCTTTGCTGTACACACCTTTTTGAGAGGGACACACATTATTCGTGATTTATTGTAATACTTTGTGTGCTTCACTTATATCTTTTGAGCTAGGTAGTTGCTCTAGTGCTTCAATTATATCTTTTAGAGGATGACGGTGATTATATTTTAAAGAAATAGTTGCCCTCTCATGTTTCACTTATATCTTTTTGAGAGTTGATAATAGTAATGGTAATTAGTATGGGTTATGAATTTGGTCCTAATATGATAGGTATTTAAGAGGGATATAATAAAAACTTTCATGTAGAACACTGAATATGATAAGTTTGATTCCTTGCGATAGTTTTGTGATGTAAATGTGGTAATATGTGGGTTGTGCAAGTGAGTAATTATGGTTTAGTAAGAATATTGGTGTTACGGTTTGTGATTCCCGAAGCATGCATGTATAGTCTCTCGTTATGCTAGGAAGTTGGAGCATGATTTATTATTGATTGTCTTCCTTATGAGTGGCGGAGATGCAGAAGTCCGTTTTGGAGCAGGGTGGCGACGACCGGCGCAAAAGGACCAGCGGGCAGACGCGCGGCCGATGACCCTGAAGGTCGCCGCGTCGCGTGAGGCCGTCGGGTCAGAGAAGAGGTCGGGTGGTCGCACCGCAGTCGGAGTAGAGGCAGCAATGGCCGGCGTTGACCGACGGGCAGTGGAACGCTGACAACGGCCTTGACGGGCCGGCGTGTCGCGCAAGGTCGACGGCGGCGGTGGACGACGCAATCCGATCTATGATCGGTGAACCAAAAAAGAAAATATCGTCCAAGCGACCGACGGAGAGAAAACCGATCAAGAGATCGAAAAACTCACCAGGACAGTCGATCACAGATCGGCGGACGAACAATGCTACGGGTCGCGCGGCCCCCGGCGGAGATCATGGAGATCGACCTCCCCGGGGGCGGCACGGTGCGGAAGCGTGCAACGGGTAGGTGTGGGAACTTGCGGCTAATAACATGTTAGAAGGGATAAAGAGGAATTGTTGGAATTAATTGTTTATTGCTTGATCCTTATAGGCATATATATATAGTAAGTACATGGCCTTTTTGGATGATAAGATAAGGTAGAACAAATCCTAGGCTATGTTTATACTCTTATGCGCCGCTTCGCCGAGTGCCGTACCGCACAGTGGTCGCGCGCCGCCGTAGCGCCGGGAATGGACGAATCCACGCCGAGGCTGCGTTGAGAGCCGGGTCGTGCCATGCTCATGGTCGAGCAACTCGCTGGGGCCGACGACCGCGGGCGCACCACGAGAAGTCGTGCTGGAGGACGCAGCTGCTCTGCTAACGATGCACCGTGCTGAGCTCCATGGCCAAGCTGCTCACCGCGCTTTGGATGGCGCGTGCACCGTGGTCTTTGGCCGCGCGTGGCCGCAGATCGTGCCTACGGCCGGGAGCACTCTGCCGGGCCAGCCTCAGCGCGCAAAGGCGATGTGCACTCGGAGATGGATGGCCTCATGAGAGGAAGACACCAGTGAGAATCGGCATTATTTCCTTTGAGCGTATGTGTCGATCCGGTGAAATGAACCTCGCCCATGTGCATGGAAAAAAGATGCAATCAGTCATTAGATGGTTAGGTCCTCAATTCATCATTTTCTTCTTCTAGATCGATTTTCCCTATACAGGAGCATGCATCGCATGCCAGCGCCTGCTCGGATGGCGTGGGCGCAGCGTTCAGCGCTGAGATGGCCGGGAGCGGTCCTGCATGCCTGTCCCGTCGTCGTTTCCACTGACGCGCCTTGCCTTGTCATGGATGGTTCTGAAAAAACAATCAGTAATTAGACTATTGATGTTAACCCCAAGGAACAATCAAGTTGTGTTTCCCCTGATTGATGCATCGCCTTTCATCGCCGGTGTGTACGACGTTGCGCCCGTGCCCAAGCGTGGCTTGACTCTTCATTGTCTCCTGATGCGATTCGATAGATAGCCTGTGTAGGAACAAGCCTATCGCCCAGGACAGGGATGTGCGTGATGGCCATGACTGCCGGCAGCACCGACGCGGCCATCTCCTGGTACTCCCTGCGCCAGGCATGGCTCCGCTGCAGAGTTCTCTATTCATGGCCTTCTCACTCTCGCTTAAAGACTAGCCTGGCCGTTTTTTTTTTTTTAAAAGACTTACCACCGGGTCTCTGCATCCGAAAGATGCATGCGGTCACATTATTAAAAAGTGCCAGCAAGTAACATAGTCTGAGATCCAGTACAGCTCACACACGGAGTAAAAAAAGAAAGAAGAACATAGTAACAGCAGTAACAGCATTGCCACAACCGGCAGGAAAATAGGATAAGATAGCTAAACACCTATCATATTACGAGACCGTCATCCAAACCTGTTGAAGATACCTCGTACGACCACGTGCAGATCCATGCCGTAGCTCTGAAGATAATCTGCAAGAAATTTAAAATGTTTTGCCTGTTAAAGATCATATCGTTCCTGCAGTTCCATATAGCCCAAAGTAGCGCGCATATTCCAATCCGAATACTAGCCTGGCCGATTACGTGTTAGAGTAAAACAAAATTGAAAGTGAATGGATGATCAGTCCTTTTTTTCTATTGATTCTCAAGTATATATACATCTGGAAGAGGTGGGAAGAAGAGGTGCCTGTTCTATTGGGGGGCATCCCTCCAAAACAGGGGCCGGGTGCATGTTGACAATAGAGAGAAGGGACGTGACAGTTCGGAATTGGACACAACTGTTCGTTACTTAGCATGTGCCAATTAACAATAGACATGTGCTAATTAATCCATTAATTAATTCCTAACAACCGTAAGGACTTACACCCACACGAATTACAGGGTTGTTTGTTCTTTAAATACAAGAATAATTCAAGTCGAGTGATTACCTCCTCGTGCATTTGATGAGAGCATATCAGATATGATGGAAGCAGGTAATAGGGATTGTGGATATACCCATGATTGCAGTGCCCATTAGAACAAGAATTCCGTGTTGCTCCGAGGCCTTGAGCATCGTGAATTTTGAGACCCACCACGATAACTGTGAATGATGGGCCCAACAATACTCAAATTGTGATACCTGTTTTTTTTGCGAGAAAAATTGTGATACCTGTTAAACGGAGGAGTTCTTAGCAGGAGTATTTGGTACTTGGGTCTCTGAGGCAGATGATCTAAACATAAGAATGACAATATAATTTTATTTTTCAAGTAATTTTGAATTCTTTTTACCTAGTGTTCTACTAGACATATTTCTACTAGGAGCACAGGAAATTGAAATGTATGCAAATTTTGCAAGTTCTGTACGGCATCCTTTGAGGTGGGCACATAGCCATTTTCATATACAATTTTCGAGTGCCAATTTAGGATATGTCACTGGTTCAACCAAGAGACAAATAAGGTTTCTTTGGGAAGAATGCACTTTCTGCTGAAAATTGTTGGTAAACAAGAAATGCAAAAGAAGTAAATGCACACCCACAACATCACTGCAGAGTAGTCTTTAAAGTGAGATCCAAAGGAGCACTTTTTCCTGAAATTTTTATCTTAGAAGGGCACACTTCTGAAGAGTTCAAAGGAAGATCACCAACTTGTACATTAGGGGCATTAGAAGCTCCAGAACCATTATATATATTTATAATGATAAAGTAGTATATATAATATCATATGATAGTATATGAGATATGTGGGGTAACTACCTCTGGGGCACCTAGGTGCCAGGCAAGCCCCATGCAATTGATATCTTTTCAGATATTGGTGAGTGTTATACGCCATAAAAATGCATGTTATTTTAATTTGTTTGAGTGTTATACCATGCCTATATATATAATACTGCAGTGCACAAGATAGATGCTCCTTACCATATCAAATTTGTTTGAGGCAGGCTGCTTGTCATCACCGATGTGAAGCTTGGATACACTCCGCAGAGCATTTTCACTGTATTTTGTAGCTTTCCTGAAACTTGGTTTCGCTGCCTCCGCAAGTGATGGAACAGAAGAGTCCAACTTAACAAAGTCACCGCTGAATTGTGATACAGCAATGCACATAAGAGAATAAACATGATGTAAAACAAGATGCAGCGACTTTAGTCAAATAATTACCACGGGAATGAAGATGACACATAATGTGAAGTCGTACAGTATCAGCAAATTTGGGAACCTTCTCATTATTCAGTAAAGCATCATGTTTTCAATATATTAGATTTTATCAAAGTTATCGCTCAACATGATACTGTCAAGAATTGCAGAGCAACGCGCATCATTAAGCCCATCAAAATAAATAATGTCTTAGATGTCTAACCTTACAGTTTTTCTTTCCAATGTGTCTGGATTTTTTAACTTGGAACATCTCTATAACACGAATTTTGATATATTTGGGTTTTTTTTGTTCCATATTCCGAAGCCCATTGCTTGGCCTAAACTCATGAGGAAGGTGTCAAATCTGTGATCAAGCACAATAAGAACATCAATATATAAATACAACAGATTTACCTATCAAATGGCACAGAAGCAAATAACTGACCATCCACAATCTTTTCAAACATGCGTCGCTTCAACTGTTCTCCCTGCAGAAAACTTTCAATGCTTAGAACAAGGGCTAAAGTGGAACAATATTTGTGACATTCATGTGTAATGTGGAGAAATAACACGAGAAGGAAACATGCTACAATAGGACATGCCTATGGTTCTCTACTTCTCCAAAAATATATTTAAGTGACAAACTAAAAATGTGGTTAATTTGTTGCACATTTAGCTCTATGCAATCAAGCAACAGCATTGTTGCTTATTAGATTACAATATGGCCCTGCATTAAGAGATTCTTTGGCACTTATTTGGAGCTAATACTTCATTTCCATGATTAGTAGTTTAGTACAACTTCACAGGTCACAATGCATGGTGGTACACACATTTCACATAGTGTTTAGTCCAATTAGCATTTGCAATGACAACAGAATAACCATGGATTGGAGATATAAATCAGGGTAATAAAAGCGTTACTCGCACCTCCAAGGGAGTATTCCTCTTCATCCTAAGGACTTCCGCCAGTCTCCCAATCAACGCGCCACCACTGACTGCAGATCCAACAGCAGCCTGCGCCATTGCAGCATTCAAATACTCTAATTCTGCATCCCTCACTATGCCTTGCCCACCCCCTTCCCTCCCACAGCCTAGAGCCCAAGAATGACAAAAACATAGATGTGTGATTATTTTCCACATATCAACAAAACTTATAATGAAAGGAGGCATAGAAATTGTAAACCAAATCAAAAGGCAATATTTTTGTAGCATTTTGACAAACAGGCGCAGAGGGGCTGGATCTGGTCGTCAAGCCACAAAAACAGACTCCTAAATCTGAAGGAAATATGCCCTAGAGGCAATAATAAAGTTGTTATTTTATATTTTATTATTCATGATAAAGGTTTATTATTCATGCTAGAATTGAAGGAAATATGCCCTAGAGGCAATAATAAAGTTATTATTTAAATTTCCTTATATCATGATAAATGTTTATTATTCATACTAGAACTGTATTAGCCGGAAACTTGATACATGTGTGAATACATAGACAAAACAGAGTGTCCCTAGTATGCCTCTACTTGACTAGCTCGTTAATCAAAGATGGTTAAGTTTCCTAGCCATAGACATGTGTTGTCATTTGATGAACGGGATCACATCATTAGAGAATGATGTGATGGACAAGACCCATCCGTTAGCTTAGCATGATGATCGTTTAGTTTTATTGCTATTGCTTTCTTCATGACTTATACATGTTCCTCTGACTATGAGATTATGCAACTCCCGAATACCGGAGGAACACCTTGTGTGCTATCAAACGTCACAACGTAACTGGGTGATTATAAAGATGCTCTACAGGTGCTCCGATGGTGTTTGTTGAGTTGGCACAGATTGAGATTAGGATTTGTCACTCCGAATATCGGAGAGGTATCTCTGGGCCCTCTCGGTAATGCACGTCACTATAAGGCTTGCAAGAAATGTGACTAATGAGTTAGTTACGGGATGATGCATTACGGAATGAGTAAAGAGACTTGCCGGTAACGAGATTGAACTAGGTATGAGGATACCGACGATCGAATCTCGGGCAAGTAACATACCGATGACAAAAGGAACAACGTATGTTGTTATGCGGTTTGACCGATAAAGATCTTCGTAGAATATGTAGGAGCCAATATGAGCATCCAGGTTCCGCTATTGGTTATTGAACGAAGATGTGTCTCAGTTATGTTTGCATAATTCTCGAACCCGTAGGGCCCGCCCGCTTAACGTTCGATGACGATTTGTATTATGAGTTATGTGATTTGATGACCGAAGTTTGTTTGGAGTCCCGAATGAGATCACGGACATGAAGAGGAGTCTCGAAATGGTCGAGAGGTAAAGATTCATATATAGGACGATGGTATTTGGACACCAGAAGTGTTTCGGGTAATACCGGGTCACCGGAAGTGGTTCCGGGCAACCCCCGGCAAAGATATGGGCTTAATGGGCCAAGTAAGAGAACACACCAGCCCACAAGGGGCTGGTGCACCCCCTATAGGGCCATCCACGTGGGGAGAAAGGGAAAGGAGAGGAGGAAAAGGAAAGTATGAAGTAGGACTCCTACTTCCTTCCCCTCCCCCCACCTTCCTTTCCCCCTTGTCCAAATATGGTAAGGGGGACGAATTAGACTGGGGGCCCAAGTAGGATTCCTCCTACTTGGGCGCGCCCTAGGCTGCCTCCCTCCCTCTCCCTCCTTTATATACATGGGGAGGACACCCCTAGAACACAAGTCTCTCTTAACCGTGTGCGGTGACCCCCTCCACAGTTACACACCTCGGTCATATCGTCGTAGTGCTTAGGGGAAGCCCTGCGCCGGTAACTTCATCATCACCGTCACCACACCGTCGTGCTGACGGAACTATACCTCGTCCTCAACTGGATCAAGAGATCGAGGGACATCATCGAGCTGAACGTGTGCTGAACGCGGAGGTGTCGTACGTTCGGTACTTGGATCAGTTGGATTGCGAAGACGTTCGACTACATCAACCGCGTTACTTAACGCTTCCGCTTTCGGTCTACGATGGTACGTGGACACACTCTCCCCGCTCGTTGCTATGCATCTCGTAGATAGATCTTGCGTGACCGTAAGTACAAATTTTGAAGTACTACATTCCCCAACAAGAATTGTATTGATCAAAAACTTAAATACATGTGTGGATACATAAACAAATATTGTGTCCCTAGTAAGCCTCTACTAGACTAGCTCGTTGATCAAAGATGGTTAAGGTTTCCTAACCATAGACATGTGTTGTCATTTTATAACGGGATCGCATCATTACGAGAATGATGTGATGGAAAAGACCCATCCGTTAGCTTAGCATATTGATCGTTCAGTTTATTGCTAATGCTTTCTTAATGTCAAATACATATTCCTTCGACCATGAGATTATGCAACTACCGGATACCGGAGGAATACTTTGTGTGCTATCAAACGTCACAACGTAACTGGGTGATCATAAAGATGCTCTACAGGTAGCTCCAAAGGTGTTTGTTGAGTTGGCATAGATCGTGATTAGGATTTGTCACTCCGAGTATCGGAGAGGTATCTCGGGGCCCTCTTGATAATACACATCATAAGAAGCCTTGCAAGCAAAGTGACTAATGAGTTAGTTACGAGATGATATATTATGGAACGAGTAAAGAGACTTGCCGGTAACGAGATTGAACTAGGTATGAAGATACCGACGATCAAATCTCGGGCAAGTAACATACCGATGGACAAAGGGAATTACGTATGTTGTCATAAGGTTCGACCGATAAACATATTCGTAGAATATGTAGGAGCCAATATGGGCAACCAGGTTCTGCTATTGGTTATTGACCGGAGAGGTGTCTCGGTCATGTTTCCATAGTTCTCGAACCCGTAGGGTCCGCACGCTTAACGTTCGTTGATGATATAGTGTTATATGAGTTATATGATTTGGTGACCGAATTTTGTTCGGAGTCCCGGATGAGATCACGGACATGACGAGGAGTCTCGAAATGGTCGAGAGGTACAGATTGATATGTAGGATGATGGTATTCGGACACCAAAATAGTTTCGGAGTGCACCAGGTAGTCATCGAGTCACCGGAAGGGGTTCCGGACACCCCCGATAAGTGTATGGGCTTAATGGGCCAAACGAGGGGACAAACCAGCCCACTAAGGGGATGGTGTGCCTCTCTACATGGCCGGCCAGCCCCAGGGGAAGGAAAGGGGAGGGGTGGCCCCTCCTGCCTTTCCCTCCTCGGGAGAGAAAGGAAAGGGGGGCGCCTCCTCCTCTTACCTTCCTCCCGCACTCATATATGGAAGGGGCGCGGCTTGGGGAAGTCCCCAAGTAGGATTCGGCCCTACTTGGGGCGCCCCTTGGCCTCTCCCCTCTCCCCCACCTATATATATGTGGGAGGGGGTACCTAGCACAACTACGACAATTGTTTAGCCATGTGCGGCGCCCCCCTCCACCGTTTACACCATCGGTCATATTTTCATAGTGCTTAGGCGAAGCCCTGCGGAGATAGCTTCACCATTACCGTCACCACGCCGCCGTGCTACCGGAACTCATCCAATACTTAGTCGTCTTGCTGGATAAAGAAGGCGAGGACGTCACCGAGCTAAACGTGTGCTGAATGCGGAGGTGCCGTACGTTCGGTACTCAATCAGTTGGAGCGCGAAGAAGTTCGACTACATCAACCGCGTTAACAAAAGCTTTCGCTTACGGTCTACGAGGGTACGTAGACACACTCTCCCCTCTCGTTGCTATGCATCTCTGTCGTGGTTTTGTCACGGCAGATGTCCTAGTGAAAGGACTTAGTCGTGGAGCCATCGCGATGGGTTAGCTTAAAGGGGTTAAAACGGACAAAGGACGCAGAGAGTTTATACTGGTTCGGCCCTTGCGGTGAAGGTATAGGCCTAATCCAGTTGTTGTGGAATTGCTAGGGTTTCAATGACCAGGGAGCGAATCCGCTATGCCTGGCTCTCGAGTTGTTGTTTCTTCCCCCTAAACCGCCGCCGGGTCGTCCCCTTATATACATGGGTTGACGCCCGTCGGTTTACAGGATCCCGAGGCAGGCTCATAATCGTGTCCGGCCCGGTCTCTACTCTTCCTACCTTACAACACAAGTTACATATCAATGTCGGTTTATATCTACAGGCCTTAATCCGCCTTTGGGCCCTGGGCCTTCATAAAGCGCCACCGTCTTTTTCTTCATGGGCTTCAAATATGATAACTCTGTTATTGAAGATTGCATATATCTCACCTTCATTAATAAGCCTCCGACAATGGAGGCGACAGAGTTGTCACATATCCCATTTTTTGGCTCCTCGATTCTCGCGCCCGTCACTTACCCATTCACATTATAAATAAGGCCGAGGGGTCCTTTTCATTTTTTTCCTTCGTGCCCCTTCACATCGTCCTCTTCCTCACGCCGACCGACCGTTCGAGCTCTGCCGCCGCCATGGACCTTCGCGTCTGCTTCAACAACGGCCGCTGCATCACCCTGATTGAACCAGAAAGCCGCGGCGCCTCTCCGCTGTTCCTGTAGCACTGGTAAGTCTTCTCTCCTTCCACCCTAGATCCACCATTAGGGTTTCGGTGTTCATCGGAGTTCATTGAAGCTCCAGCGCTGTTCTTCCTTGTTCTTCCTAGTAGCATAAATGGCTAGGTTGGATCTGATATTCCTTGTGCGGCCGTAGCCATAGTCCCTTTTTTCCTTATTATAGCATCCCCTTCGTATAGAAAAACTCATCTGAATCTGACGAACTGCTGAAGCACCTGTATGTTAGGTCTAAATATATTTCGGTTTTCTGATACGTCGCAGATCTGAATTTATCATACCAGTCTGTGAAATCTGTTTTTCCCTCACTTAGCTATTTTCGATCTGTACCTTTCATACCAATGTAGCGGTTTAGCTTTTAGAGAAATGATAATCCGGTAGGTACCATTAGTCCCCTTTTAAACCGCCAATTCCTTTATCTTTGTAATTCCTGAAATATCAAACTCCGGTTTAACAATGTATATATGCCTCCGTTTCTGCTTCTGATCTTGCGCCGCTTTATACTTGTCCGTCATAAATCCTAAACCGGAAATAACCATGTTTCAGCTTTCCATTGAAATGGCCAAACAAGTTTACGAGTGCAACTGGGTTCCTTCCCGGGTTACTGAAGAACAATTAGACAGATGTGTTGCAACGGGCGCTTTAGCAAAGAAAAAAGTCATCCACTGGAGGGCTCCTGGTCCGGAAAATCCTCCTGAACCCAAGGACGGAGAAGTAGTCGTATTTGCTGACCATCTGGGTCGAGGTTTTAGCCCTCCCGGTTCAAAAAATTTCCGAGATGTGCTTGCCAGCTTCCAACTTCACCCTCAAGATATTGGACCAAACTCCGTGTCCAATATTTGCAATTTCCAAGTATTTTCTGAGGTCTACCTTCAAGAGGAGCCCAAAGTTGAACTGTTCAGAGACTTTTTCTACTTGAACCACCATACTGAGTTTACAGATGGGCCCAATACTGAACTTGGTGGAATGGCGATTCAGAAGAGGAAAGATGTCAGCTTCCCTCACGCCAAGCTTCATAGTCACCCTAAGGATTGGAATCAAACTTGGTTTTATTGCCGAGACACATCTCCA
The DNA here is from genome assembly GCF_018294505.1 of Triticum aestivum. NCBI lineage: Eukaryota > Viridiplantae > Streptophyta > Magnoliopsida > Poales > Poaceae > Triticum > Triticum aestivum. The sequence goes on along the minus strand of NC_057808.1, from coordinate 413,378,458 downwards.
ACTGATGAGAATCCTCTGTCGGGTTACCGTCCTCACCGGCTTAGCAACACTCATCCATTTCCTCAGAGGCTGACTGCCAAGGAACGGTCCAACTATGCACCACAACTGTCAAAGCTCAGAGCCTTTATGGCAAACGGTTTAACTTGTGTTGACTTTGTTCGCTGCTGGATAACTTGGAGCGTTCTGCCTTTAAGCCGGCGCCCCGGTTTAATGTGTGAGTACACAGGGAGTTTAAAAGATCCTCAACGTCATATTGATATTTAGCTAACAGAGGCTGTTAAGAAAATACTGAATGAACCAGAGGCTGTCTGTAGCCAGACCGGATTAAGTCCTTTCTGCACCTCCAACAAACCGCCAGCTGTAAGAATCATATAACTTTTTAGTTTTCAGCTTAATCCTTTGAAATACTTTCTCAAATTTTTGTCCATCTTTGCCAGGGTGATGATCCGTTCTGGAAAAAGAAGCCACAAGATAAACCGGCGAAGACACCTCGCCCCAAAACAAAGGTTATTAAGAAACCCGCCAGGAAGAGGACCACCGAATATTCTGAACCAAACGCTGATGCTGACTTGGCTAATCCGGACTCAGAGGTAGAACTTGATTCTCTTGGTTCATTTTTCATACACCTCATTGACAATGACTATTATCAGGACAACGCTGAAGGCAGCCAAGCTGATGATGTAGAGGTAATTATTCTTTCCTCCGGTTCAGATCCTCTGCCAACACCGAAAATCCGTCGAGCAAACCGGAAAGTAAAATTTTCTCACCCCCTTGCTCACTTGGATCCAAACTTTCTTTTGAAGACACAGCAACACGAAGCTCGCCGCACAACCCGGCATAGCGGCTAGGTAGTTACCTCCGTCGGTTTACCGAACACTCCAGTTCGGAAACGCCGATCTGAGGTCTCTTGCAATCCTGATACTTCTTTCCCTAAGGCGGGTTGTTTTCGACAACCTCTGAATCCGTCTGATTCAAATTACCAGGGCACACCTCACTCATCCTCTGGCGAGTCAACAGCCACACAACTTCCACCCCTCAAGACAGTTCCTGGGTGAGTTATGTTATTAATTTTATCCTTGATATCTTATATTCACCTGCTGTATTGACATGTTTATTCTTCTCAGTGCCAAGCCTAGACCCAACAAGAAGGCTCGGTTAAATAAACCGGCTGATGATAATGTAGTTATTGAACCGGAGAAGACTCTAGATCTGGAAGGAACAAATGCTAATGTTATACATGATGATCCGCCACCACAAGATTATGACTTCGTTGTTGAACAAGCAGAAGTTGCCCCATCAGGCCAGTCCAATAAACCGACAAGCCCGGTCCGAGACACTGATAAACCGGCAAGTCCAGCTAAAGCGACTGATAAACCGTCAACTCCAGTGAAAGCTGCTGGTGACAAGGAAGACGACATCATGATTACTAGCTTTGGCCATACTGCTCCTGGCAATCCTGTCGCTTTATCCAAGCATAGTGCCAAGGATGAACTTTCTGCTATGGGCAAAGGCAAATGGAACACAGACTTGTCAAGCTACGCCCATCTCAACGCGCAAGACATTCACTCTGGCTTCTTGAACCGTCTGTACACAAGCCGCGACTATGAGGCCGGCTTAGTAAATTTGATGAAAGAGCGGTACGAGGTAACTGGTGCTTAACTCTTCATAACTGTTTTCCCTCTTATACCCAATTCCAAATATCAACTCCAGTAGCCCCCAAGTGACGGTTTATGATATCAATCTAAACCGGGACTTTGTAATATCTCAATTTTGCATGCTTAGCCTCCAAGGGCCGATTTATCTTGTCAAGGTAAACCGGGACTTTTTAGAAGAAAATCCATAATGTTACTTTAAACAATCATACATTAGCCCCCAAGTGCCAAGAATAATACTTGTATTGTGCTTGGGACTTGTAGAAATTTCTGATAATGAGCAAATAGGCATTAGCCCCCAAGTATCAGGTGCATAACTTGTTATGTGCTTGGTACTTCAAATATGTACTGCCCACTCATGACATGTCTGTCTCTTATAGGCTGAGCTGAGCAAAAAGGAAGCTCAACCCGCTGATTTGCAAGAGAACATCAAGTCCCAGCAAGCAGAAACCTCCAAAGCCAAAGATGAGCTGACCAGTGCCTTAGCCGCTATGGAAAAGCTGAAGGAGAGTTTTAACAAGGAGCGGGCGGATTGGGACACAGAAAGATCCGCATTGCAAAAAAGAGCCAAGGACGCAGAAGCAGCTCTTAAAAAGGTGGTAGACGAGCTGACTGGTGTAAAACGGCAAATACATGCCATGACTGCTGCCGTGTTTGGTAAATATCCCGTCTTTAAGTTTTCAACACATCATCCCATACATTGTCGGTTTACTGATATTTGTAATAATGCAGGAACTCGCATTAGTCATCTGGGCTCTGACGTACAGAAGAAACTGAAGGCTGCCTATACTCTTATAGAGCAGGTATATACCGGCGCGCAACGGATCATCTGCACTGCTTCTCACAACAAGCCGCCCCCAACCTTAATCAACGAAACCTTAGAAAGGTTGTCAATGCTGCCTGCCCGGGTAGAGGAGCTAAAGCGATCTGCTGCAAGGGCTGGTGCTCTGACGGCACTAACCCGGGCAAAAGCATGGGTGCCTGATCTTGATCCTGTGGATGTGAGCAAAGGCTATCCTAGTTTGAAAGAAGACGGATCAGAATTTGGCAATGATGACCTCCGAGCCATAAACTGGGAAGTGCGTCCACTCGCTTGCCAATTGGCTGAAGAAGCTGATCTTTCACATTATCAGGCGAGTTATGATGTCAACAACAAACGGGTTGCTGCACCAACTCCCGAGGTTCAAAATCTTATCCCGCCAATTCGTAAGCACACCTATGCCCCTGACATTGAACCGTCCACCCTTATAAGCGACGAAGCTGTGTTTCAAGCCCTAACTGGGATCGACTAGGCAACTATTGACTTCCAGCCGCTGGGTAGAGATGAGGAGGATGAACCGGTGCAAGATGATCCGCAGCCGTCAAGTTAACCTGGTGACGAATCATGATCCGGAGGCCGGGTTAGCCTTCTGCGAACCGCAATACTTGCCGAAAAACAATTATTCTTTTGGGCACTGAAACGCCTTGTAATAGGCTAGTTCAAACACTTGGTCTGTTATGCCTTCGTGCATATTTATTTTGCCTGATACTTATTAATTCGCCATGCTTAAGATATATGACTTTCATAATCCGTAGCTGCTCCTGCATACAAAAAGTTTGAAAGTGTCCTGGCGGTTTACCGCCGGACGGGTCATGATGCCCAGAGATATAGCTAAGGTTTATAACCAAGACTGTAAAAAGACAATCAAATATGAAAATAGATGATACTTGTGTCCTTGAATCACAATGTTGGTTGACCAACTTTTGTAGTGAGGGTGATAACCCCAAACTTGAGTAATGATAACTCCTTTCATATTGTGTCAGTTTATGATAAAACCATACCGGGTTGTGATAAACACCGGTTTATCCATATTCAATACTGGCGACTTATAGTCGAAACCAGACCGGGTTAATAAACTCCGGATTATAAGTGATCATGTAGTGACAACTTTGTAGTTGAAAGCCGAACCGGGTTAATGAACGCCGGTTTAACAAAAACATCATAAATCTCATCAAAGGAGAAAAAACTTGGCAAATAAAAGCATATGAAAACTTGTAGTCGAGGCTTTTCACGGGCTGCCAGGCCCCAAATTCGAGGCTTTTCATGGGCTGCCAGGCCGCTGAGTTAAACCATTTTACAAAGCCTTTTAAGATGGACCTCAATCTTTAACCAATCGTCATTTTAACTTTGACAAGTTCAGGGTCTTATGAGATTGACTTGTCAAAGTTCGGCGGGTCATACCAGATTTACCTGGATGGAGTGACTTACTTAAAAAAGGCAGGCTAACCCGGGGTTTTAGGTGTATACACCAGGCTTCCAAGCCGTGGCTTGATAGCCTATTACAAGTGTAGATTCTTTGTTCATTGCGATAACAAAGAATCCCCAAGCAATATTTTGAGCTGTGCTCTGTGGGTGCCTATGTTTGAGTTGTTCTTTTGCAACACTCTCTTTGGCCCCTAAGTAGTTTTCTGGTGTAGCTATGGTTCGGACACGACCAAGCCCCCAAGTGATTTTTCTGGTGGCCTGACGTCGATCAAGAGGTGTAGCTATGGTTCGAGTACGACCAAGCCCCAAGTGATTTTTCTGGTGGCCTTGCGCCGATAAAGAGGTGTAGCTTTGGTTCGAGTACGACCAAGCCCCCAATCCGGGCATCCTGTAACTGGTACAATGACTCGATCTCGCCGGTCGATGAATCGTCACCAGAATAAACGATGGTCTCATCACCAGATGCCGATCTAACCTCAAATTCCGCCCCATGGATGACTCCCACGAAGGCACGCTTCATGGCAGGCCGAATCCGGGCGGGTCTCGCACGCTGAGCCATTTCGATGATGTCGGTGCAGGTGTCCGGCTCAGGGCCCGGTTCGCCGATCTTGCCAATGAAAACGTGGATGCCGCCGAAGGGGACCCGGTACCCGTACTCAATTGAGCCGGCCTCGAGGCCCTAGCCTGCGTCGTCGATGTAGAGTTTGCCGTGATGACTCTTAGTCACCCGGCCCACAGCGTATCCCTTGAGCCGTTCGAAGCTGCCCTCTAAGAACTTGAAACCATCGTGCGATAGCCCCACGGTGGGCGCCAACTGTCGTGGTTTTGTCACGGCAGATGTCCTAGTGAAAGGACTTAGTCGTGGAGCCATCGCGACGGGTTAGCTTAAAGGGGTTAAAACGGACAAAGGACGCAGAGAGTTTGTACTGGTTCGGCCCCTTGCGGTGAAGGTAAAGGCCTAATCCAGTTGTTGTGGAATTGCTAGGGTTTCAATGACCAGGGAGCGAATCCGCTATGCCTGGCTCTCGAGTTGTTGTTTCTTCCCCCTAAACCGCCGCCGGGTCGTCCCCTTATATACATGGGTTGACGCCCGTCTGTTTACAGGATCCCGAGGCCGGATCATAATCGTGTCTGGCCCGGTCTCTACTCTTCCTACCTTACAACACAAGTTACATATCAATGTCGGTTTATATCTACAGGCCTTAATCCGCCTTTGGGCCCTGGGCCTTCATAAAGCGCCACCGTCTTTGTCTTCATGGGCTTCAAATATGGTAACTCATTATGGGGATAACCCGGCCTCTCCTAGCCGGTTTATGCCCAGCAGTAATATCCCCAACAATCTCCTTGATAGATCTTTCATGTGCGTAATTTTTTTTTGTTTTCCATGCAACGTTTCCCTACAAAATCAACTCTTCGCCCCAGATCAAATTTTGTAGCACAGTAGAGGTGATTGATGGCACATCCTCGAGTCCGGATGTCCATTACTAAGGATGCATTTGGTTCGACGGCAAGGAGGGATTGGTTGGGGACATCCTTTTTCTTTATTGGCTGAGTGGTTGGAGGGATATGAGAGGAGGTTAGGATGACCCAGATTTTTGTTTGGTTAAAAGGATGAGAGGTGATTAGGTTGTTTTGTTATGACAACCTCTTTGCCACGAGGCGGTGAGGTAACTCCTGACAATTATTAGGCATGATCTACTCCAGATAATTATCTGTTACCTGAAGCTTGAAGCTATGATAATTCATAACCTCATTTTTGTATCATAATAATCATATGTTCACGCCATTTTATTTGACTTCCACTACTGTTTAGTTTGCTAAGAGGAATTATTCAACATGTGTACTTTTGTATAATCTACCTGGCATATGTATAATCCTGATATTGGCTATATCTCACATTTAAAACAAATGATTAAACATGGTTAATCATGCATACTGGTCAATCAAGAAACATTTTGTGCTCCCTCCGATCCATAATAAGTGCAAGTGCCATTCTACATATGGATCGCAGGGAGTAGGTATTTTTGCCCTTGTTTTACATAAACTCGTCAGGATAACGTTGGCCATAGGATATAACTGGAGGTGGTTATCTTATTCTCTAATCTTACACTGGGCGGAAAGCAATACTCCTTTACTCTCTAAAACTGTACGCTTATCCAAAGATATACGATGTGCACATGAATGACCAAAGCGCAAAGACGTTGTACATTTCCCAGTTGCTGGAACTGAAAATATCAATTTAACACGACACATTGGCTTCTGTCAGTGCAGGCCCTGATATCTCCTGGCAGCTACTCGCTAACAGCACAACACATTCGGCCGCACCTGCTGTTTATCATGGCAGCAGATCTGAGAGAAGGAACCAGATCGAGGAGAGCCCCGAGGCGACATGGAGTGAATCAATGAGAGTGCATAGAAGAGGGAGCAAGGGGGGAGAGACCGGGGGGCAGGTGGGGAGGTTCGGTCCTCGGCCGCCGCCGCTTGTCGTTCACCCGCCACAGTCGCCTGATATCAAGGCCCGATCCATGCACCGCTACCTCCAGATGAAATAATTGCCAATGCCGCAAGCCCGGGGAGAAATGAGGGGTGCCGTAGGGCGATAAATGGATAGGTTTCCCCGATGGCGGGGATGTGATGGCTCGGAGGAAGGGAGCATGGTGATGTGGTCATCGGGGGTTGGGGCGGATATAGCTAGGTCCTCACCTGAAGAAATAAGGCGTCGCGGAAGGGTCCTCCGTCCGCTCGGTCCTGAACACGCGGCAGTGGCGGGGGTGGAGGTTTGGGTAAGAACCGGCGAAGAGTAGGAACCGAGCTGGAAGAGGGCGGTGGTGGCGCGGAGAGGGGGGAATTCCCCACCAGGTGATAGAGAGAGGCACCCAAAGTTTCGGTGGAATTTTGAATGAAAATTTTCGCTCCCCATCCCGCCCGCACTCCCACGCTCCCACGCGCCCACATGTTTTTACTTGTCTTTTTGGGGCCGCGGCGCACGAAGAGAAGCGACGAGGTGGGAAGAAGAGGGAGAGCAGGAAGGGGAAGGAAGGACAGGAAGGAAGGGAGGAGAAGGGGAACGATAGGAGGAGGAAGAAGGATGAGGGCGGACGGAGTACGGGGATGGAAGGGAGGATGGTCCTCTGGTGGCACGGCGAGGGGGGGGGGCTACCTCTGGGCGAATCGAGGTAGACCAGGGACGGAGGGGAGGTAGACTGGACGAGTAGGGATAGCGGCATCTATGGGGAGATAGATCAAGGCGCCGTCGCCATGGAGTTCGCGAGAGAGGGGACGGGATAGGCTAGAGCGAGAGAGGGGTTTGTCGTTCAGAAGAAAGTGGGTCGCGACAGGATTTTTGTGCGGGTCGAACCCAGCCTCACTAGTCGCTACCTAGCGTTGACCTGCATGGGTGTGCTCTCCTGCGCATGGCTGAGATGCCTTTTCTTTCTTTTCTAGAATGCGCATATGTAGCGTGTGTATAATATACTCCCTTCGTCTGGAAATACTTGTGGAAGATTACATCCATTTATCTGACAAGTATCTTCGGATGGAGTGAGTAATAAAGAAGAAGACAAGGTACAAGATCCCTCTACCGAGGGTGGCACAACAAACGCACCCATCCACATCCACCCTATCTACCCATCTCACATCTCGTTGATCGCCCACACATGAGCCACAAAAAGAATTGCTCTAGGTATGCGTTAAGCGTGCCCGCCATCTTCCATGGCTGGCCTTCACTCACAATCCTGCCCAAAATCCTCTCTAACGATGGGGATTCTCCATCGAATACATTACCATTGTGGAGTTTTCACAACTCCCATAGACCTAGTGTGAGAATCGCGTGCAAGTCTTTATCTTGCATTCCTTTCACGTTCTTGTTCAAGATCCATGCCGGCAGATCGTCCTCCGCGGCCGTGTCCATTCCGTCTTACACAATGTCGTGCACACCTGCAGCCAAAAAGTTATGAAGAAAACACATTGTAGCAATGATGTGATTCGGTGTTTCATCTTCCTGGTTGCGCAATGGAGTGTCTTGGTGTGGTATCCCCCTTCTGGACAAGCTGTCCGAAGTCCAACATATGTTTCTTGCGACCAACCACACAAAGAAACGACATTGCAAAGGTGCACGAGACTTCCACAGAAACTCTATCGTCGGGACAACTTGCCGACCCACAAACTTCACCGCATACGCCGAGCGAGCAGTGTTGTTCCCTTTGGCCTCCCATGACCACTTCACCATGTCCGGCACCACTTCCTGTAGCTAAACTGCCTCAACTCTTGGCCATAGCGATGTATACTCAAGAAGTATGTCAATGTCTAGTTTAGGCCCAATGTCGGCTGCCCACGATCTGCCGTCCACAGTCGTGCTTACTCTAAGTTGGGAATGCATCATGTCATAATCCCGCGATGCAATCTCCTCAATCTAGTAATCGTCTAGCCGACGGTCCTCCCAAAACAACGCTTCTCTTCCATCTCCAAGAGAAGTGTGCATCTCCACTTGACACAGCTACATTGATTCCTTTGGGACTGTAATGTTGAATTCAATCCAGGCGGAACACCTTAACCGCACATGCGGCTATCCCAACACACAACAACTGCAACCCTCAACACATGTAGAACACAACAAAATTCCTTACGAGAACACAAACAACGATAATAAAAAGCAGGGCACCCTCCATCATGAGATCGCGGACGTCTTCTGGATGGCACCACCTTTCTTGCTTTTGTTCTTGTTTGACTTCTCCCGGCTTGGTTTCTCCTTCGAGACAGCGATTTGTCTTGTCACATACAGGCTGACCAGCTATCCATTTATGAAGGAAGTTGTAAAACTCATTGTATTTCTTGATGTAGTTGTCGTCAACCAAGATGCTCCAAGGATTAGGACCAAATCACTGGCCGCATCAGCATCATCAATAGGAAGCACAGATACGACATCATCAACCACAGGAACCGCTGACACTACGGACTCAGGCGCCTCCATTTGCTCATATGATAGAGATGATACATGTCCCACACATGAGATCGCCAAGGATTCCACCAAATGCTCCAGAGAAGGAGACACTTCCACCACTTTCTACGATGAAGCACATGCTTGCTCAATCCTAGCTTCAGTCTAGTCTTCCACAAGGATAACCTTGGTGTCATCCTCAGGTCAAGCAACGTTCTGCATTATTTTGGAGCATACTACGACAAGCAAGCCTCCCTTCTCCTCATAAGCTGCACGACAATCCTCATAAAGCACATGGCTGGCCGCAACCGATGCCACCATTGAAGACGGTGACGAGGTGCGATGCACGGGGTAGCAAGGACCGAATAAGCCTTCTAGTCCATGTCCAGGAGGTGACTTGAGCAGGGTCCAATCTGAAAACATGCTCTGACAAGAGCTTGAAGGACAAAACCTTCTCACACACAGGTTGGATCACCTCAGCCACCATGTCCAGGATCTGTGAGTGAAACAACATCAACTGAGATGCGAAAGTAGCTTGCAACCACTGATCCAACGTGGCTTTATCAGTGTCATCACACACAACAGCATCGGCATGATGGGCATCGCAAGTGTCATATGACTCTTGAACATGGCGAACGACATCATGCACCTTTGGATGTCGCAATGATGCACATCGATCATCTCCCATGGGTGGTTGCGCCACAATCTCGGCCCACGAGCAAGCATGAGGTGACCTACGAGGTGAGTTGCAAAGATCGTATGAGGGAGCATCCGGCATGATCGAACGGCACCGACAGTCCCGCTCCCGGTGGCGAGGACGCACACAGGCAAACAAGGCACCTGAAGGGCTCACGGCAGTCCTGCACAAGATGGTCTCTTGCAAGGCACCGATAACATCTTCCCGTGCCCACTGCTTGAAGGCAAGGCTGCGCACATAATTTGGTTGCCCGGCAAGCATGTCCGCCAGGATTCTCCACGGGCGAGTGAACATGGCCATGGTCACCAGGACCCACAGGCACCGAGCGCTCCTCCACGGCCCCGTTGCTGGCAGGGAGCAAGACAGCATGGTTGGTGACCCCGTGACTAGGGCAACGGACAAGGGCGTTCACAGTGCCAACTCCTCGTCTTCATCCTCATCAGAGATCATGGAGGCAAACCACAATGGGTCGCTAGAGCCAAGGCCACATGAGGCAGCCGTTGTCGCCTGAGGGACCTGCTCATCGTCGTCCTCATCTTCAATGCCGGGGACGCCAGACTTCCAAGGGCCATGCCTTCCCCTTGTCGAGTCGGTCGCTGTTAACCCCACCACGAGCATCATCCTAGGTCGGTTTAGGGCCGAGGGAGCGGCGGGCGGCAGAGCCGGGGTAGTCGCCGTCGAGAGGGGGCGGTCATGCGAAGGCAAGAGATCCTCACATCAACCACCCGCGCGGAGATGGGCCCCCTCAGCTCACGACTGGAGCCGAAGATGACGAACATCAGTAGAAGAAGAGAGAGCACAGCGCGAGGGTTCCTCATCTGGTCATGGCGGGCGCGGAGGCTGCCAGAGCAGAGAGATCAGGCAGCGGCTGTCTCGGGCTCACCGGCGTCGAGCATGGGCGCGAGAACTGCCGAGCTTCTTGAGATGGGGCTTGTATTTCATTGTTGTTTGGCTGGCACGAGCATGTTGTGTTTACCTTTACCTTCCAGTCGCAGTGGGCTTCATTTTTCAGTTTTTATGATATACAAAAGTACAAGTTGAATATGATAGATTAAGTATCAATTACCATGTAGTGCTCATCAGAACACTGATCCAGTAGAATTCGCTGAGCTTTCTTTGTAACAGTCAATGACTTCAATAACATCGCTTGCTCATGAGTAAGATTTTTAACCTTGCTGATTTTCTTTGCCTTAAGTCGGTGTCGGTGTGACCGCACGCTTTTCTCAAGGGTCCCTTTGCTTACTTCAAAGCACAACTCCCAACTACTATATCGTTTAGTTTACCTCCCTCAACTCCAATACCAGTTAAGACACACCCTAAATTGTTGAAACCGTTGACTTTACCCCCGCCCTCCTCACACAATTACAGCTGGTTTTGCTGTGATGTGTGATCCTCCCTTTTGATGTCTTGTATCAGCGACAGTATTTTCCCCAAAGAGTAAGGGATGATGCAGTATAGCTAAGGTAGGTAAATCCCTCAGTTATGAAACCAAGGTTATCGAACCAGTAGGAGAACCAAGCAACACTTTATAAACGGTACCTGCACACAAAGAACAAATACTTGCAACCTGACGCGAAAGAGGGGTTGTCAATCCCTCTAGGGTAAAAGATTGGTAAAGTGATAGATTGGTAGATGCAAATAAAATTCAGCGAGGTATTTTTGGGTTTTCGGTAATATAGATCTGAAAATAAAAGATGCAAATAAATAAAAAGGCAAATAGCAATATAGATCTGAAAATATATGATGAGAAAATAGACCCGGGGGTCGTAGATTTCACTAGTGGCTTCTCTCGAGAAAATAGCATACGGTGGGTAAACAAATTACTGTTGGGCAATTGATAGAACCTCAAATAATTATGACGATATCCAGGCAATGATAATTATATAGGCATCACGTCCAAGATTAGTAGACCGACTCCTGCCTGCGTCTACTAGTATTACTCCACACATCGACCGCTATCTAGTATGCATCTAGTGTATTAAGTTCATGGAGAAACGGAGTAATGCATTAAGAACGATGACATGATGTAGACGAGATCTATTCATGTAGGAATAGCCCCCATCTTGTTATCCTTAATAGCAACGACACATACGTGTCTTGTTGCCCCTTTTGTCACTCGGAAAGAACACCGTACGATCAAACCCATCACAAAGCACCTCTTCCCATGGCAAGAAAAGTCGATCTAGTCGGCCTAACTAAACCAAAGATTCGAAGAAGAAATACGACGCTATAAGTAATCATGCATATAAGAGATCAAAGAAACTCAAATAACTTTCATGCATATAAAGATCTGGTCATAAACTCAAAGCTCGTCGGATCCCAACAAACATACCTTAAAAAGAGTTACATCAAATAGATCTTCAAGAGACCATTGTATTGAGAATCAAAAAGAGAGAAGAAGCCATCTAGCTACTGCATACGGACCCGTAGGTCTACAATGAACTAGTCACACATCATCGGAGATGCACCAATGAGGATGATGAACCCCTCCGTGTGTCTAGATTGGATCGGGTGGTTTTGGAACTTGCGGCGGCTGGAATTGTGTTTCGGCGACACCCCTAAGGTTTTTGGATTTTCGGGGTATTTATAGAGCAAATAGGCGGTACGGGAGGCGTCCGAGGTGGGCACAACCCACCAGGGCGCGCCTGGGCCCCGAGGCGCGCCCAGGTGGGCTGTGCTCCCCTCGAAGCCCCCCTCTGGTACTTCTTTGGCCCAACAGATGTCTTCTGGTGCAGAAAAATTCTCCAAAAGGTTTCGCTGCATTTGGACGTTTGGTACTGATATTCTGCGAAGTAAAAAAACAAGCAAAAATAGCAACTGGCACTGGGACTATGTCAATAGGTTAGTCCCAAAAAATGATATAAAGTTGCTATAAAATGATTATAAAACATCCAGGAATGATAATAAAACAGTATGAAACAATCAAAAATTGTAGATACGTTGGAAAAGTATCAATGTGGCATCCGAGTTGACCAGTCAATGAACTTCAAGAGCTGATCTTTCAACACTCAAATACCCAAGTCAAGGATATATGGACATGCCAAGGGAAAACTCTGGATACTCATCCAAGAAGATGTACAACCGGTTAAAAGCTGATTCAGAAGCACGTGTCTTATTCAAATGTCTTTGCAAATGTGCCAACAGACTCAGACACAAAATACCATTTTGGCTCTTACTGCATGATATAATTAATACAAGAAACCTATTAAGACGAAAATCAATGTTTCTTTATCACTATGAGTGTGTCTTTTGTAGTGAATGAACTGAAGAAACGCCATTGCATCTTTTGTGGGATTGTTCTTTCTCTCAATATTGTTGGACCAGTATTCCCCCAAACAAGCAAAGAGGCTTCATAAGGTGCTGCCAAAGAATATGTGCATAATCATTTTGGGTTGCTGAATTTTTGGAACCAAAGAAATGGCAAAATCTTTACAAATGAAGCTCAGAGTATAAACCTATGGAAATTCATGCCCAAGTAACATCTCTCCCATCTGGAGCCCGGGATAAAAAGCAAGAATTTAGCGAAAATCCATCTCTGCACCCGTGCTGACGAAAAAAAATCAAAACAAATACTAGAAAAATTCAAAAAAATTCCAATTTTTTTTCTTTGTGGTAGACAATTTGATGCGTGAGACCCGCTTAAAATTTCAAGTCATCTGGACACCTGAGCAGCTCTCAGTAAAAAGACAAATTGGGGGTTTGTAAAAATATTTACTGTTCATGTACTATTTTGACCCGATTTATGTCTTTTGCTGAGAGCTGCTCAGATGTCCAAATGACATGCAATTTGGAGCGGGTCTCACGCATCAAATTATCTACCACACAAAACAAATTGGAATTTTTTAAATTTGTTTTGAGTTTTTTACGATTTTTTTTCTAACGGGGTGCAGATGAGTCTGGGCATCGAAACGCCCTACTCAGAATTTAGATGCTTCAAAGGAATGGGTTGGCTCACATCTAGGATGTTGATGTGAGAAAGTTGATCTCGTAATCTCATCGCATAGTTGCATCCCTTGTTTATCTTTTTTTCCTTTTTTTTCATGTACATATTTTATTCCATTTAATATGTATGTTTGAAAATATCGTAGAACAATTGTTGTACTGTTTACCGCTTCAAAAAAGAATGGATTTTTCTCAAACAATAGATTATTGTTAACTTTTTATTGCAAGTAGTTCCAATTGTTTATAGTATAAATTTCGAAATTACTACGTGTCCTCGCTAGGGTAGCTCGGTTGCCCGTTCTTCTTACGCTTGCCAGTTCTGATCACCACACATGGACGAATACAGTACAGAGTTCCTAAGAAAAGAAATAGTGCGGAGTGGAGCACCTTCTAGTTTTGGAATCCATTTGCAAGCCGTCCAAATCTTCATTTTCACAAGTTGTCAACCAACAGTGACGTTCTTCGATGTATCATTTTCTTTTCATAAAATATTTGATACGTTTCTTTTTTTCAAACTAATACTCTATTTGATTTGGATTCATGGACAATAAACAAACTGCCTACTCTGTTTCTTCCCAAATTGGGAAGAACACAACACAACAACTATGTACAGTACAACTGTGCTCTGCTTAGCTGAACGATTAGCCCCACAACGGCGTCTGCGTCTCCGCCACGCCGCTGTGCTCGCTCTGCTCTCGCCACGCTCCGGCGTCCGGCGGCTCCACCAGCATCCCCTGCGCCAAGCTCTCGTAGTACGACCCGGCGACCATGCCGCCGAACCACTGCTCGTCGTCGAGCTCCAACAAGTCGCCGGAGGACATGGAGAAGAGCGCGCCGCTCTTCGGGACGACGGCCGGCTCTGCCGCCGGGCACGCGACGGGAAGAACAATCTTCTGCCGCTGGAACGCGAGGACGGCGACGGCGACGGCGGTCTTGATCTCCCGCGCGCTGCCGAAGCCGAAGGAGCCGGCCGCGAGCACGGGCAGCATCCGCCAGGCGGAGTCGGCGAAGTTGAGGCAGGCTTTGCGGCCGGAGAGCGCGAGCACGGCGGCGTCGTGGGCGCGCGCCGCCATCTCGGCGGTGACGAAGGTGCCGAGCCAGAGCCTGGAGCCCCTCATCCCGAGCACGCGCACCTCGCAGACCCACCGCCCGGCGGGGCCCCGCTGGCGCACGCCGCGGTACAGCGGGTGGCGCGTCTCGTGGAACTTGGTCCGCCCCGCGGGGCGCTTCGGCGGCTCCGACCTCACCGTCCTGTGCCGCTGCTCCTGCTGACCAGACGGCATCTAGATGCTGCTTGTAAGTGTGGAGTACTGGAAGAACCAGCAGCTGCGTTGAGAGGTTTGATCGATGGATCGGTGGGGTTTCGTCTGTGAAAAATGAGAAGTGAGACGGGGGAGTATATATAGGCAGGTGGAAGGTGGTTACCTGGCGCCAGCAGAAGAAGGCAGCTTCATGGCGCGCGTTCCACTTCCTCTCTTGGTTATTATAGTAATAATTTCTGCTGACGCTCACATCTTGTTTAGTTGGATGATTACTGGCGGGTAACCGGCCAGCCAGGGTTAATCACCCACCTGCATCCGCAAGCAAAAGCGCGTGTGCTCCACGTCCTTTGTCTCACCGAGCAACACGTGTACCCCCTCTACTCAAAGCTGTTTCGTTCTTATCTACTCACGCGTAAATTTTTGTTTTGACTGTTGGTTAAGAACTTGTGTCCAATTTTTCAGAGAGCTCTATATTTTGAAGGTCGGTTTATAATACAAAAATATCATCATGGTAAGCTTCTTTTCAGATACAAATTCAATAATATATTTTTTGTGGCTTGTGTCTTCCTTGTCAATTTTTTTGTCAAAAGTTCAAAGCAAAATATGATGAAACTTTGTAATACAACCACATAGGTTCATTGTGCCGAGTTCTGCCCCGCCATACATCGAATCATCCTTTTTTCTAAGGATTTCATCACAAGAACAGCACAAACACACCTCACGTAGCGTGACCCAAAAAGCTATGGTTCCTCTTGCCTCCCGCCGGCGCCGTCGCCAGTCCGCGCCGTCTCCGGTGGCCATAGGGCCATGGAGATAAAATGGATCTCGGCCCTTGTCTGTGGGAGGGCTCCATTTTTAATCTATTTTTGAGTTTTGTTAGGGTTTGTGTTCTACTCAGTAAGGCGAGGCGGCGGTGACTCCCTGAAGATGGAATAAAGGTCTTCCCGCCTAGCCCCCGTTCCGGTGATGCGTCTAGCATCATCGGTGGGCGTGTGGAGGTGTGTCTTCGGCGGATTTGTCTTTGGTGGATTTGTTCGGATCTGTTCGTCGTTCGTCTATATTCATGTGTCTTCAGGTTGGATCCTTCCGATCTACACTCTTCATCGGCGGCGGGTGCTATACTGGTGCGTTGGTTCTATGGGGCCTTAGTACGACGACTTCCGGACTGTCTACTACAACAAGGATTGCCCGGCTCCGGCGAGGGAGGGGCGATAACAGCGGCGCGCCTTCGGCTCGTTTTAGTGTTTGTAGTTGTCCCTAGGTGCTTTACGGATCTGGATGTAATTGTTATTATTTCTAGTGTTCGTTGTACTACCATGATTGAAGATGAATAGATTGAAAGTTTTTCAAAAAAAGACAAGACCAATTTTTTTAGAAACAGTTGTCCGTGATACTAATATCTACTGTACGACTACCTAAAGGGGCAGATCACTTGCCAGCCTGTCATCTCACCACTGGCCACATGATTAATCTAAGATGGAGAGGACCGGGATCATAAGTGCACTCAGCACCTGCTTCCTCGCGACTCACTATCACCGGCCTACCAGACCTGTATTTTGTTTAAACTCTATCCGATCCATATTAATTTACGCTGCTCTAATGCAGTATAAAATTGTACTAAAACAGCGTTAATTAATATGAATCAGAGAGTAGTAATTTTTAGTCACCTTTCCTCGTCGCCGTCACATCACTCCGTGTCAACCCCGCATCATTGTTGCCTTAAAAAGGAACAAAAATATCCTGGCATTTTGCCACTTGGTCACCGGATTAATTTAGGTTGGAGAGGCCGGATGGAGCGGAGCGTGATGAGTGTATGCAGCACCTGCTTCCTCACGGCTCACACTCACCGCCCTCCACTGACAGCTCACCAGGATTTAGACATAACCCCAGAATATGATCCCCGAGGTTCCGCTAGCACTAACCGGCTGATTTACCTCAAAAAAAAAGACCCGGCTGATTTGGTTGGGCCTCAATCGACCTGTCGACCATTTAATTAGCTTACTTTGGCCCACCACATGAACCAATCAAAGTTTACCGCCTATGTCCGCTTTAGATTGGATGCAAATTTTGTGTGCTGCCCAATATTCAATGGAAAATGTTTAAAATCATCCGGATGATTTTCCGCTCACGTAAACCTCCTCTCTCAGGCGACACGTGGCATGCAGGTCCACCCACCGCTTTTTCATCCCCAACCTTATCTTCTCCCTCCGCTCTTCCTGTCGCTTTCCCATCTCATTTTTCTCGTCATGGGATACACCCACGGAACCGCTGCTGCAGGCCATGGCAGCCACCACGCCGTGAACCCATCGCATCACCAACCAGCAGAAATTTCGTCGCGGCCGTGCTGCGTCGCCGCATCTGCCACCGCCGGCGTCGTGCTGCATCGCCACATCTGCCGCCGCCACGTGCTTCAACACACCGTGATCCCCAGGCACCCCAACGCGTGCTGCGTCGCGGCAATTCGTCGCCGATGTGCTGCATCGCAACATCCGCCACCGGCGTGGCGTGCTTCGCCAGAGCACCCCCATCGTCGCCGTGCTGCAATGGAGCACCGCCGCGCCGGTGGTTTCGCTGCAGTGAAGCTTCATCAACGGCCCGGGTGCTGCGATGGACCTTCGACGGGGCAGCTAGTGTTGCGATGGAGCACCGTCGCGCGGTGGTGGCGCTGCAGTGAAACATCGCCGGCTGCCATGGACTGTTGCGATGGAGCACGGCCACGCCGACGTCGGTGTTGCAGTGAAGCGTCGTTGGTTGCGGCGGGTGCTGCGATGGAGCATCCCCACGTCGATGTTGGCACTGCAGTGAAGCATCGCCGATGGTGGAGCATGGCTACGAGATAGTGCGGCTCCCGCTGCAAGCCGTGGCAGCGTTGCTTCCCATAGTGACGCGCTTCGGTTGATCCCATTGCAGGCTTGCGGCTGCGATGAGAGGAGGGGATGACCACGTGAGATTCTGTTGACCAAATCCAACAAGCAACAAGCCCGGATCCGACGGCCCTAGACCCGACTGATTTCTCAAGGAAATAAGTCGGTTGATTCGTAGCAGGCGCCTCATATTCAATTCAATCTTAAGCTAAATACCGGGGAATACACTAACTTTACACACAATCCAAGTGGGCCCTCATATGGTCACAACTTGCAACGCATGAACGGATAGGATCTGATAATCCCCGCTCCCGTTCCTAACCATACCCGCTCCCGTGCGGCGCCACCGCCCCGCACCGGAGCGCCCCCGCCGGCCGTTCACTCTAGCGTATCCCCTCTCCTCGTCGCCGCCGCCGGGGGCGTCGCAGGCAAAGCATGTGTGCTGCAGCGACGGTGGTGGCGTTCCTCCTCGGCCAATGATTTGGTCAGGACGGCGGCGGTCCGCGATGGCCGGATCTATGGCAGTGTTGCGGGGCTGCTGCAGCCAGGCAGGCGGCGGCGTTCGGCGACGGGTCCAGCGGCGGCGGCTTGGGCACCCGATCTGGATCCAGATGGGCTTTGATGGGCCACACTTGCTGATGTCGTGTACCATCCCGTTAACGACATGCTGCCCCTGGGATCGACCCGCATCACGAGGACGTCGGGGGCTCCGACCCTGGGCGTGGCGGTGGTGACCACCTTTCACCGGAGATGGTCAGCCTGAGGCTGGGTGGTCGGATCTCCAGATCCGCCATCTAGTCCCGGTTGCGAGATGGGGAGACAAAGTTGCTGGTGAAAACCGAGCCAATGGCGGGTGTCGATGTCAAAACCCACGGATGTCGGGTAGGGGGTCCCGAACTGTGTATCTGAGGATAGATGGTAACAGGGGAAACAAGGACACAATGTTTACCCAGGTTCGGGCCATCTCAACGGAGGTAATACCCTACTTCCTGCTAGATTGATCTTGATGAATATGAGGATTACAAAAGTTGATCTACCTCGAGACTAATGTGGCTAAACCCTAGAAGCCTATAGTAATTGTGATTCTGCCTCTACGGACTACACCCTCCGGTTTATATATGCACCGGAGGGGCCAAGGTGTTGGGGAACGTAGTAATTTCAAAAAAAAAATCCTAAGCACACACAGGATCATGGTGATGCATAGCAACGAGAGGGGAGAGTGTTGTCCACGTACCCTCATAGACCGAAAGCGGAAGCGTTAGCACAACGCGGTTGATGTAGTCGTACGTCTTCACGATCCGACCGATTCAAGTACCGAACGTACGGCACCTCCGAGTTTAGCACACGTTCAGCTCGATGACGTCCCGCGAACTCCGATCCAGCAGAGCTTCACGGGAGAGTTCCGTCAGCACGACGGCGTGGTGACGGTGATGATGTTGCTACCGACGCAGGGCTTCGCCTAAGCACCGCTACGATATGACCGAGGTAGAATATGGTGGAGGGGGGCACCGCACACGGCTGGAATAGATCAACAAATCAACTTGTGTGTCTAGAGGTGCCCCCCTGCCCCCGTATATAAAGGACCAGGGGGAGGAGGCCGGCGGCCAGGAGGAGGGCGCGCCAGGGAAGAGTCCTACTCCCACCGGGAGTAGGACTCCCTCTTTTCCTAGTTGGAGTAGGAGGGGGAAAGGAAGGGAAGGAGAGAGGGGGAAGGAAAGGGGGCGCCCCCCCTCCTTGTCCAATTCGGACTAGAGGGGGAGGGGGCGCGCGGCCAGCCCTAGCCGCCCCTCCTCTTCTCCACTAAGGCCCATCTTGGCCCATTAAACTCCCCGGGGGGTTCCGGTAACCCCCCCCGGTACTCCGGTATATGTCAGAAACTCCCCGAAACCATTCCGGTGTCCGAACATAGTCGTCCAATATATCGATCTTTACGTCTCGACCATTTCGAGACTCCTCGTCATGTCCGTGATCATATCCGGGACTCCGAACTATCTTCGGTACATCAAAACACAAAACTCATAATACCGATCGTCATCTAACTTTAAGCGTGCGGACCCTACGGGTTCGAGAACTATGTAGACATGACGAGACACGTCTCCGGTCAATAACCAATAGCGGAACCTGGATGCTCATATTGGCTCCTACATATTCTACGAAGATCTTTATCGGTCAAACCGCATAACAACATACGTTGTTCCCTTTGTCATCGGTATGTTACTTGCCCGAGATTCGATCGTCGGTATCTCAATACCTAGTTCAATCTCGTTACCGGCAAGTCTCTTTACTCGTTCCGTAATACATCATCCCGCAACTAACTCATTAGTCACATTGCTTGCAAGGCTTATAGTGATGTGCATTACCGAGAGGGCCCAGAGATACCTCTCCGACAATCGGAGTGACAAATCCTAATCTCGAAATACGCCAACCCAACAAGTACCTTTGGAGACACCTGTAGAGCACCTTTATAATCACCCAGTTACGTTGTGACGTTTGGTAGCACACAAAGTGTTCCTCCGGTAAACGGGAGTTGCATAATCTCATAGTCATAGGAACATGTATAAGTCATGAAGAAAGCAATAGCAGAATACTAAACGATCAAGTGCTAAGCTAACGGAATGGGTCAAGTCAATCACATCATTCTCCTAATGATGTGATCCCGTTAATCAAATGACAACTCATGTCTATGGCTAGGAAACATAACCATCTTTGATCAACGAGCTAGTCAAGTAGAGGCATACTAGTGACACTCTGTTTGTCTATGTATTCACACAAGTATTATGTTTCCGGTTAATACAATTCTAGCATGAATAATAAACATTTATCATGATATAAGGAAATAAATAATAACTTTATTATTGCCTCTAGGGCATATTTCCTTCAGTCTCCCACTTGCACTAGAGTCAATAATCTAGATTACACAGTAATGATTCTAACACCCATGGAGCCTTGGTGCTGATCATGTTTTGCTCGTGGAAGAGGCTTAGTCAACGGGTCTGCAACATTCAGATCCGTATGTATCTTGCAAATTTCTATGTCTCCCACCTGGACTTGATCCCGGATGGAGTTGAAGCGGCTCTTGATGTGCTTGGTTCTCTTGTGAAATCTGGATTCCTTTGCCAAGGCAATTGCACCAGTATTGTCACAAAAGATTTTCATTGGACCCGATGCACTAGGTATGACACCTAGATCGGATATGAACTCCTTCATCCAGACTCCTTCATTTGTTGCTTCCGAAGCAGCTATGTCCTCCGCTTCACACGTAGATCCCGCCACAACGCTTTGTTTAGAACTGCACCAACTGACAGCTCCACCATTCAATGTAAACACGTATCCGGTTTGCGATTTAGAATCGTCCGGATCAGTGTCAAAGCTTGCATCGACGTAACCCTTTACGACTAGCTCTTTGTCACCTCCATAAACGAGAAACATATCCCTAGTCCTTTTCAGGTATTTCAGGATGTTCTTGACCGCTGTCCAGTGATCCAGACCTAGATTACTTTGGTACCTCCCTGCTAAACTTATAGCAAGGCGCACATCAGGTCTGGTACACAACATTGCATACATGATAGAGCCTATGGCAGAAGCATAGGGAACATCTTTCATTTTCTCTCTATCTTCTGCAGTGGTCGGGCAATGAGTCTGACTCAACTTCACACCTTGCAACACAGGCAAGAACCCTTTCTTTGCCTGGTCGATTTTGAACTTCTTCAAAACTTTATCAAGGTATGTGCTTTGTGAAAGTCCAATTAAGCGTCTTGATCTATCTCTATAGATCTTGATGCCCAATATATAAGCAGCTTCACCGAGGTCCTTCATTGAAAAACTCTTGTTCAAATATCCCTTTATGCTATCCAGAAATTCTATATCATTTTCGATCAACAATATGTCATCCACATATAATATCAGAAATGCTACAGAGCTCCCACTCACTTTCTTGTAAATACAAGCTTCTCCAAAAGTCTGTATAAATCCATATGCTTTGATCACACTATCAAAACGTTTCTTCCAACTCCGAGAGGCTTGCACCAGTCCATAAATGGATCGCTAGAGCTTGCACACTTTGTTAGCTCCCTTTGGATCGACAAAACCTTCCGGTTGCATCATATACAACTCTTTTTCCAGAAATCCATTCAGGAATGCAGTTTTAACATCCATTTGCCAAATTTCATAATCATAAAATGCGGCAATTGCTAACATGATTCGGACAGACTTAAGCATCGCTACGGGTGAGAAAGTCTCATCGTAGTCAATCCCTTAAACTTGTCGATAACCTTTTGCAACAAGTCGAGCTTTATAAACAGTAACATTACCGTCAGCGTCAGTCTTCTTCTTGAAGATCCACTTATTCTCAATGGCTTGCCGGTCATCGGGCAAGTCAACCAAAGTCCACACTTTGTTCTCATACATGGATCCCATCTCAGATTTCATGGCTTCAAGCCATTTCGCGGAATCTGGGCTCACCATCGCTTCTTCATAGTTCGTAGGTTCGTCATGGTCTAGTAACATAACCTCCAGAACAGGATTGCCGTACCACTCAGGTGCGGATCTTACTCTGGTTTACCTACGAGGTTCAGTAGCAACTTGATCTGAAGTTTCATGATCATCATCATTAGCTTCCTCACTAATTGGTATAGAAGTCACAGGAACCGGTTTCTGTGATGAACTACTTTCCAATAAGGGAGCAGGTACAGTTACCTCATCAAGTTCTACTTTCCTCCCACTCACTTCTTTCGAGAGAAACTCCTTCTCTAGAAAGGATCCAAATTTAGCAACAAAAGTCTTGCCTTCAGATCTGTGATAGAAGGTGTACCCAACAGTTTCTTTGGGTATCCTATGAAGACACATTTCTCCGATTTGGGTTCGAGCTTATCAGGTTGAAGCTTTTTCACATAAGCATCGCAGCCCCAAACTTTAAGAAACGACAACTTTGGTTTCTTGCCAAACCATAGTTCATAAGGCGTCGTCTCAACGGATTTCGATGGTGCCCTATTTAACGTGAATGCAGCCGTCTCTAAAGCATATCCCCAAAATGATAGCGGTAAATCAGTAAGAGACATCATAGATCGCACCATATCTAGTAAAGTATGATTACGACGTTCGGACACACCATTACGCTGTGGTGTTCCGGGTGGCGTGAGTTGCGAAACTATTCCGCATTGTTTCAAATGAAGACCAAACTCGTAACTCAAATATTCTCCTCCACGATCAGATCGTAGAAACTTTATTTTCTTGTTACGATGATTTTCAACTTCACTCTGAAATTCTTTGAACTTTTCAAATGTTCCAGACTTGTGTTTCATTAAGTAGATATACCCATATCTGCTTAAATCATCTGTGAAGGTGAGAAAATAACGATACCCGCCGCGAGCCTCAACATTCATTGGACCACATACATCTGTATGTATGATTTCCAACAAATCTGTTGCTCGCTCCATAGTTCCGGAGAACGGCGTTTTAGTCATCTTGCCCATGAGGCATGGTTCGCAAGTACCAAGTGATTCATAATCAAGTGATTCCAAAAGTCCATCGGAATGGAGTTTCTTCATGCGCTTTACACCAATATGACCTAAACGGCAGTGCCACAAATAAGTTGCACTATCATTATCAACTCTGCATCTTTTGGCCTCAATATTATGAATATGTGTATCACTACTATCGAGATTTAATATAAATAGACCACTCCTCAAGGGTGCATGACCATAAAAGATATTACTCATATAAATAAAACAACCATTATTCTCTGATTTAAATGAATAACCGTCTCGCATCAAACAAGATCCAGATATAATGTTCATGCTCAACGCTGGCACCAAATAACAATTATTCAGGTCTAAAACTAATCCCGAAGGTAGATGTAGAGGTAGCGTGCCGACCGCGATCACATCGACTTTGGAACCATTTCCCACGCGCATCGTCACCTCGTCCTTAGCCAATCTTCGCTTAATCCGTAGTCCCTGTTTCGAGTTGTAAATATTAGCAATAGAACCAGTATCAAATACCCAGGTGCTACTGCGAGCATTAGTAAGGTACACATCAATAACATGTATATCACATATACCTTTGTTCACCTTGCCATCCTTCTTATCCGCCAAATACTTGGGGCAGTTCCGCTTCCAGTGACCAGTCTGTTTGCAGTAGAAGCACTCAGTCTCAGGCTTAGGTCCAGACTTGGGTTTCTTCTCCTGAGCAGCAACTTGTTTGCTGTTCTTCTTGAAGTTCCCTTTCTTCTTCCCTTTGCCTTTTTTCTTGAAACTGGTGGTCTTGTTGACCATCAGCACTTGATGCTCCTTCTTGATTTCTACCTCCGCAGCCTTTAGCATTGCGAAGAGCTCGGGAATCGTTTTATCCATCCCTCGCATGTTATAGTTCATCACGAAGCTCTTGTAGCTTGGTGGCAGTGATTGAAGAATTCTGTCAATGACGCTATCATCCGGAAGATTAACTCCCTGTTGAATCAAGTGATTGTTATACCCAGACATTCTGAGTATATGCTCACTGACAGAACTATTCTCCTCCATCTTGCAGCTGTAGAACTTATTGGAGACTTCATATCTCTCAATCCGGGCATTTGCTTGAAATGTTAACTTCAACTCCTGGAACATCTCATATGCTCCATGACGTTCAAAACATCGTTGAAGTCCCGGTTCTAAGCCGTAAAGCATGGCACACTGAACTATTGAGTAGTCATCAACTTTGCTCTGCCAGACGTTCATAACATCTGGTGTTGCTCCTGCAGCAGGTCTGGCACCTAGCGGTGCTTCCAGGACGTAGTTCTTCTGTGCAGCAATGAGGATAATCCTCAAGTTACAGACCCAGTGTGTGTAATTGCTACCATCATCTTTCAACTTTGCTTTCTCAAGGAACGCATTAAAATTCAACGGAACAACAACACGGGCCATCTATCTACAATCAACATAGACAAGCAAAATACTATCAGGTACTAAGTTCGTGATAAATTTAAGTTCAATTAATCATATTATTAAAGAACTCCCACTTAGATAGACATCCCTCTAATCTTCTAAGTGATCACGTGATCCAAATCAACTAAACCATGTCCGATCATCACGTGAGATGGAGTAGTTTCAATGGTGAACATCACTATGTTGATCATATCTACTATATGATTCACGCTCGACCTTTCGGTCTCAGTGTTCCGAGGCCATATCTGCATATGCTAGGCTCGTCAAGTTTAACCTGAGTATTCCGCGTGTGCAACTATTTTGCACCCGTTGTATTTGAACGTAGAGCCTATCACACCCGATCATCACGTGGTGTCTCAGCACGAAGAACTTTCGCAACGGTGCATACTCAGGGAGAACACTTATACCTTGAAATTTAGTGAGAGATCATCTTATAATGCTACCATCAATCAAAGCAAGATAAGATGCATAAAAGATAAACATCACATGCAATCAATATAAGTGATATGATATGGACATTATCATCTTGTGCTTGTGATCTCCATCTCCGAAGCACTGTCATGATCACCATCGTCACCGGCTCGACACCTTGATCTCCATCGTAGCATCGTTGTCGTCTCGCCAACTTATGCTTCTACGCCTATCGCTACCGCTTAGTGATAAAGTAAAGCATTATAGGGCGATTGCATTGCATACAATAAAGCGACAACCATATGGCGTCTGCCAGTTGCCGATAACTCGGTTACAAAACATGATCATCTCATACAATAAAATATAGCATCATGTCTTGACCATATCACATCACAACATGCCTTGCAAAAACAAGTTATACGTCCTCTACTTTGTTGTTGCAAGTTTTACGTGGCTGCTACAGGCTGAGCAAGAACCGTTCTTACGGTACGCATCAAAACCACAATGATAGTTCGTCAAGTTAGTGTTGTTTTAACCTTCTCAAGGACCGGGCGTAGCCACACTCGGTTCAACTAAAGTTGGAGAAACTGACACCCGCCAGCCACCTGTGTGCAAAGCACGTCGGTAGAACCAGTCTCGTGTAAGCGTACGCGTAATGTCGGTCCGGGCCGCTTCATCCAACAATACCGCTGAACCAAAGTATGACATGCTGGTAAGCAGTATGACTTGTATCGCCCACAACTCACTTGTGTTCTACGCGTGCATATAACATCTACGCATAAAACCAGGCTCGGATGCCACTGTTGGGGAACATGGTAATTTCAAAAAAAATCCTACGCACACACAGGATCATGGTGATGCATAGCAACGAGAGGGGAGAGTGTTGTCCACGTACCCTCGTAGACCGAAAGCGGAAGCGTTAGCACAACGCGGTTGATGTAGTCGTATGTCTTCACGATCCGACCGATCCAAGTACCGAACGTACGGCACCTCCGAGTTCAGCACACGTTCAGCTCGATGACGTCCCGCGAACTTCGATCCAGCAGAGCTTCACGGGAGAGTTCCGTCAGCACGACGGCGTGGTGACAGTGATGATGTTGCTACCGACGTAGGGCTTCGCCTAAGCACCGCTACGATATGACCGAGGTGGAGTATGGTGGAGGGGGGCACCGCACACGGCTGGAATAGATCAACAGATCAACTTGTGTGTCTAGAGGTGCCCCCTGCCCCGTATATAAAGGACCAGGGGGAGGAGGCCGGCGGCCAGGAGGAGGGCGTGCCAGGGAGGAGTCCTACTCCCACCGGGTAGGCCTGGTCATTCGGTATAAACCGAAAATTCGGTTTCGACCGTTCGGTTTTTTTGTAATTTCGGTTAGCAAAGTTGAAAACCGAAAAATACTTCACAAAATAGCTAACCGAAAATTCAGTTAACCGAGTGTTCGGTTTGGTATTCGGTTTTCTACCGTATTAGCCAAACACACTAGGTATTTCAGCTGTGTGATAGCTACCATGCACCTGCGCTCTTATATAAGCTAGGACTACAACTCCTTCTATATGTCCAGCCGAGGTGGGACTAAACTAAGTACCAAACAACCGGCAGCGTGCGCGTAAAGTGGCCTCGCTGGAGAAAAAGAAAGCCCGTAACAGATTGGGCCTTGCACGTAGGTTGGTCGACTTGGCCCATGAATTTTCTTTTCGCTGTCTCGCTCTCGCGCGTGCTGCAGAGGGACCTAGCGCAGGAGAAACTACTGTACGTCGCGTCGTGAGGTATGTTCGGTTTTCGGCTAACCGAGCTAAAAACTGTACCGACCGAAGTACGTTCGGTTTCCAGAGTTAAAAACCGAATTTTTCTGTTCCAACATTAAAAACCGAAATTTCGGTTTTTTCGGTTTCGGTATCGGTTCGGTCTTCGGTTCATCGGTTTTTATGCCCACCCCTACCACCGGGAGTAGGACTCCCTCTTTTCCTAGTTGGAGTAGGAGGGGGAAAGGAAGGGAAGGAGAGAGGGGGAAGGAAAGGGGGCGCCGCCCCCTCCTTGTCCAATTCGGACTAGAGGGGGAGGGGCGCGCGGCCAGCCCTAGCCGCCCCTCCTCTTCTCCACTAAGGCCCATCTTGGCCCATTAAACTCCCCGGGGGGGGGGTTCCGGTAACCCCCCGGTACTCCGGTATATGTCCGAAACTCCCCGAAATCATTCCGGTGTCCGAACATAGTCGTCCAATATATCGATATTTACGTCTCGACCATTTCGAGACTCCTCGTCATGTCCGTGATCATATCCGGGACTCCGAACTATCTTCGGTACATCAAAACACAAAACTCACAATACCGATCATCATCTAACTTTAAGCGTGCGGACCCTACGGGTTCGAGAACTATGTAGACATGATCGAGACATGTCTCCGGTCAATAACCAAAAGCAGAACCTAGATGCTCATATTGGCTCCTACATATTCTATGAAGATCTTTATCGGTCAAACCGCATAACAACTTACGTTGTTCCCTTTGTCATCGGTATGTTACTTGCCCGAGATTCGATCGTCGGTATCTCAATACCTAGTTCAATCTCGTTACCGGCAAGTCACTTTACTCGTTCCGTAATACATCATCCCGGAACTAACTCATTAGTCACATTGCTTGCAAGGCTTATAGTGATGTGCATTAGGGAGAGGGCCCAGAGATACCTCTTCGACAATCGGAGTAACAAATCCTAATCTAGAAATACGCCAACCCAACAAGTACCTTTGGAGACACCTGTAGAGCACCTTTATAATCAACCAGTTACGTTGTGACGTTTGGTAGCACACAAAGTGTTCCTCCGGTAAACGGGAGTTGCATAATCTCATAGTCATAGGAACATGTATAAGTCATGAAGAAAGCAATAGCAGAATACTAAACGATCAAGTGCTAAGCTAACGAAATGGGTCAAGTCAATCACATCATTCTCCTAATGATGTGATCCCGTTAATCAAATGACAACTCATGTCTATGGCTAGGAAACATAACCATCTTTGATCAACGAGCTAGTCAAGTAGAGGCATACTAGTGACACTCTGTTTGTCTATGTATTCACACAAGTATTATGTTTCCGGTTAATACAATTATAGCATGAGTAATAAACATTTATCATGATATAAGGAAATAAATAATAACTTTATTATTGCCTCTAGGGCATATTTCCTTCACAAGGGTCGTACACACTCATCTTGCAGAGGAAGGAAACATTACACCCAAACTTTAAACTTGCCATCCTATACATATAGGAGTCATATCCGGATACAAGCGATAATCTTCTGTGGTGATCTTCACGTCCCACCAGTCCAGCCCGTAACGAGTAATCCGGCCACCCGAGGACCCCCTAATCCAGGACTCCCTCAGTAGCACCTGAACCAGTCTTTGACGACGATGAGTCTGGCATGCGTACTCTCTTCGGCATCGCAAGGCGGGTTCCTCCTTCCGAACATATGAAGTTTATTTCCTGCATAAAGGAACTATGTCCGGCTCTGCATGAATAGTACAACCCTTAGCCTCGAAGGCAATGTGTCAAAACAAACACCATGTCTTTACTTACAACTTCTCTAGAGAAACGTCATGTCTGACCCTTCAATATTTCGAACCGTTTCCTTGCCTCTTAGTTTCGCGTTTCGAGGCATAGACTCCATTGGCACGTCCTGTCAAAGCAGAGATCGTGTCCGCTTATTATGGGATCCTCATCAATACGACATGGGTAACCCAACCGCACCTTACGCACGGTTATGTTGGGAACAGGTGAGTTTTACGGCTGGAGTGGGGGACGTTTGGTATTTACCGTCTATAAAAAGGACACAGATCCTTCCCCTTTTACCTCACGCTCTCCTCAAGCCCTTGCTTCCCAATCTCTTAGCCCCAGCGCCCACAGCTCCAGCGCCCGCAGCCCCAATCTCCTCCACCACCGCCTCCTTCTCCAACAATGGCTGGATCTGGCTCCAAGGGCAAGTGGGAGGCCTCCACCGTCTCGGAGAAGAACGTGAAGAGTCTCCGGAGCGCAGGCTACCTCGCCGACAACATAGCGCATCGGATCCCAGATGAGGATCATGTGATCCCCATCTCTGAGCCTGGCGAGAGGGTTGTGTTCCTCCCTCATTTTACCCGGGGGATGGGATTTCCGCTTCACCCCTTTGTTCGGGGTCTCTTATTCTTCTATGGGCTAGATTTTCATGATCTGGCCCCGAATTCTATCCTCCACGTATCGGCTTTTATAGTCGTGTGTGAGGCTTTCCTCCGCATCCCCCCACACTTCGTCTTATGGCTCAAAACCTTCAATCTGAAGCCGAAGGTGGTCGACGGGTAGCACGCGGACTGCGGGAGAGCTATGGTGAGCAAGCTCCCAAACGCAACCTGGCCCAAAGGGGCTTTTGTGGAGACCAACAAGATATTGCAGCAGGAGTGGTTCTACATCACCGAACCCCGCGATGCCAAGTGGGCGGCTACGCCCGAATTCAGATCCGGACCCCCAGAGAGGCTTACCTCATGGACTGCCAAGGGCCTTGATTGGGGGTCCCAGACGGAGGTGAAGACGCTCCAAAACTGCATCTCCATCATGATGGCGAAGGGCACCCACCTCACTGACGTGATATAGGTGATGCTTTTCCGCCGCACTCTTCCTGCCAACTCCGGGCCTCCTGTTTATGGGAGTTCAATCCGGAAGAGCCACGAACCCTGAAGCGCCTCTTCAGCACCACGCACAAAGACATTTGGAAGCAGCTCTTCAAGGCCCGGAAGGAGTGGCCTGGGGAGACCGAAGAGAAGGGCTTCAACAGCGTGGCCTCGGCCTCAGAGGTAAGCATAATCTTACTGAACACATATTATGTCCATATTTCAATTATAACAGGAGTTGGAACTCTTACGTTCTATTCAGCCCTGGACAAAGAAAGCGGAGCGGATCAACTGTCTGACTCCGTTGCCCGAAAACACAGCCACACCCCAACTGACGGCGATGCTGGTTCCGGCGCCGTACAAGGCGCCGGAGAAGAAGGCCAAGAAGAAAGGCAAGGAGGTCAAGGGCGGCCCCCGCCCTAAGGGTCCTTCAGATACTGTGTCTGGAGAGACCGACTCCCACTCCTCCGAAGACGAAGAGAAGGAGGAGGAGAGCGACTCCCTCGTCAAGGGAAAGGGCAGGAAGAGGGCGGCCCCCGAAAACGCGGGAAAGGGGGCGCCCAGGAGGAAACTGAATCTCCTGGACAGCTCAGACTCGGAGTCCGGAGCTGATTTCTGAAAGCAACCCAAGAGCAAGCCCCCGGCCGAATCGTAAGTGTTCAGACTTTTGCTATTATCTTCGGTCAGTTTGTTATCATTGCATAAGCAATTCTATTTGTTGTTTTGCAGTCCTCCCCTTACACTCCCCAGCACACCATTATCGTCACGGAACTCTCTACCAACTTACATGGCGGAGAGTGACACACCGCCGCAGGCTCAATCGCCCATCAAACCAGGGAACACCGAGGTGACTTCCCAGCAGGTATCTCCTACGCGAGGAGGTGGGAGTGGGGCAGACGAGAGGGTGCCCGAGGTCAACACCTCGGCCCCCGTTTTCCAAGGGGAAACAGTCCCTGTGGAAGCCGACGGCAGGGAACCCAAGCAATCCGAGCTCCCGCCGAACACCGTTCCGGGGGCCAGCATGGCTCCGAAATCGAGAAGGCGGCCCCCTACGATAGGGGGAGGGGCATCAGCTCCAACCGCGTCCTCCATTAATCCGGAGGCGCCGAACACGCTGGAGGAAGCACTACAAGGTGCTTCAATCGTGGAGGAACACCGCACCCTGATGTGTGCGGTTATGGGAAAGATTAAGTCTGCCAAAAGTGGACTGAATGAAGCCTTCAACAGCCTACTGACATGCTTTGAGGTATGCGACGTAATATTCTGAAAGAACTTTACGTTTGATTTGTATAGGATTACAAACCTGTATACGGACAGTAGCCCCTGATGCTTTGTTTGATTCTAAAGAGAGTCGGACAGAGCATCTACGTAGTACCAGCTAATAGAGCATATTGTGCCATTTATTTCAACAGGCTTCCCTGGTAGCGGCATCCGCCCTTGCCGCAGAAGTTTCCAAGCTCAATCGGAAGCTTCAAATAGCTGACGCAGAGCTTGTCCGCGTTAACAAGCGGTTTGATGAAACGCAAGGTATGCATAATTTGAAAATTATTATGTCAAAAGACGATGTGTTTGACTGTAAGAGTATGAACTCATTGTGCGGCGTGATTGTGTCACAGTTGGCGCAGCTGAGGTCGAGACCATCAAAGGCACTCTTGCACAGGCCAAGATGAACAAAGCAGCCGCTGACAAAGCGGCTGCCGAGCTGGAAGCCGAACAGGTCTCCCGCCGATAACATGAGTCGCGGGTGATCGAAGTCGAAAAAGAGCTGTGAGATGCTATTCGCAAGTGCGAGGAGCTGGAGCAGAAGACTTCGGATCAAGCATCCGAACTCAATAAAGCTGTCAATGCTGCTAAGGAGGCGCGGATCGAGTCCCGCGGTGCTCGCAAGGAGATCAAACAGGCGCGACAGATAGCAGCTGGTAAGGCCTTTCTTTTGCAGAGTATCTTTGAAGGTCAGAAGTATCTTTCGCTGACGCGATTGTGGAGTTCTCCAGCCGCGTTTGCGGATCTCCCAAAGAGCATCGCCGATGCCGCCCAATTCTTCAGAGCCCAAGAGGAGAGTAGCACGGAGAAGCTATTTTGCTCGCAATTCCTTGCACCAGAACATCTAGTACCTCTGAATGACCAGTTGAAGCAGCTGGTCGAGCTGCACAACATGGCGGGTGCAGCCATGAAGGACTTGATAGTCCGGCTCTGGCCCGCCGAGCCAACCCGAGTAGCTACTTTGGATTGGTGAAGCGGCTCGTCGATGCGAGGCCGCGGGTCGACGCTGTGAAGCGTTCGGCCTGTATAGAAGGTGCGCGGATGGCGTTTGCCCGTGTCAAGATGCACTGGGCGAAGATGAAGGCCACCGAAGTGGCGACCGCCGGTCCGCCCGAAGGCAAGGATCATCGGAGGCCGGAGAGGTACTTTGATGACGTCCCAAAAGGAGCCCGCTTTGTAGAGGGCCAGTGCTCAAAGGACGTGGCCTTTGAGTAATTGTATACGGATTGTAAAGACTATGCTTATGAACCGCTATGTATATATTTTTGTGCCTTATATTTCAAGTGACTTTTCCTCCTATGCGGCTGTTTATTATATCTGAAAGTTTCCAGTCGTCGGCTTCAGCACCCATGTAGATACTACAGGGCTGTTCGGTATTGCGCGTGATCACTCTTTACCCAACGTCTCGGTCCATGAAGGAGGTGTCTGCGGAGCGAACTAGGCAATCGGACTATACGGCTTTATTGCTTTCACTTAGCCATATGAGCTTGACTTGTGGGGCTAAGTACTAGCCCCTGGTGAGTGGGTGGCTATCCGGATTACGGTGCCCACTTTACACGACTGGGCGCAGACCAGGCCCTCGTATAACACGGAGTAGATCGCTAACGATCGTAGTATAACACTAAGTCGCCGAATCGCCTACCAGCTCTTGCTTATCACGACAGTCAGTTTTCGGCTTTATCTACTCAGGTACTTGACCGGATGAACCAGAAATACAATCGCATTAGTTCTCCCTTTACTACCTTAGTCGAACAATACAGAACGTAAGGTGGTAAGCACAGGAGCCGGACAACCCAACTATAGACCCAAGACATGATTCTGAGCCGATGCATATAACGCAATATCCGGGACGCCGAACAGTTCCCTATAGGTGTTCGGACTTTGGAGTGTGCCAGGCCGCATACAACCCCTGGTATTAAATCCAAATTTGAGGCACATGTGATAATCCGGGGTAGGGAGAGAACGCAGATGGTAATAAGATAAACTCCAAACAAATTGGAACCGAACTGCTTCTTTTATACCCCGTTTAATACTGCGAGCCGAGTGGTTACAGATAATGCCAATAACATCTTGGGCATTATACATGCCAAAAAAAGGAAGAAGAAAAGTGATAAAGGGAAAGGTTTATACATAGCCTAAAATTTAGCGATTTAAAAAAATCTCGATGCAGGCCCTGCTGCACGCTGCGCCGTTTCTCCTTCGTAATGCGTCCTTGAAGGGGAGAGGTTTGATGGCCGCCTGTGAAAAAGGAAGGGGAACTCTGAAAAAGAATGCCCTGCACAACCATATATAAGGTGGGTTCTTTTAATGAACTTTGAATTAAAATATGTTTTGGAGTCCGAATAGGGTCAAGCCGAACTATGGACTGTTTCTATGCAGTATGCCCCCGGCTGCCTTGAACTTTGGCTGCTAGGGCCGCAGTATCCTCCTCTGTACGGAGGGAGCGCTACATGTTTCCATTGACCGTGATGACGCCGTGCGGTCCAGGCATTTTAAGCTTCAGGTAAGCTTTGTGCGGGACTGCATTAAAGCGGGCGAGGGTCGTTCTGCCGAGTAGTGCATGATAGCCACTTCGGAAAGGAGCGATGTCGAAGGTTAACTCTTCGCTTCGGTTAATGAGCCCATGCAGCGAGCCTCTACGTCGGGTATCACTCCTTTAAAGGTAGTGCTGCTAGGCTAGATTCTTGATGGGTCCATCCCCATCTTGCGGACAGTGTCTTGATATATCAAGTTTGGACTACTGCCTCCGTCCATAAGGACTCGAGTAAGGTGATATCCATCGATTATAGGATCGAGTACTAGGGCCACCGAACCTCCGTGACGGATACTGGTTGCGTGATCCTACGGTCAAAGGTGATCGGACAAGCCAACCATGGATTGAACTTGGGGGCGACGGGCTCTACGGTGTAAACGTCCCTAAGTGTGCGCTTGTGCTCCCTCTTGGGGATATGGGTGGCGTAGATCATTTTCACCGTTTTCACCTCAGTGGGAAATTTCCTCTGCCCCCACCTCCCGTCTTCGGTTGGCGAGGCTCATTTTCGTCCTCGCTTTGAGGTCCTTTCCCTTTGTGTTCGGCATTTAACTTGCCGGCCTGCTTGAAGACCCAACAATTTCTGTTGGTGTGGTTTGCGGGTTTGTCAGGGGTGCCATGAATCTGGCAATGTCTCTCTAATATCTTGTCCAAGCTGGATGGACTGTCTCTGTTGCCTTTGAACGGTTTTTTCCGTTGACCAGGCCTGGAGCCACTGAATTCGGCGTTTACTGCTGTCTCGTCAGTTTCTCCGGCATTATTCCGACGCTTGTTCTTATTGCGTCATGGCTTGTCATTGCCATCCCTGACTTCGGTAGTGCCAGGGTCGCTGGTACCGTTGCTTCTACGAGCCAACCAGCTGTCTTCGCCCACACAAAAGCGGGTCATAAGTGTAGTAAGGGCTGCCATTGTCCTCGGCTTCTCCTGGCCGAGGTGTCTTGCGAGCCATTCGTCTTGGATGCTGTGTTTAAATGCCGCTAAGGCTTCGACGTCCGGACAATCGACGATTTGGTTATTTTTAGTTAGGAACCGATTCCAAAGCTTGCGGGCTGATTCCCCTGGTTGCTAGGTTATGTGACTTAAATCATCAGCATCCGGTGGCCGGACATAAGTCCCCTGAAAGTTAGCCCGGAAAGCATCCTCTAAATCTTCCCAGCTTCCAATGGAGTTCTCTGGGAGGTTGTTCAACCAATGCCGAGCTGGTCCCTTCAGCTTTAAAGGTAAGTATTTGATACCATGGAGGTCATCTCCACGGGCCATGTGGATGTGAAGAATAAAGTCTTAAATCCATAAGTTGGGATCCGTCGTCCCATCATATGCCTCGATGTTTACGGGTTTAAACCCTTCGGGAAATTGGTGATCCACCACCTCGTCGGTAAAGCACAGCGGGTGCGCAGCGCCCCTATATCGTGCGATATCGCGGCATAGTTTCGACGGCATCTGTGTTCGGTGTTGACCCCGAACTTGATTGTATCCGGCGTGCTTGGTTTGATAGCCGTCATCCCGTGTGGGAACACGTTCTCTTGATCCGTAGATTGATCTGGCTGTCTGGCTTTTTTTTATTCAGGTCCTGACGCAGGTCGTTCTTATGGCCCTGAGCCACTGTATCCTTTCCTTTACGGTGGGGAGGTGCGGGCTGGTATACGGCATTGCTAGCTGCTTTGTCCCGTCCACGGGGTGGTCGGTCCGGTTGATCGGCCTGATCGTGCCTCGACAGAATTGGCGCAAGGGCCTTGTCGTCGAATTGTGGCAGCAACTTGCACTTGGGATAGCTCTTTGTTTGGCGTTCACGGCCATATCTCTCTTCAGCATCTAGCACTTTAGTCCATCTGTCGTTGAGCGTATCCTGCTTGGCTTTGAGCCGCCGCTGCTGCTTTTTCAGGTGGCTTGCTGTGGCAATAAGCCGTCACTGAAAGCGTTCTTGTTCGAGGGGTCCCTCTGGGATGATGAATTTGTCCTCTCTCAGGCTGACATTCTCTTCAGAGACAAGTAGATAGTTACTCTCTTCGGAATCATTATGATCTGTGAGATGCTCGGGACTGCATTGGCCATCCTCCCACTCGTCCTGCTCCAACGCTGGCTCGGCGGGATCTTTGGCGTCCTCCGGGGCTTCATTGTCTTCGGTGCCGGTATTACTTTCCCTTCTTCGACGCGATCGTGAGCGGCGGCGCCGGCGCGGGCGCTTACGAGGTTCATCGACAGGCTTATCTTCTTCTGGATCTTTGTCCCCATCGTCGTCCTTCTCCTGGGGTGTGTTGCTACCTCTTGAGCACTGCGTTGGTTTTCCCTTGAAGAGGAAAGGGTGATGCAGCAAAGTAGCGTAAGTATTTCCCTCGGTGTTTGAGAACCAAGGTATCAATCCAGTAGGAGGCTACGCGCGAGTCCCTTGCACCTACACAAACAAATAAATCCTCACAACCAACGCGATAAGGGGTTGTCAATCCCTACACGGTCACTTACGAGACTGAGATCTGATAGATATGATAGGATAATATTTTTGGCATTTTTATGATAAAGATGCAAAGTAAAATAAAAGCAAAGTAAAAAAGCAACGGAAATAACTAAGTGTTGGAAGATTAATATGATGAAGATAGACCCGGGGGCCATAGGTTTCACTAGTGGCTTCTCTCAAGAGCATAAGTATTTTACGGTGGGTGAATAAATTACTGTTGAGCAATTGACAGAATTGAGCATAGTTATGAGAATATCTAGGTATGATCATGTATATAGGCATCACGTCCAAGACAAGTAGACCGACTCCTGCCTGCATCTACTACTATTACTCCACACATCGACCGCTATCCAGCATGCATCTAGAGTATTAAGTTCATAAGAACAGAGTAACGCCTTAAGCAAGATGACATGATGTAGAGGGATAAATTCATGCAATATGATAAAAACCCCATATTGTTATCCTCGATGGCAACAATACAATACGTGCCTTGCTGCCCCTACTGTCACTGGGAAAGGACACCGCAAGATTGAACCCAAAGCTAAGCACTTCTCCCATTGCAAGAAAGATCAATCTAGTAGGCCAGACCAAACTGATAATTCGAAGAGACTTGCAAAGATAACCAATCATACATAATAGAATTCAGAAGATTCAAATATTGTTCATAGATAAACTTGATCATAAACCCATAATTCATCGGTCTCAACAAACACACCGCAAAAGAAGATTACATCGAATAGATCTCCACAAGAGAGGGGGAGAACATTGTATTGAGATCCAAAAAGAGAGAGGAAGCCATCTAGCTAATAACTATGGACCCGAAGGTCTGAGGTAAACTACTCACACTTCATCGGAGATGCTATGGTGTTGATGTAGAAGCCCTCCGTGATTGATGCCCCCTCCGGCGGAGCTCCGGAACAGGCCCCAAGATGGGATCTCGTGGGTACAGAAGGTTGCGGCGGTGGAATTAGGTTTTTGGCTCCGTATCTAGTCATTGGGGGTACGTAGGCATATATAGGAGGAAGGAGTACGTCGGTGGAGCAACGTGGGGCCCACGAGGGTGGAGGGCGCGCCTGGGGGGGTAGGCGCGCCCCCCTACCTCGTGGCTTCCTGCTTGATTTCTTGACGTAGGGTCCAAGTCCTAATCACGTTCCCGAAGGTTTCATTCGGTTTGGACTCCGTTTGATATTCTTTTTCTGCGAAACTCTGAAATAGGCAAAAAACAGTAATTCTGGGCTGGGCCTCCGGTTAATAGGTTAGTCCCAAAAATAATATAAAAGTGAATAATAAAGCCCAATAATGTCCAAAACAGAAGATAATATAGCATGGAGCAATCAAAAATTATAGATACGTTGGATACGTATCAAGCATCCCCAAGCTTAATTCCTGCTCGTCCTCGAGGAGGTAAATGATAAAAACAGAATTTTTGATGTGAAATGCTACTTGGCATAATTTCAATGTAATTCTTCTTAATTGTGGTATGAATATTCAGATCCGAAAGATTCAAGATAAAAGTTCATATTGACATAAAAATAATAATACTTCAAGCATACTAACTAAGCAATTATGTCCTCTCAAAATAACATGGCCAAAGAAAGTTCATCCCTACAAAATCATATAGTTTAGTCATGCTCCATTTTCGTCACACAAGAATGCTCTCATCATGCACAACCCCGATGACAAGCAGAGCAATTGTTTCATACTTTAGTAATCTCAAACGTTTTCAACGTTCACGCAATACATGAGCGTGAGCCATGGATATAACACTATGGGTGGAATAGAATATGATGATGGGGGTTATGTGGAGAAGACAAAAAAAGAGAAAGTCTCACATCAACGAGGCTAATCAATGAGCTATGGAGATGCCCATCGATTGATGTTAATGCAAGGAGTAGGGATTGCCATGCAACGGATGCACTAGAGCTATAAATATATGAAAGCTCAACAAAAGAAACTAAGTGGGTGTGCATCCAACTTGCTTGCTCACGAAGACCTAGGGCACTTGAGGAGGCCCATTGTTGGAATATACAAGCCAAGTTCTATAATGAAAAATGCCCACTAGTATATGAAAGTGACAAAACAAGAGACTCTCTATCATGAAGATTATGGTGCTACTTTGAAGCACAAGTGTGGTAAAAGGATAGTAACATTGTCCCTTCTCTCTTTTTCTCTCATTTTTTTTGGGCCTTCTCTTTTTTTTGGCCTTTCTATTTATTTTTTATTCCTCACTTGGGACAATGCTCTAGAAAAATGATGATCATCACACTTCTATTTATTTACAACTCGATACTAGAACAAAGTATGACTCTATATGAATGCATCCGACGGTG
This sequence comes from Triticum aestivum, assembly GCF_018294505.1. Classification (NCBI taxonomy): domain Eukaryota; kingdom Viridiplantae; phylum Streptophyta; class Magnoliopsida; order Poales; family Poaceae; genus Triticum; species Triticum aestivum. The sequence goes on along the minus strand of NC_057808.1, from coordinate 413,340,321 downwards.
TACCGGGATATGCAATGAACCAAGAGTGACATGTATGAAAGAATTATGAACGGTGGCTTTGCCACAAATACTATGTCAACTACATGATCATGCAAAGCAATATGACAATGATGAGCGTGTCATGATAAACGGAATGGTGGAAAGTTGCATGGCAATACTTTGTTTATGTGTGCAATACTTTGTTTATGAGATCATGCAAAGCAATATATCTCGGAATGGCTATGGAAATGCCATAATAGGTAGGTATGGTGGCTGTTTTGAGGAAGATATAAGGAGGTTTATGTGTGAAAGAGCGTATCATATCACGGGGTTTGGATGCACCGGCGAAGTTTGCACCAACTCTCAATGTGAGAAAGGGCAATGCACGGTACCGAAGAGGCTAGCAATGATGGAAAGGTGAGAGTGCGTATAATCCATGGACTCAACATTAGTCATAAAGAGCTCACATACTTATTGCAAAAATCTACAAGTCATCAAAAACCAAGCACTACGCGCATGCTCCTAGGGGGATAGATTGGTAGGAAAAGACCATCGCTCGTCCCCGACCGCCACTCATAAGGAGGACAATCAAAGAACACCTCATGTTTCAAATTTGTTACATAACGTTTACCATACGTGCATGCTACGGGACTTGCAAACTTCAACACAAGTATTTCTCAAATTCACAACTACTCAACTAGCACGACTTTGATATCACTACCTCCATGTCTCAAAACAATCATCAAGCGTCAAACTTCTCTTAGTATTCAAAACACTCATAAGAAAGTTTTTACTAATCTTGAATACCTAGCATATTTGGATTATTTAAGAAAATTACCATGCTATTTAAGACTCTCAAAATAATCTAAGTGAAGCATGAGAGATCAATAGTTTCTATAAAACAAATCCACCACCGTGCTCTAAAAGATATAAGTGAAGTACTAGAGCAAAACTATATAACTCAAAAGATATAAGTGAAGCACATAGAGTATTCTAATAATTTCCGAATCATGTGTGTATCTCTCAAAAGGTGTGTACAGCAAGGATGATTGTGTTAAACTAAAAACAAAGACTCAAATCATACAAGACGCTCCAAGCAAAACACATATCATGTGGTGAATAAAAATATAGCTCCAAGTAAAGTTACCGATGGAAGTATACGAAAGAGGGGATGCCTTCCGGGGCATCCCCAAGCTTTGGCTTTTTGGTGTCTTTAGATTATCTTGGGGGTGCCATGGGCATCCCCAAGCTTAGGTTCTTTCCACTCCTTGTTCCATAATCCATCAAATCTTTCACCCAAAACTTGAAAACTTCACAGCACAAAACTCAGCAGAAAATCTCGTGAGCTCCGTTAGCGAAAGAAAAAAAAGACCACTTCAAGGTACTGTAATGAACTCATTATTTATTTATATTGGTGTTAAACCTACTGTATTCCAACTTCTCTATCGTTTATAAACTCTTTTACTAGCCATAGATTCATCAAAATAAGCAAACAACACACGAAAAACAGAATCTGTCAAAAACAGAACAGTCTGTAGTAATCTGTAACTAACGCTAACTTCTGCAACTCCAAAACATCAGCCAAAATAGGAAGACCTAGACAATTTGTTTATTGATCAGCAGCAATTGGAATCAATATTTTATCACGTTCTGGTGATTTTTAACAATTATTTTCGTGAACAGAAAGTTTCTGGAATTTTCGGCAAGATCAAATAACTATCATCCAAGAAGATCCTATAGGTTTAACTTGGCACAAACACTAATTAAAACATAAAAACATATCTAACCAGAGGCTAGAACAAATATTTATTCCTAAACAGAAGCAAAAGGAAAAAAGAAAAACTAAAAATAAAATTGGGTTGCCTCCCAACAAGCGCTATCGTTTAACGCCCCTAGCTAGGCATAAAAGCAAGGATAGATCTAGGTATTGTCATCTTTGGTAGGCAATCCATAAGTGGCTCTCATGATAGCATATGATAATTTTATTTTATTCCTAGGGAAGTGTTCCATGCCTTTCTTTAATTGAAATTGGAATCTAGTATTCCCTTCCTTCATATCAATAATTGCACCAATCGTTCTAAGGAAAGGTCTACCAAGAATAATAGGACATGAAGGATTGCAATATATGTCAAGAACGATAAAATCTACAGGCACATAGTTCCTATTTGCAACAATAAGAACATCAGTAATTCTTCCCATAGGTTTCTTAATAGTGGAATTCGCAAGGTGCAAGTTTAAAGAGCAATCATCAAAATCACGGAAACCTAGCAAATCACGCAAAGTTTTTGGAATCGTGGAAACACTAGCACCCAAATCACATAAAGCATAGCATTCATGATCTTTAATCTTAATTTTAATAGTAGGTTCCCACTCATCATAAAGTTTTCTAGGGATAGAAACTTCCAACTCAAGCTTTTCTTCATAAGATTGCATCAAGGCATCAACGATATGTTTGGTAAAAGCTTTATTTTGACTATAAGCATGAGGAGAATTTAGCACGGATTGCAACAAGGAAATACAATCTATCAAAGAGCAATTATCATAATTAAATTCCTTGAAATCCAAAATAGTGGGTTTATTAATATCTAGGGTTTTGTTCTCTTCAATCCCACTTTTATCAATTTTAGCATCAAGATCTAAAAACTCCGAATTTCTGGAACACCTTTTAGGTAAAGGTGGATCATATTCAGTCCCATCATTATCAAGATTCATATTGCAAAACAAAGATTTAATAGGGGACACATCAATAACTTTTAGATCTTCATCTTTATTTTCAAAATTTTCCGGCTTAGCGGCCATCTTATTAACTAAGGTAGCCTGCTTATCCGAAATTTCAACTGTTATCTTTTCAAGATGAGCAATTTGGGATCTCAAACCATCAAATTCTTTAGACCTATCATCTAGCTCTTTATTCATACAACTCATAAAGCCTTTTTGTTCCTTAAGATCGTTTCTGAAGAAACTATTAGGCTCCAATTGTAAAACCATAAAACTCCTGACATTGCATTCAATCTCTTCGAATCTTTTAAGGTGAAGATCACCAAATTTAGGCAGAGCCATCGTGACAAGCAAGAAATCCAACACACGAGCAAATGAGAAGCAAGCGAAAAAGAGGCGAACGAAAAAGGGAGGGCGAATAAAACGGCAAGGGTGAAGTAGGGGAGAGGAAAACGAGAGGCAAATGGCAAATAATGTAATGCGGGAGATAAGGGTTCTTGATGGGTACTTGGTATGTTGACTTTTGCGTAGACCTCCCCGGCAACGGCGCCAGAAATCCTTCTTCCTACCTCTTGAGCACTGCGTTGGTTTTCCCTTGAAGAGGAAAGGGTGATGCAGCAAAGTAGTGTAAGTATTTCCCTCAGTTTTTGAGAACCAAGGTATCAATCCAGTAGGAGGCTACGCGCGAGTCCCTCGCACCTACACAAACAAATAAATCCTCGCAACCAACGCGATAAGGGGTTGTCAATCCCTACACGGTCACTTACGAGAGTGAGATCTGATAGATATGATAGGATAATATTTTTGGTATTTTTATGATAAAGATGCAAAGTAAAATAAAAGCAAAGTAAAAAGCAACGGAAATAACTAAGTGTTGGAAGATTAATATGATGAAGATAGACCTGGGGGCCATAGGTTTCACTAGTGGCTTCTCTCAAGAGCATAAGTATTTTATGGTGGGTGAACAAATTAATGTTGAGCAATTGACAGAATTGAGCATAGTTATGAGAATATCTAGGTATGATCATGTATATAGGCATCACGTCCGAGACAAGTAGACCGACTCCTGCCTGCATCTACTACTATTACTCCACACATCGACCGCTATCCAGCATGCATCTAGAGTATTAAGTTCATAAGAACAGAGTAACGCCTTAAGCAAGATGACATGATGTAGAGGGATAAATTCATGCAATATGATAAAAACCCCATATTGTTATCCTCGATGGCAACAATACAATACGTGCCTTGCTGCCCCTACTGTCACTGGGAAAGGACACCGCAAGATTGAACCCAAAGCTAAGCACTTCTCCCATTGCAAGAAAGATCAATCTAGTAGGCCAAACCAAACTGATAATTCGAAGAGACTTGCAAAGATAACCAATCATACATAAAAGAATTCAGAAGATTCAAATATTGTTCATAGATAAACTTGATCATAAACCCACAATTTATCGGTCTCAACAAACACACCGCAAAAGAAGATTACATCGAATAGATCTCCACAAGAGAGGGGGAGAACATTGTATTGAGATCCAAAAAGAGAGAGGAAGTCATCTAGCTAATAACTATGGACCCGAAGGTCTGAGGTAAACTACTCACACTTCATCGGAGAGGCTATGGTGTTGATGTAGAAGCCCTCCGTGATTGATTCCCCCTCCGGCGGAGCTCCGGAACAGGCCCCAAGATGGGATCTCGTGGGTACAGAAGGTTGCGGCGGTGGAATTAGGTTTTTGGCTCCGTATCTGATCATTTGGGAGTACGTAGGTATATATAGGAGGAAGGAGTACGTCGGTGGAGCAACATGGGGCCCACGAGGGTGGAGGGCGCGCCTGGGGGGGGGGGGGTAGGCGCGCCCCCTACCTCGTGGCTTCCTGCTTGATTTCTTGACGTAGGGTCCAAGTCCTCTGGATCATGTTTGTTCCGAAAATCACGTTCCCGAAGGTTTCATTCCGTTTGGACTCCGTTTGATATTCTTTTTCTGCGAAACTCTGAAATAGGCAAAAAAACAGCAATTCTGGGCTGGGCCTCCGGTTAATAGGTTAGTCCCAAAAATAATATAAAAGTGAATAATAAAGCCCAATAATGTCCAAAACAGAAGATAATATAGCATGGAGCAATCAAAAATTATAGATACGTTGGAGACGTATCATGTGTCCACCATATATATGTTATAGGCAGAAGTGGCCGTCCATCGCCCAGTGACGGGCGGGTTTTGATCTAGATCAGCTTCAACGTCGTGGTCCATACCCTCGTAGTCTTCGGAAGCATAGTCTAGCGCATCGGTTAGGTCTTCGACCGTAGCTACTAAGTGGGTGGTGGGTGGGAAGAAAAATTCCCTGATCTCAGCCCCCAGTTTTAGATGGGCACAGTTTGGCGGAGAATCGTCCGTAATGGCGAGAGATTGCAGTAAGTCCAATGCCTTGTTTAAGATCGAGAGCTGTATAGGAGTTTGGGGGTCTGCAGAGCCAAGCTCGGTGATGGCCACTTGATTGAGCCCGAAGAGTGCGGATTCCGAGAGTTCGGAGCTCATAATCGGAAACGAGTCCGGCTTCCCAGCGGCGGGGAGAGTCCCGTTTGATTTTGGGTCTGTGAGCGGCATGATAGCCGTTGAGCCACTGGCTGAAAGTTCAATGGCGAGGGAGAGTTCGGCGGGGTTTATCCTCCCGTCTTCGGACGAAGTGAGCTGCTCCGGATCTAGGGCCAGAGCGGACACGGATGTTGACCCCTGGACGGGATCTGGTGATGGATCCGGGATGTCTTCACCGTGTAGGCAGGGAGCGACAGCCGAGGGTGCGACATAATTCAGACTTCCAAACCTGATCTGATGACCAGGGGCATAGCTGTCGACCCGCTCAAGGTGGCCATCCGAATTGGCACGAAGCACGAAGCTGCTAAACACGAAAAGCTGACCAGGGAGGAAGATCTCCCCGGGGGTGGTGCTATCATTGATGACGAAGCGAGCCATCAATCCTTCTGTCGACGACACAGTGGAACTCTCAATGAAAGCACCAATGTCAGTGTCAAATAGGGGTGGACTAACGAGTAGCTCGGCTCGTTAAGCTCGTACTCGTTAAGCTCGCGCTCGTTAAGGCTCGGCTCGTTAAGCTCGTTAAGATTAATGAGCAGAAAACCCTGCTCGGCTCGGCTCGTTTGAAGCTCGTTAAGCTCGTGAGCGCTCGCGAGCGCTCGTTAACAGATTATAATGTGTTACGATATACATGATGAATGTGTAGGTATGGTTTTCAAGATGAAATATGGTGACTACAAAAAGAAATGAAGTAGTTTGTTGCCTCATATGTCGATTAGATTAACTAGATGGGCTGAGGTGCTACAAAAAGTTTGTCACGTAAGATGAAAATATGTATTGTGTTGTTACTAACGAGCTTCACGAGCTCCTCTTGAAACTCGTTAGCTCGCTCGTTAAGCTCGTTAAGCTTAACGAGCTAAAATCAATGATTGGCTCTGTTCATTAAGAAGCGAGCTATGAGCTTAACGAGCCAAACTTTCGAGCGCTCATTAAGCTCGCGAGCTACGAGCTTTTGGTCCAGCCCTAGTGTCAAAACCGGCGGATCTCGGGTAGGGGGTCCCGAACTGTGTATCTGAGGATCGATGGTAACAGGGGGAACAAGGACACAATGTTTACCCAGGTTCGGGCCCTCTCAACGGAGGTAATACCCTACTTCCTGCTAGATTGATCTTGATGAATATGAGTATTACAAGAGTTGAACTACTTCGAGACCGATGTGGCTAAACCCTAGAAGCCTAGCCTATAGTAATTGTGATTCTGCCTCTACGGACTAAACCCTCCAGTTTATATATGCACCGGAGGGGCCTAGGGTCGTACACAATCATCTTGCAGAGGAAGGAAACATTACACCCGAACTTTAAAATTGCCATCCTATACATATAGGAGTCCTATCCGGATACGAGAGATAATCTTCTGTGGTGATCTTCACGGCCCACCAGTCCGGCCCATAACGTGTAACCGGCCACCCGAGGACCCCCTAATCCAGGACTCCCTCAATGGGCGATGGCGGCGTTTAGCGTCGTTACCTTGATGAAGGCATCGTCGTGTAACTTCTGTCGACCCTTTCGTGCTGCTTCAGGGGAAACCCTACGATCTGGTCATCCAGATCAGACGATGGCGGTAACGCGGTGTCGTTCCTCTCTTGGGAGCATCGTTTTTGGAGCAGCGCTGGAAGACAGAGGCAGGAGGTGGAGCGGCTAAGTCTTGCACGGAGCTTCGGTGGAGATGTCAAGTCATGCCTGGCCGACAGGTGCTATGCTGTGTCATGTCTGGTCGGCAGGTGCTACGCATGACAGATCTTCCAGAGTCTTCGCGTCTAGATGAACGCGCAGGACGGTGGCGTCGTTGGGCGCCGTGGTGGCGTCGACCAATGTCCACACTGGCAAGGATGATGCAGATCTCTATCCTGAAGATGGGTCAGCGGTCCGAGGATGATGGAGCCTTCTGGCTTTTAAAACGTGTGCATGAGGTGCACGCTTTTGGTGTGTTGCACCGGCTGTTGGTTCCAATACGTTATGTGGATGGATCGGCGACGACACCAGTTTTAGATATGTGGGATGAGAGCACTCCACATTATCAAGTTTATAGGTGTGAGTGGTGGCTTTGGGTAGCTTGATGTATTTTCTTGTCAGACATTTATGGAATAATTAATAAAGATGGTTGTATGCATCAATTGATGCAGAGGCCGGGGGTTTAACCTCCTTTTGAAAAAAAAAGAAATGAACGGATATGATCTACTTTTGGAATCATCAACAACCATTACTTTTGCGTTTTTCTATCATCCGGCCAACTGAATTACTACCGCGGTCCCAAAATAAGTCTCAATTTCGTACTAACTTTAGTACTACAAAGTTGTAGAGCTGAGACACTTACTTCAGGATCGAGGGAGTTTTTTTTAGGGAAGTAGGGAGTATTATTTTAGTTCAATCACATTTTTTTCTTATTTTTTTCTGTGTGTTTGCTTGTTTTTTCTTTCTATTCCTACTCGGATATTCTTTCATTGAGTGTATGTTTTTGTCTCCTGCATGTGGGCTTGTGTGAGTGTGTGGGTGCGGTTGTCATATACCATCGACATGAAATATGATCATTAATCTCCATCGTACACAAATAAGTAGTACTCTATGCAACACACATGCACACAAAAAAAGTAGTACTATTCAATACACCATTGTCAAAAAATGTACAACTGTGTGCTTGTTCTTCCGAATTGTCATATTGTGAAAAGGTACAATTCTTGTGCAATTTATGTGAGTTTTTGCTATCATTTTTTTATTTTTTCCTTATTTGTAAGGGTAATGCCAATGACTTTTATTCATTTTACTTAGAATTTTTTATTTTATTCTAGTTCGTGTTTATCAAAAAAGAAAAGTGACTAGCACATAAAAAATGATACCCGTTTAACTATTGCCGCCTTATTTTTAAGTGGCCATTGACTTGCCCCCCCCCCCCCCCACCCCCTCTTTACCTTTTTATCTTAAACCGATCTTCTGCTGCTTTAAAAAGGAGCCAGGATTTATGTATAGAGAGGGGGTCGCCGGTAAAAAAAAATGCCGATTGATATCATTATATCCCAACTAACTAATTGTATGTGCGTTGCAACAGGGACATACATATAGTCTAGTGTTACACCCCTAAAAAGCATATTGTAGCGATCCTTACATCAAATGCTCAACGATATTTTCCATAATTAACGTCCAGATTGATACTTTTCCGGGTCCGTGGTTCAATTAGCAGAGAATCTTACTATTAGTTTGTTCGAATTGCAATTGTAATCCTTTTTAAAATCCATTTTGTAATACCATGTGGAAATCCTAGTTGAAATTGATGTTAAAATCTAGTATGGAAAAAATACCATTGTTGAGGAAGGAAACGTGATCCCTTCACTGATAAACGGGTCCCATGATAAAAAAAATATGAAGGCTACATTTATGACGATTCTGTATTGGTGTGCCCCCTTAGAGCATCTCAAGCAGACCCCGTATATAGCCGCGGTCCGCATAATAACCACCAAAATATGGGTCGGCGTAGAAAATCCTGCCCGATCAGACACCGCAAACGCGTCCGACCCGTAATTTTTTTTACGGGCTGCGGCAAAATATCTCCCCAACCTTTAGATTCACGGGGCGGGAGGCCGACCCGAGCTCGGCCCCTATCCGCAGCGAGATTTGGCAGGAGGGACATTTCCGCGCGTCCGCTCCCTCTCCCCACCCCTCCGCCACCATTGCCCCCGCCACCGCCCGCTTCGGTGCATCTTCCCCGGCTGTTATTCACCGCCATGGATGACTCCCTGCCGTCCGCCGTCACCGTCGAGGTCGCGCACGCTCAATCCCCTCCGGCGGATCTCGTCGCCGGCCATGTTGGCTCCACCGTCGCCCAAGGCACCACTGCGCTTGCCCGCAAGCGGCAGGGCAACGTGGTCGTGGAGGGTGGGAATCCCGCTGCCCCCGCCGGGAAGGCCCGCGCTCCGGGCGCCAACGCCGTTGTGCGATCCTGGCCGGCGGCGGACAAGGTCGGCAAGGTCTCGGGCGTAAAGCGGAAGAGGATTCCGGCTACAAAGAAGCCGGCTCCTTCATCCACTCCCTCCGCCCCGGCAAGAGGTTCCCCGGCGATGCCGCTCAACGACGCTGCTTCCACCGCAAGCGAGGTGTTTGACGAAATGGCCGGAAGGTATACCTCTTCGGTCCCTTCAATTTTCTTTGCTTTTCGCCATTGCGGTAGCTCGTGACTTGTTTGTCACTCACTATAGCGGCAATTGCCCAAGGACGAGGGGCTGCGCAAAGCGGTCATTGAGGAGAGAAGAGCATGTGCCGCTGAAAACAAAGTGATGTCCAAGTTGCTTGCTGAAGAGAACAAGTTCATGACATTGAACTGCAATGACATGGACGACCTCACCAAAGAATGGCATGACATGGCAAGAAGAAATATCTTGAAGATGAGAATGCTTGCGTCGGCCAGTGCGTGTTACAGTGCCGGAGATGTTCTCAACAGGGTTTGGAACCAACGTCGCCGATGCGTTCAGTGCACCAGCCGATGATTTTGGTGCCGGAGTTGGAACAAGTGCCGGAGGTGGACTCGGTGGTTGCGATGACCTCGATGGACTCGGTGGCGCGAAGTGAAGATCGACCAAGATGATGCCGGACGTGGTCGTCACTTTTGCAACACCCCTTTTTGCGTTTGTCCTACAAAACTAAGCTTTTATTTGCGTGTGAACTGTGTTCTATTGTTTGAATTGGAACTCATTTGTCGGAATCGATGTCAAATTCGATAATTGGGCGTCTTCGGTTTGCGGATCGACGCGGCGGTGCCCGAGGAGACCCCGCATAGTCGACCCATAAAAGAGCATATTCACCGAATATCCTTTTTTACGGGTCCGTTTTGCAGGGTCTGAGTCTGAGCGCGCCCGCGCAGGCCCGTATATACCCTTTTCCGTGAACTACAAAAGCCTTATGCAGGTCGGCGTTTTACGGGGTCTGCTAGAGTTGCTCTTAGAGCATCTCCAGCCGTTGGCCCCCCAGGGGGCTCGTAAAATTGCCGCCTGGGGGCGAACCGGCGTAAAAATCGGTGTAGGGGCTTTGGGGTTCCCAGCCGCCGGCCCCAGGGTCGCCCCCAGAAGGCGTTTTTTTAAGGAATTCAGCTAAAATTTGGCAAATGGGACAAAAATTCGGCTAAAATTCGACAAACATGACATTACTTAGGTGACTTAAACCTTTTTTACATAGCAAAGTGAAATACTTAAAAAAACAAAGGACGCAACTACAGCCGAAGAACGCGCTGAGTGCGGTGAAGTCACCGCCGTCGCTGCCATCGCCGTTCTCCTCGTCGTCCTTCTCCTTCACGCGGCCGCCCGTGCTGGACCCTTGCCCGGGGTCGCCCTGGCGGACCGTTGGCTGCGCGTCCTCATCGCTGTCGTCGTCGAGAACGACGACGCCTCCCTCATCACGGCCACGGCGCCGAGTGGCGATCTGCTCTAGGGCGCGGCACTGGCGCTACAGCTCCGTCCGCGCCCAGTCTTCGCGCGCCCACTTCAAGGCCGCCGCGACGGAGAGCTCCGGCTCCGTCTTCACGGCGGCGGCGAGCCCTGGCTCTGTCTTCACGGCGGCGGCGAGCCCTGGCTCTGTCTTCGGCTTGACAAAGCAGGGAGGAGCCAAGGAGGAGGCGTGCCTGCCCTCGTTGAAGACGATACCGACGCTGCGGGTGCGCCGGCCGAGCGGCGTCTCCGCGGGCTCGGCCTTGACACTGAACAGCGCTGGCGACCCGGAGGAGTGTGAGGAGGAGCGGGAGGAGGAGGAGGAAGAAAAAGCCATCCTCCTCGGCATCCATTGGCGTGCCGGGGCGGCAGGGTACGTCAACGGCGGGTCGTTGCCGCCCTCGAGTAGCTGGAGGACGGCGTGGAGAGTGCGGCCCGGGGTGAAGGAAATATGCCCTAGAGGCAATAATAAAGTATTATTTATTTCCTTATATCATGATAAATGTTTATTATTCATGCTAGAATTGTATTAACCGGAAACATAATACATGTGTGAATACATAGACAAACAGAGTGTTACTAGTATGCCTCTACTTGACTAGCTCGTTAATCAAAGATGGTTATGTTTCCTAGCCATAGACATGAGTTGTCATTTGATTAACGAGATCACCTCATTAGGAGAATGACGTGATTGACTTGACCCATTCCGTTAGCTTAGCACCCGATCGTTTAGTATGTTGCTATTGCTTTCTTCATGACTTATACATGTTCCTATGACTATGAGATTATGCAACTCCCGTTTACCGGAGGAACACTTTGTGTGCTACCAAACGTCACAACGTAAATGGGTGATTATAAAGGTGCTCTACAGGTGTCTCCAAAGGTACTTGTTGGGTTGGCGTATTTCGAGATTAGGATTTGTCACTCCGATTGTCGGACAGGTATCTCTGGGCCCACTCGGTAATGCACATCACTATAAGCCTTGCAAGCATTGTGACTAATAAGTTAGTTGCGGGATGATGTGTTACGGAACGAGTAAAGAGACTTGCCGGTAACGAGATTGAACTAGGTATCGAGATACCGACGATCGAATCTCGGGCAAGTAACATACTGATGACAAAGGGAACAACGTATGTTGTTATGCGGTCTGACCGATAAAGATCTTCGTAGAATATGTGGGAGCCAATATGGGCATCCAGGTCCCGCTATTGGTTATTGACCGGAGACGTGTCTCGGTCATGTCTACATAGTTCTCGAACCCGTAGGGTCCGCACGCTTAAAGTTACGATGACAGTTTTATTATGAGTTTATGTATGTTGATGTACCGAACGAGTTCAGAGTCCCGGATGAGATCGGGGACATGACGAGGAGTCTCGAAATGGTCGAGACGTAAAGATCGATATATTGGACGACTATATTCGGACTTCGGAAAGGTTCCGAGTGATTCGGGTATTTTTCGGAATACCGGAGAGTTACGGTAATACGTATTGGGCCTTATTGGGCCATACGGGAAAGAAGAAAAAGGGCCTCAAGGGTGGCCGCACCCCTCCCCTTGGTCTGGTCCGAATTGGACTAGGGAAGGGGGCGCCCCCTTCCTTCCTTCTCTTTTTCCCTTCCTCTTTTCCTATTCCATATGGGAGGTGGAATCCTACTAGGACTAGGGAGTCCTAGTAGGACTCCACACTTTGTGCGCCCCCTCCTAGGGCCGGCCTCCTCCTCCCTTGCTCCTTTATATACGGCGGCAGGGGGCACCCCAGATACACAACAATTGATCCTTGAGATCTCTTAGCCGTGTGCGGTGCCCCCCTCCACCACATTACACCTCGATAATACCGTTGCGGAGCTTAGGCGAAGCCCTGCGTCGGTGGAACATCATCATCGTCACCACGCCGTCGTGCTGACGAAACTCTCCCTCAACACTCGGCTGGATCGGAGTTCGAGGGACGTCATCGAGCTGAACGTGTGTAGAACTCGGAGGTGCCGTGCGTTCGGTACTTGATCGGTCGGATCGTGAAGACGTACGACTACATCAACCGCGTTGTGATAATGCTTCCGCTGTCGGTCTACGAGGGTACGTGGACAACACTCTCCCCTCTCGTTGCTATGCATCACCATGATCTTGCGTGTGCGTAGGAAATTTTTTGAAATTACTATGTTCCCCAACAGTGGTATCAGAGCCTGGTTTTACGCGTTGATGCTATGCACGAGTAGAACACAAGTGAGTTGTGGGCGATATAAGTCATACTGCTTACCAGCATGTCATACTTTGGTTCAGCGGTATTGTGACATGAAGCGGCCCGGACCGACATTACGCGTACGCTTACGCGAGACTGGTTTCACCGTTCGGAGCACTCGTTGCTTAAAGGTGACTGGCGGGTGTTTGTCTCTCTCACTTTAGTTGAACCGAGTGTGGCTGCGCCCGGTCCTTGCGAAGGTTAAAACAGCACCAACTTGACAAACTATCGTCGTGGTTTTGATGCGTAGGTAAGAACGGTTCTTGCTAAGCCCGTAGTAGCCACGTAAAACTTGCAACAACAAAGTAGAGGACGTCTAACTTGTTTTTGCAGGGCATGTTGTGATGTGATATGGTCAAGACATGATGTGATATAATGTGTTGTATGAGATGATCATGTTTTGTAACCGAGTTATCGGCAACTGGCAGGAGCCATATGGTTGTCGCTTTATTGTATGAGATGCAATCGCCATGTAATAGTTTTACTTTATCACTAAGCGGTAGCGATAGTCGTAAAAGCAATAAGTTGGCGAGACGACAACGCTACTACGATGGAGATCAAGGTGTCGTGCCGGTGACGATGGTAATCATGACGGTGCTTCGGAGATGGAGATCACGAGCACGGTGCTTCGGGGATGGAGATCACAAGCACAAGATGATGATGGCCATATCATATCACTTATATTGATTGCATGTGATGTTAATCCTTTATGCATCTTATCTTGCTTTGATTGACGGTAGCATTATAAGATGATCTCTCACTAAAATTTCAAGATAAAAGTGTTCTCCCTGAGTATGCACCGTTGCGAAAGTTCTTCGTGCTGAGACACCACGTGTTAATCGGGTGTGATAGGCTCTACGTTCAAATACAACGGGTGCAAAACAGTTGCACACGCGGAATACTCAGGTTAAACTTGACGAGCCTAGCATATACAGATATGGCCTCGGAACACAGAGACCGAAAGGTCGAGCGTGAATCATATAGTAGATATGATCAACATAGTGATGTTCACCATTGAAACTACTCCATCTCACGTGTTAATCGGACATGGTTTAGTTGCTTTGGATCACGTAATCACTTAGATGATTAGAGGGATGTCTATCTAAGTGGGAGTTCTTAAGTAATATGATTAATTGAACTTAAATTTATCATGAACTTAGTCCTGATAGTATTTTGCAAATTATGTTGTAGATCAATAGCTCGCGTTGTTGCTTCCCTGTTTTATTTTTGATATGTTCCTAGAGAAAATTATGTTGAAAGATGTTAGTAGCAAAGATGCGGATTGGATCCGTGATCTGAGGATTATCCTCATTGCTGCACAGAAAAATTATGTCTTTGATGCACCGCTAGGTGACAGACCTATTGCAGGAGCAGATGCAGACGTTATGAACGTTTGGCTAGCTCAATATGATGACTACTTGATAGTTTAGTGCACCATGCTTAACGGCTTAGAATCGGGACTTCAAAGACGTTTTGAACGTCATGGACCATATGCGATGTTCCAGGAGTTGAAGTTAATATTTCAAGCAAATACCCGAGTTGAGAGATATGAAGTCTCCAACAAGTTCTATAGCTAAAAGATGGAGGAGAATCGCTCAACTAGTGAGCATGTGCTCAGATTGTCTGGGTACTACAATCGCTTGAATCAAGTGGGAGTTAATCTTCCAGATAAAATAGTGATTGACAGAATTCTCTAGTCACCATCACCAAGTTAGTAGAACTTCGTGATGAACTATAGTATGCAAGGGATGACGAAAGTAATTCCCGAGCTCTTCGTGATGCTGAAATCGACGAAGGTAAAAATCAAGAAAAACATCAAGTGTTGATGGTTGACGAGACCACTAGTTTCAAGAAAAGGGCAAAGGGAAGAAGGGGAACTTCAAGAAGAACGGCAAGCAAGTTGCTGCTCAAGTGAAGAAGCCTAAGTCTGGTCCTAAGCCTGAGACTAAGTGCTTCTACTGCAAAGGGACTGGTCACTGGAAGCGGAACTACCCCAACTATTTGGTGGATAAGAAGGATGGCAAAGTGAACAAAGGTATATTTGATATACAGATTATTGATGTGTACTTTACTAGTGTTTATAGCAACCCCTCGGTAATTGATACTGGTTCAGTTGCTAAGAGTAGTAACTCGAAACGGGAGTTGCAGAATAAACAGAGACTAGTAAAAGTGAACAAAGGTATATTTGATATACAGATTATTGATGTGTACTTTACTAATGTTTATAGCAACCCCTCGGTAATTGATACTGGTTCAGTTGCTAAGAGTAGTAACTCGAAACGGGAGTTGCAGAATAAACAGAGACTAGTAAAAGGCGAGGTGACGATGTGTGTTGGAAGTAGTTCCAAGATTGATATGATCATCATCGCACACTCCCTGTACTTTCGGGATTAGTGTTGAAACTAAATAAGTGTTATTTGGTGTTTGCGTTGAGCATGAATATGATTTGATCATGTTTATTGCAATACGGTTATTCATTTAAATTAGAGAACAATTGTTGTTCTGTTTACATGAATAAAACCTTCTATGGTCATACACACCAACGAAAATGGTTTGTTGGATCTCGATCGTAGTGATACACATATTCATAATATTGAAGCCAAAAGATGCAAAGTTAATAATGATAGTGCAACTTATTTGTGGCACTGCCGTTTAGGTCGTATTGGTGTAAAGCGCATGAAGAAACTCCATACTGATGGGACTTTGGAATCACTTGATTATGTATCACTTGATGCTTGCGAACCGTGCCTCATGGGCAAGATGACTAAAACGCCGTTCTCCGGAACTATGGAGAGAGCAACAGATTTGTTGGAAATCATACATACAGATGTATGTGGTCCGATGAATATTGAGGCTCGTAGCAGGTATCATTATTTTCTGACCTTCACAGATGATTTGAGCAGATATGGGTATATCTACTTAATGAAACAAGAGTCTGAAACATTTGAAAAGTTCATATAATTTCAGAGTGAAGCAGAAAATCATCGTAACAAGAAAATAAAGTTTCTACGATCTGATCGTGGAGAAGAGTATTTAAGTTACGAGTTTGGCCTTCAGTTAAAACAATGTGGAATAGTTTCACAAATTCATGCCACCTGGAACACCACAGCATAATGGTGTGTCCGAACGTCATAACCGTACTTTATTGGATATAGTGCAATCTATGATGTCTCTTACCAATTTACCACTAATCGTTTTGGGGGTTATGCATTAGAGACAGCTGCATTCACGTTAAATAGGGCACCATCAAAATCCGTTGAGACGACGCCTTATGAACTGTGGTTTGGCAAGAAACCAAAGTTGTCGTTTCTTAAAATTTTGGGGTTGCGATGCTTATGTGAAAAAGTTTCATCCTGATAAGCTCAAACCCAAATCGGAGAAATGTGTCTTCATAGGATACCCAAAGGAGACAGTTGGGTACACCTTCTATCACAGATCCGAAGGCAAGACATTCGTTGCTAAGTATGGATCCTTTCTAGAGAAGGAGTTTCTCTCGAAAGATGTGAGTGGGAGGAAAGTAGAACTTGATGAGGTAACTGTACCTGCTCCCTTATTGGATCACAGAAATCTGTTCCTGTGACTTCTACACCAATTAGTGAGGAAGTTAATGATGATGATCATGTAACTTCAGATCAAGTTACTACCAAACCTCGTAGGTAAACCAGAGTAAGATCCGCACCAGAGTGGTACGGTAATCCTGTTCTGGAGGTTATGTTACTAGACCATGACAAACCTACGAACTATGAAGAAGCGATGGTGAGCCCAGATTCCGCAAAATGGCTTGAGGCCATGAAATCTGAGATGAGATCCATGTATGAGAACAAAGTGTGGACTTTGGTTGACTTGCCCGATGATCGGCAAGCAATTGAGAATAAATGGATCGTCAAGAGGAAGACGGACGCTGATAGTAGTATCACTATCTACAAAGCTAGAATTGTCGCAAAAAGGTTTTCGACAAGTTCAAGATGTTGACTACGATGAGAGTTTCTCACTCGTATCTATGCTAAAGTCTGTCTGAATCATGTTAGCAATTGCCGCATTTTATGAAATATGGCAAATGGATAAACAAAACTGCATTCCTTAATGGATTTATTAAAGAAGAGTTGTATATGATGCAACCAGGAGGTTTTGTCAATCCTAAAGGTGCTAACAAAATATGCAAGCTCCAGCGATCCATCTATGGACTGGTGCAAGCATCTCGGAGTTGGAATATACACTTTGATAAGTTGATCAAAGGATATAGTTTTATACAGACTTGCGGTGAAGCCTGTATTTACAAGAAAGTGAGTGGGAGCACTACAGCATTTCTGATAAGTATATGTGAATGACATATTGTTGATCGGAAATAATGTAGAATTATTCTGCAAAGCATAAAGGAGTGTTTGAAAGGAGTTTTTCAAAGAAAGACCTCGGTGAAGCTGCTTACATATTGAGCATCAAGATCTATAGAGATAGATCAAGACGCTTGATAAGTTTTTTCAATGAGTACATACCTTAACAAGATTTTGAAGTAGTTCAAAATAGAACAGTCAAAGAAAGAGTTCTTGCCTGTGTTACAAGGTGTGAAATTGAGTAAGACTCAAAGCCCGACCACGGCAGAAGATAGAAAGAGAATGAAAGTCATTCCCTATGCCTTGGCCATAGGTTCTATAAAGTATGCCATGCTGTGTACCAGATCTATTGTATACCCTACACTAATTTTGGCAAGGGAGTACAATAGTGATCTAGGAGTAGATCACTGGACAGCGGTCAAAATTATCCTTAGTGGAATAAGGATATGTTTCTCGATTATGGAAGTGACAAAAGGTTCATCGTAAAGGGTTACGTCGATGCAAGTTTTGACACTAAATCTAGATGACTCTAAGTCTCGGTCTAGATACATATTGAAAGTGGGAGCAATTAGCTAGAGTAGCTCCGTGCAGAGCATTGTAGACATAGAAATTTGCAAAATACTTACGGATCTGAATGTGACAGACCCGTTGACTAAAATTATCTCACAATCAAAACATGATCACACCTTAGTACTCTTTGGGTGTTAAACACATAAGCGATGTGAACTAGATTATTGACTCTAGTAAACCCTTTGAGTGTTGGTCACATAGAGATGTGAACTATGGGTGTTAATCACATGGTGATGTGAATTATTGATGTTAAATCACATGGCGATGTGAACTAGATTATTGACTCTAGTGCAAGTGGGAGACTGAAGGAAATATGCCCTAGAGGCAATAATAAAGTATTATTTATTTCCTTATATCATGATAAATGTTTATTATTCATGCTAGAATTGTATTAACCGGAAACATAATACATGTGTGAATACATAGACAAACAGAGTGTCACTAGTATGCCTCTACTTGACTAGCTCGTTAATCAAAGATGGTTATGTTTCCTAGCCATAGACATGAGTTGTCATTTGATTAACGAGATCACCTCATTAGGAGAATGACGTGATTGACTTGACCCATTCCGTTAGCTTAGCACCCGATCGTTTAGTATGTTGCTATTGCTTTCTTCATGACTTATACATGTTCCTATGACTATGAGATTATGCAACTCCCGTTTACCGGAGGAACACTTTGTGTGCTACCAAACGTCACAACGTAAATGGGTGATTATAAAGGTGCTCTACAGGTGTCTCCAAAGGTACTTGTTGGGTTGGCGTATTTCGAGATTAGGATTTGTCACTCCGATTGTCGGAGAGGTATCTCTGGGCCCACTCGGTAATGCACATCACTATAAGCCTTGCAAGCATTGTGACTAATAAGTTAGTTGCGGGATGATGTGTTACGGAACGAGTAAAGAGACTTGCCGGTAACGAGATTGAACTAGGTATCGAGATACCGACGATCGAATCTCGGGCAAGTAACATACTGATGACAAAGGGAACAACGTATGTTGTTATGCGGTCTGACCGATAAAGATCTTCGTAGAATATGTGGGAGCCAATATGGGCATCCAGGTCCCGCTATTGGTTATCGACCGGAGACGTGTCTCGGTCATGTCTACATAGTTCTCGAACCCGTAGGGTCCGCACGCTTAAAGTTACGATGACAGTTTTATTATGAGTTTATGTATGTTGATGTACCGAAGGAGTTCGGAGTCCCGGATAAGATCGGGGACATGACGAGGAGTCTCGAAATGGTCGAGACGTAAAGATCGATATATTGGACGACTATATTCGGACTTCGGAAAGGTTCCGAGTGATTCGGGTATTTTTCGGAGTACCGGAGAGTTACGGGAATACGTATTGGGCCTTATTGGGCCATACGGGAAAGAAGAAAAAGGGCCTCAAGGGTGGCCGCACCCCTCCCCTTGGTCTGGTCCGAATTGGACTAGGGAAGGGGGGCGCCCCCTTCCTTCCTTCTCTTTTTCCCTTCCTCTTTTCCTATTCCATATGGGAGGTGGAATCCTACTAGGACTAGGGAGTCCTAGTAGGACTCCACAATTGGTGCGCCTCCTCCTAGGGCCGGCCTCCTCCTCCCTTGCTCCTTTATATACGGGGGCAGGGGGGCACCCCAGATACACAACAATTGATCCTTGAGATCTCTTAGCCGTGTGCGGTGCCCCCCTCCACCATATTACAACTCGATAATACCGTTGCGGAGCTTAGGCGAAGCCCTGCATCGGTGGAATATCATCATCGTCACCACGCCGTCGTGCTGACGAAACTCTCCCTCAACACTCGGCTGGATCGGAGTTCGAGGGACGTCATCGAGCTGAACGTGTGTAGAACTCGGAGGTGCCGTGCGTTTGGTACTTGATCGGTCGGATCGTGAAGACGTACGACTACATCAACCGCGTTGTGATAACGCTTCCGCTGTCGGTCTACGAGGGTACGTGGACAACACTCTCCCCTCTCGTTGCTATGCATCACCATGATCTTGCGTGTGCGTAGGAAATTTTTTGAAATTACTACGTTCCTCAACAAGGGGCGCCCCACCACAGGCGGCGGCCCTCGCTGTTCTTCATCCGCCGCACCACCGGCGCCCCGTTGGTGGAGGCC
This sequence comes from Triticum aestivum, assembly GCF_018294505.1. Lineage (NCBI taxonomy): Eukaryota > Viridiplantae > Streptophyta > Magnoliopsida > Poales > Poaceae > Triticum > Triticum aestivum. The sequence goes on along the minus strand of NC_057808.1, from coordinate 413,320,387 downwards.
AGCCGCTGCGCCTGTCGGTGCTGGAAGTACGCCGCCCACGCCTCGTGGTTGCCGGCGGCGTACTGCGGGAGGGCCCGCTGCTCCTGCGTCATTAACGCCCACACGCCGGTGACCTCGTAGGCGAAGTAGTCGGCGCGCACGGTGACGTCAGGCAGCGGGGGGATGCGGACGCCATCGGCGCTGAGCTTCCACCGCCCCAGCACATGCATGTCGGGAGGCGCCGGGATGTTGGCCTCGAATAGCAAGTGGGCTTCCCACATGTGCAACGAGCGGCGGCCGAAGCCATTGGCCGCTGCCCCATCGCCGGGGAACCGCTTGCCCATGGGCACGGGGAGAGAGGGGGAGGAGCGTCGGTGACGGCTGCGCGCAGGGAGAGAGAGGGAGAGGCAGAGCTCGGCGGCGGTGGGCGGGGTGTGGCCACAGGCTAGGGGGAGGCGTTGCTTTATGGCGGCCTGGGCGCCATGTGTACGCGTGGCGAGAGGGGGGGCGTCGCCGCGCCGCCCGTGAGGAATCAATGGAAGGCTGACCGGCGACAGCCTTGGCATTGATTCCCCGCGGGAAACCGAGGCGTTGTGAGGACGACGAGGTTAGTGTCGCTGACTCAGCGGGCCCGCAGTTCGTTCGCGCCAAAATCGCTTGCCCCGGCGCCCCCGGGCGCCCCCTGCGCGCCGGGTTCTACCTGAGTCCGCCGGCGCCAGTTTCAGCCCAAACCGGCGAAAAACGGGCTCCTGGAAGCGCGACTGGGCCGATTTTTGGGCGCCGGCGCTAAAAATTTGCCTAGGGGGCCTGTTGGGGGCGCGGGTGGAGATGCTCTTACAGCCTTCGTATACATATGGAGTGAGCGTGCTCACGACCGCTGGAGTTGCTCTTGAGGGATTAGGCTAACTCCACCGCGCGATCCCATCCTGTCCAGGTGCGTCCGTTTGGGGTTGAACGGACGAATAACGCGGTCCACCGCGCGGCCCCAAATTGACAAATGTCCGGATTTCGTCCGTTTTCGACCCATCCCTGGTCCAAACTTGCGCCGAGTTTGGGGTGAAAATGACATCGCGCGGATGGGCTCGCCGCACGCCCTTGTCCCCCCGTGGCCCGCCTGTCAGGGACACTAGCAGTCCCTTCGCTTCCAACACCTCCACCCCCTCTCCCCGCCCCACCCCACCACCGGCGCCGCCACTATTCTCCAACCCATCTCTCGACATGGCCGCCACCACGCCCGCGCTTTCGCCGTAGTTTTGGCCGTCAATTGGAGGAGATTTGGCCGTCACCGTCGTAGCCGGTTGCAGAGGGGATATGACCGCCGACAACATACCACGGCGGCCACGGCAGCTTCCGACGAGTGCTCCAGAGCGGCCAGTAGCCGGCCGCCAACCACCCCTGCTGCATCGAGGTGATCATCGCGACCTCTTTGCCACCACGACCGCAAGGTGTTCGGCACTTTGCCCACAAATGTATGGACAGTGGAGATGAATTTTTCTTCTACCACTTCATTTATTCATCAGACGATTCGTCGTCGGATGAGACGATCTTGTGGCGGCTGCACTGGTCGTTCGCGACCACATTGAGCGGGAGCTTCCTCGGTACAGGGGGTCACTCCCTGGCCGTGCTCCCAACCTGAACCGCAACAGGGAGAGAGGCCACGCCCTGCTCTATGTCGATTACTTTGCGAACACCCTGCTCTTCAAGTCGGATAAATTCCGTCGCCGTTTTCGTATGGCAAGGCATGTGTTCAATCATATCCGAGAGGGAGTGGTTGCTCATGACCCATACTTCGAGTGCAAGACGGATGCCCTTGGCAAACTTGGGTTCTCCTCTTACCAGAAATGCACCGCGACCATCCGCATGCTTGCATATGGAATTCCAGGCGATCTAGTGGATGAGTATGTGCGTATGAGTGGGACCACATGTCTGATGTCACTGTACAAGTTCTGCTAGGCCGAGGTGGCAGTGTTTGGTCCTGAGTAATTGAGGCAGCCAACTGCCGCGCATATAGAGAGATTGTTGGCGACCAACGCAGCTAGAGGCTTTCCAGGCATGCTTGGCAGCATAGATTGTATGCACTGGGAGTGGAAGAACTGTCCATTTGCTTGGCAGGGCCAGTACAAGGGGCATGTCAAAGCATGCACTGTCATATTAGAAGTGGTGGCTTCGCAGGATCTTTGAATATGGCATTCTTTCTTCGGCATGGCAGGTTCTCACAATGATATCAACATGCTGCAGCGTTCTCCAGTCTTCGCAAGGCTTGCAGAAGGCCACTCCCTACCTGTCAACTTTGAGATCAAGGGCCACCAGTACAACAAGGGATACTATCTAGCTGATGGTATATATCCTCAGTGGTCAACTTTTGTGAAGACAATCTCGAACCCCCAAGGTGAGAAGAGAAAGAGATTTGCCCAAATGCAAGAGAGTGCTAGGAAGGATGTGGAACATGCTTTTGGTGTGCTTCAATCCCGATGGGGTATCGTTTGAAACCCTGCACTGTCACGGGATGAATGGAAGCTTTGGGAGGTGATGACTGCTTGTGTGATCATGCACAACATGATCGTCGCGGACGAGCGTGATGACAGGATCTTCGACCAAGGATTTGATTATCAAGGTGAAAATGTTGAGCCCCTGCACCAAGAACCGGCCACGTTTGAACAGTTTGTCCAATTCCATCGTGAGCTGCGTGATTGGCACACTCATTTGGATCTTCAAAATGACTTGGTTGAGCACGTGTGGGATCACATTGGCAACCAATAGATGTATTGGTTCATTATGTTCATTCAAGACAATTTCGATTTGGTTGTAAAACTATTTTATTAGAGACAATTTCGATTGAGTTGTAAAACTATTTTTATTTTCAGACAATTAATATTTGGATGTGCAAACTTGTTTGGATATGAAAATATGGGCATCTTTGACCCTGGCGGACAGGATGGGGCTAATAGATGCGGCCGCGCGCTGGACGCACGGCCACCGCATCACAGGACAGGCCCGAAGACGGCCCCATTGCTCTACCCAAACGGACCGAATCCGGGCAAAGCGGACGTCCGTTTGGGGTCGCGCGGTGGAGTTGGCCTTAGTGCGTAGGATAATTACTTATCGAAACTGCTGTAAAGACGATACTGCGTGCACGACAAGGAGACGACGGCCAAATCCAGCCGTCTGCTTCACTTTACTGTTGTGCATGGATGAGTTGATCTGCGTTGTCGTTCAGGAATCGTCCACACACCATCGTGTGTATAGCAGCGCTGATTACTTATAAAATAAAAAACGTCCGTAAGTGGATGGATTTTTGTTTGCAAGGCCGTCCAAATCAATCATTTTCACAGGTTGTCAACTAACAGTGACGTCCTTTGATGTGTCTGCTTTCCTTCTCAAAAAATATCTTTGATGTGGATTCATGGAGTGCACGATAACGCTCTCGAGTTCAGAACCAATAATTGGTGTATTAAGCAATCTAGCCCTTCTCCCCAAAAGTAGAAACCGGGAACTCCACAAATACTACTACAAATGAAGGAACAAACTGCCTAGTATGTTTCTTCCTAAATCTACAACTTGAAAGTAGTTCTAAATTAGTCGAGCAAGCAGCTCCATAGCGGCGTCTGGACGCCGCTCTGCTCGCCGTGCTCCGGCCTCGCTCTTTCGTCCGGCGGCGCCACGAGCATCCCCTGCGCCAAGCTCGCGTAGTACGACCCAGCGTCCATGCCGCCAAACCACTGCTCCTCGTCAAGCTCCAACAGGTCGCCGGAAGACATGTAAAACTCCGGCGCCAGGCACGCGACTGGAAGAATAATCTGCTGCTGCTGGAGCGCCACGACGGCCACGGCGACCGGAACCTGCAGCTGCTGGAGCGCCACGACGGCCACGGCGACCGGAACCTGCTTCTGCTGGAGCGCCACGACGGCGACGGCGACCGGAACCTGCTGCTGCTGGAGCGCCACGACGGCGACGGCGACCGGAATAATCTGCTTCCGCTGGAACGCGACGACGGCCACGGCGACGGCGGCCTTGATCTCGCTCGCGCTGCCGAAACCGAACGACCCGGCCGCGAGCACGGGCAGCATGCGCCATGCGGAGTCGGCGAAGTTGAGGCAGGCGGCGCGGCCGATGAGCGCGAGCACAGCGGCGTCGTGCGCGCGCGCCGCCATCTCGGCCGTGTTGAAGGTGCCGAGCCAGAGCCTGGAGCCCTTGATCCCAGGCACGCGCACCTCGCACACCCACTGCCCGACGCGGCCACGGCGCCGCACGCCGCGGTACAGCGGGTGGCGCGTCTCGTGGAACTTGGTCCGCCCCGCGGGGCGCTTCGGCGGCTCCGACGACACCGTCCGGTGTCCCCGATGCCCCTGCTGGCCAGACGGGGAGGCGATGTCGGCGACGTCCATCTGAGTCGAGAGCTGGCGGAGACGCTCGTGGGAGGTGTGGAGCAGGAGTACTGGAAGAATCAGCGGCTGTGTTGAGAGGTTTTGATCGATCGGTGGATGGAGCCTGTTTAAGAAGAAGGGGAATGGAGACGGGGAGCATATATAGGCAAAGGCAAGCGGTGGTTTCCTGGAAATGGCAAGTGGCAGAGAAGGAGTATGTGCATGTCGCACTCACGCTGACACTTGTGGCGGAGCACAAGGGAGCTTCATGGCGTTCCGCGACGCGCATCTCTTGGTTGCTTTTCAAGCTTTAGCTGGATGAGATGTGATGGGTGGTGCTTAGTTTCCGGCATTTGTTTAAAAATAGTTCACAAATACATACATACACTTAGGGCCAACTCCAACGTGCCAACACATCTGGTCCATACTGGTCGAAACAGACAGAATGAACGGCCCAAATACGCAAATACGCCGACGCATTCGCAAATTTGGTCAGCTTGGTGTTTGTTTGGACGTATTTCCGGCGCAAATTTGCGTCCAATTTGCGTCTACACGGACACGAGACGGACACGCGGCGCACGCGGCGCGTCCGCCCGGAGTCCGCCTCGGGCCCGCGTGTCGGCCTCATCCATCCACCTAAGGCCCACACATCAGCATCTAGAAGCGTACATGCCACGTCCTTTTTAAATATCGGGGGGGGGGGGGGGGGGGGGCCTACCCACTTCTCACGAAACCAATCCACATCTAGAACTTGCTCCCACGCCACACGGCACGCACCCTAGCCCGTCGCCGTCACCATGGGCTTCTTCAGCCGCAGCAACAAGCGTGGCAAGCACGACCACGAGGCCAACTTCAGTTTGGCACGCCGCCTCGGCCGGCAATACATTCTGGTGCACCATATGCACTACCACTGGGAGCACCCTATCCAGCTGCTGTTGTCGGACGTGAACCTACCGCACAACTGGCACCTCGACCCCAAACGCATCCTGATGCTAGCTGTACCGCAGTTCGAGCGCGCGCGTGCACTGGAGATCCACAACCATCATGCCCTCCTCGCTGGAGTAACGACGCGACCCCGCATACGCGCCGAATTCCTCGAACTGGACGAGTGGTTCACGACGGAGCACGACATGCGTCGTCGTGGGGTCATCCAAATGGATTCCCGCCCTCCATCGCCGCCGTTCTGGGTGAGGAGCGCGAGGAGAGCGGCCCTCTAGGAGGCAACGCGACGTGCCATAGAGGAACCCTGCGCGCAGAGAATGCCATGTGGCCTGGCCTAGAGCAAGCACTCCAAGATTCCACCACCGCATGATCCCCCCCCTCCCCCCAGAGCAACATGTGGACGTGCCAGCTAGCGGTCTACCTCTCTGCGCCGCCCATTTGGCTGGGCGCGACGGAGAAGGAGGAGCAGCAGCACATCCACGAGTTGGAGGGACGCGCACTGGCGACGGAGCGGGCGGAGGCGGATCGCCGAATGCAGTGGGAACGTGAGGAGGAGGTCGAGAGGCGCGAGCAAGAGGAGGAGGCGGCGGCGCGGCGCCAGGAGGTGCAGCAGCAGACGCCGGAGGCTGTGCTGGAGGCCTACTAGCAGGCGTTCCATGGGCAGCGACGCCGGAGTTCGTCAACCTAACCATGAAGAGCGACGACACCTAGGGCTGCAGCTTGGGGCGGCGGGCGGCTGCGAATTACTTTTTCAGTTTTAATTAATGTTTTATGTTTTAATTATTGTATAAGTGGACTTTGACAGGCGTTTTAGTACGCATGTCTTTATTTTAAATGTTTTATGCCTATTTAATTTTGTTCTGTTTGCCGCGTGGATCAAATGCATCGGTCGCATTGGACGGACCGATGCCCAGGGTCAAAATCAGACACATTCGTCTGCTCGGCCGACTTAAATGAACAAAAAACAGACAAAATCCGCGTCCATTTGTGTTTTCCGATTGGAGTTGGCCTCACCTCAAGTATGCACATTTTACATTTTGAGCACATTGTAGTCGAGCATCATCTCGGGTCGATGAAAAGACCATGATGAATTCGCAAAAATACGAATACACGTGGCGAGTCTAAAACTTGAATCTGGATGTGCTGGTTCCACGACGAGGAACCAAAGTGACCTACGCCCAGTTCGCTTACGCCCCGGTCACCGGCGGGCGGCGGAGCCTCGTGGAAGCCAATCAGTCGCCACCCGCCGGACCGCTACGTCCCGCCTGCATGCCACGCTTGCTGCTTGCCGCTGCATTCAATCTGGACGCTACTGCTGCTGCCCGTGTTGTTCCTTTTCTTCTCGTCGTGATGCTTGTTGCTGCCTCTTATATTCAATGATGAACTGATGCCGAAGGAGGAGGCTGAAGGAGCAAGCAAGGTAAATTTTCATTGCCATGTTAACTTGATTCAGACTGGCATGTACTCCCTTCATAACTCCGTTCCAAAATAATTGAAGTTTTAAGTTTATGCTAAGTCAGATATGCTTAAAGTTGAGCAACTTTATAGAGAAAAATTATGGTAAGACCTACAACACCAAATAAACATAGTGCAAAAATATATTTGATAAAATATCTCATTAGACTAATTTGGTGTTCTAAATGCTAATATATTTTTCAATAGACTTTGTCAAACTTCAACAAGTTTGGCTTGTTACAAACCCCCAAAAATGTAGTTATTTCGAACGGAGATACTATCAATGAAAGAAACTAGATTCAGACGTGTCACCCATAAGACCAAGCACGTCTGTCCAATTCTAAAGCAACACATCACCTGTTTATCATCCTGGCATCACTGTTTTTATATGGAGGAAAAGGCACCAGTGTCGCCATGGAAGAAATAATCACCGGGACAAGAACCTTCCCCCCTGGAACAAATCGGCAGCGAGACTAAATACATATAACCAAAGTGGCACATCATCCTGTCATCATTGTTGCCAAAGGAAGGAAGAAATATCCTATCACCCTGCCACTTGGGCACAGGATCAACTGAGGAAGGAGGCCCAGACAGACAGCGACGTAGTGTGGCCGCGGCAGCTCCTTCCTCCTCACACTCACCTGCCTCCACTTGAGTGAGCTCACTTAGGGTGGCGACGGGATTTTGACATGAGTGCAGGAAAAGATCTGGTTGGACCACCACCTGTCGACCACATATGTTTTTATAGACTAGTTAGGGTACTCTCGTCCACCTCCCTCCGTCACATGAACGCCACACATGGATGAACGGATAAAACCGAAATCAATTCTGGCGTGTCCAACGTCAGCGCCATTGTTTTCCTTTAAGCGGTTTTTCCGGCTTAAAACTGTTCTCCGCTCATCTGCTTTTTAAAAAGTGATGGCCTCCAGGAATAGAAATGGGACAAGACTGTTCTGTTCCACAAATATTTAAGTAACACGGACCTAAATATCTAAGGTGACACAGCAATGCCAAAAGGACAAGGTGGCATGCCACACTCACACTATGCATCTTTGCCCATAGGATTTAGGAAGGAGGCTCAACAGAGCACCGCATCAGCTCGCGTGGCCACGAGGAACCCCGGAATGGTGGCCTAAACCGGCTGACCTGGATGGTTTCTAGGCCACATCTTCTGCATTAGCGCGTCCGAACCGCCTTTCTATGATTACCCAGCGCCTGCAAAGTCTGTAGTTGCCCTTTTTTTTGTTCCTCTTTTTTCTTTTCGAGTGAAAGGAAGTTTTGTTTCAATTTTATGGGGTTACAATCAAGAAGTAAAGGAGCCTCGAAACACGGGGGTCTAGGGATGGCAATTGGTCGGGTTTGGAGCGGGTGGAGCGGGTGGAGCTGGTCCAAATCCAACCCATGACCCATCTTCATACCCTCTGCCCATCCACCAAATTATCCATGGGCACAACTTGTGCCCATGCCCAAACCCGCTAGATACCCACATACCCATGGAGCTCCATGGGCATAGAAAAGTCAGCATGAAGCCTTCCCAAAGATCAAATTAACTCATCATCATTCACTCAAAAATGTCAACATATGCTACATGCATAAGTAGGCAACAAGTAATACGATGAGTCCTTAAGTGTGACATACCAGATGTTGATGCTGCAGCATATAGCTTATGGCACCAGTTGCATATTGCCTGCCATTTCCCATTGATTCGTTCTTTCTACTGTCACTGGCATATGGCCCCACATGTCATACGGGTATCCATTGGATATCCATGGAGCACAAACTATAACCGTGCCCAACCCGGCTGCTCGTGGGTATCCATATCCACGGACCCATGGGCAGAAATGTGATCCATACCCTTGCCCAACCGGGTCGGGTATCCATGGGTATCCAGATCCATGGATAAAATTGCCATCCCTACAGGGGTCCTTGGTTGAGCCACATAGTCGTGACATAATCTGTGTGACTATAATTTGTTAACCAATCTGCAACTCCATTTTGTTCACGTCGTAGCTTCTGAGGAACAAACTCCCTATCTGAAATCATAGCTTTGATCTCCATGACAATGTGGACGTATGCCAAACGGGAAAGGCCATCACCTGAGAATACTGAAATGCCTTCTAAAAAATTGTAGTGCATGATGCCCACAAGGTTTGTGTGCTTGAGCACATGAGCCATAATCGCAGGTAGCTCAACTTACAATGCATCATTACAGTTGAAGATATGAGTGTAACCTGGAAAAATTACCGATCTTCCCTTCTTAACACCATCCCGACCGTTGTGGCACCAACCGCCGGTGCGAAGGAACCATCGACGGATAGGGCCGCAAAGTTTGCTGGCGGTCGCGGCCACCGCATGCAGAACACCGGTATTTCTGGCATAGCCGATGGATTTGAAGTAGCTATCCAGAAATTCTACTCTACTTCAACTGCATGAACTTCTTCACCGTGGGATATATTATGGATATGGCTAGATCTCAGTCAACTGAGACTTAACCAAGTCTCAGTCAAGTGACAGAACATATAAAATGAAAAGAAAATTTGGATCCCAACCCTATCCCCTCACGCGCCGCCCCCGCGAGGCGACGGGGAGGGGCCTTCGATCTGCGCCACCAGAGTCAGTCGCCTCCTCCTGCCTCCCCCTCCCTCGCCGCAACCCAAGGACGCGGTCGGGCCCGACCGACGGTGGTGACGACAGGCTGTCTTCTTCCTCTCGCGTGATGGGCTGGTGCTGGCCGGCCTCCTTGGGCCTGGGCGTGGCTCTGGTGTAGGGTGCCGCGGCGCGGCTCGCCGGCATGGGTTGCATGCGTTGGTGTTGCGGCGGCGTAGGAGGCTTCGTGGCGGTGGTGCTCACCTTACTGTGGTGACCGGATCTGGCCTGCAGGCGCAACAGGCCACGGCGGCGCGGGCCGGTGGTTGGTGGGTTGTGCTCTGGCGCGGTGGTGTTCTGCACCTACTCGAGCGGCTGTAGTGGTGGCTGCGGTGGGATGCATGGCAGCACTGCCCAGATCCGGCCCGTCGGGATCAAGGGGAGCTCCGCGGTGGTTGGCCCCGCTGTTCTTCGAGCTCCAAAACTTTGATCTGCTTCATGTCGGTCTCCTCAATCTGGACACCGACGGGTTCCTATCTTCCCTCGGAGATCTCAGCTTTTGGCGCCACTGGATATCTAGATCGTTATTGATCCGGTCGGGCACGCCCCATCTTCGGCCAGAGTGGCTTCATGAGGGTGTGGGGCGAAGCTTCGCTGTCTTACCGGTGCCATGGGACCTGTCTAAGTATAGGTTTCCATGGCATTGATAGTGGTGAACAAATTCATGGTGGTTGCGATCGGAGACTTGTAATGGCAGACGATTTTTGGTTGCATTGAAGAATGGCGGTATAGGTTTTCCATGTGTGTTAGGTGGTGAGGACTTGCAACGGCAGCCTTGCAAGGAGGGGTGGCAACACTGGTGAACACCATTTTTGGGGGTGCTTCTCGAATACCAAGCCATGATCTCCCGGGTGAAAGCCCAAGGTCTGGCCTTCATTGGTTGTACCTGGTAATGGTCTTGCGAAGGCATTGTTTTGGGGATCTCGGGCTCTCTCCAGGGTGAAAACTTAAGATCCTTGATCGGGCGACGAGAACACTTGTGCATTGTTTCCTTCTTGGAGGTGTCGCTTTTGGAGAACCTCTTTCTTTGTCCGGGTGTTGTCTTTGGTGGTGGTTAAAGTGTTGTTGTTGCGAGTGTTTCATCACTGCGACGGGAGCTATCTTGGAGGCACGCATCTAAAATCGGCATACATGCTCTCTCTATGAGCACCACATAATAATCCTAGTTGGGGTATTCATATGGTAGTGAAAAGATCTCAAAGTTCTTATATGGAAATCCCTTGCTACATCTCTCAACTGGCACAGTTTGAAAGCACAAGCTCTTGCACAACAGCAAATGTGAATCAGGAATGAGGCATCAAACCACCCTATCCTTCATCTTTTTCTTCTTCTTCATTCCTCTCTTCAATTGGTATGGTCCTTTGGGTTCTTCTTATTCATCACTAATGCCAAAATCACTAGGAAAACAAAACTCATTTCGTTCAAGCACCCATTATGGACTTAGTTTATGCTCTGGATCGTGATGACATCTACTTGTTGGGCCAGGGTTTTCACTTTTTTCACCTTAGGATGGGACGGTTTCTTCGATTGACATTTCCTCTCCGAAGGCATATTGTACATCCATATCAACACCTTCAGTATTTTTATCTGAATCTACTACATCATCATTAGAACAAAATTGAGAGACGTTAGTATCCCCTTCAAAATGCCTTAAATTAGTCTCTCTTTGAATCATGCTCTTCTCAAGCTGAGCCTTTCTATCATTCCTCAACTTCTCAAGCTCAGATGCCCTTGCTACTCTATTCATAGTGCAACTCTATTGTGTGTTTATGTAATTGCCATCAGGCTGTGCACTACTACTTGTAGGTTCATAAGCTTTTACAACTTTTATGTTCAAAACTTTAACATGATGAAACAGTTTCAACATTTCCTAGACACTATCTTCATTACCTAAATAATGTACTCCTTCAACTCCCATTTTCTCAACCTTCACATAGTACATGTAATCACATTCTCCATACCCCTCACTACCAATCAGTGAAAGCAGAGTGAGAAAAGATATATCTTTCTCATATATTCCCCTTTGCACATGATTTCTTTCATTAAAATAAAACCAAATTTGCCACTTTTGTCCAACTAAACAACATAAATAAATAGGTAGACCAATCAATACAACAGTTCATCACCCTATCCCACTTAAAGAATTGTAAAAAAACAGAAAATTGGTGAATGCAACAATTTTCATTCTTGAATTAAAGACTTGTAAAATACACAAAAATGGTGCAGACTAACAAACTTTAATTTAGAAAATTGACACTATAGAAATCCGATTTTCAGACAACAATTATAACCTTTTGAGACAACACAATAGCACTACAAAAATTAAACTTCTCATGTTAATCTGAAGCAGACAACATTTCTTACTATTTGAAACTCATAATTCAACACAAAAGGCTGCATACTAACACATTTTAAATCAAAAAAATGACATTGCATGCATTGCAATTTCAGACAACAAATTTCACACATTCAGACAACAAAACAACTACTTGTAGATGGCATAAACATAGCAGATGATCCTACGTGCGGCCGCTGGAACACCGAGGTGCCGACGACAACTGGACTTGGTGTTCCGCCGGGTGTGAAGCTGGTTGCCTCGCATAACTGGTGCTACCCAACCAGTTGTCGACCTCCCAGAACGAGCCGATGCCGTTGACACCGCTACCTCCATCGTCGTCATGGCCGCAGCCACCGCCGAGAAGTCTAGTAGCACAGTCGCCATGCCCAAGAGCACCCCCTCCGCCAACCAAATCACTGCCACCGTTGTGTGGAACCACCACCGCCATGGCCACCACCACCAGGCCATGGCGGTCAATTGACCCCGATGACCTTGGTCCAAAAACTGTTATATACAATATATCCCATGAGGAAAAATATGGTGGTGAAAATATACTGATCCCAGTCCTAAAGAGCACGCAGGCCCACTGGCCACTTCCGATCAGCAGGGACACGCAGGCCCGCTGGCCAGGCAGGGGCACGTAGGCCCGTCTTATACTATGGGACGGAGGGAGTAGATCGGTAGATCGATCTCCAGATCGCTTCTTCACACCTGCGCTCGATCACATTTCCCTTGCCCCTCCATCTCCGTTCTTTCTTCATGCATCGCCCCCAACCACTCTGTTCGCCTGAACGGCTAAACCGCCGCCGACCTGGGCACTCCCGGTCTTCACTCATCTCCTCTGTAAAAATTCAAGATTTGTTCTGCTGTTTCGATCTGTAAGTGATACTAAAGCTGATTTCTTAATCTAATTCATATTCTTGTATTATCTAAAATTTCTATTCTTCAATTATCTTAGGGTTTGTTTGACGTGTTATTTTTTTCTAATAATTGCTTGAAGATCTAGGTGGGTAATTTAATCATGTGGATTCCACATTCTGGATTAGGCCTCAACTCACATCCCATCACTGGTGATGATTTCATGAACTACTGCATCATTTGTTTCTTGGAACAAAGGTCAAGAAACATAGAGGAGTAACTACTTTCGTGAGCTTACTTTCTTATGATACATTGACAACTATGTTTTATTTATTTATGTGAGGTTACTAAAAATATTATAGACATGTTAGTTAGTATGAGCTACACGTTTTTAGCAATATATTGATGCTACTTTGTGTTTGAGGGAATACATTAGTGCTACTTATTCGTGTTGACCCCGACGACCTTTTATCCTGGCTTCACCCCTGCTCACCACCTAGGCCAGAGAGAGAGAGAGAGAGAGAGAGAGAGAGAGAGAGAGAGAGAGAGAGAGAGAGAGAGAGTGTGTGTGTGTGTGTGTGTGTGTGTGTGTGTGTGTGTGTGTGTTTGCGTGCGTGTGTGTGGACTGCGAGAGGCGAAAGAGTGAGTTGGACTGGCATGTTGACCAACGACCCACCAACGAGTGGGTTTCGACCGAGCAACGCCCTTAATGGCCGTCTTGTGGGTGCCGTGAGGCGTCTGCTGACGCATGGCCTGACGAGTTGCCCCAACCAATCCTAATCCAGCTTAAACGAGCCAAATCGGATACTTTTGTGATATGGTAGTTTTTTTCGCAAAACATTAGTTGTAGAGTGCTAGTTTTTGGAAGAGTTTTTTGGAGTCGTAGTTTTTCGTTAGGGTTGGTCGAATTGTTGTAGTATTTCTTAAATACTCTATAACAACGGTGAATCAGCAGACCACACTGTCCTTTTCCAAAAGACAGAGAGGTGAAGAAAGTGTGAGCAAGACATATGCAAGATGCATATTTGTTTCAATTTATGTTATGAGTCCCTTTTGTGTTTTAAGCACATTTTCGCCTTTAGCAAATCCATTTTCTAAATGTTCCCGGGCACATAGCTGCGTAGTGTTTGCCTGCCGCACGACATCTAAGTATACAAGTCACATCAAACACCAGGGCAAGATCATTTTCCAGGTGAACAGTCACCCATGGAACCATATACGTCTGTCTAAAGTGCACACATCACCTCTTTGTCATCCTGGCATCAGTGATTTTATAGAGGAAAAAGCACCAGTGTTGCCAGGGACGAAATAATCGCCAGGCCCCGGAACAAACCGGGAAGGGGATTAAATACATATAACTAAAGTGGTAGTACATGATCCTGTCATCGTTGTTGCCAAAAGAAGGCAGAAATATCCTACCGTAGAATCTTGCCACTTGGCCATTGGATCAATGGAGGAAGAAGACCCAGATAGCGACGTAGTGTGGCCCGCCCGCGGCAGCTGTTTCCTGCTCACATTCATCTGCCTCCACTTGAGTGAGCTCACGTAGCGTGGCGACAAGGATTTTTAGTGAGTCCGTATCTGATTGGGCTCCTCCCGTCGACCACATATTTTATTAACTACTACTCCCTCCGTAAATTAATATAAAAATGTTTAGATTACTACTTTAGTGATCTAAACACTTTTATATTATTTTACAGAGGAAGTACTAATTAGGTCCACCTTCCTCGGTCACATGGACGCCACGCATGAACGGCTATAAGACCTATCTTTATCTTTTGGTAGCCATGTTTCGCTTTCGCCATTACTTTTTCCGTTTCTTTTTAATCCGCGTATAAAGTATGCTCAAAGTTAAACTTTGTCAACTTTGATTAAGTTTATAAAGAAAAATATTGACATTCATAATATGAAATCAACATTATTAGGTGCATAATAAAATTAATTTTCATATCATATAGCTTTAGTATTGTAGATGTTGGTATTTTTCCTAGATATTATTCAAACTTTACAAAGTTTGATTTTGATCAAATTTATATACAGACTAAAAAGAAACGGAGGGAGGGAGTACCAGAGATTATTTGTATTCCTGATTATTCTGAGATAAATAAAGTTTGTTGCCACTCGAAAAAAGGGATATATAAAGTGGTGGTTGATTTGTGCGCCGCTGATTTAGAAAAAGTGCCTCCGGGAATAGAAATGGGATGCTTTCATATTGCTTAGCCGAACCTACGAGAACAGGAATGGGACAAAAGCTGTTCTGCTCCACAAATATTTAAGTGGCACGGACCTAAATATCAAAGGTGGCACGTCGATGCCAAGAGGGAAAGGTGGCATGTCACACTCACACAGATACACTATGCATTGTTGCCCTGTTGGCCATAGGATTTAGGAAGGAGGCGGTACAGAGCGCCGCGTCAGCTCGCGTGGCCACGAGGAATGCCGTAGCGGTGGCTTTAACCGGCTGACCTGGATGGTTTCTTGGCCGCATCTTCTGCATTACCGCCTCTGTATAATTATCCAGCGTTAATCTTCCTCCTGCAAAGTCTGTCGCTGCCCTTTTACTTGTTCTTTTTTTTCGAGCGAAAGGGAGTTTTAATTCAATGTTATGGGGTTACAATCAAAAAGCAAGGAACCTCAATACACGGGGGTCCTTGGGTGAGCCACACAGCCGTGACACCACCCATACGACTATAATTTGTCAACCGATCTACAACTCCATTTTGTTCACACCGTAGCTTCTGAAAAACAAACTCCTATCCAAAAGCATCGCTTTGATCTCCATGATAATGTGGCCGTATGCTGAACTGGAAATGCCATCACATGAGAGTACTGCAATGGCTTCTCAAGAATCGTATTGCAGGATGACCAGAAGGTTTGTGTGCTCGAGCGCAGGAGCCATTTCGTTACGAGTCGGCCGGAGGCTCGGGGGCTACACCCACCAAGTGCACTATCGTGCCCCCAGTGTCTCCAGAAGACAAAGCAATCGCGGCGCATCGGAGACGCCACCGGACTCGGTCCTCTAAAGTCGATCATCTTCAACGACAAAACAAGACCAGGAGGTCGGACGCCCTGCGCGGCGGGCTCCGGTCCCCCTTCGGGGCTCGTGGCCCAACAGAGCACACCAGCTCCATCCTTGCAGTTGAGCTGCCGGATATCTCCAACAAAGATGATAGGGAGGTTGAACACCTTGCTCTCCATGCACGGTGGTCTTCGACTTCCTCCAAGGGGCGATGTGCCCGACATATCATATCATCTTCGATCGCTTCAAGGAGGTCGCACGCTCGATAGGACGAAGACCTTTGAAGCCGGATGTATCCAACAACAGAGAAGACAGAAAGCCGAACACCCTGCTCGCCATGCACATTTGTCCTCGACTTCCTCCTTGGGGCAACAAGCCCGACAGATCGTGTCAACTCCAGCTCCTTCAAGGTGTGCTGGCAAAAGATCGATTTTCCTTCCAAGGACTCCCTCAAGACCTCACCAAGCAGGCCAAGATGACACATTCGGTTTGGCATCAACCCTAATGCGGCCAAGCTACCGACGGATAAATACGCTGAGGGTGGCCAGGACGCCGCCCGCCTGGTGAACCCTAGTATTCCCGAGGTCGAATTCATGAACACGTGCCACGACTGCCGCTAAAACAGTAGGAGCCCACCTGGGTTCTCATTTTCGAAGACAAAAGACTCCAACTCCAGATGCTCTTGAGGGCTACTGACGGTGCAATACACCAGGGTACCCGGCCTCCGGGGAATAAGGCTGCCAGGGCGGCCTCGGAGCCTGGTTATTATATACAGCCTGGGCTCCTCGCCACTAACGATGGGCCTCCTCTAGAAGGATATGCATTCCTTGTCCTGTAATACATGTATTCGTAGAACTTGGGCACACTACTGGGAAAACCCTTACCAGTAGCGCTGGTTTTTTTACTATTAATAGCGCGGGTAGGCGCGCTACTGCTACGGCGCCACAGCTATTTTTTTAGCAGTAGCGCTTGTTTAACCCAGCGCTACTGGTAGCTAAAGTAGCTGTAGCGCGCTTCCACCCAGCGCTACTGATATTTATCTACAGCGCGTGGAGCTAGCCAGCGCTACTGTTACTTGAGTGCTACTGGTAATCTTTACCCCCACGCCACTACTAACTTTTGTAAAAAAAATTACGTTTTGGCTCTGTACACAATTAAACAGATCCACCATTTATACAATAACATGTATATTCATTGAAAAGCAAGTGAGTCATCGATGAGCCAAAGTTATTAGAAGTCTTGACATGTCTCAAATATCTCATCATCATCAATCATGGTCGAACACATGTCTCGAAATAGCGTTACAAGTCATTACAAGTTCTCAATACATGCAACTACATGGTCACATACTCATGTTTCATCATCTATGTAGAGTATGATATGACCGCATAGAAGATAAGAGCGATCACGATGATCAAAAGCGGTATTATGTAGTAGTTTTTGCAGCGGCGCTGGTTCTGAATCCCCTGTTGTGCTATGAATCTCAAGTAACTAGCTTCGGCTTCCGCTCTGCTATCAAACCCTTTCTGGCTTCCGCCGGAGAAGCCAGAGACTTGGGCCTGACACTCTGGCCACTCATCATACACACCCGGAACATGCCCTACATACACGGCATATCACTTCCTCGCCATCGTTGATCTATATACCTGTCAGAGATGCACATATATATACCATGAAGCGAATTCAACAAAACAGTTATGAAATAGAAGCAACATATATAGTAAACATAGTTAACAAATTTCATCGTACCGAAAGTAATTAACTAGAGCGCGGCACCATACATCTAATAGTTTCGTCGTACTGAGAGATTCGAAGTTTCGTCGTACAGAAAGTAACAAGTAACTAAACAGACACATTGTTTTTAAGCAGTGCACTCTTCCCATCTGTCCATATCCGGAAGGGTGCACCCAAGCTTAGTGAAAGGCGTCATGTCCTGACGTTGTAGGGCAATGCGGGTTCGGGCGTCAGCTCGCGATATTGGGCCGCCGTAGAACATCCTATTCTCTTCGAGGACATCTTTCATGATGATGGACGCAATTTCCTGTTGGATCCGGTAGAAATCATTTCGAAGTCGATTATCCGGCACGGCTCCAAAGGCTTCGGCCCATCTCTGGATATGGGTATCGGATGAAGATTTCATGCAAAGTGATTGCACATCCCTTCTGTACTCCATCATTAGATGGATGACGTAGAATCCATCATTCTCACTTCTTGCCGGTTGCTGGATGCAACAGAAGTCAGTCTTGTTGCTGAAACAAAGCCCGGCCTTATTTGTTTTTTTTGCATTGGATGTAGCCACCCCGCATGCTGAAGCTCAGCATAGCTCTGTCCAGAACATACTTTATGTGTGTGTGTAATCTTTCTTCTGTATGTTCTTCGACGGGTCCAAATATAGAGCGCGGGAGTAACGCGGGTAAAGAACAATGAGAACGGCACGACACCCCCCGCTGCGCAAAATACACGATCAAGTTTAGCCTCCATGCGTGCAAAGTAACTATTGAAATGCACGAAAGGATGTATGTGTTATAGTGCTATCCGCGGATGACTTACCTGGGATGATAAGGTAGGAGAATCGTTTCTTTGTCCTTATTGCTGACCAAGAATTCTTCGATGTACTGACTCGCATATTGACGGTTGGCGTCGTTGATTGACAAGAAGCCCTCATGCATGTAGTATGGGTCCGCGACCGCAAGACCGGTGACTTGCTCTCTCCTGACGATGTAGTTCATGTGCAGCGCATACAGGCGGACGAACGTAAAATCGAGTGTCCTCATTTGAAACATCTGGAAGATGTAATCAAACCTCAGGAAGAAGAGGTCCGCGGGGCATGTGTGGACATACATCTTGCAACTGCTCGGCACATGAACCGTATAAAGTGGGTATCCTGGATCATCCGAGGCGAGGAGGCTTCTCTCTGTCGAAAGCACATGGTCATGGAGTCTCCTGAGATCCCCTTCTATGGCAGCTAGTGCATTCGCCGGTACCATTGGCTCTCCCGCGACATGGATTAATGGCGCATGTTTCATCGGTACACGGTCAACCTTGGTCGAAGGCGGCTGGCTGCTAGAACCAACATTGCCAGCTTTATTGGATTTTCTCGCCGTCGGTCTCTTCCTCTGCTTCTTCTTGGTGGGCTCAGGTGCTGGTGGGTCTGTCAGACCCTCCCTGAGCACCACCCCTAGTGTTGTCGGGCTCAGCTTTGGACGACTCTGGCTAATTAGTTGAGCTTGGGTGGAGCCGGCATCTGGAGGCGTGTCCTGCGAGGATTGCATGAACAAAGACTTCTTGCACTCCCGAGGACGTTCCGGCTTTGGTACATGCATCTCATATTCATATGGTTGACTCATTGTTACTTCGTTGTCAAAGGCAGTATTGAGATACTGGAGAGGGTCATCGGCCTCCTCCATGTCATGATCCATATCCTCTTCCATGGGGCAGATGGCATCATCTGCCGGCGGAACGGTTGGCCCTCCTTCCTCATGTCTCTCGATCTCAGCAAGCAGCACAGACGATGGTTGTACTTGTGTAGGTGGTGTTGTGGTCATACCTTCCTGAGGTCCCGTTGGTGTGCTCCCGGCCACCTCGACACGAAGAAGATTTTTCGGCCACAAGATCGGCCAATTTTTGCATTGGCCAAGCTGCGTGGGGGTCTCGTCACCTCTCCATCGGTTTGTATCGGACGAGGGAGACCCTCATAGCCCGCTTTCACACTCGCCACGGAGACCCTTAAGGCGTTATCAGGCATCTGCCGGCGGTGAAACAATCGATCCTTAGGCTTCACTATAGTACCCTTCCCCACATCCACCAACCCGCCCTTCATGTTGTAAAGGAGGGTGCACAGAGTGGAGTCGGCCTACAAAGACATATACGTGCGGCGTCAGAGATCCAAAAAGAACTGCAACTGAAGATTAATTAATTAGTTGAGTTGATGAAGGTGCGACGCGTATTTACCGTGAGGGCGTCGAGCTCAGCCAATATCGACGGCCCGACATTCAAGCCAGAGACGGAGCTAGGGCTGTTGTGAGAGCTGGGTGGAGGAGCAGGTGCTGGAGGAGGTGTGGGTGCGGTTGCCATACTAGGTACGGGTATGGGTGCGGTGTTCATTGAGTTGCTCCCGGTGAAGCTGGGCATGGGAAAATCACTTGGTGGCGCGTTTGGATTTTGTTGCACCCATGTGACCACCGTTGGAATCAAGCTTGTAAAGGCAGCCACCATATCAGATCTACAGGCAGCGATTATCTTAGCTTTTGCTTTCTCCATCGCCCGCGCCACCTTCTCGTCGATAGTCACTTGACTGGACTTCTTTCTCTGTCTTTTGGCCTCGGGGTCCTCGTTATAATACTACTTCCACGTGGCCCCATCCCCGGCACCGTGTACACGTCCATATTGCGGCCGCTGGCCGGGCGGGTGTCCCATCATTATGTTCATGGCCCGGTTGAAAGGAGTGTCCCACTTGTACTTCGCCGACGAGTCGCTCTCGGACGCAAGCTTGTGTTGCTCTCTCTGCAAAATGGACCGTGAATCAGTTACGAATGCGACTAGAATGTAGTAGACTTCGTTGACCAGAACCTAATATGTAAGGTGGTACAAGGATAATTACCAGTATTCTCATGAATTTTCTAGTCGGCCCGTCGGTGAAAAAAATCTTTTTCTTGGGGTCCCACGAGAATCGGGCCCTGATGAAGTCGTGCTCCTGCTGGTCGGTGAACTCAGCCAATGGGTCTGGGATCCCCTGACGTTCACGTTCTGCGTCCTCCTTAGCCCACACGGGCCTCTTTCCCGTGTAACCATGACTTCCAAGGCGGTGGTTCCCCATGTTCTTTGCCTACAGCTGCTTGCCTCTCTCCGACCTGGCCTTGGCAGCTTCTTCATTGCAAGTCTCCTTGAACTTTTCAAAGTCCTCTATCGTAATTTTTGGATTGTCTGAAACAATCTCGGCGTAGGTTTCATCGTCTACTTGAATCGCCTTTTTCACCCTAGTTTTCCAAGCGCTCAATGCGTTGCTGAACTTCCCTAGGGCTTTGTTGTTGATTTTTTTTCATGGCATCATCATCCCATGGGTCGACATCGTCAATCCGACCGGGGAAGAGGAATCTTGCGTGCAACCTAGTTAGAAGCAGCTTCTTCAAATGTTCATTCTTCCGTATTTTTGTGGTGTTGATGTTAGCGGTATCCCGTAGGATGCATGCTAGTTGGTTGCCGTAACACGCTGCCACTTCTCGCGGCTCTATTGGCTCGAACTCGCCAGGGTGCACCACCGTGACCACCGGTCTTCCGGTGTCGAGCTCATTTGGGCGTCGTGTCCTCTTTTCCTTCTTTCCCTCACTGGCTTGGGAGGTCCCACCTTCTTTCCCTCATCAACGCCAGTCTCGGTGTCGTGTCGTTGGTGGCATCAGTGTCGGCGCCGGCGCCACCACCGTTGTCATCCGTCATGACAAGGGGGTCTGGACACCCAGCTTGCTGTCTCTCCTGATCCGCCAGAAAGTCGAGGTAGGCGTGTGCTCGACCTAATTGGGACTGAGAACCTCCGGCCTCATCGGTGTCGGTCATGTTTCCTAGGGTTCAATGTCGTAGTCGTTTAATTATCGAGCTTTATATAATAAAGTGAATAATGACAAAAAAGTGACCTTTGTTTTGCCGGAAATGTCGTTTCATTCCCGTCGTGACAAATCTCGAGCACTCGATATGTCCAACTTTCTAGCACAAGTCATGCTGAAATTCACGAAAAATTTCGGCATGAACTTTGCTAGAAAGTGCACATATAGAGCGCCTGAAATTTGCCGGAATGGAAATGAATCAACATTTCCGGCAAAACATAGGTCACTTTTTAACAGCAAGCATTTCAGCACTCTAACAGCCATTTTAACAGCCACATTATGAGCACTCTAAGAAGCTGAAACAAACGTCACAGACTTTGTTGCTGCTGACATATACACAATCATGAACATTGCTGCCCAACTGATGCAAAAAAGATCAACCACCATAGTAAAACTGCAAGCTCATTAACCAATCTAACAGCTCCACTCCCCATTGCATCATTATGAACACTTTAACAGCCACATTATGAACACTCCCCCTTGCATCATTATGTGCTGACATATGAAGGGGAGGGAAGAGGGGGTGGCACACCTCGGGGTTGGGATCGGGGTCGGGGTCGCCGGGGCAGAGGGGGGCCGGGGGGGTTGAGGGCGTCCTTCTCCTCCTCGTCGATCTGCGCCTAGATTCGATGTGCAGAAAGACCTAATTTGGTCAGAGAGAGAGAGAGTGACCAAACTTTCAAGCACTTCCATTAAAAATCCTCATTTTCAAAATGGACAGGAACATAAGCTAATTTGCAAAAACTGTAATTTTCATTTTCATTTTCATTTAAAAACAAAGCAACATAAGCTAATTTTCATTTCAATATTCTGTGAAAGCTCATTTTAATTCTCTGTCAAAGCTCATTTTCATTTAACTGAATTTAGTCAGAACAGTAGTAACAGTAAATTAAACTTGCTCGTACCACCACAGAAACCAGCAGAATACACTAACTAACACTAACAACAATTAAGCTAAGCACCATCACTGGGCTAACACTAACACTAACAACAATTAAATTAAGCTCGCATGCATGGGGCGGGGGAGGGGGAGGGGAGGGAAAGGCACCTGTCCACAAAGTGCTCGCTCGCGTTGCTGGGCGTCGCCGACTGCTTCACGGAGGAAGGCGCTGAGGGGTCGGGGTCGGTGGTCGGCGTTTGGGTCACCGGGGTCGCTGAGCCTTGTTGATCTGCAGAGACATACCGGAGCGGGAGGGGGTCAGAGAGAGAGAGAGAGAGAGAGACGGGGCTGAGGGGTTAGAGAGGAAGGAAGAGGGGGCGGGGGGGCCATACCGGAGCGGGAGGGGGTCGGTGGCCGGCGTCAAGGTCGGGGCCGAGGTCGAGTCCGGCGTCGGCGGCGGCGTGGGTGGTGCGGCGTCGGCGGCGGCGTGGGCGGGGCGGCGTCGGCGGCAGCATGGGCGGTGCGGCGTCGGCGGTGCGGCATCGGCGGTGGCGTCAGAGAAAAGGGGATCGACGAGCGGCGCGAGTGAGAGATAGGAAAGAGGGGAGCTAGCGGACCGGTGCTGTAGGCAACTTAGCTATAGCGCGTGTGGGCAAAACGCGCTATAGCTAAGTTAGCTATAGCGCTGGTTTAGCAAAACAGCGCTACTGCTAACTTTTTTTCTTTTTCTTTTTCTTAGCTATAGCGCTGCCCAGGATAAAACGCGCTACTGCTAACTTTTTTTTCTTTTTTTCTTTTTCTTTTTATTTTTCTTAGCTATAGCGCTGCCCAGGCCAAAACGCGCTACTGCTAACTTTTTTTCTTTTTTTCTTTTTCTTTCTTTTTTTATTTTTCTTGCATTTCATTTTCCATAACTTATTAGTTCCTTTTTCTTTTTCTTTTCTTTTCATTTTGCAAAACTTCCTTTCTTTTTCTTTTTCTTTTTCTTTCATTTGCACTTTTATTTTTCTTATCTTTCATTTGCACTTTCCTTCCATTAATTTGGTCCGTCGTTTGAGCAATACCACTGTTACCCTCCGGATAATAATTAGTATAATATATCTTACATCATTTGACCGCTATCGGAGGTATACAAAATAGCTAGACACACACAAACTTTGGGGATTAGTTTGTCAGCTTGGGCGACGACGATGCTTCAGACTGATCTTCTTCCCTCTTTTGTTCGTTGTCGAATAATTGAGCCCATGGTCGTGACTTTTCCTTCTCCGGGGATTACGATCTTTCGTAGGTAATGTAGTCTTCATTCTTCTTTTGACATATGTTTCGTCGTCATCAGCATCATCTTCCCTCATCGGATCACCGTACTGGTCATAGTCTTCCTCGTTGGCGACTCCATCCATTCCGGCGATGCTCCTTTTGCTTCTCCTCACGACAACACGGCTGGGATTGATCGGATCAGTTATGAAGAAACATTGTGTCACGTGTTTAGCGTCTACCCATGGCTCATTTTTGGCGATGGCGTTGACGGTACTGCTATCGGAGTCGGGTATACACATGGTAGTGAAATGTCGGTTTTCTCTGTGTACATTCTTAGCCCATCTGACACGGAACATCGTCGCGCTATGCAATCCAGAGTAGTTAAGCTCCATATCTCTTCGACCCTTCCGTAATATCTTTCAATTACATTCCCGGTCATGGCTTCCATCGTCACCCCTGAGTTTTGGTCATCACTGTTTATATCTTTCTCCTCCATGTAGAACGTGTATCCGTTGATATCGTATGCTTCATAAGTCGCGAGGTTGGTCGAGGGGCCATGTGCTAAGGCATATATGAGTGTTCCGTTCGGACAACCCTCTTCTGGGGGATTAGCCAGAACTCACTCTTTGAACCAACACACGAAAGTGGAGTTGTGCTCTCTAATAACTTCAGCGTCCGTCCTGTGCACCCCACGGTCACGGTACATCTTTGTGATGGTCTCTTTGTGTAGTGTCACGAAATCTTCTAGCACATCTAGGTGTTGTAGCACTACTAAGTTTGCCCTGTCAAGTTCGTTTTGTCGGCCCGAGCGTAACACATTCACATCCCTATGACCGTTGGTGTGACCTTCGCCTTCGAGCCTTCCACAGTGTTTGTTGACGGGCAAACCAACAACAAGGTCTTTGGTCAGATAACTCTCACAGAAAGAGATGCACTCTTTGGTCAGATATCCCTGGGTTATGCTTCCATCTGGACGGGACATGTTACGAACGAATCCTTTGATGACCCCATTCATCCTCTCGAACGGCATCATGCTATGCAGGAATGTCGGCCCTAGGTCGATGATGTCGTCCACGATGTGGACACATAGATGCACCATGACATCAAAGAACGCGGGCGGGAAGTACATCTCTAGCTCATTCAGTATGACAACGATCTCTTCCTGTAGCCTATGGAGTTGCTTCACACTGATCGACTTTCGAGAGATAGCATCAAAAAAGTGGCATAGGTCAGTAAGCGTCTCACGCACATGTGTGTCCATAATCCCTCTAAGTGCAACCGGGAGTAACTGCGTCATCATCACATGACAGTCGTGAGACTTCATCCCACTGAACCTTTTTTTCTTAGTGTCCAGATATCTACTTATCTTCCCACAGTATCCGGAACTAACTTTGATTCCGGCAAGGCACTTGAACAATTGATCGACCTCCTTCGGATCTAAGGTGAAGCAAGAGGGGGGGGGCAATATTGTTCTTCCTTCTTGTTTACTTTTTTCCCCTATCTTTCCTCTCTGTCTCCGTCTCGGTCTCCTCTGACGACCTTTTACCGGGCATTTGGAGATCTTTCCTGATTTTCAAAAATTCCAAGTCTTTTCTTGCCTTCGGCCCATCCTTGGTCCTCTCCGGCATGTTCATCAATGTTCCAAGAAAACTCTCAAGGATATTTTTTGTGATATGCATTTGATCAAGGCTATGAGGCGTGTCGACTATGGGCCAGTATTCCAAGTCCCAGAAAACAGATCTCGTCTTCCATATCTTCAGCAGGGGCTCTGGCGCCTTTTTCTTCGTCTTTCCCGGCGAGGGGCACTCTTCCCAGTTCTTCAATAACTCATATATTTCTGCACCGCTACGCTTATGTGGAGGACCTCGATGCTCAGCCTTACCATTGAATAGATCTCCACGCTTTCTCCATGGGCCATCCTTCTCGAGCCATCTTCGATGCCCCATGTACACGATTTTCAAAGACCCGCCATCTTTCGATAGCTGCAGAGAAGTTGTATCATCCATGCACCTCGTGCATCCGCAATATCCGTGGCACACTGGCCGGAGAGATAGCCATAACCGAGATAGTCCTGCACCGTCGTGATCAGCGCGGCTCTCATGTAGAAATACTCTCCTTTGCTTGCATCCCATGTCTTGGCCGGCGTTGTCCATAAGGTCTGTAACTCCTCTTTCAGTAACCCGAGATACAGATTTATATCATTTCTCGGTTGTTTCGGCCCTTGAATAAGCATAGCCATGTGTATGTATTTTTTCCTTCATGCACAACCAGGGGGAGGTTGTACATCCATACAAACACGGGACATGTGCTATGATTGGTGTTCTGGTTGCCAAATGGATTCATGCCATCACTACTAGCGCCAAGCACGATGTTCCTTGGATCATTTGCGAAAAATTCAAATTCAGCATTTAATGCTCTCCACTGGCTAGCATCTGCGAGGTGTCTCAGCTTCGGCTCATCTCCGTCATCTGGCTTCACCCTCTCCGCGTGCCAGCGCATAAGCTTTGCTTCCTTAGGATCTACGAAATACCGCTGTAGACGCGGAGTGATCGAAAAGTACCATACAACTTTCTGTGGAGCTTTCTTTCCGGCCTTTTTATATCGTGAAGCATTGCACTTTCGACATATGGTTTTTTCCGCGTGCTCGTCCCGATATATGATGCAAACATTGATGCATGTGTGATATCTAATATGTGGCAGATCAAGAGGGCACACGATTTTCTTTGCCTCCTCGACACTAGTAGGACACAGGCTTCCCGCGGGAAGAACCTTCTTTAGGTACTTCAGAAGCTCATCCAGGCTTGTACCTGTCCATTTGTTTTTTGCCTTCATCTTTAGAAGTTCTAGTGTGAAACTCAAGCGGGTCACCTCGGGATTGCAACCATCATACAAAGGAGTCATCGAGTCTACCTCCAGTTCGCCAGTTTGGCCTCCTCTCTTGAAGCAGCTCTATAGCTAGTCGTCTTCTTGCGAAGCAGGTCTCGAACATGCGGGTCCCGCATGGCTGAACTTAGTAGCGACAAAGACGGCGGCGTGTCCGCATCTTCTCCGCCTTGAACTGCCTCTTCGCCATCGACATTTCCGAGGCCGTCTTCCTCTTCGAGCACATAATCGGTCATCTCTTCGTCTGGTGGCCCCATGTCGTTATTTCCTGCCCCGTCGATGTCCTCATCTGTTGGAAATATGCCCTAGAGGCAATAATAAATGGTTATTATTATATTTCTTTGTTCATGATAATAGTCTATTATTCATGCTATAATTGTATTGTCCGGAAATCGTAATACATGTGTGAATACATAGACCACAACATGTCCCTAGTAAGCCTCTAGTTGACTAGCTCGTTGATCAACAGATAGTCATGTTTTCCTGACTATGGACATTGGATGTCATTGATAACGGGATCACATCATTAGGAGAATGATGTGATGGACAAGACCCAATCTTAAGCATAGCATAAAAGATCGTGTAGTTTCGTTTGCTAGAGCTTTTCCAATGTCAAGTATCTTTTCCTTAGACCATGAGATCGTGCAACTCCCGGATACCGTAGGAGTGCTTTGGGTGTGCCAAACGTCACAACGTAACTGGGTGACTATAAAGGTGCACTACGGGTATCTCCGAAAGTGTCTGTTGGGTTGGCACGGGTCGAGACTGGGATTTGTCACTCCGTGTGACGGAGAGGTATCTCTGGGCCCACTTGGTAATGCATCATCATAATGAGCTCAATGTGACTAAGGCGTTAGTAACGGGATCATGCATTGCGGTACGAGTAAAGAGACTTGCCGGTAACGAGATTGAACAAGGTATTGGGATACCGACGATCGAATCTCGGGCAAGTAACATACCGATTGACAAAGGGAATTGCATACGGATTGATTGAATCCTCGACACCGTGGTTCATCCGATGAGATCATCGTGGAGCATGTGGGAGACAGCATGGGTATCCAGATCCCGCTGTTGGTTATTGACCGGAGAGGCGTCTCGGTCATGTCTGCATGTCTCCCGAACCCGCAGGGTCTACACACTTAAGGTCCGGTGACGCTAGGGTTGTAGAGATATATGTATGCGGAAACCCAAAAGTTGTTCGGAGTCCCGGATGAGATCCCGGACGTCACGAGAGGTTCCGGAATGGTCCGGAGGTGAAGAATTATATATAGGAAGTCAAGTTTCGGCCACCGGGAAAGTTTCGGGGGTTACCGGTATTGTACCGAGACCACCGGAAGGGTCCAGGGGTCCACCGGGTGGGGCCACCTATCCCGGAGGGCCCCGTGGGCTGAAAGTGGAAGGGAACCAGCCCTTAGTGGGCTGGGGCGCCCCCCTTGGGCCTCCCCCCATGCGCCTAGGGTTGGGAACCCTAGGGGGAGTTCCCCCTTGCCTTGGGGGGCAAGGCAACCCCTTCCCCCCCTTGTGGCCGCCGCCCCCCATGAGATCTCATCTCTAGGGCCGGCGCCCCCCCCCCCCCAGGGGGCCTATATAAAGGGGGGAGGGAGGGCAGCAACCTACAGCCTTGGGCGCCTCCCTCCTCCCCTGCAACACCTCTCTCTCTCTCTCGCAGAAGCTCGGCGAAGCCCTGCCGGAGACCCGCTACATCCACCACCACGCCGTCGTGCTGCTGGATCTCCATCAACCTCTCCTTCCCCCTTGCTGGATCAAGAAGGAGGAGACGTCGCTGCACCGTACGTGTGTTGAACGCGGAGGTGCCGTCCGTTCGGCACTCGGTCATCGGTGATTTGGATCACGGCGAGTACGACTCCGTCATCCACGTTCATTGGAACGCTTCCGCTCGCGATCTACAAGGGTATGTAGATGCACTCCTTTCCCCTCGTTGCTAGTAGACTCCATAGATGCATCTTGGTGAGCGTAGGAAAATTTTAAAATTATGCTACGATTCCCAACAGTGGCATCATGAGCCAGGCCTATGCGTAGTTACTATGCACGAGTAGAACACAAAGCAGTTGAGGGCGTTGAGTTTGCCAATTCTTCTTGCCGCTACTAGTCGTTTCTTGTTTCGGCGGCATTGTAGGATGAAGCGGCCCGGACCGACCTTACACGTACGCTTACGTGAGACAGGTTCCACCGACTGACATGCACTAGTTGCATAAGGTGGCTAGCGGGTGTCTGTTTCTCCTACTTTAGTCGGAACGGATTCGATGAAAAGGGTCCTTATGAAGGGTAAATAGAAATTGGCAAATCATGTTGTGGTCATACGTAGGTAAGAAAACGTTCTTGCTAGAAACCTACAAACCACGTAAAAACTTGCAACAACAATTAGAGGACATCTAACTTGTTTTTGCAGCAAGTGCTATGTGATGTGATATGGCCAGAAGATGTGATGAATGATATATGTGATGTATGAGATTGATCATATTCTTGTAATAGGAATCACGACTTGCATGTCGATGAGTATGACAACCGGCAGGAGCCATAGGAGTTGTCTTTATTATTTTGCATGACCTGCGTGTCATTAAATAACGCCATGTAATTTACTTTACTTTGTTGCTAAACGCGTTAGCCATACAAGTAGAATTAATCGTTGGCGTGACGACTTCATGAAGACACAATGATGGAGATCATGATGATGGAGATCATGGTGTCATGCCGGTGACGAAGATGATCATGGTGCCCCGAAGATGGAGATCAAAGGAGCATAATGATATTGGCCATATCATGTCACTTTATGATTTGCATGTGATGTTTGTCATGTTTACATCTTATTTGCTTAGAACGACGGTAGCATAAATAAGATGATCCCTCACTAAAATTTCAAGAGATGTGTTCCCCCTAACTGTGCACCGTTGCGAAGGTTCGTTGTTTCGAAGCACCACGTGATGATCGGGTGTGATAGATTCTAACGTTCGAATACAACGGGTGTTGACGAGCCTAGCATGTACAAACATGGCCTCGGAACACACGCAACACACTTAGGTTGACTTGACGAGCCTAGCATGTACAGACATGGCCTCGGAACACGGAGGACCGAAAGGTCGAGCATGAGTCGTATAGAAGATACGATCAACATGGAGATGTTCACCGATCTTGACTAGTCCGTCTCACGTGATGATCGGACACGGCCTAGTTGAATTCGGATCATGTTTCACTTAGATGACTAGAGGGATGTCTATCTGAGTGGGAGTTCATTAAAAATTTGATTAGATGAACTTAATTATCATGAACTTAGTCTAAAATCTTTACACTATGTATTGTAGATCAAATGGCCCACGTTGTCCTCAATTCCAACGCGTTCCTAGAGAAAACCAAGCTGAAAGATGATGGCAGCAACTATACGGACTGGGTCCGGAACCTGAGGATCATCCTCATAGCAGCCAAGAAAGATTATGTCTTAGAAGCACCGCTAGGTGAAGCACCAATTCCTGAGAACCAAGACGTTATGAACGCTTGGCAGCAGCGTGCTGATGATTACTCCCTCGTTCAGTGCGGCATGCTTTACAGCTTAGAACCGGGTCTCCAAAAGCGTTTTGAGAAACATGGAGCATATGAGATGTTCGAGGAGCTGAAACTGGTTTTTCAAGCTCATGCCCGGGTCGAGAGATATGAAGTCTCCGACAAGTTCTTCAGCTGTAAAATGGAGGAGAACAGTTCTGTTAGTGAGCACATACTCAGAATGTCTGGGTTGCACAACCGCTTGTCTCAGCTGGGAGTTAATCTCCCAGATGACGCGGTCATTGACAGAATCCTCCAGTCGCTTCCACCAAGCTACAAGAGCTTTGTGATGAACTACAATATGCAGGGGATGGAAAAGACCATTCCCGAGGTATATTCAATGCTGAAATCAGCGGAAGGGGAGATCAGAAAAGAACATCAAGTGTTGATGGTGAATAAAACCACTAAGTTCAAGAAGGGCAAGGGTAAGAAGAACTTCAAGAAGGACGGCAAGGGAGTTGCCGCGCCCGGTAAACTAGTTACTGGGAAGAAGTCAAAGAATGGACCCAAGCCCGAGACTGAGTGCTTTTATTGCAAGGGAAGTGGTCACTGGAAGCGGAACTGCCCCAAATATTTAGCGGACAAGAAGAAGGCCGGCAACACCCAAGGTATATGTGATATACAAGTAATTGATGTGTACCTTACCAGTACTCGTAGTAGCTCCTGGGTATTTGATACCGGTGCGGTTGCTCATATTTGTAACTCAAAGCAGGAACTACGGAATAAACGGAGACTGGCAAAGGACGAGGTGACGATGCGCGTTGGGAATGGTTCCAAGGTCGATGTGATCGCCGTTGGCACGCTACCTCTGCATCTACCCACGGGATTAGTTTTAAACCTCAATAATTGTTATTTAGTGCCAGCTTTGAGCATGAACATTGTATCTGGATCTCATTTAATTCGAGATGGCTACTCATTTAAATCTGAGAATAATGGTTGTTCTATTTATTTGAGAGATATGTTTTATGGTCATGCCCCGCTGGTCAATGGTTTATTTTTGATGAATCTCGAACGTGATGTTACACATGTTCATAGTGTGAATACCAAAAGATGTAAAGTTGATAACGATAGTCCCACATACTTGTGGCACTGCCGCCTTGGTCACATTGGTGTCAAGCGCATGAAGAAGCTCCATGCAGATGGACTTTTGGAGTCTCTTTATTACGAATCATTTGACACGTGCGAACCATGCCTCATGGGTAAGATGACCAAGACTCCGTTCTCCGGAACAATGGAGCGAGCAACCAACTTATTGGAAATCATACATACCGATGTGTGCGGTCCAATGAGTGTTGAGGCTCGCGGAGGATATCGTTATGTTCTCACTCTCACTGATGATTTAAGTAGATATGGGTATGTCTACCTAATGAAACACAAGTCTGAAACCTTTGAAAAGTTCAAGGAATTTCAGAGTGAGGTTGAGAATCAACGTGACAGGAGAATAAAATTCTTACGATCAGATCGTGGTGGAGAATATTTAAGTCACGAGTTTGGTGCACACTTAAGGAAATGTGGAATAGTTTCACAACTCACGCCGCCTGGAACACCTCAGAGAAATGGTGTGTCCGAACGTCGTAATCGCACTCTATTGGATGTCTCTTACCGATTTACCGCTCTCATTTTGGGGTTATGCTTTAGAGACTGCCGCATTCACTTTAAATAGGGCTCCGTCGAAATCCGTTGAGACGACACCGTATGAATTATGGTTTGGGAAGAAACCTAAGCTGTCGTTTCTAAAAGTTTGGGGATGCGATGCTTATGTCAAGAAACTTCAACCTGAAAAGCTCGAACCCAAATCGGAAAAATGCGTCTTCATAGGATACCCTAAGGAAACTATTGGGTATACCTTCTACCTCAGATCCGAAGGCAAGATCTTCGTTGCCAAGAACGGGTCCTTTCTGGAGAAGGAGTTTCTCTCGAAAGAATTGAGTGGGAGGAAAGTGGAACTTGATGAGGTGATAGTCACCCCTTCCGAACCGGAAAGTAGCGCAGCGCGGGAAAATGTTCCTGTGGTGCCTACACCGACTAGGGAGGAAGTTAATGATGCTGATCATGAAGCTTCGGATCAAGTTACTGAACTTCGTAGGTCCACAAGGACACGTTCCGCACCGGAGTGGTACGGCAACCCTGTCCTGGAAATCATGTTGTTAGACGACGGTGAACCTTCGAACTATGAAGAAGCGATGGCGGGCCCGGATTCCGACAAATGGCTAGAAGCCATGAAATCCGAGATAGAATCCATGTATGAAAACAAAGTATGGACTTTGACTGACTTGCCTGATGAGCGGCGAGCCATAGAAAACAAATGGATCTTTAAGAAGAAGACGGACGCAGATGGTAATGTGACCATCTACAAAGCTCGACTTTTCGCTAAGGGTTATCGACAAGTTCAAGGGGTTGACTACGATGAGACTTTCTCACCCGTAGCGAAGCTGAAGTCCGTCCGAATCATGTTAGCAATTGCCGCATACTATGATTATGAGATATGGCAGATGGACGTCAAAATGGCATTCCTTAACGGCTTCCTTAAGGAAGAGTTGTATATGATGCAGCCGGAAGGTTTTGTCGATCCTAAGAATGCTAACAAAGTATGCAAGCTCCAGCGCTCAATCTATGGGCTGGTGCAAGCATCTCGGAGTTGGAACATTCGCTTTGATGAGATGATCAAAGCGTTTGGGTTTACACAGACTTATGGAGAAGCCTGTGTTTACAAGAAAGTGAGTGGGAGCTCTGTAGCATTTCTCATATTATATGTGGATGACATACTATTGATGGGAAATGATATAGAATTCTTGGAAAGTATAAAGGCCTATTTGAATAAGTGTTTTTCAATGAAGGACCTTGGAGAAGCTGCTTATATATTAGCATCAAGATCTATAGAGATAGATCAAGACGCCTCATTGGTCTTTCACAGAGTACATACCTTGACAAGATATTGAAGAAGTTCAATAT
This sequence comes from Triticum aestivum, assembly GCF_018294505.1. Classification (NCBI taxonomy): domain Eukaryota; kingdom Viridiplantae; phylum Streptophyta; class Magnoliopsida; order Poales; family Poaceae; genus Triticum; species Triticum aestivum. The sequence goes on along the minus strand of NC_057808.1, from coordinate 413,287,662 downwards.
GGATCAGTCCAAGAAGGGGTTCTTGCCTGTATTGCAAGGTGTGCAGTTGAGCACGGCTCAATGCCCGACCACGGCAGAAGATATAGAAGAGATGAGTGTCATCCCCTATGCCTCGGCCATAGGGTCTATTATGTATGCCATGCTGTGTACCAGACCTGATGTAAACCTTGCCGTAAGTTTGGTAGGAAGGTACCAAAGTAATCCCGGCAAGGAACACTGGACAGCGGTCAAGAATATCCTGAAGTACCTGAAGAGGACTAAGGATATGTTTCTCGTTTATGGAGGTGACGAAGAGCTCGTCGTAAAGGGTTACGTCGACGCTAGCTTCGACACAGATCTGGATGACTCGAAGTCACAGACTGGATACGTGTATATTTTGAATCGAAGAGCAGTAAGCTGGTGCAGTTGCAAGCAAAGCGTCGTGGCGGGATCTACATGTGAAGCGGAGTACATGGCAGCCTCGGAGGCAGCACAGGAAGCAGTCTGGATGAAGGAGTTCATTACCGACCTAGGGGTGATTCCCAATGCGTCAGGCCCAATGACTCTCTTCTGTGACAACACTGGAGCTATTGCCCTTGCGAAGGAGCCCAGGTTTCACAGGAAGACCAGGCATATCAAGCGTCGCTTCAACTCCATTCGTGAAAGTGTTCAAAATGGAGACATAGATATTTGTAAAGTACATACGGACCTGAATGTAGCAGATCCGTTGACTAAACCTCTCCCTAGGGCAAAACATGATCAACACCAGGACGCAATGGGTGTTCGATTCATCACAATGTAACTAGATTATTGACTCTAGTGCAAGTGGGAGACTGTTGGAAATATGCCCTAGAGGCAATAATAAATGGTTATTATTATATTTCTTTGTTCATGATAATTGTCTATTATTCATGCTATAATTGTATTGTCCGGAAATCGTAATACATGTGTGAATACATAGACCACAACCTGTCCCTAGTAAGCCTCTAGTTGACTAGCTCGTTGATCAACAGATAGTCATGTTTTCCTGACTATGGACATTGGATGTCATTGATAACGGGATCACATCATTAGGAGAATGATGTGATGGACAAGACCCAATCTTAAGCATAGCATAAAAGATCGTGTAGTTTCGTTTGCTAGAGCTTTTCCAATGTCAAGTATCTTTTCCTTAGACCATGAGATCGTGCAACTCCCGGATACCGTAGGAGTGCTTTGGGTGTGCCAAACGTCACAACGTAACTGGGTGACTATAAAGGTGCACTACGGGTATCTCCGAAAGTTTCTGTTGGGTTGGCACGGATCGAGACTGGGATTTGTCACTCCGTGTGACGGAGAGGTATCTCTGGGCCCACTCGGTAATGCATCATCATAATGAGCTCAATGTGACTAAGGCGTTAGTCACGGGATCATGCATTGCGGTACGAGTAAAGAGACTTGCCGGTAACGAGATTGAACAAGGTATTGGGATACCGACGATCGAATCTCGGGCAAGTAACATACCGATTGACAAAGGGAATTGCATACGGATTGATTGAATCCTCGACACCGTGGTTCATCCGATGAGATCATCGTGGAGCATGTGGGAGACAGCATGGGTATCCAGATCCCGCTGTTGGTTATTGACCGGAGAGGCGTCTCGGTCATGTCTGCATGTCTCCCGAACCCGCAGGGTCTACACACTTAAGGTCCGGTGACGCTAGGGTTGTAGAGATATATGTATGCAGAAACCCGAAAGTTGTTCGGAGTCCCGGATGAGATCCTGGACGTCACGAGAGGTTCCGGAATGGTCCGGAGGTGAAGAATTATATATAGGAAGTCAAGTTTTGGCCACCGGGAAAGTTTCGGGGGTTACCGGTATTGTACCGGGACCACCGGAAGGGTCCCGGGGGTCCACCGGGTGGGGCCACCTATCCCGGAGGGCCCCGTGGGCTGAAAGTGGAAGGGAACCAGCCCTTAGTGGGCTGGGGCGCCCCCCTTGGGCCTCCCCCCATGCGCCTAGGGTTGGGAACCCTAGGGGGGAGTTCCCCCTTGCCTTGGGGGGCAAGGCAACCCCTTCCCCCCCCCCCTTGTGGCCGCCCCCCCCCCCACGAGATCTCATCTCTAGGGCCGGCGCCCCCCCCCAGGGGGGCTATATAAAGGGGGGGAGGGCAGCAACCTACAGCCTTGGGCGCCTCCCTCCTCCCCTGCAACACCTCTCTCTCTCTCGCAGAAGCTCGGCGAAGCCCTGCCGGAGACCCGCTACATCCACCACCACGCCGTCGTGCTGCTGGATCTCCATCAACCTCTCCTTCCCCCTTGCTGGATCAAGAAGGAGGAGACGTCGCTGCACCGTACGTGTGTTGAACGCGGAGGTGCCGTCCGTTCGGCACTCGGTCATCGGTGATTTGGATCACGGCGAGTACGACTCCGTCATCCACGTTCATTGGAACGCTTCCGCTCGCGATCTACAAGGGTATGTAGATGCACTCCTTTCCCCTCGTTGCTAGTAGACTCCATAGATGCATCTTGGTGAGCGTAGGAAAATTTTAAAATTATGCTACGATTCCCAACACTCATCATCATCATCATCATCATCTTCAGTTATGCACCGAGTATGGCCATGCATGAAACCATGCATGAGCAGGTGCACCTTGAATTTACCACCCTGAAAGGGGTCGAGCCTGACTCTTCCTTTGCATTTTCGACACGGACATAAAACATCCTTCAGTCTTTTTTCATACATGTCATCCACAGCGGATTGCCAGTATCTTTCCACCATCCTTCCATTGACGTTCATGATCACCTGCGCGCGGAGCAAATATTATAACCACATATATATGCATGCATGGATCAAATTCATGCAAAAATTCGACATGACCTTCCCTAAACATAGGACATATTGAGTTTGCGCGAAATTCGCCGAAACGGAAATGAATCGACATTTCGGCAAAACATAGGCAACTCATGTCACTCACATGCCACACACAATTCGGTATATTCATATCGCACATAGTTTCGGTCCTAATCGCAAACACACATATTTCCATTCTTGCACAACTCTTTTTTTTCTCACCTATTTGTCGAGAGGAATATCGAGCACCTTCTTATAATTAGCTAGTAGCTCTAGATAGAGCTATGAGAGGGAGTAGGGAGGGCATTAATGGAGGGGGTGGCGGAGGGGCAAAGAAGAGAAGGGGAGAAGGGGCAAAAGAAAGGAAGAGGAAGGAGGGAGGGCATTAATGGAGGGGGTGGTGGAGGGGCAAAGAAGAGAAGGGGAGGAGGGGCAAAAACAAGGAAGAGAAAGGAGGGAGGGCATTAATGGAGGGGGGAGGGGCAAAGAAGAGGGGGAAGCATTGAAGGACAAGCAAGTTCAAGAGGGAGGGGGAGAAAGAAAGGGGGAGGAAGAAGAAGGGGGGAAAGGTGGCAGATATTTTGGCTGGCGACCATAGCAGTAGCGCTGGGCACCAAAGCGCGCTAGTGCTATGTGTGCCAGCCAAAATATCTACTGGTACATAAAACTAGCTATAGCGCTTGCCCAAAAAAACACGCTACTGGTGAAAGATTACACATAGAAGAAGTAGCAGTAGCGCTTCTTAGTGGCCCCGCGCTACTGTTATTTTCTTATAAGTAGCGCTTGTTAGGGTACCAACGCTGCTACTTTTTTTGGCCGGGGGGTGTGGTGTGGCTAACTTACCATCTTAACAGTAGCGCTTGTTAGGGTACCAACGCTGCTACTATTTTTTGGCCGGGGCGGTGTGGTGTGGCTAACTTACCAATAGCGTGCCCTCTAGAAACCAACGCTGCTGCTAAGTTGTACCAGTAGCGCGGTTTGTAACACACGCTACTACTAATTATCAGTAGCGTGGGCTCCAAAACACACGCTACTGGTAAACTTCTATGTATAAGCCTTTTTCTAGTAGTGGCAACAACCATGTAACCCTACCCCTCATCCACCTACATAAGTGGAGGTAGGGGCCTCCCAAGGGGGGCATCGAATAGATCTTCAACAGATCCAACACATGTACACCTCAACGAGGCCACATCCATACAATACATGTAGCATGTCGGGTATTACCTCACAACGAAGGTCTGAACCTGGGTAAATCCTTGTCTCTTGTGTACCCCAATCTGATCCTATATGCGCGCTCCGGCCCATGAGGAATCCTATGTAGGGATCTGACAGAATTCTGCTCCATCATCCGGCGCGGGGCATGCATGCCGCCACGCGGCTCTAGGCACGGCTTGGCACGCAAGAAAGCGCGTGGTGCCTCACCCGCGGGCGCGCCCGAAGCCGCCCAATGACTGTGGACCCTGGCACGCCCAGCGGTCCACCCGTTATGGACCCTCGAGCCGGGTCTCCCGGGTCCAAGCGTCCGGGCAGATCGGACGGCCCGGAGCGCTCCCAAGAGGCTTTCCCCGCAAGTTAGCCGGCAATGGACGATTAGGAGGCTCTCTCGCCCACGAGGAGCCTAGGGAGAAGAGTACTCCAGCATCCTTTATTGAGTAATGATGATCTGCTGCCGAAGGATGAGGCTTAAGTTGCAAGCAAGGTAATTTTTCATTGCCATATGTATTAACATTATTCAGATTGGCATGTACTCCACCCGTTTCAAAATAATTGAAGTTTTAAGTTTATTCCAAGTCAAATTTGCTTACATTTGACCAACTTTATAGAAAAAAATATGCTAAGACCTCTACAACACCAAATAGACATAGTGTGAACATATATTTCATAAAATATCCCATGAGACCAATTTGGTGTTATAATTGTCAATATATTTTTCAATAGACTTGGTCAGACTTAAACAAGTTTGGCTTGTAACAAACCCAAGACTTCAGTTATTTTGAAACGGGTATAGTATCAATCACAGAAACTAGATTCAGATGTGTCACCCATGAGACCAAGTACTCCTACGTCTGTCTAACTCTAATAAAGTGACACATCACCTCTTTGTCATCCTGGCATTGGTGTTTTTATAGAGGAAAAGGCACCGGTGTTGCCAGGCAAGAAATAATCACCAGGACAAGAACCTCCCCTGGGACTAAATACATACTATAACCAAAGTGGCACATCATGACGTTGGACTCGCCGGAATTTGATCCTAAAAATAGGTCATATATCCGTTCTTGTGTGGACTCGCCGGAATTGATCCTAATTAGTCAATAAAAATATGTGGTCGACGGGAGGAGCCCAATCAGATCCGGACTCACGTAAAAATCCTTGTCGCCACGCTACGTGAGCTCACTCAAGTGGAGGCAGATGAGTGTGAGCAGGAAACAGATGCCGCGGGCAGGGCACACTACGTCGCTGTCTGGGCCTTCTTCCTCCATTGATCCAATGGCCAAGTGGCAAGATGTTAGTAGCAGGATATTTGTGGCTTCTTTTGGCAACAATGATGACAGGCGACCGTTGTTTTCCTTCAACTGGTGGTGGACGTGTCCTTTTCGCCGCGGTTTTCCAGCTTGAAACTGTTATCCGCTCATCTTCTTTTTATAGAAATGGGACAAAACTGTTCTGTTTCACTGATATTTAAGTAGCGCGGACCTAAATATCTAAGGTGAGTAGGTGACGCTATGCATCTTTGCCATGTTGGCCATGGGATTTAGGAAGGAGGCGGCACGGAGCGCCGCGTCAGATCGCGTGGCCACGAGGAATCCTTCCTGGAGCCATGGTTTTAACCGGCTGACCTGGACGTTTTCTAGGCCACGTCTTGTGCATTAGGCTGGTCATAGTGGGGAGTAACTTATACTAGTGTCATGCATATGACACTAGTCTAAGTTATTACTCCTACCTTTATAGTGCAAAGTAATATAGTAGTAGTATCATAGATGGCTTCATTTATTAGCTTGTAGACTCATCATTTCTCGGAAAGCGCTAATGTTATAGTAGTAACATATTATGTTACTTCAAACACCTCTCTCTTCATTAACTACATGCCACATAAGCAAAAAATTCTTGGAATTCGCAATGTTACTATCTAAGTTACTCCCACTATGACTAGCCTTAGCGCGTTTGGACTGCCTCTGTCGGATTACCCAGCAGTAAATCTTCCTACTGTGTTTGATTCCGTGAGAAGTCGTCAGATTCTTTTTATGCGTTCCGTGAATGAACTTTAATAAGTACTTCCTCGGTCCCAAAATAAGTCACTCAACTTTGCATTAACTTTAGTACGAACTCAATTTTGTACTCCCTCCGTCTAGGTGTATAAGTCACCTTACGAAAATCAAATAATCCCAAAACACTTAGGCGCGGTGCATTAACTCCATCTCGTCTAATGTTTCTTACATATCAACCAATAAAAGATGTGGGCGTGCATGCTTTAAATGTTTTGAGACTATCAAACACAACATGCAGTGGTTAGTTCATGCATGCAATGCTATTAATTAGCAAATAAACATTAAGTTCTCTCCTTTTCCACTTTTCCTTGGTCACGGTGCACAACCTAAGGCTGGTCATACTGGGGAGTAACTTATCTATGTTACTACCTTCATAGTGCAAAGTAATATAGTAGTAGTATTATAGATGGCTTCATTTATTACCTCATAGACTCATTTTGTCTCGGGAAGCGCTATGTTACAGTAACATATTATGTTACCACAAGCACCTCTTTTCTCATTAAATACTTGCCACATAAGCAAAATTGTCTTGGGATGTGTTAAGTTACTATCTAAGTTACCCCCACTATGGCTAGCCTAAGATGACTTATTCACCTAGACGGAGGGAGTACTAACTTTAGTACCAACTTAAATTGGTACTAAAATTAGTACAAAATTGTGTCACTTATTTTGGGACGGAGTATACCGCAAGCCGATTCAGTTGGTTCGTTCCATGGCGAAAGTCAAATCAGGATAGTTTCTTTCAGTACTGACTCCAGAGCGTGGCGTCACCACCACCGTCGTTGTAGTAGTCCCCATTCTGCCAGCACGCCTCTATGGCATCGGCCGGTGGCGGAGGCTCGAGGAGCAGCCCCTCGGCGAAATCCGCGTAGTGGGAGCTCAGGTCCATTTCCCCAAACATGTCCAGCTCCAAGTCGAACTCGAACATGTCGCCATCGCCCAATGCGGCAGCCGGCAAATCAAACACTTTGTCCGCACAACCAGGATACGACGTCGCCCGCGAGCCTGGGTCCATCACCCAGGACACATCCAACTCGAAGTCGAACATGTCGCTGGCCAGTGCTGCTGCCGGCACGTCCAACACTTCGTCCGCAGCCGCACAAGGCTGCGGCGTTGCCCACGAGCCGGTGTTATCCGCACTGGGGCTGGAGGTGTCCAACTCCTCGTCCACTGGAATGGTCGTGTTGTAGTTTGCGGCCTCCCGTCGCTGGAAGCCCGCGCGGCAGCGAGCGCTGCGCACCGAACGTTGGCCAGGTCGGCGAGTGCGGATGGGACGGCGAGCAACCACGCGGAGTCTGGGAAGTTGAGGTACACGGCGGAGCGGCCGCCGAGCACGAGCATGGCGGCGTCGTGCGTGCGTGTCGTGGACTCGGCGGTGACGTACTTCTCGAGCCAGAGCCTGCACCCCCGAGAGGCTTCTGTCGGAAGCCAGCCGGCAATGGACGCCCATGAGGTGTTCTCGCCCGCGAGGAGCCTAGGGAGACGAGTACTATAGGATCCTTTATAGAGTAATGGTGAACTGCTGCTGAAGGAGGAGGCTTAAGTTGCAAGCAAGGTAAATTTTCATTGACATATTAACTTGATTCTGATTGGCATTTACTCCTATCGTTTCAAAATAATTAAAGTTTTAAATTTATTCCAAGTCAAATTTTCTTACATTTGACCAACTTTATAGAAAAAATATGTAAGGCCTACAACACCAAATAAACATAGTGCGATGTAAAAAAACATAGTGCGATGAGACTAATTTGCTGTTATAAATGTTAATATTTCAATAGACTTGGTCAAATTTAAACAAGTTTGGCTTGTAACAAACCCAAAAATTCAATTATTTTGAAACGAGATAGTATCAATCAAAGAAACTAGATTCAGATGTGTCACCCATGAGACCAGGTACGTCTGCCTAACTCTAAACTGGCATCACTGCTGTTATATATAGAGGTAAAGGCACGAGTGATGCCAGGAAAGAAATAATCACTAGGACAAGAGCCTTTCCCCCCGGAACAAATCGGCAATGGGACTAAATACATATAGGAGTATAATAACCAAAGTGGCACATCATCCTGTCATCATTATTGCCAAAAGAAGGAACAAATATCCATCCTGCCACTTGGCCACAGGATGAATTGAGGAAGGAGGCCCAGACAGCGACGTGGTGTGCCCCGCCCGCGGCAGCTGCTTCCTCCTCACACTCACCTGCCTCCACTTGAGAGAGCGGAGCTCACGTAGCGTGGGGACGAGGATTTTGACATGAGCCCAGGAAAAGATCTGGTTGGGCCGTCACCCGTCGACCACATATTTTGTACTCGTATAGACTAATTAGGGTAGTCTTGACCACCTCCCTTTGTCACATGAACGCCACACATGAACGGATAAGACCTATTTTGGGAATCGATTCCGGCGGGTCCAACGTCAGCACCCATTGTCTTCCTTCAAGTGGTGGTCGACGTGTAAATTTCGCCGCGGTTTTTCCGGCTTAAAACTGTTCCCGCTCGTCTGCTTTCTACAAAGTGATGCCCTCCAGGAATAGAAATGGGACAAAATTGCTCTGTTCCACAAATATATTTAAGTGGCACGGACCTAAATATCTAAGGTGACACGCCAAAGCCACGAGGGAAGGGTGGCGTGTCACGCTCACACACTATGCATCTTTGCCCTGTTGGCTATAGGATTTAGGAAGGAGGCTCCACAGAGCGCCGCGTCAGCTCGCGTGTCCACGAGGAACCCCGGAACGGTGGCTTTAATCGGCTGACCTGGATGGTTTCTAGGCCACATCTTCTGCATTAGCGCGTCCGAACTGCCTCTGTGTGATTACAGCATCTATGGCCGGACATAGTAAATGTGATCCTTAAACGTTCGCTCACGCACCCGGTCAATCCACTTTAAGCCCCTATTTATTTGTCCGCGCAGCTACACTCTTCACTTTCCTCCTCATATGACTGGACATTTGCATGTGATTGGTGGAGATCAAAAAAGAGAAATAAAAGAATGAATAAAGAAAGAGAAAATGTGGTACGGGGTGGGGCCGCGTCCGACGTGGCGAACTACCCGGATGCGCCCGGGCACGTCCGCGAGCCCTCATATCCCCCATACATTTGAGATGGATATTAGGGTTCGCGGACAGCCCGAGCTTATAGGGATGATATGAGGGGTCCGGTTTGGTCACGCTTTTCCTCCTCTCTCCTGTCCGGTCACTGACCGGGCGCGTCTGCAGGCGTACGAGAGATGGATTGAGGCGTCCGGTTGTAAATGCTCTTACCCAGCGTTAATCTTCCTCTTGCAAAGTCAGTTGTTGCCATTTTTTTTTCCGGTGAAAGGGGAGTTTTATCCCAATGTTCTGGGTTACAACAAAAGCACCCGTGACACGATCTGTACGACTATAATTTGCTAAACAATAGCTACATTTTGTTCATGCCGTAGCTTCTGAGGAACAAACTCCTATCCGAAAGCATAGCATTGATCTTCGCAACAATGTGGCCGTGTGCCGAACCAGAAATGCGATAACTTGAGCGTACTGCAGTGGCTTCTGAGGAATCGGACTGCACGATAACCGGAAGGTTTGTGTGCTCGAGCGCAAGAGCCATTTCTTGCATGATCACGTGTAGCTCCACTTCTAGTGCATTATTACATTTGAAGATATGACGGTAACCTGCAAAAATTACCGACCCATTGTCCCTTCTTAACACAATCCCGACTGTTGTTGCACCAACCGCGGTGCGAAGGAACCATCAACGGATACGGCTGCAAAGTTTGCTGGCGGTAGCGGCCACCGCAGGGCCGGCGAGAGGGCTATCATCTCCAGAGCGCTGGTATTTCTTGGCATAGCCGATGGATTTGAAGTAGCTATCCAAAAATTTGACTCTAACTTCAACCAGATGAACTTCTAGAGGGGCTATCATCTCCAGAAGGACATCCGTTTGATCCGGATTCTGTCCATTTGGAGCGGCAAAATGGACGCCCGTGTACGGTTTGGGTCGTCCGCGGATCGGTGCACCCAACGCGCAGCCGCATCCCAAACATTGTCCGTGTCGGACCTAGAAAAAAACACCCAAAAAGGCATTGTAATTTTAAAAAAGGCATTGCAAAATAGCTTAAAACATAAATATATAACAAACTTAATTAAACAATCCACCATAGTCATGGCCCACGCATAGTACTTAAGTTGAAATTAAAAAGAACATAAAAAGGTAGTTCGTCCGCCCCGCGTGCCTCCAATGCCGTCGCCGTCATCAGGCGCCACTGTCCTCGTCGTCGCCTAGCCAGGTCAATGTAGGGTGGGGTGTCCAGAGATGGGGCGGCGGCTCCCATAATTGGACGGGCGAGTTCTGCGGCGGCGGCGACGGTGGTGGTGACCACGGCGCCCATGCACGCTCCTCCGTGGCCTCCTCCTTCACCTCCATCTTCACCTCCTGCTTCACGTCCAGCTCCGACACGCAGACGTCTCCCACTGCCGACAACTCCAGCATCTCCTGCAACCCCTCACATTCCTCCTCCTGACAGCGCTTGTGCTCCCGCTCGAAGTCCTCCATGACGGCATGCACCAATCGCTCCTCCTCCTCGGACATCATGGTGGGAGGTTGCGGGGGCGGGGGCGGCGGCGACGGAAAGGGAGAGGGCATTAGCGTCAGGCCGCGCGCTCTTGTCGGGCTCGATGCGCACACACGAGGGGCACTCTGGGACACACGGGGCGGCCTATGAGCACGGCCGACAAAAAAGTTTGCCGGCGCATGTCGTGCTCGTCCTGGAACCATGTGTCCCGGAAGGGCGAGTCGACGTCGTACCTACGGTCGGCGATGTACTGACGCGGAATCCGGGAGCGACGACGGGCGATCTCCTGGAGGCACGCGCGGCCGCTCGCCGGACGGGGGGGATGGGCACCCGATGCGGGCTTACATGCCACCCATTGGGAAGGTGGGCATCTGGCCACGGCAACGGCATGCCGGTCTCCCAGTACCGGTGGCAGATGGCGACCTTGACGTAGGGCCGGAAGCCTGGCGTGGTCGCCGGAGGGGAGATGGAGAAGGATGCCGGCGAGGTGGAGTGGGTGGCCGCGCTTCCAGATGAGGCGGACAACGACCCCGCCTCGTGGTCGCGCTTGGTCTTCTTGTCAGGGTGCCACTTCCAGAACCCCATGGGCGGCGGGGAGCAAGGTGGGTAGCGGCGCTAGGCTAGGGTTTGCTTTCTTGGAGGGAGGGAGCAATGGAGATGGTGAGGAAGTGGAAGTCCACGGCTTCGCCATAAAAAAGACGTGGTCGGGGCTGTCTGGCTGGCTGACCGGCGGGCCCACCCATCCATGTCCATTGAGTGGGGTAGGTTGGAGGTAGTTAGATGGCCAACGCACGGGTCTGTGACGGACGGCGAGAGGCCGCATGCGTGTTCATTCTGTGTTCATTTGACCGCAAAGCCAAACCAATTTTACGCCCAGAATGAGACGAGCCGGACCAGAAGTGGACGTTTTTACAAATGAGGTCGTGCGTTGCGCCGGCTCGTCTGTCCGTTTAGCCCGGGCGATTTTGGTTCCTACGTCGGAGTTGGCCTGAATATATTTACAGTTAACCAAAGTGGCACATCATCCTGTCATAATTGTTACCCAAAGAAGGAAGAAATATCCTAGCATCCTGCCACTTGGCCACGGGATGAATTGAGGAAGGAGGCCCAGACAAACAGCGACATGGTGTGCCCCGCCCGCGGCCTCCTCTGTCCTCACACTCATCTGCCTCCACTTGAGTGAGCTCACGTAGCGTGGCGACAAGGATTTTGACGTGAGTCCGGATCTGATTGGGCTCCTCCTGTCGACCACATATTTCTATTATAGACTAATTAGCGTACTCTGGTCCACCTCCCCCGTCACATGAACGCCACACATGAACGGATGAAACCTATTTCCGGAATCAATTCCGGCGGGTCCAGCGTCAGCACCCATAGTTTTGTTTCAAATGGTGGCCGATGTGTCCTTTTCGCCGCGGTTTTTGCGGCTTAGAACTGTTCTCCGCTATCGCTTAGCCGAACCTCCGAGAATAGAAATGCGACAAAAAACTGCTCCGTTCCACAAATATCTAAGAGCATCTTCAGCCGTTCGGCCCCCAGGCCCGAAAAAGAGCTGCCTGGGGGTGCGCCGGCGATAAACTCGGCGCCGGGGCGGTTCGGCACCCAGTCGTCGCCCCCCGGTCGTCCCCAGGCGCCGATTGCAGCCTAGCTTTCGGCTAAAAAAGGCCCGATATCTGCGTGAATCAGCCCATATTCGGTGTGGTTCGGCGGGTTTCGCCCATGAGATGCTCCTGCTCCTAGACGTCGGCTTCGGCTTCCTCATCCAGCAACGCCGCGAGCGCCTCCTCATCTTCAGAGTCCATCGCCGGGCCGGGCAATTCACCGAACGCCTTGCGGGTGCGGTGGACGCAAGCCCGCCGGTGTACAGGCCCTGCGCGGCCGGAGCGCCGGAAAAGGTGCCGAGGCGGCGGCGGAGAGGCTGCCTCGGCGAAACCCCTTCTTTTTCCCGGCGGGAGATGGTCTACCTAGCTGCGGCGGACGGTGGTCGGCGCCGGAATCGGCAGGGTGGCGGCCGAGCGCGGGGGGTAGGAGGCGAATCTAGGCGGGTGGCTTGACTTTTCGTCTGTCAATGTGGCCCCGGAAACGCTTCCCCCTTGCGCCGGAGCCCCCGAGCGCCCCCAGTGCGCCGGGTTTGGCCTGCGAGCACCGGGCGCAAAAACGGACCGAGCCGGCAGAATTCGGGGTCATAGGGGCGCGACTGGGCCGTTTTTCGGCGCCGACGCAAATAAACCATCTAGGAAGACCATTCTGGGGGCCGTGGCACGTCGATGCCAAGAAGGAAAGGTGGCATGTCACACACACCATGCATCTTTGCCCTGTTGGCCGTAGGATTTAGGAAGCAGGCGGCACGGAGCGCCGCGTCAGCTCGCGTGGCCACTAGGAACCCCGGAACGGTGGCTTGAAACCGGCTGACCTGGGTGGTTTCTTGGGCACATCTTGTGCATTAGCGCGTTAATCTTCCACCTGCAAAGTCTCTCATTGCCCTTTGTTTTGTCCTTTTTGTTCGTACGTACTCCCTCCATAAACTAATATAAGAACGTTAGATTACTAAAATAGTAATCTAAACACTTTTATATTAGTTTACAGAGGGAGTACTACAATTACAGCGTTTGATTTCGTGCAAAGCCATCAGATTCTTTTTAGGCGTTTAAGGGTTCATGGATAAATGTTCATATGCCGGACAAAGTGGTCCTATATTCAGTTCGTTCGTTCCATCGAGAAAGTCAAACCAGGGCAATTTCTTTCACTACTGACTCCAGAGCGCGGCGTCACCTCCGCCGTCGCCGTAGTAGTAGTCCCAGCACGCCTCGGCGGCATCTGCCGGTGGCGGAGGCTCGAGGAGCAGCCCCTCCGCGGAATCCGCGTAGTACGAGCCCCGGTCCTTTTCTTTTTCGAGAACACCTCGAAAGGGGCAGGGTTCTGCATTTCATTGAGAAGAAGAAAGTTGGTCCAGTTTATAAGGAAAACTGGACCCGAAAACTTAACATTCTCGGCTAATCAGGGAAAACCGAATGAAAACCGAAAAAGAAAGAAAAAAGAAAACGAGAAAAAAGGCACTAGAACTTAAGGACAGGGATAAGACAACTGCAGCATCAAGGGACATCATCAGAGCCAGACACCAAAGCACCCAAGCCCAAGGCAGTTAGGCGAGGCACAAGTGCAACCAAAATAACTGCCACTCGCCGAAGGGAAACTGTCCATACCGAAAGACTATTCTGACTCGGCCTCAAAGAATCATGTGTTAACATTATCATGTGGAAAACATCCTGACAGGTCCAACTTTGACTTCCCAGCGATCCTCGCCAAAGAGCTCAACGCCTCGATCACTTGCGGTGAGAGCGGTTTTTTGTACATGTCCAGGTATGCTTGCATCTTTTGCTCTGGCCCCTCTGCTTTGCTGACCTCCGGCAACTCATCAAAAGCCTCCAACATTCTATACTCTGCACGCTTGGATGTCGGGATGTTGCACGCCTTGTTCTTCTTATCCAGACGCCCGCTCCGTCGCCCGCCATTCTTCTCCCCATGCGAAGGCACTGGGGTCCCAAGCAGAGGTTGTGGGAGCGAACATGTAACCTTGCTGAGAAAGTCCTCCAGAGATAGTGGTGCCGCTTTAGTTTGCGCCACCTTCGCAACAACATTGCACACCTCGTCCATAGGCTCAGCCAGAACATCAGGCGCGTTGAAACCGAGCGGCTCCTCTGGACTCGGCATCAGACGTACAAGGGAGTGCACCACAAAAGATGAGGAGGAGCCTCCATGGTGTGGCGACAGAAGAGTAGCCTCCGAGCACATAGGATCAACATATTCCTCACTCCCTACGGACTGAGGCACCATGGCTGAACCACATGTCATCGCCCCAAGCGGAGCAGTCCCTAGGACCAAGGATGACAGGCAAAACCTGAGGGGAAGGCGCCATTGCTTCATCAAGCATAGGATCGTTAGGCCACGGATCGATGCCCACCGGCCTAGCCGAGAGCATAGCAGCAAGGAGATCCTGCTCAACCGGGGCGAGAGGGAAGACACAGCCGTCCACACTACGAGCCAAGCGATCTCCAAGGGGTGGCGCTAAGAGAGCCTCGGCGTATGAGCGCTGCCTAGAAGCATGGCTAGCCGGCGCGTCACGGCGATCCCCAACACCAAGTCGAGGACCGTGGGAAGGCACCGTCGAGGAGAGCTTCGACGAAGGGCCAGGGCACTGACTGGCAAGATGGAAATCTTTGTAGCAACGCCAGCACTTTAGCGGCTCCTCGCAATCCTTGGCGAAATGCTTGCGGCTGAGACACCGAAAGCATCGTCCGTCCATCCATTTGAGGGAGGCGGCGCGCTCAGACGGACTAACCACCGGCCGCGCCTTCGGCGGCACAGCCCGACCGCTGCTGGAAGCATTTGCACATCCCTTGCTCCCACGCACTTCAATCCATCCTCCATGGTCTGAGGCAGGAGAGGAATCCCCTCCCCCCGGAGCCAAGGCCGCGTCCCGGATTACCACAGATTTGGGACGAGTCCGTGAAGAGGAGGGCGGAGCAGCAACAACGGCATCAACCTCCGGGAAAGCCTGCACGCAGCAGGCAGACCGCGGCACTCCAGCAGCGACCCGTGCAACATCGGAACGGCCGTCAGCACAAATCCCGGCGGCGGGCTCCCGGACCACAATGGATCGAAGACGAGGCGGGGGCGGAGAGGCTTCAGTCGATGGAGCCGAGTCGCCGGACGGTGGGGGCAAACCGGCGACCATCCCGGGGGACGAGCGGGAGAGCCCCGGATGCGGCGACGGCGACGGCGCATCTGGATCGGGAACCAGCCCCGATGCCGACGCGGAGGAGAGGCGCCGCGGCGCGGACGGGCCGGATGCAGGGGTGGCGAGGGTGGTGGGCTTGAACGGGGGCGGAGGGAGGGCAAGCGGCGGGGGCGGCAGAGGTGGGGGCGGCGGCGCACGCGCGTGGGGCGCGGACGTCGCGAGAGCGCTGGCCATCCCTCCCCGGACATGTCAAGCTCGAAGTCGAACATGTCGCCGCCCAGTGCGGCCGCCGGCACCTCCAACACTTTGTCCGCACAACCAGGCTGCGACGTCGCCGGCGAGCCCAGGTCCATCACCCAGGACACATCCAACTCGAAGTCGAACATGTCGCTGGCCAGTGCTGCCGCCGGCACGTCGAACACTCCGTCGGCGGCCGCACAAGGCTGCGGCGTTGCCCACGAGCCAGAGGTGGACGAACTGGAGGTGTCGAACACCTCGTCCACGGGAACGGTCGCGGCGCAACCGGCGGCCTCCCGGCGCTGGAAGCCCGCGACGGCGGCGAGCGCCGCGAGCCGGACGTCGGCCAGGTCGGCGAGCGCGGACGGGACGGCGAGCAGCCACGCGGAGTCCGCGAAGTTGAGGCACGCGGCGGAGCGGCCGCCCAGCGCGAGCATGGCGGCGTCGTGCGCGCGCGCGGCGGACTCGGCGGTGACGTAGGTCCCGAGCCAGAGCCTGCACCCGCGCCTGCCGGGCACGCGCACCTCGCACACCCACCGGCCGGCGCCGCCCCGGCGCCTCACGCCGCGGAACACCGGTGGCGCGTCTCCTTGAACTTGGTGCGCCCCGCGGGGCGCTTCGGCGGCGCCGCCGCGTGCTGGTCGTGCGTCGACGTGGACGTGGACGGGGAGCTCCATTGCTCGCTGCCCATGTCCATCTGCACTGCTGCCGGTCGATCGGTGAACGGCGAGTGACTAGCTAGCTCGGTGCTTTGCTTTAGCTTGGGATTATACTGGACCGTGGATGGATAACTCAGTGTCTTGTGTGGAGTGCGCTGTTATATAGTTTTGCTTGACGCGCTCGGAGCATGCGTGGGGCCGGCGACAAGCTGACGCGTGGCGTTTTGCAGCGTTGAGCCAGTGCGGCAGCTTTATTATTTTGGTAAATGGGCAGCTTCGTTCTATTTGACGAGTGGATTGGGCTCCACCTGCTGAGCCTATGCAGGCCCAAATAGAGGGAAGGCCATTTTCTCCCTGTCGGCCACGTTCTTTCGAGAGCAACTAGTTAACAAGCGCTTCTTCGGGAGCCTCGCAACGATCAGCGCCACTTAGTGCGTTCTCAGTCATCCGCCACGTGTCGCGCTTTGTACGCTCCCTTCAGATTTTTTTTTCCACACGCGTTTTCGGTTTTTTAAACGGTTTTTTCGACGTTTTGGTTTTCCCCCGGTCTTCCTTAGGTTTGCGACCAAAAAAATTTTCGAAATTTTTTTTTACGTGAAAAAACGTGTTTTTTTTTTTCCCTTTTGCGAAAAGTCACGGTTTTTCTTCCGCGAGAGTCACGACTCTCGCTCACGGCCGTGCCTTTCGGAAACCAAAAAAACGTGTTTTCTGTTTTTTTTCCTTTCTCGAGAGTCACGGTTTTACTTCCGCGAGAGACACGGTTGTGCTTTCGCGAGAGTCACGGCCGTGCCTCTCGGAAAGGGAAAAACAAAACGCGTTTTCTGTTTTTTTTTCTTTCGCGAGAGTCACGGTTTTGCTTTCGCGAGAGTCATGGCCGTGTCTCTCGGAAAGGGAAAAAAATACGCGTTTTCTGTTTTTTTTTCTTTCACGAAAGTCACGGTTTTGCTTTCGCCAGAGGCACGGTTGTGCTTTCGCGAGAGTCACGGGCGTGCCTCTTTCGGAAAGAAAAAAAACGAGTTTTCTATTTTTTTTCTTCCACGAGAGTCACGGTTTTGCTTCCCCGAGAGGCACGGTTGTGATTTCACGAAAGGCACAGGCGTGCCTCTTTCAGAAAGGGAAAAACCATGCTCCCGGTTGGGTTTTTTGTCTAGTTTTTCTCGTTGGTTTTTTTTCATGAAAAAAAAGTTCGTCAAAACCTATCAACATTGGATCTAGTTTTGAAGATCTCTACGCGAGGAATCCAATGGTGAAAACGGTTTGAGATTTGGACGCACGGTTTAAGAGATAAAAACTTGTGAATAAACGGATCTTAGAAAAAGGGAAAACTACCAGGTTGCGACAAGTGGCGCGCTGCATGTGCGCCACTTGTCGTGACCTGGGAAGGTGGAGTGTTCTTTGCAACGAGTACTCCTTAATTAGTGATTTCGCGTTCTTTCGGCTCATTCGAACCGCACAGCCTTCCGTATTTTCAGTCATCCAAATTATCCGCAGCACAGAGGCAACGCCAACATTGACCAGACGTATGTAATTTTACCCTTAAAGCATGGTTAATAGTATAGCCAATTGCTGGCTATAAGCCATTGCCATGTCATGTATAGCCCATCTTGTAGCCAATATGTACAATAGTTGATTAGAAGAGTGTACTACTCTATTCGCCAAAAAAAGAGTGTACTAGTACTTTTTTATTATATGGCCCATCTTTCACTCTCACAAAGTGCCTAGGAGCACGTGCTATAGCTGACTCTTCACCAAGAGCCCGCTTACCTTCTCTCTCCCATTTTCTTTCCTCCAACTAAGCAAAAATATACAGTTTATTTCTTATAGCCAGCTTTTTTTAGACTAAACACACTTTATTAATCATAAAAGTTCATAGGAATACAATGAATGTCTGGTGGGTTTATAAGCCATACATGGCGACCATAATCTAGTCCGAAAGCGTGTTTAGCGAGGCTATGTGCCTCGATATTTGTCGATCTGCCCTCAAATATGAAGGTGCATTGATCAAAGTCCTGTGCCGTCTCATTGACCTCCTTGACAGTACTAGCATATAATCCTCCTGTGCCTTCTTTGATGTCCCTGATCACACCCTGGCAGTCCGAAGCAATAACAAGCCGGGGAAGATCCAAGTCCGACGCTAGAGCAAGCGCCTCACGACACGCCAAGGCTTCCAGAGTAGCTGGATCCACCACTCCTGGAATCTTGATCACCGAGGCTCCTAGGAATACTGTTGGAAATATGCCCTAGAGGCAATAATAAATTGGTTATTATTATATTTCCTTGTTCATGATAATCGTTTATTATCCATGCTAGAATTGTATTGATAGGAAACTCAGATACATGTGTGGATACATAGACAACACCATGTCCCTAGTAAGCCTCTAGTTGACTAGCTCGTTGATCAATAGATGGTTACGGTTTCCTGACCATAGACATTGGATGTCGTTGATAACGGGATCACATCATTAGGAGAATGATGTGATGGACAAGACCCAATCCTAAGCCTAGCACAAGATCGTGTAGTTCGTTTGCTAAGAGCTTTTCTAATGTCAAGTATCATTTCCTTAGACCATGAGATTGTGCAACTCCCGGATACCGTAGGAATGCTTTGGGTGTACCAGACGTCACAACGTAACTGGGTGGCTATAAAGGTGCACTACAGGTATCTCCGAAAGTGTCTGTTGGGTTGGCACGAATCGAGACTGGGATTTGTCACTCCGTGTAAACGGAGAGGTATCTCTGGGCCCACTCGGTAGGACATCATGATAATGTGCACAATGTGACCAAGGATTTGATCACGGGGTGATGTGAGTTACGGAACGAGTAAAGAGACTTGCCGGTAACGAGATTGAACAAGGTATCGGGATACCGACAATCGAATCTCGGGCAAGTAACATACCGATAGACAAAGGGAATTATATACGGGATTGATTGAATCCCCGACATCGTGGTTCATCCGATGAGATCATCGTGGAACATGTGGGAGCCAACATGGGTATCCAGATCCCGCTGTTGGTTATTAGCCGGAGAACGTGTCGGTCATGTCTGCATGGTTCCCGAACCCGTAGGGTCTACACACTTAAGGTTCGATGACGCTAGGGTTATAGGGAATAGATATACGTGGTTACCGAATGTTGTTCGGAGTCCCGGATGAGATCCCGGACGTCACGAGGAGTTCCGTAATGGTCCGGAGGTAAAGATTTATATATGGGAAGTCCTGTTTTGGTCACCGGAAAAGTTTCGGGTGCTATCGGTAACGTACCGGGACCACCGGGAGGGTCCCGGGGGTCCACCAGGTGGGGCCACCGACCCCAGAGGGCTGCGTGGGCCAAGTGTGGGAGGGGACCAGCCCCAGGTGGGCTGGTGCGCCCCCCCACAAGAGGCCCAGGGCGCAGGAAGGGGGGGAAGGGGGAAACCCTAGGCTCAGATGGGCCTTAGGCCCATCTAGTGGGGCGCCCCCCTCTCTCCCCCCCTTGGCCGCCCCCAACTCCCATCTAGGGCTGGCCGCACCCCTTGGGGGGGGGGATTCCTAGATGGGGGCGCAGCCCCTCCCCCTCCCCTATATATAGTGGGGGTTTTGGGGCTGCCATAGACATGAGACTTCCTCTCTCTTGGCGCAGCCCTACCCCTCTCCCTCCTCCTCCTCTCCCGAGGTGCTTGGCGAAGCCCTGCAGGATTGCCACGCTCCTCCACCACCACCACGCCGTCGTGCTGCTGCTGGATGGAGTCTTCCCCAACCTCTCCCTCTCTCCTTGCTGGATCAAGGCGTGGGAGACGTCACCGGGCTGCACGTGTGTTGAACGCGGAGGCGCCGTGGTTCGGCGCTTAGATCGGAATCAACCGTGATCTGAATCGCTACGAGTACGACTCCTTCATCCGCGTTCTTGCAACGCTTCCGCATCGCGATCTACAAGGGTATGTAGATGCACTCCCCTTCCCCTCGTTGCTAGATTACTCCATAGATTGATCTTGGTGATGCGTAGAAAATTTTGAATTTGGCATCATGAGCTAGGTCTATGCGTAGTTTCTATGCACGAGTAGAACACAA
This sequence comes from Triticum aestivum, assembly GCF_018294505.1. Lineage (NCBI taxonomy): Eukaryota > Viridiplantae > Streptophyta > Magnoliopsida > Poales > Poaceae > Triticum > Triticum aestivum. The sequence goes on along the minus strand of NC_057808.1, from coordinate 413,267,357 downwards.
AGTAGTTGTGGGCGTCGATGTTGTCAATTTACTTGCCGTTACTAGTCTTATCTTGATTCGGCAGCATCGTGGGATGAAGCGGCCCGGACCGACCTTACACGTACACTTACGTGAGACAGGTTCCACCGACTGACATGCACTAGTTGCATAAGGCGGCTAGCGGGTGTCTGTCTCTCCCACTTTAGTCGGATCGGATTCAATGAAAAGGGTCCTTATGAAGGGTAAATAGAAATTGGCATATCACGTTGTGGCTTTTGCGTAGGTAAGAAACGTTCTTGCTAGAAACCCATAGCAGCCACGTAAAACATGCAACAACAATTAGAGCACGTCTAACTTGTTTTTGCAGGGTATGCTATGTGATGTGATATGGCCAAAAGGATGTGATGAATGATATATGTGATGTATGAGATTGATCATGTTCTTGTAATAGGAATCACGACTTGCATGTCGATGAGTATGACAACCGGCAGGAGCCATAGGAGTTGTCTTAATTTATTGTATGACCTGCATGTCAATGAAAACACCATGTAATTACTTTACTTTATTGCTAACCGTTAGCCATAGTAGTAGAAGTAATAGTTGGCGAGACAACTTCATGAAGACACGACGATGGAGATCATGATGATGAAGATCATGGTGTCATGCCGGTGACGAAGGTGATCATGCCGCGCCTCGAAGATGGAGATCTAAGGCGCAAGATGATATTGGCCATATCACGTCACCTTGTGATTTGCATGTGATGTTTATCATGTTTACATCTTATTTGCTTAGAACGACGGTAGCATAAAAAAGACGATCCCTCACTAAAATTTCAAGAGACGTGTTCCCCCTAACTGTGCACCGTTGCGAAGGTTCGTTGTTTCGAAGCACCACGTGATGATCGGGTGTGATAGATTCTAACGTTCGAATACAACGGGTGTTGACGAGCCTAGCATGTACAGACATGGCCTCGGAACACATGCGAAACACTTAGGTTGACTTGACGAGCCTAGCATGTACAGACATGGCCTCGGAACACAAGAGATCGAAAGGTCGAACATGAGTCGTATAGTAGATGCGATCAACATGGAGATGTTCACCGATGATGACTAGTCCGTCTCACGTGATGATCGGACACGGCCTAGTTTGACTCGGATCATGTATCACTTAGATGACTAGAGGGATGTCTATCTGAGTGGGAGTTCATTAAATAATCAGATAAACTTAATTATCATGAACATAGCCAAAAGGTCTTTGCAAATTATGTCATAGCTTACGCTTTAGTTCTACTGTTTGAGATATGTTCCTAGAGAAAATTTAGTTGAAAGTTGATAGTAGCAATTATGCGGACTGGGTCCGTAAACTGAGGATTGTCCTCATTGCTGCACAGAAGGCTTGTGTCCTTAATGCACCGCTCGGTGTGCTGAACCTCAGCGTCGTCTGTAGATGTTGCGAAACATCTGACATACACGTTTTGATGACTGCATGATAGTTCAGTGCGTAATGCTAACGGTTTAGAATTGTGGCACCATAGACGTTTTTGAAACGTTGCAGAACATATGAGATGTTCCGAAAACTAAAATTGGGATTTCAGACTAGTGCCCACGTCAAGAGGTATGAGACCTCTGACAAGTTTCTTAAGCCTGCAAACTAAGGGAGAAAAGCTCAATCGTTGAGCATGTGCTCAGATTGTCTGAGTACTACAATCACTTGAATCGAGTGGGAGTTAATCTTCCAGATGAGATAGTGATGGTTCTCCATAGTCACTGCCACCAAGCTATTAGAGCTTCGTGATGAACTATAACATATCAGGGATAGACATGATGATCCTTGAGCAACTCGCGATGTTTGACACCGCGAAAGTAGAAATCAAGAAGGAGCATCAATTGTTGATGGTTAGTAAAACCACTAGTTTCTAGAAGGCAAGGGCAAAAGGGACACTTCATGAAACAGCAAATCATTTGCTGCTCTAGTGAAGAATCCCAAGGTTGAACCCAAACCCGAGACTAAGTGCTTCTGTAATGAGGGGAACGGTCACTGAAGCAGAACTACCCTAGATACTTGGTAGATGAGAAGGCAAGCAAGGTCGACAGAAGTATATTGGATATACATTATATGAATGTGTACTTTACTAGTACTCCCAGCAGCACCAGGGTATTAAATACCGGTTCGGTTGCTAAGTGTTAGTAACTCGAAATAAAAGCTGCGGAATAAACGGAGACTAGCTAAAGGTGAGATGACGATATGCGTTGGAAGTGTTTCCAAGGTTGATGTGGTCAAGCATCGCATGCTCCCTCCACCATCGAGATTGGTGTTAAACCTAAATAATTGTTATTTGGAGTTTGCGTTGAGCATAAACATGATTGGATTATGTTTATCGCAATACGGTTATTCATTTAAGGAGAATAATGGTTACTATGTTTATTTGAATAATACCTTCAATGGTCTTGCACCTAAAATGAATCTCGATCGCAGTGATACACATGTTCGTGCCAAAAGATATAAAATAGTAATGATAGTACCACATACTTGTGGCACTGCCATTTGAGTCATATTGGTATAGAACGCATGAAGAAGCTCCATGTAGATGGATCTTTGGACTCACTCGTTTTTTGAAAAGAATGAGACATGCGAACCATGTCTATTGGTATATATGCATGAAGAAACTCCATGCAGATGGATCGTTTGGACTCACTTGATTTTGAATCACTTGAGACATGCAAATCATACCACATGGGCAAGATGACTGAAAGGCCTCGTTTTCAGTAAGATGGAACAAGAGAGCAACTTGTTGGAAGTAATACATTTGATGTGTGCAGTCCAATGAGTGCTGAGGCACGCAGTGGATATCGTTATGTTCTTACTTCACAGATGATTTGAGTAGATGCTGAGTGTATTTACTTGATGAAACACAAGTCTGAATTATTGAAAGGTTCAAGTAATTTTAGAGTGAAGTTGAAGATCGTCGTGACAAGAGGATAAAATGTCTGTGATATGATCATAGAGATGAGTATCTGAGTTACGAGTTTGGCACACAATTAAGACATTGTGGAAATTGTTTCACGACTAATAGCGCCTGGAACACCAGAGTGTGATGGTGTGTCCGAACAGCATAACTGCACCCTATTGGATATGGTGCATACCATGATGTCTCTTATCGAATTACCACTATCGTTTATGGGTTAGGCATTAGAGACAACCGCATTCACTTTAAATAGGGCACCACGCAATTCCGTTGAGACGACACCGTATGACCTATGGTTTAGAGAAACCTAAGCTGTCGTTTCATAAAAGTTTGGGGCTGTGATGCTTATGTGAAAAAGTTTCAGGCCGATAAGCTCGAACCCAAAGCGGATAAATGCATCTTCATAGAATACCCAAAACAATTGGGTATACCTCCTATTTCAGATCTGGAAGCAAAAGTAATTGCTTCTAGAAACGAGTCCTTTCTCGAGGAAAAGTTTCTCTCGAAAGAATTGAGTGGGAGGATGGTGGAAACTTGATAAGGTTATTGAACCGTCACTTCAACTAGTGTGTAGCAGGGCACAGGAAGTTGTTCCTGTGGCACCTACACCAATTGAAGTGGAAGCTTATGATAGTGATCATGAAACTTCAGGATCAAGTCACTACCAAACCTCGTAGGACGACGAGGATGCGTGCTACTTCAGAGTGGTACGTGATCCTGTCTTGGAAGTCATGTTGCTAGACAACACTGAACCTACGAGCTATGGAGAAGCGATGGTGGGCCCATATTCTGACAAATGGTTAGAAGCCATGAAATCCGAGATAGGATCCATGTATCAAAACAAAGCATGGACTTTGGTGAACTTGCCCGATGATTGGCAAGCCATTGAGATAAATGGATCTTTAAGAAGAAGACGGACGTGGACGGCAATGTTACCGTCTATGAAGCTCGACTTGTGGCAAAGAGTATTTTCACAAGTTCAAGGAGTTGACTACGATGAGAGTTTCTCATCCGTAGCGATGCTTAAGTCTGTCGGAATCATGTTAGCATTAGCTGCATTTATGAAATCTGGCAGATGGATGTCAAAACAAGTTTCCTTACCAGTTTTCGTAAGGAAAGGTTGTATGTGATACAATCAGAAAGGTTTTGTCGATCCTAAGGATGCTAAAAGGTATGCTAGCTCCAGCGATCCTTCCATGGACTAGAGCAAGCATCTCGGAGTCAGAATATACGCTTTGATGGAGTGATCAAAGTTTTTTGGATTATACAAAGTTTGTTAGAAACTTGTATTTACAATAAAGTGAGTGGGAGCGCTACAACATTTCTGATAAGTATATGTGAATGACATATTGTTGATCCGAAATGATGTAAAATTTCTGGAAAGCATACAGGGTTGTTTGAAAGGAGTTTTTCAAAGGAAGACCTGGATAAAGCTGCTTACATATTGGGCATCAAGATCTATAGAGATAGATCAAGACGCCTGATGATACTTTCAAAGAACGCACACCTTGACATGATTTTGAAAGAGTTCAAAATAGACCAACAAAGAAGGAGTTCTTGGCTGTGTTACAAGGTGTGAGTATTGAGTAAGACTCAAGACCTGACCACGGTAGAAGAGAGAGAAAGGACAAAGGTCGTCCCCTATGCTTTAGACGTAGGCTCTACAGTATGCTATGCTGTGTACCGCACATGAAATGTGCCTTGCCATGAGTTGGTCAAGGGGTACAATAGTGATCCGGGAATGGATCACATGACAGCGGTCGAACTTATCCTTAGTATCTAGTGGACTAAGGAATTTTCTCGATTATGGAGGTGAAAAGGAGTTCGTCGTAAAGGGTTACGTCGATGCGAACTTTGACACTAATCCGGATGACTCTGAGTAGTAAACCAGATTCGTATAGTAGAGCATTTATTTGAAATGGCTCCAAGTAGCGCGTGGTAGCATCCACAAGATGACATAGATATTCGTAAAGCACACACGGATCTGAAAGGTTCAGACCCGTTGACTAATAACCTCTCTCACAAGCATAACATGATCAAACCAGAACTCATTGAGTGTTAATCACATAGTGATGTGAACTAGATTGTTGACTCTAGTAAACTCTTTGGATGTTGGTCACATGGTGATGTGACCTGTGAGTGTTAATCACATGGTGATGTGAACTAGATTATTGACTCTAATGCAAGTGGGAGACTGTTGGAAATATGCCCTAGAGGCAATAATAAATTGGTTATTATTATATTTCCTTGTTCATGATAATCGTTTATTATCCATGCTAGAATTGTATTGATAGGAAACTCAGATACATGTGTGGATACATAGACAACACCATGTCCCTAGTAAGCCTCTAGTTGACTAGTTCGTTGATCAATAGATGGTTACGGTTTCCTGACCATAGACATTGGATGTCGTTGATAACGGGATCACATCATTAGGAGAATGATGTGATGGATAAGACCCAATCCTAAGCCTAGCACAAGATCGTGTAGTTCGTTTGCTAAGAGCTTTTCTAATGTCAAGTATCATTTCCTTAGACCATGAGATTGTGCAACTCCCGGATACCGTAGGAATGCTTTGGGTGTACCAGACGTCACAACGTAACTGGGTGGCTATAAAGGTGCACTACAGGTATCTCCGAAAGTCTCTGTTGGGTTGGCACGAATCGAGACTGGGATTTGTCACTCTGTGTAAACGGAGAGGTATCTCTGGGCCCACTCGGTAGGACATCATGATAATGTGCACAATGTGACCAAGGAGTTAATCACGGGATGATGTGAGTTACGGAACGAGTAAAGAGACTTGCCGGTAACGAGATTGAACAAGGTATCGGGATACCGACGATCGAATCTCGGGCAAGTAACATACCGATAGACAAAGGGAATTGTATACGGGATTGATTGAATCCCCGACATCGTGGTTCATCCGATGAGATCATCGTGGAACATGTGGGAGCCAACATGGGTATCCAGATCCCGCTGTTGGTTATTGGCCGGAGAACGTGTCGGTCATGTCTGCATGGTTCCCGAACCCGTAGGGTCTACACACTTAAGGTTCGATGACGCTAGGGTTATAGGGAATAGATATACGTGGTTACCGAATGTTGTTCGAAGTCCCGGATGAGATCCCGGACGTCACGAGGAGTTCCGGAATGGTCCGGAGGTAAAGATTTATATATGGGAAGTCCTGTTTTGGTCACCGGCAAAGTTTCGGGTGCTATCGGTAACATACCGGGACCACCGGGAGGGTCCCGGGGGTCCACCAGGTGGGGCCACCGGCCCCAGAGGGCTGCGTGGGCCAAGTGTGGGAGGGGACCAGCCCCAGATGGGCTGGTGCGCCCCCCCACAAGAGGCCCAGGGCGCAGGAAGGGGGGAAGGGGGAAACCCTAGGCTCAGATGGGCCTTAGGCCCATCTAGTGGGGCGCCCCCCTCTCTCCCCCCCTTGGCCGCCCCCAACTCCCATCTAGGGCTGGCGCACCCCTTGGGGGGGGAACCCTAGATGGGGGCGCAGCCCCTCCCCCTCCCCTATATATAGTGGGGGTTTTGGGGCTGCCATAGACATGAGACTTTCTCTCTCTTGGCGCAGCCCTACCCCTCTCCCTCCTCCTCCTCTCCCGAGGTGCTTGGCGAAGCCCTGCAGGATTGCCACGCTCCTCCACCACCACCACGCCATCGTGCTGCTGCTGGATGGAGTCTTCCCCAACCTCTCCCTCTCTCCTTGCTGGATCAAGGCGTGGGAGACGTCACCGGGCTGCACGTGTGTTGAACGCGGAGGCGCCGTGGTTCGGCGCTTAGATCGGAATCAACCGCGATCTGAATCGCTACGAGTACGACTCCTTCATCCGCGTTCTTGCAACGCTTCCGCATCGCGATCTAAAAGGGTATGTAGATGCACTCCCCTTCCCCTCGTTGCTAGATTACTCCATAGATTGATCTTGGTGATGCGTAGAAAATTTTGAATTTCCACTACGTGCCCCAACAAATACACCCGTATCATCTCTGCATACTGCGCTGAACGTACCATCAAGGGTATTTCTCGCCGTTGCTCCATCAACTCTGATCTTCGCCACTCCCGGCGGCGGTGGTATCCATTTAGCCTAAACCTGGACCCGGTTTGGGTTCACAGCTCCTCGAGTCACTTTGGGCTTGCATTCCTCGATTTCCCGGATATACTTTGAGATGAAGCTATGCGTTAACAAAGGACTCTGGAATATGTTCTCATGCAGCGCCTGTCTCTGTGAGTGCCAAAGCGCCCACATGGTGACCGCGACCTGAGTAAACTCTGTCGGCGAAAGCATTTCCATTAGGGCAAACAACCACCTCTTCGCGTCCGGCTCTGTTGTGTTGTTCAAAGCCTCAACTAGCTCCGGATCTTGCAGCGCCCACACACAACGTGCGACTGTGCAGTGTAGTAACGAGTGTTGCCATGAATCTTCTGCCCCGCACAAGCCGCACCGTGTGCTTGTGGACAAGTTTCGGTGATGTAGCAAGTCTGCCGTGGGGATAGATTGCTGAGCAAGCCTCCATAAAAAGATCTTCACCTTGGGGGGTACATTAACTTTCCATAACTGCTCCCATGCCTTTGAGTCCCTGTCAATATCTGAGGAATTAGCTCGGCCTTCTAGCCATGCTTCTCTCCTCATCTTGGTGTTAACCAGCATGCGGTAAGCAGATCTTACGGAGAACATCCCATTCTTTTCATGGATCCAAGACTAGAAGTCCTCAATGTGTCTCGTACACAAGGGTATTGACATAATCACCTGTGCGTCTGTTGGAAGAAAAATCTTTGAGATCGCTGTGCTGTCCCATTGTGCACCTGGCAATATTAGTTCGTTCACCCCTGAGGTGGATTCGCTATTCTGCTCACTATCGGTCTCATATTAGCCGGGCGTGGTAGCCAGTTTTGGTTCCAAATATGTGTGGTTAGGCCATCACCAATGCGCCGGATTAACCCCTGATTTAGCACTTCTCGTCCATCCATGATAGCTCGCCAGATTTGGGAGGGAGCCGAACCCAGCTTCGCGCTCAAGAAATCCGTTGTAGGGTGGTACTTTGCTTTCAGGACTCGGGCGCTAAGGGACTGCGGGTCCGTCAAGACTCTCCAGGCTTGTCTCGCTAGCAACTCTAGGTTGAAAAGCTCAATATCCCGAAATCCCAATCCACCGCAGAATTTTGGCATGGTCATAGTGCTCCATGAAACCCAACTCGCTTTCCGTTTCCCTTCCTTGCTACCCCACCAAAACTTTCTGATGAGCGTGTTGATATGCTCACATAGGCCTCGTGGGAGCTTAAAACATGACATGGAGTAAACGCTTTTCCTCCGGCTGACAATAGCTTTTCCATCCACCCCTTAATCTTGCTCCATACTCTATCTTTAAGAAATTTGAAGGCTCCGTTTTTACTCGCTCCCACATCGGTGGGCATGCCCAAATATCTATCAAAAAGAGATTCATTCGGAATATTCAAAATGTTTTTTACCTCCGTTTTCAGCGAATTCGTCGTGCCCTTACTGAAAAACACTGAAGACTTTGCTAAATTTATTCTCTGGCCTGAGGCATTGCAATAACTATCCATCAAGGAAGACAACTCATTTGCTCCAGCTGAACTGGCTTTGATAAACAGCACGCTATCATCTGCAAAAAGCAAGTGGCTTACCGGCGGTGCCGTCGGAGCCACTCGAATACCACTGAGGTGCGATGGTTCATCTTGGGTTTTTAAGAGGCACGAAAGGCCCTTAGCTGCAATCAAAAACAGGTATGGAGAAATTGGGTCTCCCTGACGGATCCCTTTGGATGGTGTGAATTCCTCAAGCTTGTTTCCATTGAATAGGACAGAAAATTTTACCGAAGTCACCATCCTCATGATTGAGGCTACCCAAGTAGGTGCAAAACCCATCTTGGTCATGATAGCCTCAAGGTAGTTCCACTCAACACGGTCATAGGCCTTCATCATATCCAGTTTTACTGCACAATATCTATTCCGTTGGGCCTTGTTCCTTTTCATGAAATGCAGGCATTCATAGGCTGTTATGATATTATCTGTGATTAAACGACCAGGCACAAACGCAGACTACTCTTCTGAGATGATGTCAGGCAATATCTATTTCAATCTGTTGGATAACACCTTGGAGGCAATCTTATATAAAACGTTGCATAAGCTGATGGGTCTAAACTGTGTCAAGTCAGAGGGGTCTTTTACCTTTGGTATTAAAACAAGGATCGTCTCATTGATAGCCTCCGGACCTTCCTCTCCACGCAAAATGTGAAGCACTACTTCAGTTACCTCGCCACCACACAGCTCCCAATGTCGCTAGAAAAAATGCGCCGGGTATCCGTCCGGCCCCGGAGCCTTCGTTGGATACATTTGGAAGAGGGCAGTTTTCACCTCTTATAGCCAGCTGACTCAGCTCTATTGTACTTGCTCTTACGCTGGCCATAGTGGGGGTAACATAACCGGTATCATGCGCTTGGGACTCACAAACATGCTTATGTGGCAGACAATTAAAGAAAGAGAGAGGGTTATAGTAACATAGATAGATACCGTATCATAATAAATGTTATGCTACTATATGTCTTGCATGGCAATAAATGAGAAAGAAGTTGCTATATAATTTTCCGAGAAGTTCTTAAGTCAAACATTAAAGAGACTATGCAAATTTACCTGAATTCTAGTCGTACAAATCAAGCGAAGTCCACTAGAAAAAAGGGCTCTACATGCTGTAATTCTACAAAAATAGCATCAACAACAGTATCTGGCCTGGTAATCACAGCACACACCACAAGAGGCTGCAACACTCGAGTTCAACTAAAACAAAAGCCTGCTCTCTTTCCTCCACAATAATAAGATCGCGTCTTCACTATACAGAAGATGGACTACATAATTAATTTACATCTAAGGGGCCAAGAGAAACACCAACACATTCACCGAGAGCATGTACAGCAGTGGCAGCAAAAGTACCGTCAGGAGAACCCAACCGCGGGCTGTCTCAGTCGAACAGCAGGCGTCGTCGCAGCGACTTGGGCATCCTTTTTGTCAGGTCCACCGGCGGTGATCTTCTCGAGCCAGCTCTCGACGACGACGTCTCGCCCTCGACGACCGGCTTCTTCCCGGCTTCGTCTCCCGCCGCTTTCTTCGACCGGTAAAACTCCTTGATGCTGAGCTGAACCCCGCTGGGTCTTGGGCCCTTTGGCGTCTCCAGCATGCTCTCTGCTAGGCTCAGCTTGGATTTCCGTGATCTTGATTTTGCATCTTTCAGCCTCTGCGACCAATGACATTTTAACCAGTGTTCAAGAGATAAATGTAAGTGCATATATAATGCAAATGTAGCTCGGTATAATGTTCAGGAAGCATCATCATGATTTTACTTCTCGTCCACAGGGAAGAAAGGAAGCAATCGATGTGTACCTGCGCTTCCTGAAACCGCCATGCATCGTTAGGAAATGCAGCATTCACGAGCTGTATATCTTCATCAGTCAATAGAAATACTTGATCATCATCCCTGAGCACTTGTGGCAGATCTGGCTCATCCAACGAGTCGGAAGATTCAATATTCACTGTTGCCTCCTCTTCCTCCTCGTCATCATCCAAAACCACCACCTCAGCACGACTCTCCCCATCTAACTCTGGCTTGTGAGACGCACCACCAGAAACAATACCACCAGTGGCCCTCTTCCATTTGACCAAGTAATAAGAGTGGCCATATTTTATCTTAATACGTTGAATCGAATGGAATTCATATTGGTCACAGAGAAGCAATGATTTGCATGGAGAGGAAGCCATTTTGCGTAAATATATAGTTGATAGCATAGGGAGCATGTGCTGGCGGACATACGATGGCTCCCAGTTCTGCATATAAGTTAGCAAGTCAACCAAATCATCAACTTTAGGCTCAGTCCACTCAAGCTTTGGATCAGCACTCTCTGCAGACAGCACAATAAGGACTCATTTAGTATACGTCGATGAAGACATTCAACATATTTCAATGCAGTCAAATAGTGAAGAAAAAAGTAAGGACAATAACTGGCACTTCCAGTAAGTTCAGAAGCTTCACTTTTAGGTCCAGGTCATATGGAGAAATATTAAAAGCAGTGTTAACCTTTTACCTCTGTCTAAATTGTCATCAGATAGATACAATTTAATTATCTCCTCATTTGGGAAATTTGTCTCAGCAGCTAATCTTTTGCACACCTTGATTTGCCAATTCTCATGTCTTCTCTGTGCTTTCAGATCACGTGCCTAAAATTGATTCCAGTAAAGATACTATTAATAGATAGAGAATTAAGAGCTATAAACCATTTAAAAAGAAGGAATACAGGAAGAAAACAGAAGCATTCTGACAGTGAACAACTCAACAAACCAGTTTTTGTGTGTAATTTAAAGAAGATGATGAATACAGGTATAAGAACACGGATTATGTGAATATAGCAGCAACAGGTAGTGCTATGAAAAAACCTTGACAAGCTTAACCAATAGTTTTTATCCAAATCAGGCATGGTAAATTATACAATACAAGTGTTTTGAACTGAGGAACACACACTGAAACAAGCAATAGTTGCAAGGAAGTTGAGAAGGTTTATGAAAAAAGTACAAAGTTTTGCTTTACAGTAGATCAAGTGAGATTACCTTCTCACAGCTAGGACATTCGCATACGAAACCAGCTGGTTTTTCCATGCAAAATTCTAATGAATCCACCAAGCAATAATTGCATCCAGTCTTGCTGTGATTTTTCTTGCTACCGGGGTGACCACAGTGTGAGCAGTGAGGCGATCTCGCGACTGATGGGCTCTGTGTGGATGGTGATGGTAGATCATCAACATGGGCCTTGTCAAATCCTTCTAGGAATGGATAGATTCCTTTACCAATTTCATGTAATCTGGAGAAGTAGAAATAAGATCAGATTCAGACATGCAATGTTGGGCAACTCATTATGCTACAAATTACAAGAATCTCTCATCAAAGTAAAAAAAACATACTTATCTAAAATCTGATCTTCATCAAATAACCGCACAAATCGAAGTGCAGTCTCGACACCAAAACCAGGCACGCCATGCAAATCATGGTCACTGCCGATAAGAAGTGCCATGGCCACCATTTGTTTCCTCTTCAATCCAATCCCAGACTCAATATCTGCTATGTTGTAGCACTCAAAAGGTTCCTGAAAGAAGTTCCTGATCATCGCACCATGGTACAGGGAAAGTGGAGCAAATCATTCATCTCATGACGTATAACAGAGTGCCTACCTTACAATTCGACCGCATCACTTTTATGACAGTCTTAGCTCCAAAGAGAAAAGCATCACTGTCTGAAGTAATGCAGGCATCCACTTGACCCTCATTGTTCAACTGAGCGCAAAGGGCTTCGGCTTCACCCTTTGCCCACAATACTGGCATCCCAAGATTTGTAAGCAATTCCTATCCGTCACAGAACATGAAAACTGTCAAAGAAAGAACCTTTACCGGTTCCCTAAAGAGCACCGAAATGCATCAGCAAACCTAGATTGGAAACTTACATGGAGTACTAATGAGAGGTCAGAAAGGCTTATAAACACACTCTCACACAGACAAATGATGATAAATTAGTGTAAATACACTGCATTTCAGCCAACCTTTCTGAACCAAAATTAAATTCTGAATCTTGAAAAAGTGAAAACAACATTTGCAAAGACATGGGGGCACTGACCACGCAGTCCTTGACGCATCGCGTGAACATAGCGTTTCTGGCCTTCACCGGCGCCGGGGCACTGGCGTCCCCTTCCGCCTCCGCGCTGGACGACGCAGGCGGGTCCACCCCAGAGCCTCTGAAGAAGCGCGCGGCCCTGGCCTGCGATTTGAGCGGCGACGGCTCGCCGTCCACCACGAACACCGGGAAAGCACCCATCTGCAGCAGTTCCAAAGACAAAGCCAGCCAGTGAGTCAAAAAACAGAGGAATCAAACACAAAGGAGTATTCCCAACACAGATTGGGCCGCGGCCAAATCTCCAAGATTGGCGCTTGAATATCGCGGGATGACCACTGCGGGACGCAGGATGTCCCAATACCTCAATGCAGGAGACTAATCGCCGGGATGACCACTGCCGACGAACGGGAGAAATCGGCGAGGAACAAAACTAGAATCCAGAGACGAGATGGGGGAGAGAGGCCGAAGGGAGAGACGGGGGAGAGAAAGAGAGGGGAAACCAAACGGACCTTGGCGAAGAGGGAGAGCGTCCGGAAGAAGGTGTTGCGGACGTGGGGGCGGCGCGCGTGCGGCGAGCGCGCCCGGATGGCGGTGCTGTGGGAGACGATCCAGAAGGAGAGGTCGACGGCGACGCGGCGGCCGCGGAGGTACCCCGGCCCCTCCTGCCGCGCGTACGGCTTCAGGAGGTCCCAGAAGCTGCCCCCCACGCCCATCTCGCCTCCTCTTCGCCGGCGTCGTCGTCGTCGTCGTTGTCGTCGCCGGACACGGCGGGGGGTTCTAGGGCGCTCGGGCTCAGCGAATCGCGGGTCTCGCCGCTGCGGCTAATGGGCCGTTGGGTGGGTCGGCTCTCGGTGCCAGTGCCAGGTGGGCCTGGCCGCTGTGCGCAGGACGCGTTGCGGCCGTTCGACTAGAAAAACTGAAGCGGTTGCCTTTTGCGCCAGAAACTGAAATGATTTTTAATTGTTCAAAAAAGATTATTTTTTAATAGAAAAAAAATATTTTTTTAACACAGTACAAACATAGATGCTTGATATGTCTCAAAGGTATTTATAATTTTGGATTGTTTCATTCTATTATATTATCACTTTTATGTATTTTTATATTATTTTTCTGGACTAACCTTTTAATTTAGTGCCCAGGGACAGTTTGTTTTTTCTACTCCCTCTGTCCTAAAATAAGTGTCTTACATTTTATACTAACTTTAGTACAAAGTTATACCAAGCGAAGACACTTATTTTGGGACGGAGGGAGTACTTGTTTTCGATTTCGCAGAAAATCTACTAATGTCAAAACAAATGCCAATTTTAAACTTTTTTTCTGGACCGGAAGAGACCATGGAAGCTTCGAGGAAGGAGTAGACGACCACCAGAGGGGCCACACGCCTAGGTGGCGCGCCATCTGAGCTTGTAGGGCCCACATCAACCGTCTTTGCTCGATTCCACCTCTATATATCTCTATAAAGACTGAAATCATCCGTCTTATTTTTAGAAGAATTTTATCGTCGTCACATGTTCCTGTTTCGCGTAGATCCAATCTAAAGGCCTGTTCCAGAGTTCTGCCCGAGGGGGAAGCCATTGCCATAGTCTTTTTCATCAACCTTGATGCATCCATGATGATGTGTGAGTAGTTCCATCAGAACCTTAGGGTCCATAGTAGTGGCTAGATGACTTTCTCTCTTTTGGGGGCTTCAATACAAAGTTCCCATACCTTATCATTTTGGTCGCAGATATTCTACAACAGCTCTGCCAGAACGAGTACCAGGAGGGGAACCTAGTGCACCCCTTGGGAGCCCACGGGCCTTTCCCAATCCTGCAGTACGCGGATGACACGCTCATTCTGTTGAGAGGAGATGTCCAACAAGCGGGAATTATCAAGCGGATTTTGGAAGACTTCGGCAATTTCACTGGTCTTAAGATCAATTATAACAAGAGTACTTTTGTTCCAATTGGATTGGACCAACAAGCTTGTCAAGGTATTGCTGAGGCTTTGAATTGTCAGACTGCAGTCTTCCCTTGCACCTACCTGGGGTTACCACTCTCTCTTAACAAGATACCGCACGGACTGTTGATGCCTGTGATTCAGAAGGTGGACAAGCGCTTGTCTGGTTGGCTAGCAACTTTTCTGTCCTGGGGAGGGCGTCTCACCTTGATTAATGCAGTTTTGGCGGCGATCCCTAGCTATTACATGGGCTGCTTCTTGTGGCCGAGTCAGTCCTTGGAGAAAGTTGATCAAATTTGAGGGGGTTTCTTTGGCAAGGGAAGGATAAGGCCAAGGGGGGGCAGTGCCTTGTCGCTTGGGATGTGGTCACACTCCCAAAAGAGAATGGAGGGCTGGGGTGCGCAGCCTTGCAGCACACAACAAGGCCTTGGTATGCAAGTTTATGGCAAAAGTGCTGCAGCACGAGGATGTGCCGTGTTACAGTTGGTTCGCACAGACATATTGTCAGAAGGAACTATCCTGGACCCCTCACAATCGAGATACTGCTATTTGGAAAGGTTTTAGAACCACAATGCAGATGGTTATGGAAGCTTCCAAATGCAAACTTGGGGGCGGCCAAAGCATTGCCTTCTGGTTTGACCTCTGGCTGGACTGTGGTCGACTTATGGTTGTTTTCCCGACACTTTTTACTTTCGCTATGGCCCAGTTTTGCACAGTTGCTTCACAGTTCAGAGACGGCCAATGGACCCTCCAGCTTCATCCAGATCTATCTTGCACGGCCACACAAGAGCTGGCAGCCCTTGCTGAAATCTTGAGCTATGTGCAGCCGCAGGTTAATACAGCTGACACCAGAATGCCGCTGCTCGTTGACAAGAGCTTGAGCACTTCTTATTTCTACAAGCTTTTCACCTTTCGAGGCAAACTCTATATGCCAGCCAAACTCATTTGGGACAGAATCATACCACATAAATATCGTATCTTTCTGTGGATTGCACTCCGGGACAGACACAACACTAGAGATAATATGGTGAGGAAGCATTGGGATAAAATTGCTCCGCACAATGGCTGCGATCTTTGCCCAGCTGCGGAGACAATGAGCCATATTTTGCTGAGATGCAAACTTGCACAAGCGCTATGGTCCAATTTAGGCCTGCAGGAGTTGGCCACATCTTCCACAGAACCTGAACTTTTTCTGTGCTCGGATCAGCCGAAGGCGCTGCATGGCAAGATGTGGCATATTCTTTTCGCGGCGTGTGCGGTCACCCTTTGGAACGCCAGGAACGCTCGAGTCTTCGACGGATCCTTTTGGCAGGAGCGCCAAGTATACACTGGAGTCACTGAGCTGCTCAAGTTATGGAGCCTGCGTGCCTCACAACATATTAGGCACTACATGTTGGATTGGGCAGCCGCCTTCACTCCAACTTCCCAATAGGTCTGGTGATGGCCTGCTGTACTCCTTTGTGCGGCGTTAACATCACCTTCATGTAAATGACTTTGGTCATTCGGGTTTTTTCGCCCGTTTTGAATGCATAAGGTAGAAAATGCTCTACCTTTTTATTCAAAAAAAAATACAAAGTTCCCGTGAGCCTCTCACATGATCGAGATCAATTAGACGTAATCGATGGTGTGTTTCTTGAGATATAATGAATTATACTAAGCTCTTTTAGGCTGTTTGCAGTTGCTAGGAACTTGAAGTTCGTTTTCTTCTCTGACAGTCTATTTGGTTGCCTGAGGTTGCGATGCTGGCAGGTCCGCTTATGGCCTGGCCAAGAACTCTGTTGTTTTCTTTTCTGCTTCATCAATAAAATGTGGTAGGGGAAAAAGCCTTTTCATTCAAAAAAAAAAAAAGCTTCCGTGGAAAGGTAAGAGCTTGTGCCTGACTGTACCTCTTTTTATTGTTTTGACAGGTGCACCTGACTGTACCATTTTTTTTCGGTGTAAGATGACATTTTCTCTCCACCCTTGCAAAAAAGAAGTGGCTGACTTTTGTTTATTTTCGTACCCCAAAGCACTACATTATGGATTGTCAACCCCAATGGTCGATGAAAGAAACATTTCTAAGTTTCTCACACAAAAAAAAGAGAAAAAAATGGTTCTGTTGTCAACTCCACCAAATTATAGATGCATGTGGACAGGCGCCATGTAGATGTAGTAGTCCTGGACATTATGTATGTAGAAAAAAGAAAACTAAATGGAATATGTATTTAATCTATATTCTTTGCAGGTGTGTAATCTGTTGCTGGTCCGTTAGTTGATGGCTATTTCTCAATAGGATGAGCACAGATAGTATGATACAATATCACAAAAGTCAGACACGGCGATCATTAGCTGGACCTGACACTACCATGATTTAATCCATGGAGAAGTTAAATGGATATATGATAGTGAAAAATACATATAAAATTATCTGCTGCCCAGCTGTGCGTATCAAACTTGATCTCCATCTAATGTTAGCATGGATTTGTTCAGCACCGATTAATAATCAGTTCATCCAACGTGCTGGAATCATTCCCTGATGGAAAGCTATATATACTGAGCACATAGTAGTAGCACACCACCCAGCAACCTTACTACCAAGAACTAATCATCGGTTTCTTGTTGCATCCTGGTATGGTTCACCTCGTTGCTAAAATTCTTTTGTTCTTATCTGAATCTTCCTTTTTTTTCTGACGGAAAACTGTATCGTCGCATCGACCGGTGTGCTTCTCCTATAGGTCCATATAGACCGAGCAAAAAATGGTGAACTTCTCCAAGAAACTAACAACAGACCAGGTTCCAGGATGGGAGGAGTACGTGAAATTTCCTCACTTTTTTGGTCAACTAGACTCTGCTCATCTGTTGTTCTACTCTGTTTTGTCAGTCCTGATGAAACATCATCTGTCTGCTTGTTTCTTTCAGGTACTACTTCAACTACAAATTGCTCAAGGCAAGAGTGAAGGTGTACACGGTGCAGACAAAGCAAGGCAATCACGACCGAAGACGTGTTCTGAAGGATTTCTCAAAGCTGCTTGATGATGAGGTTCCAACTTCTCGGCAGTCCAATCGGCTTCACGCGCCATGAATCTCTCATTTTAAGATGATCTCATGTCGTTCCCCTTTGTTTCAGATTGAGAAGATAGTGCTGTTCATGATAGAACAGCAAGGGCTGATCGCGGCGCGTCTCGAGGAGCTAGGGAAGCGAAGGGCGGTGCTTGAGGACATCCCACTGCTCCAGGAGATAACTGAACTGAGGGAGGACTACAGGGCAGTCGGCCATGATCTTGTCAGGCTTCTGAGGTTCGTCGATCTCAATGCCAACGCGGTCCGGAAGATCCTCAAGAAGTTCGATGAGCGTCTAGGGTATAAGTTCACCGATTACTATGTCAGGAGCAGATCCAACCACCCCTACTCTCAGCTCCAGCAGGTTTTCAAGCATGTGGTGAGTTAATTGGCCAACATCTTTCGGGCTTGCTACTTTCACATTTCAATCTGAAGATGAATTCAACCATTTCAAATTTGTCTGTGAACTTAAAATCTGAAAATTTCTTGTTACAACCATTTAGATTTTATAAACTTGAACTATGAGTAGGGTATTGGAGCCGTTGTGGGGGCATTGTCTCGCAACCTCGGCGACCTCGAGGAGCGTGAAGGAAGTTATCTGAATATCTATGACCAGAACCCACTGGCCATTCCAAAGGTTCTTCAGTCTTGTGCTTTCTCTTTTCAGTGTCATCGTGTTGTTCTTATATGTGGCTAAAAATGATAAAATCTTGTATGTGGTGGCACCTGAAGGACCCCATAATCGACATGATCAAGGCGACGGCGGACAAGCTGACCAACTCGACCAACTTCCTGCGGTTCCTGGGGCAGCACGCGCTGATCAGGCAGGGGAGCATCGCCGACGACTCGCCGGAGGAGCAGCAGGTGTCGGAGGACAAGTACCACTTCATCTCCCTGGTGCTCAACCTGGCCAACACCTTCCTCTACATGGTGAACACGTACATCGTCGTCCCCACGGCCGACGACTACGCCACCAGCCTCGGCGCCGCCGCCACGGTCTGCGGCGTCATCATCGGCTCCATGGCCGTGGCGCAGCTCTTCTCCTCCGTCTACTTCAGCGCCTGGTCCAACCGCTCCTACTTCCGCCCGCTGCTCTTCAGCAGCGTCGTGCTCCTCCTCGGCAACGTCATGTACGCCCTCGCCTACGACCTCGACTCCCTCGCCATCCTCCTCGCCGGCCGCGTGCTGTGCGGGATGGGGTCGGCGAGGGCCGTCAACCGGAGGTACATCAGCGACTGCGTTCCGCAGAGGATCCGGATGCAGGCGTCCGCGGCGTTCGTCAGCGCCAGCGCCCTCGGCATGGCCTGCGGCCCGGCGATCGCCGGCCTGCTCCAGGTCAACTACAGGGTGTATGCGGTCACCATCAACCAGGACACCTTGCCTGGCTGGGTCATGGCGTTTGGCTGGCTCGCGTACCTGGTCTGGCTGTGGATCTCGTTCAAAGAGCCGGTTCTCGGCGACGCCGACGAAGAAGGTCGCCGTCAGGGCTCCTCTGGCGGCTCCTCCAGCTTAGGATACCGGAAGCAAGGGCTTGCGGGTGAATACCTGCTGAAGCAGGACGCTCAGGGCGAGAGCGACCAGGAGGAGACGCCGGCTCCGGCGGCGGCGCCGTCGATCGGCGAGGCGTACGGGCTGCTGACGCCGTCGGTGAAGGTGCAGCTGCTGATCTACTTCATGCTCAAGTTCTCCATGGAGATTCTGCTGTCGGAGTCGAGCGTGGTGACGAGCTACTACTTCGGGTGGAACACGAGCTCGGTGGCGGTGTTCCTGGCGGCGCTGGGGCTGACGGTGCTCCCCATCAACGCCGTGGTGGGCACCTACATCAGCAACATGTTCGAGGACCGGCAGATCCTGGTGGCGTCGGAGGCGGTGCTGCTGGCGGGCGTGGCGCTGAGCTTCCACGTGCCGGGGACGGCGTACACGGCGGCGCAGTACGTGTGCTCGGCGCTGCTGACGTTCGTGGCGGCGGAGGTGCTGGAGGGGGTGAACCTGTCGCTGCTGTCGCAGGTGATGCCGGCGCGGCTGTCCCGCGGGACGTGGAACGGCGGGCTGCTGTCGACCGAGGCCGGCACGCTGGCGCGGGTGGCCGCCGACGGGACCATCACGCTGGCCGGGTACCTGGGGCAGGGGGCGCTGCTGAACGCCACGCTGCTGCCGTCGCTGCTCATCTGCGCCGCGTCCATCGCCGCCACGCTCTCCACCTACAACTCGCTCTTCTACTAGCCAGCCAGCGAGCGAGCGCCTCCGTCACGGTGTCACGGTGTGTGTTTTGTGTTGTGTTGTTTGTGACTCGCGAGGTGTGGGCGTGTGCTGCTCGGAACGTGGGATGGCTCGGGGCACACGGCAAACCAATTGGACGGTGCGTCAGGTTGGATCCATTTCGCAGCGATTTGTGAGGATAAGAGTTCCCCCTCCCTCCCTCCCTCCCTCCCTCGCCACGGGCCCGCCTCCTCCGGCCGCCGCTTCAGTGGAGGGGACGACGTCTCGTGCGAATATATCACCGCTGTTCTCCCCCTCCCTCTCCCTCGCCTCCAGCTTGTGGCTTGGGGCAGTCGGCTCGATCGTATAGTCGATTTTCGGATAGGCGGTCTTAGGATATGGTGATCGGCTCCTGCAGAAGGCTTGTTGTCTTGAAGCGAGCTTCACTGTTGAAGGTTGGCGGCCGTGCTCTTCTTCCTCGATGAAGATGGCGGTGCCGGTAATTGGCGGACACTCGGATGATCCCCAACCGACATGCCACATAGACTCAATGTTGTACACTATGGCGGGTTGTTTCATCCGCTCGAAAAGTAGTGATGGTGCTCCTCCAGTTCTAGGTTTGATGGTTTGTCCCTCTCTTTTCGATGGTGTTGTACTTGCGGTGGTGACCGGGAGATAATCCTGCGAGGCACAGGTGATATGGAGTCAATTGTAATTTGTCCTTTTTGGTAGTCCTTTTTGCCAAGCTTCATCACATTGTTGTTCTTGATGTCTCGTGTGGGCTCCACGTTTTTGTCCACGTATTTGAAATGCGTGGCTACTGTTTTTATAAGTTTACTATCATATCTTATGTTCGGACAAACTCCACTAGCAAGCATTAGTAACCATTTTCTACCGCTGAAGGTTGAAAATCAGAATTGTTGTAACCGTTAGATTCGCAATTTTGTCTTATCCGAACATGAGAGCCTCTCTGCAATGCAACTTGTGTCAGTGCAAGTAGCCTTTAATCACGTTGTATTTAATTCTGACATGTATACGTTTACATAATATATATTTTTGTAAAAGTTCTTAAGTATTTCAAACATAAAATACAATATTTATATTCTATGCAATTTTATTAAAAAAATCAAATATCCAATTCATGATAAATGTGAACTACAAAACTGGGCAGAAAAAGGACCCTGATAACGCCCTGACGTTCGGTCTGGGAGCTCCCCAGATCGAACAATTCGTTAACGAGAAATGCCGGTGTGGTGCGTCGGTGCCCGGCACCCTTGTATCTCGCCCTAGGTGTGTGTTCTTGCCTTGGATGTGTGGTGTGTAGTGATGGTGTGTGTTTGTATCGGCTCTCGGTTGTAATCGATGATGGATGCTTTATAATATAAAGCGGGGGGAAACCATTTTTCCTAACGAGAAGTGCCCCAACACGAACGGCCTCCTCCAGGGCCTACAAGCCTTTTGATGTGAGAAAACAAAAAATAAAGCCCAGTTTAAGCTATGGCTAATAAAAGCCAAGTTTTATGTGACTAATAAAGCCTGCCTTTTGCCATGCTATGAACGCCATGGTTCAAAAAATGGAAAATAAATTTGACGTGTAAGGGAATGAAAAACAAAGATACCATTTACTTTAGTAAAAATGTGGTTCAAACAAAAAAATGCCATAATCCACGGAAAAATCGCCAAGTTTTTTTCTTCAAAATGGGGCAAACAGGAAGAAGTCATGGCAATTTGCATCTCCAAATAGTGGCAGAAAACGTGCATTAAAAATTTTGATGGTACTTTTAATATATGCATGAAGACACAAAAGAATGTGTATTAAAAAAATCACCGTGTAGAACACAAAAAAGTGTACCATATATTGTTTGGGTAGTAACCGCCATGTTTCTTAAAGTAATTTACCGGTCCCATGAAAGATGAAAAGTGAAATTTTCCATGGATGTAAATAAATTTGCAAGAAATTTAAAGTAAATTGCCATAGTCCCATAAAAGTTAAATTTCCATGAATTTTTTTTACCATTAGTGATTATATTGACATGTGTGTAAAGGTTATAAATTCCCATGGCTATGTAGGTAAATTTGCCATGTTAAAAAGGGTAAAATTGCCATGAAAAAATAAAAAGTAAAAATTTTACAAAAAATAGAGGTTATAAGAATTTGCCAGGGCGTTATAGGTAAATTTGCCATGGAATGTGAAAAGTAAAATTTGCCATCTTTTTGTCATTTTATAATTTACCATGACAACTTATGCTTAAAAGAGTAATTTGCCTATGACAACTCTGACGACGTTTTTCAATATAATTTGGCGCTTTGTCATCATAATTTGCCATTGCAAAACATGCTGAAAAAATAATTTACCAATAGCCATCTGATGGCACTTTTTCAGAACATTAAAAAGAAAAAATGAATAAAAATTGCCATGCTATGTGAAAAGCATGGCAGAAGAAACTCTGGAGGTCATGAAAATTATGTATAGAAACAAAATTCCATGCTATGTGAAGTATGATTTTGCTGTGGGTTGTTCTTTTTTTGCAAAAACATGGCAAATTCACATAAAAAATGTCGTGGTAGGTATTTACTAAATGAAAAGATGGTAGCTATAAAAGGATTGTAAATTTGTCATGTCAATCGATGATAATTTGCCATGGTATATGAAACTAAACGATGTCTAATTCATGAGAAATGTAGGATAAAAGTGGTATGAAGCAGGGGTGGAGACAGGACCCAGGTCCCGGGGCCTGGGCCCGGGGCGTGAGGCCCAACTCCTTTGGTGACTGTAGTGTTACCAGAGAGGTGATGCCCAAATCCAGGGGTATTACTTGAAGGCGGCCCAGGGTGCGCTGCCGGCCTGACTCAAGTATACATCATTTGTCATGGCAAAATTTGCATATGTCTAATATATGGCAAAAATTAGACATCATAGTGGATTGACAAAAGGCCAAGGTAATCTATGAAAGAATGAATAGCACTTTGGCATAGCATTTTTTAGTAGAACAAAAGCTATCATGGCAACTTTTGATAAAAAAATTGCCATGGTATATAAAAATCATCACTACAAAAAAATACACTTCCGTGATGATATGTGTTTGTCACAGTAGGTCACTTTTTTGTCATGCATGTACATCCATGACGATTTTATGACAGAATCAGGATAGTCATACATGTGCTGTCGTAGAAGTGTTCCATGACATTACCAAAATTATCATCACGGAAGTGTCCACTTCCATGACGATAAATCGCGTGTCATAGAAGTGCTTTCGGTAAGGGTGACTGACACATGGCATCCACCGTAACGGGTCGTCGTTATGCTATCGGTTCCGGTTTGGATCCGATAACCCGTTAACAGCCCGGACCAATGATGATTTTCCACATGTAAAATTCTCATTCGCCGACGAACCACGTGTCGGCTCAGCGTTGGGACAGATGTCAACCGTCCATTTGACAAGAATCGCCAATGAAACGTTGACACGTGGGACGGCCCAATAGAGGCCCATATAGGTCTAAAAGACGGCCCAGGGACAGGCCCACAAGATTTCGTCAGATCTAATGGGCCGGCCCGCTAACAACCTAACATTTTCTGGACCAAATTATAGCCCACATCAGACACGGGCCGTTAAATGACTGCAATATTCTGGGCCCAGTTTACGGCCCATGTCAGATCCGTCCCGTTAACAACCTGCAATAGTTTGGGCCAAATTACGGTCCACACCTGATCCGGCCTGTTAACTGACTTTTATTTATTGGGCCAAATTACGGCCCATAACAGATACAACCCTTTTAATAGCTATTGTGCCATTGGGCCCATTGGCGGCCTGATTTGCTCTTCGGCCTCTTAATGGCCCGTTTAACAGTTCAGCCCGATACTAGTTTGGGCTGTCAGCGGCCCTATCTATATATGGGCCTCTTTTGGCCCGGTTTCACTTTCGGCCATTTAAAGGCCCGAGTTGCACCTGGGCCTAATTATGGTCCGTAGTTACTTTCGGCCTCTTAACGGCCCGTAGTCTTTGTGGATACATTCTAGCCCAAACTGCCTATAGGCCCGTTAAAGGCCCTCGAGAGTGTTGGGCCTAATTATGGTCCATAGTTACTTTCGGCCTCTTAACGACCCGTAGTCTTTGTGGATACATTCTATCCCAAACTGCCTATAGGCCCGTTAAAGGCCCTTGAGAGCGTTGGGCCCAATTTAGGCCCATTATACATCCGGCCTGCTTCCCGCCCGTCATGTAATTGGGTCAGCCAAGGCCCAAAAATATTTCAATATGTTAAAAGCCTATTTAATTTTCGGGCCCAATTAAGGCAAGCGGTTTACTCGGCCTTTTAAAGGCCCGAAACTAATAGTGGACCAGATTAAGACTAGACCAAACTAATGGCCCAAGATGATTGTAGGCCCACGGTACGGCCCGTACTAGCGATTGGCGACGGCCAGTTTTAGTACAGAAATTATTATTTTATAAACCTAACCTATTGGCTTATTGTGCACCGATCGAATATTACGACCTTTTCTCAGAGCAACGACAACAGAAACAGTAAATTACAACATCATGATGAAGAATAAACCTAGACTATACAACAAAGAAATTACAGCATATTACATCCCTTCGGCATCAAAATTCGCCGCCAGTGATAATAAAGGGCAACCAGACAGCAGATTACATAAACTGGGCAGGTCGCCACTAGTGGAAGTTAACAGGCGGACAAAATAATAGACAGAACCGACAACACTTCAAAACAGTTCAAGGAAGGTTAGCCCGGCCCAAGAGCTGCAGTGCAAGCAGCTTAGCAACCTGATGAGACTGCGCTTGGTGCTCATATCCACCAACTTAAGCTGCATAGCATCAATAAACGTCATGTACTTATGGTTAATCTTGCATAGAGATTGGAGTTCCAGTCGGATTTGAGCGGAAGCATGTATTTCTACTCGAATTTCAGACTGAAGAAGTCGAACAGATTCAGGCGGCGACTTCATCGAGCTTGTGTCACTGAGTAAGTTTGACACTACATCAAGATGTGACTTCGTGGTTGTATCCCTACCCTCAAGATGTGTTGCCTTCTCCTCTGGAATATGTGTTAGAGGGATAAACAATGGGTTCGTCTCACTATCATTGTGGCAGTTCTTCCTAGCAGCAGTGTTGTCACCCTGAAAGAGAAACAAGTAGGTAGATAACAGGTTTTGCACGTATAAGCATCAGCGCTGTCAATTCATCTCATTTCTTTGTCAGAAATAAAGAGACACGGTTTAAAATAGCATTAACATAATAGGCATTGTTCATAGTTAAGACGACAGGAAATGGCATTGTGCAGGAGCGGCCAACTTCACCAGACCACTGGATTATAGATCAAGAACACAAGCATAGATGTAGTTCTAAACAACATATAAGCATGAATGATGAGTGTACTGTCAATTTATACCATTTTAGATTGGTAAATAAAGAGACACGATTTAAATAACATTAATATAATATGGCATTGTTCATAGTTGAGACATAGCAGCATATGACATTGTGCTGTTGTTGGTAGTCTCACCACACCACTGGATTACAGATCAAGAACACAAGCATACACATAGTGCTAAAGAAGATAACTTGCTATGTTTAGTTTAATTTACATGGTACAAATAAGGAACTAGATTGTACAACTAAAGGCTGAAATTGAGAAGGACAAACTTATGTTTATGTACTTCTACTTTATAAACTTTGAACAAGCAATTTGATGCAGACGACAAAAATAAACAGCATTTGCACTCATAGCTATCCAAATATACACAACAAAGTTTGAAGGCTCGAGGAGGACAAACTTACATTAGTAGTGAAGACGGGCTCTATAAAGGCCTTGTCCATATTGATGGGGGGCAATTCAAGAAGTTTACCGCACACTCTTCTTCAAGAGTATTGACTTTATTCTACATTTTGTTCAGATTAAATATAAATGTGAAAATATAGGAACAAATGGCGATTATTTAACTTAAGATGCAGAGTACAAATGTAAATACAACATATAGGCAGAAGGCACTGACAAGAGCAATGCGGAGCTAAACTTCTTCAATAACATTGGTTTTATTCAACATTTTGGCAAGAGTAAATGTATATCTGGTGTGTAGAAAAAAGGAGGACAAGGGAAAATAAGCTGCAAAGTGTACATGAAGAACTAGCTGACAAATATAAGTACAGTGATGAAGGACAGCAGATACTTACAAGAACAATGCAGAACTAAATTTTGTCATAAGCATTGGATTTATTCTACATTAATTTAAGCATTAATATAGATCTGATAATTTGGAGCAAACCGTGGATAAGCAAGCTATAATGCACAATGATGTCACATAATCCACCAGGTATGAATGTAAGGACAGCGATAGGACAATAGGTACTCACAAGAGCAAAGCAGCGACCAACATAATTGCGATATCCTAGGTTTTGCTGCGCTGGTTCTATCGCCAATATATGTCGGGTGCTATGTGATTTCTCCGGTAGCACCACCTTTTTCAAGGACTTTGCTTATACTCCTTCAGGTTCTGCAATCACCCTCTTCCTTTTGGATGTCTGAAACACAAGAACAACATTTGAATGGGAAAACATGGTATGACGACAAATGGAATAGGTGTTGATAGTGGATGGGCATGGCATCTTCACATATATTATGAGTAAACTAAGCAGATAGCGGTGCAACGAAGCAAAAGAAATGCAAGGCACCTTATGTAAGATATGTGCAACCAATAAAACCTTGCCAAATTAGAACAGGCACCTTATTGGGTGAACAGGATAGGTCATCTGCCTTTGACTCCTTGAGCCTAGAATAGTCATTAGGATCATATTCTGAATACGAATCTATAGGTCGGGAGCTTGTGGGTTTTGTTGCATCCACAATGGACCTCAATCCCTTGATGCCAAGTTTGTTACCTATTGAACGGTTCCGCAATATTCTTCTAATGTGCGCATTCTTATATTGATTGTGATTACGTACAATATCTGTAAAGCATGAAAACACAAATAGTAGTGAGATTATCTTTGTAATGCACATGATATTGTAATATAATAGAGGCTCCCTGTAAACCCTTGTGTGCTATCACTGGATTCTGATGAGAGAGCCCATGTGTGTTGTAATATGGTGAGTAGATTAATATAATCTGGCACAACTACACAAAAAATAGGCTCCCTGTTGGGGGCCCAGATGTAAGGATAGTTGGTAGATGATAGGTTCATAATATACCATATAGAAAGTTTATTGCCAAACCATGATAACGAGAGCGCAGAGCCAGTAGGCAGATCATAGTGTAGATAATAGGGGTACACCATAACCACCATAAATAAATCAGGAAAGCAAAACTGGCTGGAAAACACAGGGTTTTGCCGCTACATGCCAGCTCTATTCATCTGAAGGCGCACGGCTGTAACTATCAGTTTAGTCTATCAAAGACCGCGCGGCTCCCACCATTTCCGGGGTATTATGGTAGACCAACTCGAAGTGCGAAATCATTTAGCAGAACCGGCCCAATAGAGCTGTCGATTGCAGATGTCCTTGCTCCCCTTCCTGAAAAGGAACATACTGTGCTTACTAAAGAAGAACAGAAGAGGAACATGTTAAAGAACAGAAGAGGAAGCATAATATTGAGATTCCCCTTCTTTCTATACAGTGTTGGTTGCCCACCCATGATGAATCAGAGCGCCCAAAGAAATGCAATTCCATGATGTCTCTCTATATGTGGCCACATGCATTTGAAAACTCAATTGGGAGCATTAGCTAATTAACCAATTAAATGTGTGTCTGTTAGCTAATGTCAGTATCATATCACATTCGTATTTGAAGAACCTTAGGACGTATGATTGGTCGGTTATTTAGCTTTAAAGGGTGAATAGCTGCTAGTAGGACACAAAGCACCTACGCAGATCGTAGTGTAGATATAATGGGAAAACCCTAAGCATCAGGAGTAAAATCAGCAAAGTGGACTGGAATATATGTGCTAGTATTGCCGGTACGGCTAGAAAGGCTTCGGATACCAGCTCTCTTCAACTGAAGGTGCGGTACTGTTAATATAAGTGTAACTCTCAAAGGCGACACAGCTCCCCACATTTCCTTGCTAATCTTATAGGATTCAACTGGGTAGGCCACTACAATTCCTATTCCTATGTTTACAAAATCCTACGAATCAAAGAGGCCCGAAGAGTTCAAAGTGTCCATCACAACCGACGTATAGACCTCTACACTGCAAATGTCCCTGCTCATCTTCACTACAAGGAACATACTGTACTACTATCATACGTCCTAAGAAGAACGGAGAGAGTACTTATTAAAGAAAAACGGAAGAGGAACATGCTAAAGAAGAGCAAGCAGATTTTGGATAATAAAATGTTCGTTGCGCAGTGCCCACACATGATGAACCAGAGCGCATTAAAATTGCAACTCCCTGCTGTCTCTCTATATGTGGTGCACGTGCTTTTCGAAAGTGAAGTAGGAACATTAGCTGACCAATTTAACTTTATCTGTTTTAGTAATATCAGCATCATATCATATTCGTATTTGAGCAACAAGTTTGGAATTATGAGTGGCACGTTGTTTAGCTTGATGGATTCAGGAGCAGTGGTAAGTGCTACCTCTTGAGCACTGCGTTGGTTTTCCCTTGAAGAGGAAAGGGCGATACAGTAAAGTAGCGTAAGTATTTCCCTCAGTTTTTGAGAACCAAGGTATCAATCCAGTAGGAGACCACGCTCGAGTCCCACGCACCTACACAAACAAATAAGAACCTCGCAACCAACGCGATAAAGGGGTTGTCAATCCCTTGACGGTCACTTACGAGAGTGAGATCTGATAGATATGATAAGATAATATTTTTGGTATTTTTATGATAAAGAGAAATAAAGATGCAAAGTAAAATAAACGGCAATAGAAATAGCTAAGTGTTGGAAGATTAATATGATGGAAAATAGACCCGGGGGCCATAGGTTTCACTAGTGGCTTCTCTCAAGATAGCATAAGTATTACGGTGGGTAAACGAATTACTGTCGAGCAATTGATAGAATTGAGCATAGTTATGAGAATATCTAGGTATGATCATGTATATAGGCATCACGTCCGTGACAAGTAGACTGAAACGATTCTGCATCTACTACTATTACTCCACACATCGACCGCTATCCAGCATGCGTCTAGAGTATTAAGTTCATAAGAACAGAGTAATGCTTTAAGCAAGATGACATGATGTAGAGGGATAAACTCATGCAATATGATATAAACCCCATATTTTTATCCTCGATGGCAACAATACAATACATGCCTTGCTGCCCCTGCTGTCACTGGGAAAGGACACCGCAAGATTGAACCCAAAGCTAAGCACTTCTCCCATTGCAAGAAAGATCAATCTAGTAGGACAAACCAAACTGATAATTCGAAGAGACTTGCAAAGATAACCAATCATACATAAAAGAATTCAGAGGAGATTCAAATATTGTTCATAGATAAACTTGATCATAAACCCACAATTCATCGGATCTCGACAAACACACCGCAAAAGAAGATTACATCAAATAGATCTCCAAGAAGATCGAGGAGAACTTTGTTTTGAGATCCAAAGAGAGAGAAGAAGCCATCTAGCTAATAAGTATGGACCCAAAGGTCTGAGGTAAACTACTCACACATCATCAGAGAGGCTATGGTGTTGATGTAGAAGCCCTCCGTGATCAATGCCCCCTCCGGCAGGACGCTGGAAAAGGCCCCAAGATGGGATCTCACGGGTACAGAAGGTTGCGGCGGTGGAAATAGGGTTTTGGCTCCGTATATGATGTTTCCAGGGTATATGGGTATATATAGGAGGAAGAAGTACGTCGGTGGAGCAACGAGGGGCCCACGAGGGTGGAGGGGGGCCCCCCTACCTCGTGGCTTCCTCGTCTGTTGCTTGACGTCCACTCCAAGTCCTTTGGATCACGTTTGTTCCTAAAATCACGTTCCCAAAGGTTTCATTCCGTTTGGACTCCGTTTGATATTCTTTTTCTGCGAAACACTGAAATAGGCAAAAAAAACAGCAATTTGGGCTGGGCCTCCGGTTAATAGGTGAGTCCCAAAATAATATAAAAGTGTATAATAAAGCCCATTAATCATCCAACACAGAATATAATATAGCATGGAACAATAAAAAATTATAGATACGTTGGAGACGTATCAAGCATCCCCAAGAAGATCGAGGAGAACTTTGTATTGAGATCCAAAGAGAGAGAAGAAGCCATCTAGCTAATAACTATGGACCCACAGGTCTGAGGTAAACTACTCACACATCATCGGAGAGGCTATGGTGTTGATGTAGAAGCCCTCCGTGATCAATGCCCCCTCTGGCAGGATGCCGGAAAAGGCCCCAAGATGGGATCTCATGGGTACAGAAAGTTGCGGCGGTGGAAATAGGGTTTTGGATCCGTATATGATGTTTCCAGGGTATATGGGTATATGTAGGAGGAAGAAGTATGTCGGTGGAGCAACGAGGGGCCCACGAGGGTGGAGGGCGCGCCCCCCTACCTCGTGGCTTCCTCGTCTGTTGCTTGACGTCCACTCCAAGTCCTCTAGATCATTTTTGTTCCGAAAATCACGTTCCCGAAGGTTTTATTCCATTTGGACTCCGTTTGATATTCTTTTTCTACGAAACACTGAAATAGGCAAAAAAACAGCAATTTGGGCTGGGCCTCCGGTTAATAGGTTAGTCCCAAAAATAATATAAAAGTGTATAATAAAGCCCATTAATCATCCAAAACAGAATATAATATAGCTTGGAACAATAAAAAATTATAGATACGTTGGAGACGTATCAGTAAGCAGCTACGATGATGGTACTGAATATAAAGGCATGTCTGCATGCAAGTTGCGTGACTTTTGTCATTTGGGTCAGTCGACCATTTCAGGCGGTTGGATGAAGATCCTATGTCTCCTAACCCTTCTTCTTCCTCATCTGTGATTCTTCCAATACATAACATCGCATGGGCCGCCGGCCGAACCACCGGCCCCAACCCCCCGCCCTCCCCTGAACCGCCCCCACCGCCTGTGTTCCCTCGCCACCCCCACCCCCACCCCCACCCGCATCAAGTTTTCTTCGTTCGTGAGGCCCCACCACCTCCCACACAACCACCGTCCCCACCCGAGCCCCTTCCTTCGCACCGGCAAACTCCGGCGAGCTCTCAAAAATCGACTGACCCAATTTTGAAATTTAGTCTATTGTCATTTAACTAGTGTGGAATATAAAAGGGGAAAACCATAAGCATTGCAAGTATAGTGTTGAGCGTGCCATGGCAGATCTGAAGGTGCAAACCGGACAAAGGCAACTTCACAACCAATGTTTGCTTTCAACTAACAAGTAAGTGATGGACAAGAAATCAGAGTAAAGCAGTGGCGATCTATTTTCTTGTTGCGATAAATAAGTTGAGCAGATACGAAAGAGTACAGCCTCTGGTGCGGCGCCGTGTATGCATCTGCTGAGAATTTGACGGTGCTGCGGTAGCGATGGCTGTCGGCGGCGTGGAAGAAGATCTAGGAGGGTAGACGGTGGCGGTGGGGCGTGGTGGACGATACGGTCATAGGAGCGGCGTCGGCAAGGTGGACGACGGCGGGGATGAAGCGAGAGGACGGGATGCAAGGATCCCGGTCTGAAGCCGTGGATGAGAGAGGTCGATCTCTTGTAATGGACGAAGGCGTCGGGGTATCAGCTCCGGCATGGTGGAGGAGGATGGCGGTGGATGGGGTGGCGGACGGAGGAGGCTGGGGTGGAGAGGGTGTTTTGGCGCCCACGGAGTACGAATGGGGAAATGGAGGGAGAGAGGAAGGGGAGAACCATGTCTTCAGGGCGCGCTTGTCTCAAATGCGAGGAAATTTATAAACTTAGCCCCCGTTTAAAATTTCCTACATCACAACAATATTAGTCGGTTGGGGATAGGACGGTAATCTTGCATACACCGAATATTTGCCGACAAGAATTTGTTTTGGCACCCACCATGTATGAATCGGGGAGGGATTCGATTTCGGCCGAGGAGACACTGTGTTTTGGCGCCCACCGTGTAGTATGAATCCAGGTGAGAGGTAGTTATGTCATGTTTGAGTGAAATTACAAACCTACCCCTATTGAAACCTGTAGAAATCGAGCCGATAGGCTTTGCGTTTCAGGGATAGGCAGTAATTTCCATCTCGTAGATTTTGGTTTCACGCGGTTACTGCGTCTTTCCCGGCTTCGTTCAAATTTTTGCAGAGCAAGAGTGCACGTTTGCCGTGCCAACTCAATTAGAATCCAGTTTGTATTCTATTTTTGTTCGGGCAGGATCCATTTTTTATTGTAATAAAATTCTATATACATCATTTTCTTATATATATTTTCAAAAGCACAACACCCTTTATACATAAATATGGTTTACAAATGGCATGATCTCAGATTCATAAGGCTGTATCCATCTTAATTTGGATTTTCAAATATTTGAAACCACTTTATGCTGAAATCCAATGTATGCATTCCTCGCTAACTGTCTCCAATTATTGTGTGTTTCATGCGGTTTTTTTACTTCTCAAACATGTATAATGTGTTTCACACACGCAACATATAGTGTAATCCCGTTTAGACATAATTGCATATAAACCATGCATTGTCTCTAATTAAAGAATCTATGGATCACTAATATTCATAAACTATATAA
Organism: Triticum aestivum; assembly: GCF_018294505.1. Lineage (NCBI taxonomy): Eukaryota > Viridiplantae > Streptophyta > Magnoliopsida > Poales > Poaceae > Triticum > Triticum aestivum. The sequence continues at coordinate 413,234,918 of NC_057808.1, read as the reverse complement.
CATTACACGTGTCCCCAAATTCAAATGAATATGCAAGTTTGATACACCAATTTGCGTTATGATATTATCGATGTCGTGATCTCTAGTTTAAATATTTAAATCCCCTTTAATTCAGATATTCATCTCATATAGCTATCACTCATGCTTATATAGGAGTATCTCTCTAGACCTATACGCGTGATCGTCTCTCGGGTATCTCTCGTGCTACCTGTATATCGACAATGATCTTTCATCTTCGTAACACACTGACGGTACTCTCTCACTCGACCTTCATCACTCTATCTCTCTCTAAGTATATCTCGCTCCCTGTTATGTGTCTCTAACTATGATTCTCCATGTGAAATCTCTTTCTCTCACACAAACACAAACTTTGTCTCCCGGGGTCTCATTTCTCTCTACTATTCCCCTGTGTGCCACTCGCACACCCCCTCTCACACAGAGATGTCTTTCGCTCCTTAGGTATGAGAAGCTACGACTCTTCCTCTTAAATATCTCTTTCTCACACACAAACACAAACTCTGTCTCACAGGGTCTCATATCTCTACACCATTCTCTTGTATGTCGCTCACACACACTCTCTCTCCCTAGAGATATCTTGCGTTCCCTCATATGTCTCTCTAGCTATCACTCTCATTGTGAAATATCTTTCTCTCTCGCAGACACAAAACTCCATCTCTCGGGATCTCATTTCTCTCTGATATTTGTTTGTATGTGACTCACATGCACCCTCTCTCTATCTCTCTCACACCCGCACACATAACTTAGCCTTCTGATCCACTCGACTCCTATCTCTAACACACACTAGCTAGCATCTTTATCTTTCTATTTATCTGCTTCTCCATCAACCTTCTTTCTCGCCCTCACTCTTGCTTCCTATCACGCACACTATATATGTTTCTCTCTACATGCAGTCATGTGCCCTCTTTTTATCTTTCTCTCTCACACACATAACTTCACCCTCTGAACCACCCGGCGGTCATCTCCAACACTCAAACTAGCCGATGTCCCTCTAGCTAGCATCTATATCTCTGTATCTATCTGTAGTTTCTCCGTCAACATTTCTTTCTCGCATGCACTCTTGCTTCCTATCATGCACACTATATATGTCTCTCCATACATGCATCTATAGGTTGATCTCTTTTGCACAATCATTGTGTCTCACTCCCTCTGCTCGCCATAGATGCATGCTCTAGCCCACGCCACTATCTCTTAAAGACAAAAACACATGCTCAATTATCGGGCCTTCTTCCCTGCACTCTCACATGCATGCATATTGTCATACCGATCCGTCTCTCCCATGTCGTTGATCTTATGACTTATGTCTTCTTTCTTTTATCTCGATCATGTTGGGAATCGTAGCATAATTTAAAATTTTCCTACGCTCACCAAGATGCATCTATGGAGTCTACTAGCAACGAGGGGAAAGGAGTGGATCTACATACCCTTGTAGATCGCGAGCGGAAGCGTTCCAATGAACGTGGATGACGGAGTCGTACTCGCCGTGATCCAAATCACCGATGACCGAGTGCCGAACGGACGGCACCTCCGCGTTCAACACACGTACGGTGCAGCAACGTCTCCTCCTTCTTGATCCAGCAAGGGGGAAGGAGAGGTTGATGGAGATCCAACAGCACGACGGCGTGGTGGTGGATGTAGCGGGTCTCCGGCAGGGCTTCGCCGAGCTTCTGCGAGAGAGAGAGAGGTGTTGCAGGGGAGGAGGGAGGCGCCCAAGGCTTAGATGTTGCTGCCCTCCCTTCCCCCCACTATATATAGGGCCAAGGGAGAGGGGGGGCGCAGCCTTGCCCCTTCCTTCAAGGAAGGGTGCGGCCAGGGGGGAGTCCTTCCCCCCCAAGGCACCTCGGAGGTGCCTTCCCCCTTTAGGACTCTCCCTTCTTTCTTATCTCTTGCGCATGGGCCTCTTGGGGCTGGTGCCCTTGGCCCATATAGGCCAAGGCGCACCCCTTACAGCCCATGTGGCCCCCCGGGGCTGGTGGACCCCCTTGGTGGACCCCCGGACCCCTTTCGGCACTCCCGGTACAATACCGATAAAGCGCGAAACTTTTCCGGCGACCAAAATAAGACTTCCCATATATAAATCTTTACCTCCGGACCATTCCGGAACCTCTCGTGACGTCCGGGATCTCATCCGGGACTCCGAACAACTTTCGGGTTTCCGCATACATATATCTCTACAACCCTAGCGTCACCGGACCTTAAGTGTGTAGACCCTACGGGTTCGGGAGACATGCAGACATGACCGAGACGCCTCTCCGGTCAATAACCAACAGCGGGATCTGGATACCCATGTTGGCTCCCACATGTTCCACGATGATATCATCGGGTGAACCACGGTGTCGAGGATTCAATCAATCCGTATGCAATTCCCTTTGTCAATCGGTATGTTACTTGCCCGAGATTCGATCGTCGGTATCCCAATACCTTGTTCAATCTCGTTACCGGCAAGTCTCTTTACTCGTACCGCAATGCATGATCCCGTGACTAACGCCTTAGTCACATTGAGCTCATTATGATGATGCATTACCGAGTGGGCCCAGAGATACCTCTCCGTTTACACGGAGTGACAAATCCCAGTCTCGATCCGTGCCAACCCAACAGACACTTTCGGAGATACCCGTAATGCACCTTTATAGTCACCCAGTTACGTTGTGACGTTTGGCACACCCAAAGCACTCATACGGTATCCGGGAGTTGCACGATCTCATGGTCTAAGGAAAAGATACTTGACATTGGAAAAGCTCTAGCAAACGAAACTACACGATCTTTTATGCTATGCTTAAGTTGGGTCTTGTCCATCACATCATTCTTCTAATGATGTGATCCCGTTATCAATGACATCCAATGTCCATAGTCAGGAAACCATGACTATCTGTTGATCAACGAGCTAGTCAACTAGAGGCTTACTAGGGACAGGTTGTGGTCTATGTATTCACACATGTATTATGATTTCCGGACAATACAATTATACCACGAATAATAGACTATTATCATGAACACAGAAATATAATAATAACCATTTATTATTGCCTCTAGGGCATATTTCCAACAGATCATGCGCGAGCGCACACACACACACACATCCCACGTATACATGTATACCTCTCGCACATGCACGTTCAAGGTCTCCTATGTCTCCATACGTAGTTAATTACCCTCAGTCCTAACGCCACACCGAATCGTTCTCTTCTTGTGTGCACATAACTTCCGCCTGGATGGGTAAAGCACACACTCACACTTAACAATCTCCTTCTAGCTACCCCCCTTTCTCACTCTTCCCCTATATCCTGGAAACCAATAAGACCATCCCTTCGTTTAATTCCCGCCTACATGCACCATCGATATATAGTAGTCTTCATTGGTGTCTCTCGAACAAACACGTTCTCTCGATGTCGACTCCTCTCACGCGCACACGCCTTCTCTTCCCTCTCTACGGGCCTTTTCTCTCTCGCACCCCCTTGTTGGTGGCCTCTGCCATACACATCACCTCTCTACGATGAAGCCACGCACACTTAAATTACATTCGCCACCGAGGACTCCACGTCACACACACACACGCACACACCCACCCGCCCACCCACCCACACACACACACGCACACTAAGACTCCATCTCACACACACATGCTCTAGGCGGAGCATTTGTTCCTACCACCCTTCGTCCAACCTTACCCGTATGATAAACAATCACCTTAATTTACTTGTATAACATGGACAAATTCCACTTTACTTTAGTAGTTAGCAAACTTATCATCTCTACTCTTATAAAAAACCGAGTTGGTGATGATGGTGTGCCTGCCATCTTGTAATATAGACCTTCCGATCTATATCTGACGGATAGAAAGCAAACTATGACAATTTTACAAAAGATACCCGCACCTCTCTCCACATTTACAGATAAGGCCTTGCCTCGTTCATCCTTATCTCCCACAACCTCATTGCTGAGCAATTAAAAAAGGAAGTCTCTGGAACAATCTAGCATGGTGGCCGCTGCCGCCTGCCGGCGCCGTCCATCCCCATGCCTTCGCCTAGTCCGACCACCAATCACCACCACGCTCCACTCCTCCTCACATTATCTCTCATCTTTCATTTTTTCGATGAAATTCTCGAGATATCATTTTTTTGATAAAATTCTCGAGATATCATTAGTTTTTACACATGGGATTACTCCTGCATGGGTCAATCACAACAGGTGTTTTGTAAAATGCATCTTGATGTTCTGTGCAATGGACGAGCATCTTGCTAGTAATTATATAATGCAAATCACGAGCAGGAAGTGACATTTTTTTACACAACCACATTAACATGGCCACGTAAATCACTAGCTAAAGTGTAATACCATTATACTTATATCCCGATGCAAAAGGTTGAGTACATGTCCAAAGAGTAGAGTCGCACACACGCACTTTGTCTCTCAGAATCTCACACACGCCAGTTACGTGACGCCCCCTTAAGCAGACACGTATGTTACAATTTGTGCACCTGCGGGTACACGTGATGGTGCGCATTTATTTAAGCCGGACGGCGAACCCAAACAGTAGCTGCATTCATTCCCCTCCTGCCGCCTCTTCTCTATTTGCCGTCGCCCGGTAGCCATGGCCCGGCCAAAGGTAACGAAATACGCCATACTCCCGCCGGAGCGGCGCTTTAATCTGGAAATTTTAGTGGTCATGCATGCATCTTTTTGTGCTAGCACTCCTATATAAGGGTTGATCGGTCGCTTCCCGCGGACGTGCGCGGGCGGTGGAAGAGGAAGGAGAAGGGAAGCGGGCTGTGGAGTAATTTTTTTACCATAATTTGTTAGGAAACCGAGTGCAATAATTGAGTAGTTTTGCAAACTACCGGTACTACACCTGAAACGGTTCAAAACCAATACCACCACCACGCCCGCGTCTGACCGCCCTGGCCGACCAACCCCCCTCCCTTGCTGACGCGCGCTTCCCATGTGAAATGGTCAGCGTCGCCCCGGAGTGTCAGTGTTGCATTAATGCCCAGCCAGAGCGGAGGCGACCTCTCACTGGCGCCGGCTTTGAAGCAGTGCGATGGCCGAGAGAGCGCCGCTTCCCGGTGCACGCGACTGCTCCGCGTCGAGGCTGGCTATAGTTTGGATAAGTCCCTTGAAGGAAATATGCCCTAGAGGGAATAATAAAGTTGTTATTTATATTTCCTTATATCATGATAAATGTTTATTATTCATGATAGAATTGTATTAACCGGAAACTTAGTACATGTGTGAATACATAGACAAAACAGAGTGTCCCTAGTATGCCTCTACTTGACTAGCTCGTTAATCAAAGATGGTTATATTTCCTGACCATAGACATGTGTTGTCATTTGATGAACGGGATCACATCATTAGAGAATGATGTGATGGACAAGACCCATCCGTTAGCTTAGCATTATGATCGTTGAGTTTTATTGCTATTGCTTTCTTCATGACTTATACATGTTCCTCTGACTATGAGATTATGCAACTCCCGAATACCGGAGGAACACTTAGTGTGCTATCAAACGTCACAACGTAACTGGGTGATTATAAAGATGCTCTACAGGTGTCTCCGATGGTGTTTGGCGGGTTGGCATAGATCGAGATTAGGATTTGTCACTCCGTGTTTCGGAGAGGTATCTCTGGGCCCTCTAGGTAATGCACATCACTATAAGCCTTGCAAGCAATGTGACTACTGAGTTAGTTGCGGGATGATGCATTACGGAACGAGTAAAGAGACTTGCCGGTAACGAGATTGAACTAGGCATTGAGATACCGATGATCGAATCTCGGGCAAGTAACATACCGATGACAAAGGGTACAACGTATGTTGTTGTGCGGTTTGACCGATAAAGATCTTCGTAGAATATGTAGGAACCAATAAGAGCATTCAGGTTCCGCTATTGGTTATTGACCGGAGATGAGTCTCGGTCATGTCTACATAGTTCTCGAACCCGTAGGGTTCGCACGCTTAACGTTCGATGACGATCGGTATTATGAGTTTATGTGTTTTGATGTACCAAAAGTTGTTCGGAGTCCCGGATGAGATCACGGACATGACGAGGAGTCTTCAAATGGTTGATACATAAAGATTGATACATTGTAAGGTTATATTCGAACACCGGAAAGGTTCCGGGGGTCACCGGATAAATACCAGAGTACCGTGGAGTTACCGGAACACCCCGGAGGGTCAATGGGCCTTAGTGGAAATAGAGGGCAGCAAGGGAGCTGTGGGGCGCGCCCCCCTAGGCCCAAACCGAATTGGTTTAGGGCTTGGGGGGCGGCCCCCTCTTTCCTTCTCCCCTCCTCCTCTTTCCTTCCCCTCCTAGTTGGACTAGGAAAAGGGGAACCTACTCCTAGTAGGAGTAGGATTCCCCCTTGGCGCGCACCCTATGAGGCCGCCGGCCCCTTCCCCTTGCTCCTTTATATACGGGGGAGGGGGGCACCCCTAGAACACACAAGTTGACAGTTGTCTTAACCGTGTGCGGTGCCCCCTTCATAGATTCCACCTCGGTCATATCGTTGTAGTGCTTAGGCGAAGCCCTGCGTCGATAACTTCATCATCACCGTTATGTTGCTATGCATCACCTAGATGAATCTTGCGTGTACGTACGATTTTTTTTAAATTACTGCGTTCCTCAACAGATTGACTGATAAGTGGGTGAGGCGTTCGGGCCGTTCGCTCCCAGACCGAACGAGTACACCACAGTGAGGTGGCAACAACCCGATGCCACGATTCATGCAGTGGGATCGTACGGCAGCGGGAGCATTCTGGGTGAGATGCAGAAATCTGATGTTCAGGCGTTATTATTTGAAAAAAAAGAAATCGACTAAAAAAAAGGAATTAAATTAGTGGGAAATCAAACTCCTCCAAGAATCCTTTTGGACAGGGAAAAGAAAAATGCTTCCAGTACGAAAACGTCCAGAAGGGGAAAGAGATTTCCACCTAGGCGATTCGCGTCGTGTACCACCTGCCCCCATCTCCAAGGCGTCGCCCGCCTCCCACCCCCCTCCCCTCCCACCCAGATCTCCCTCGACCCCAACGCCCGCGCGCCCGGCCCCCGGAATCGGAGGAGCGCGCGACGATGTCGACCACGGCAGTGGTGCCGGCCGGCGACGTGCCGGACCCGACGGTGCGGAACCTCCTGGAGCAGGACACCCTCAAGTGGGTCTTCGTCGGCGGCAAGGGCGGCGTCGGCAAGACCACCTGCAGCTCCATCGTCTCCATCCTCCTCGCCTCCGTGCGCCAGTCCGTGCTCGTCATCTCCACCGACCCCGCCCACAACCTCAGCGACGCCTTCCAGCAGCGCTTCACCAAGTTCCCCACCCTCGTCAAGGGCTTCTCCAACCTCTACGCCATGGTGATTTCATAGCCCCTCTCCCCTCTCCCCTCTCCCCTGGCTTCCCGCCGGTTCAACTCGAATCCGCCTAATTCCTTGGTGTTTGCGTGGATTGGATGGGATGGATATACTCTGCCTGCCCGTGTGATGGCGCTTCGGTAGGACACTAGAACTGTGGGTTAATCCCCGAATTGCGGGAGGGGGAGGGGGATGGGATGGTACTGTGGAAGAGGAGAGAGTGTGCCAGTAGAATTTTCTTACGTTACTCCTATTTCCTACTATATGTGGGATACCACTAGAGACGTACCCCTACCAGAGGGCCCTCGTGATGGTTGTTAAAACTGGAAATTTCCAATTTGGGTCTGGTTTGGGTTTTTGTTACTACTTGTGATATGTGGGTGGTTGTGTAGTTATGGAAGAACCTGTATGTTCACCAACCTTTCGACCTGGAGCAAGTTAGTTGGCAAGCACGGCAATTTTCTGTCAAAAAATAAACTGAAGCACGAAAGTTGCCATGCTTGTCATCCTCGCGTCACTGAACTTGCTGTCGAAAACGTTTGGAGTTGCCATGTGCTTGTACCTGGCGTTCGGTACTTAAAAGATTCCTAATAATATGGTGACAATTTCATCTTACATGGTCCTTGGAAGGTGGCAGCTGACGATAAGGTCTGTGACTAGTGGAAAATAAATACGCTCTCTAGGAATTTCCTTTTTATGTGTTCTGCGGAGGACTCGGCTTTCAGAAGAAAGCAAGGTGTCTGACTTGTAGGAAAAAGAAGTACTACTCTGTTCCTAAATATAAGACGTTTTAAGTTCAATTCAATTTGAACTGCAAAAACGTCTTATATTTAGGAACAGAGGTAGTACCAATTATCTAGCATTCAATTTAAATATTACGCGAAGGGAAATAGAAAATAAGATGTCTGATTCATCGCAAAGAGGGCTTTCGTTTAGTGGAATCCTTATTACTGCATCAGTTGGTCATAACTTGTATGATCCATGTTATATACTCCCTCTCTCTGAGAACATTTTGTTCCAAGCCTTTTTTTTTACAACATATTCAGTTATTTACTGGATACACGATATAAAACATGCCCTAATCCAGTGATAATTTTCTTGTGCAGACTATTGCTGCCACTATGTTTTGGTACCTGGTCATGTGATTTTCCTCCTTCTTTTAGTACCTTTGTTGTTTTATAATCTGGGTTGCCACTTTCATTAGTCCCGCTCTTTCTGTAAATGTAAACTTTCACTCTTACTGGAAAAGGTCTTCTGGCTCATCGACTAAACTCTGATCCTTAATTTTCAGGAAATTGATCCCAAGGTAGAAAATGATGATTTCGGCAATGAAGGAATGGAAGGATTTATTTCAGAATTGACAAATGCAATTCCAGGAGTCGATGAAGCTATGAGTTTTGCTGAAATGCTGAAGTAATTATAGCCTCCAGTTTGGTGTTCACCTTTCTTCCCTTTGCAAGCAAAGTTTCTTTTTCAGCCCGCACCTCAATTTCCAGCAACTATCAGAGTCTTAACTTTTGTTCTCTTGCTGCAGATTAGTTCAAACAATGGATTACTCCGTTGTAGTTTTTGATACTGCTCCTACAGGGCATACTTTACGGTTGCTGCAGTTTCCAGCAACACTGGAGAAGGGCCTAGAGAAAATGATGGACTTAAAGAATAGATACGGTGGTCTGATAAATCAGGTATTCTTTATTCTTGATAAATTTCAACCTATTGGGTTAGTATGATTGTTGTCGCATACTATATTATGTATCAGTGCATTCCACCATGGCAGTACATTGTATAACTAACAAAAAAAGCAGAGTAAGTCTATGGTTTCGGTTCATTAGAGCATGAACTACCAAGATGCTGAGAAATTAATGGCAGCCTGAATGAAAGATGGTTGCATAATTGTTTGATATGTTGAGTCTTACAAAGAAAAATATTGTGATGACTCCATTGCACTGTTCCACTGTTTGTATTGAAGTTTAATGGTATAATATGCTTTTGATATGTACTTTCACATGCAGTAGAAACTTGTAATTGGACTAACTGAGTTGGACACTACAATTTATGGTCGTGACAGGCCAGTCGACTTTTTGGTCTCGGTGATGATTTGAACGAGGATATAATGCTTGGGAGAATTGAAGGCATGAAGGACGTAATCGAGCAAGTGAACAGGCAGTTTAAAGATCCAGTAAGACTACCAACCTTGAACCAAATAAATTTTGTCCATAAGATGCTTATTAATTGACTTCAATGGCTGTTCTGTGCTGCTCCCTCAAGTTGGAATTGTAGAAGGATAGCTAGTTATTTTTGTTGCTTTTGCTTTTTAGCGCTGGTATTGTTTTGAAAGTTGTATGCCAGATTTAATGTTTTGTGAGCTGCTCTTGTTGCAACTGGGCGTGTGATCCTGGAGCATTAGGTATGCTTTAGAGGCTGCACTCACTGGCTGCATGTTTTAAAAATCGGAATGTACTATTGACCGCAAACTTCTGTTATGGAGTCTGGGTAAACCCCTTCTGAAAAATAAAGACTCTAGGATGTTTATCCTGTTAACTCTGGTTTTAAATGGGAAGGCGTTTGTAGACTAGTAAATTAGGAACATGACCAACTGTCACTAGAAGAATATGCTTACGCAGTTATGCGTTACGTAAAAATAAGTCGAAAACACAATGAAGAATGGGCCTGTACCACACGGATCTAATAGTAGTCAACTCCAGCACATATAAATTATGGTCTTGTTGACTTCGCAATGATGTATTAGTGGTCCTGTGAGATTATGAAATTTAAATTTATTGTTAGAGGGTAGGTAGAACTGTTTCATGGTATGCTCGGAATCAACAGTTTGTGTAGTTTACTGTGGTGTACATGCTTGCAAAGCATGTATATGCAACAGGTTATGTGTATAGTATATGAAAGTTCTACTGGATTAACATATAATTTGGAATCATGCTGGATTATCCTATAATTTTACCATTAATTTATGTCTCTACATTATTGAAAGCACCTTATGTTAGACATTTATCATGTTCTGACTTATTTTTTTGGTTTTATTCTCAGGACTTGACAACCTTTGTTTGTGTTTGTATTCCTGAATTTCTTTCATTGTATGAAACGGAGAGATTGGTGCAAGAGTTAGCGAAATTCGAGATCGATGCACACAATATTATAATCAATCAAGTTATTTTTGACGAGGAAGGTTAGTACACAAAATATACTGTCTTGAGATTTCATTGGAAATGAAAACATACCAGATCCACCTTTGATTATCATAAACACATATTGCGCAAGCAGAGAATCTTGTCCTCGTGAACTTTGGCTGAATAGAGATTCTGTAGTGTTTAAACACGAAGCCTTTTAAAAACAGGACATAACGATGACTTTGCACAATGGTTTGTTTTGAACTCTTCTTAGTGCATTTGTGCATCTCTATCTAAAACTTGTGCCATCACCTTGCAGCCGTCGAGTCGAAACTGCTAAGAGCGCGGGTAAAGATGCAACAAAAGTACGTCGATCAGTTCCATATGTTATACGACGACTTCAACATCATCAAGTTGCCCTTGCTCCCAGAGGAGGCAAGAAATCCAGCACTGAACATTTTCGTACTCGTATGACTTACCAGTACTTGATGACAATTTGCTCGTTTTACTTTTCAGGTATGTGGTGTGCAAGCTCTGCAGAACTTCTCCAAGCACTTCCTGGCACCGTACAGTGCGGCACTGAAAAGGGGCAGCGTGGAGGAGCTAGAAGAGAGAGTAGGCACACTGAAATCAGCGCTGCAAGAAGCCGAGTCGGAACTAGATAGAGTTAGGAAAGGGAAGCAGGTAGCATGAGCCTTTTTCACCTGTCAGAAGTTGTTGCACTCGGCGGACACCAGTTATAGAGATTTTGTTTGTCCTGCATTCTCCGGTTGATTTCCTCCATTTCCTGTTTGCTCAGTTAAATTTTTTAGATTTGTTGTTATAGTCATGAGAAGAGAAGTGTACTGTAAGCACGCGATATATATATAGGTGTCTTTTTTTGCCCTTGTGTTAGGGGGTCTGTTTGAGAGGCGATGCCGCTGTTTAGGAGTTGTTCTGGGCTGAGATTGGAATTGATTACCTAGAAACCCTTGTGCACTGCTGTAGTATCTTGTTAAACATAAGTTTGGAAAATCAATAAAGGATTGCTGAGAGCAACAAGTTGACCATAGTATAGCATAAATGTCTCAATAGCAACAATGAACACTCTTGACAAACTGCAATGCTCAGCAACTTTTGTCACCGACGCTTACTGGTGATGGTGATGGTGATGCAACATAGTCGCAAAGAGGCATGCATTGTATGTGCACATATCTAGAATTGCTTTTAAGCATGTACTATCTCTGTCCGGGTTTATTAGGCCCCCAGTATTTTGAGCCAAACTTTGTCAATTCATATGACTACTAAAATATATAATAAATGCTACAAAAAGTATAATTTTTGTGACATATAGAAAGAGCTTTCCGAAGGTATAATTTTTGTGACATATAGTTTAAATTTGATTAGTTAAATTTGTTGGTCAAATTATAGCTCAAAATGAGAGGGAGCCTAATAAACCCGGACAGAGGTAGTAGCATTTTATATATTGACTTTCATCAGGATTGAGGAGTCGTCAGCAAAAAGAAGATTTGCAACAGCGGGAGCATCACAACATACCTTAACTCCAGACAAGCTACCACTCTCCTCTGCATTGGAAACTTAAATGATTAGCATTCTTGTTTTCTATTTCTCATGCAAGTCCTAAATCATCATACTATTTTGCGAAAATTTACTTGGGTAAGTTTTAACTTGATAGCGTGTGCCTAATTTTAAAGGAATTTTTCAAGACTTCGAAATACATTTATGTGCGTGGATACACTATTTTGTTGTATTTGCAACTTACATTGGCCATACATATTGATAAAATCTTGTATTTACTACTCCCTCCATCCCATAATATAAAAGCGTTTTTTACGGTAATGCAGCGTCAAAAACGCTCTTATATTATCGGACGGAGGGAGTATATTGTTAAAACAATATAAAAGAAGCCACCAAGTTCAACTACCAGCATACCCAGATAGTTTGATAGATCTTGATTGAAGCGGGTTTGATAGATCTTGATTGAAGCGGTGCAGCTGAATATGATTTACTTGTATGAATTCACGGTACATACAGCTCTTAGCAAGTGGATAAAATATGGTTTTTTTGCGGGGTAATAAAATATGGTTACTTGTATGAATTCACAATACATACAACTCTTAGCAAGCGGACAAAAGACACAACTCTTATCAAATGAACAAATAATATGATGTACATATGTCCAAGTCTTTTTTCTTCTCAAGAGCATTTTCTTTACCGGGAAAACGGACAGATAGGGTCACCTACAATGGCAAATTTGGTATTTAGCGCCGAAACAATTTGAACAAATTTTGGATTCAAAAGCTTTAATGGCCAGTAATATAAAGATGTACCCCAATATTCACACACAACATGGTATGACACAATGGTGAGTGAATTGCAAAAAACCACCACATTTGAAGTTCACTTCCGGATTTGCCACGACATTTCTTGTGCGCCTAAAAAATCTATTGATTCCTTACTAATTTTCTCAATAAACACTGATGACCAGTTTAGGGCAAGTTAATCCTATTTCTGACATAACGGGCCTACCGGTCGTTGCCACGTGGCACTAAAAGTCAACACTAGAGGGCCCGCCCGTCAGGGCCTCATCTAGTATATGCGGCGCAAACACACGAGGACTGTCGGAGGTGCTCATCCGCACGGTGCTCTGCTCGGGCAGCCATCGCCGCTGAAAACGGCCAGAGGCGAGCTCCTCCTTCCCCTCACGCCAAGCTAATCTCCTTCCCATCTTCTCGTTAGAGCAACTCCAATGGGGCGACCCATTTCGTCCGCCCGCGTCCGTTTGGGTCGGCGCGGACAAAAGTGGCGGCCCAATGCGCCGACCCAAACTCAAATCGTGTCCGCCCGGCGTCCGCGCCGACCCATTTCCGGCCCAAAATTGCGCCTGGAATGCGTCGGCGCGGACGTGAAGCGGACGCGCCGCGCGTCTCCTCGCCGTCCGTCGCGTCCCCACCTGGCGGCCGTCCAACTACGACGGTCAACATAATTTATGACGACCGCCCACCTTGGGCCCACGCGTCAGCGACGGCGGTCGTCCTTTTTTAAGCCGGGCGTGCGGCGGGGCCGTCCTCATCCACTACCACTCGCCCCCCGTCCCCATCTGGCCACCCCTGCCCCCACGCCGGCGACAACCCTAGCCACCGCCAGCACGGGTTTCTTCTCCGGCATCGGCAGCAGCCGCAAGGGCAAAGCCCCCGCCCGCCATTCCCCCTCCCTCCCCGCGCCGGGGCGCGCTCCCCGGCAGAGGCAGCGCATCAACGTGCCGTTGCACCAGGCCGAGTGGCACTGGCACCACCGCGTGCCTCTGCCATACCCGGACGTGACGCTGCCGCATGACTGACATTTTGGATCCGGAGAGGATCCCAGTGCCGGCGACGCCGCGGACGGCGAGGGCCCATGCGGAGGAGGTGCGGCGCCAGCGGGCGTTGCTGACGTCGGAGCAGCGCGCCGACCCGCACTTCGCCGTCGACTCGCCCAACTGGGCTCGATGGTTCGCCTTCGAGCACGAGGAGGCGAGGCGACGCGGCGTCCGCGGCGTCGACCACAGCCTGCCGCCGCCCGCGCTCGTCGTCCGCGACGAGGACCAGGAGGCCGAGGCCGCCTACCAGGCGGCCATCAAGGAGAGCGAGGAGGAGGAGCGGTGGAGGGAGGCGGACGAGGCGGCTTTCGAGGCTGCCATGGCGGAGGCCATGGCCCTCTCCGCGGCGGGACTGTGTCGTGCCGCCGGTGGCCCCGCCGTCCCCGCCCAAAGCCGAGCCGGAGGAGCCGGCCTACCTCGAGCGCTACTCATGGACCGGAGTAGTGCGTGAGTGGGTCAGCGCTCCGCCGATCTGGCTCGGGGCGACGGAGAAGCAGGAGGCGGCCTACCTCGACCACGGGCGCCGCATTCGGCTGGCCGAGGACCGCCGGGAGGGCGAGCGCCTGCAGATGCTCGAGCGCGAGGCCGAAGAGGAGGCGCACCAGGCCCAGGCAGCGGGAGCGCAGGCAGCGGCGGCAAAGCCCGACATCACCGCCGTCTGGAACACGGCGTTCCCCTGGGCCGGCTCTGTGCCGACGTTGATCGACCTCACCGGTCGCGACGCAGCCGCCGCCGCGGACGAGGACGCCTAGGGCAGCGCGTCGTCTAATTTTTAGTGTTTTAATTAATGTAATGTGGACTTTCGCCAGCCTTCGTGGCCGGTTTTTATGTTTAATTAAATGCATGTATTTATTTTCAAAAGGCTTGCAATACTTTTTTTGTCGCGCCGACGAAATGGGTCGGGCCAGCGTTGGGCGCTCGCGCCGACCCAAACACAGCGCCGGACGTTTGTGTCCGCCGGGCCGACCCAGACGGACAAAAAGCGGACAAAAGCGCCGTCCGTTTGGGTCGGCCCGTTGGAGTTGCTCTTAGCTCCAAGCTGGACGCACAAGAGCCACGGGAGCCAAAGGGAGCAGCCGCCATTATTGTCGAGGCGGGGAAGTTGTGCTTCTCGTCGGTGAATCACTGGTGAGGTTGAAGGCGTCACAGCGGCGCCGGACCAGGGACCCCAAGGCGTGGCTGCTCGTCCACGTTCGGGAGCCTGCACGCTACTCTGGCAGCCCATCTGACGCCGCCGCATGCATTGGGCTGCTTCGGACGAGAATAGAGGGGTAGGGAGTGGCCCAGCCTACTGAGCAGGGGGCCGGCTCACCGTGCGCCAGAGGAGGGGGCCAGAGCTCGTTGGGGCAGCGCAAGGGGAGGGGCCGCGTCGCGGGAGCCACCATATCTAGCATGGGGCGGGATGCGCGGTGGTGGATCTCGCCGGTGCTGGTAGGGAGAAGAGATGGAGGAAGGTGGCGGGGTAGGCAAGAGAGAGAGAGGAGGCATGTTCACAATCCAAACAGCCCTGTAGCGGGGCGACGCCGGTCATGGGCGAGAGGAGGTGGGTGTGTGGTGTAAGCGTGGGACATTTTTTTAACCGTCAATGCAAACGGTGTTTACAAGTGGTGCCACGTGGACCTGACCAGCGAGCCCGGTATGTATGCCAGAGATTGAATTAAATCGCGTCAAACCAGTCATCACCGTTTATTAAGAAAATTAGCAAGAAAATATTTTTTGGGCGCACAAGAAATGTGTGGCAAATCTGGAAATGAACTTCAAATGTGATGGTTTTCTGTAATTCACTCCACAATGGTCAGTACGCTTAGTTCGTTCCACCAAGGGCAAACGAAGGGGGCACATAGCAGAGTACACACCTTATTTGAAGGCTGTAATGTGGACTGCTCTCATTTCAGAAGTGACCATACAGGAGTACACCCTATAAATGCCATGTTGTAAAAAAAAAGAAAACTAAAGTTTGATGATAATTCCATTTGTTAGAAGGGAGAGAGGGATTGGTGTAATATTCGTTGTATTGCTTGAGCCTCGTGGGCATATATATAGGAGTCCATGATCATTTTGGAGTACAAGGCAAGGTAGAAGAATATCCTATGCTATCCTAGCTTTCCTAATAATCACGATACTCAACATCCTCCCGCAGTCACAACGGTAGCGACACACATGCTGAGACTGGAGAAGAATCCGAATGGAAGCCGACGGACACCTTCCCACAGTCGTAACGGTCGATGCATCGCGGAGTCGTGGCTGGAGTGGAAACCGACGAGGTTGCTCAAGCAAGGCGGTAGCCCTTTGTGCCGTTTGTCGAGGTAGTCGAGAGCGCAGGTGGTGTAGCCATAGTCGAGGTAGCCGCGCGAAGAACGCCATGGTCGGTGTCGAGTCGGGGGTCGCCGGTGTCGAGGTAGTCGCCGTGGAGCCGCGGAAGAAGAGCAGCGGCGGCGGCTAGAAAAGGAGGGCGGCGGCGGTGCTCGAAGTAGGCGATAATGAACCCGACAACGTGACGAAGATCGGCGCGGACGGTGACGTTCCCGCGCCAAGGGAGGCGGCGCGGCGCATATCACGTGGAAGTCAACACGCGCGGACGGCGGTGGACCGCGGGCCACAGCGTTACGGCACGAAGGAGCGACGCAACAGCGGCGGCTTGGTCGGGGCGACGGCGGGGAAGACCTCAGGGCGGTTGCAGGGATCACGTGCCACACTCGCTACGGCCCGACGGGGCGACGCAACGGCAGCACGAGGGTCGGTGCAGCCTCGGGGACGGCCTGGAGTGGACGGCTGATACGTCCATTTTGCATCATGCTTTTATATCGATATTTATTGCATTATGGGCTGTTATTACACATTATGTCACAATACTTATGCCTATCCTCTCTTATTTTACGAGGGTTTACATAAAGAGGGAGAATGCCGGCAGCTGAAATTCTGGGCTGCAAAAGGAGCAAATATTAGAGACCTACTTTGCACAACTCCAAAAGTCCTGAAACTCCACGGAAGTTATTTTTGGAAATAATAGCGAAGAAAATACCAGAGGGGGCCCACACCCTGGCCACGAGGGTGGGGGGCGCGCCTCCTGCCTCGTGGGCCCCCTGTTGGCCCTCCGGTGCCCATCTTCCGCTATATGAAGTCTTTCGTCCGAGGAAAAATCATAAGCAAGCTTTCGGGACGAGACTCCGCCGCCACGAGGCGAAACCTTGGCGGAACCAATCTAGGGCTCCGACGAAGCTGTTCTGCCGGGGACACTTCCCTCTGGGAGGGGGAAATCATCGCCATCGTCATCACCAACTCTCCTCTCATCGGGAGGGGGCCAATCTCCATCAACATCTTCACCAGCACCATCTCCTCTCAAACCCTAGTTCATCTCTTGTATCCAATTCTTGTCTCTAAGTCTGAGATTGGTACCTGTAGGTTGCTAGTAGTGTTGATTACTCCTTGTAGTTGATGCTAGTTGGTTTATTTGGTGGAAGATCATATGTTCAGATCCTTTATGCATATTAATACTCCTCCGATTATGAACATGAATATGCTTTGTGAGTAGTTACGTTTGTTCCTGAGGACAGGGGGAAGTCTTGCTATTAGTAGTCATGTGAATTTGGTATTCGTTCGATATTTTGATGAGATGCATGTTGTCTCTCCTCTAGTGGTGTCATGTGAACGTCGACTACATGACACTTCACCATTATTTGGGCCTAGAGGAAGGCATTGGGAAGTAATAAGTAGATGATGGGTTGCTAGAGTGACAGAAGCTTAAACCCTAGTTTATGCGTTGCTTCGTAAGGGGCTGATTTGGATCCATATGTTTCATGCTATGGTTAGGTTTACCTTAATACTTCTTTTGTAGTTGCGGATGCTTGCAATAGGAGTTAATCATAAGTGGGATGCTTGTCCAAGTAAGGACAACACCCAAGCACCGGTCCACCCACATATCAAATTATCAAAGTACCGAACGCGAATCATATGAACGTGATGAAAACTAGCTTGACGATAATTCCCATGTGTCCTCGGGAGCGTTTTCCTTCATATAAGTGTTTGTCCAGGCTTGTCCTTTGCTACAAAAAGGATTGGGTCATATTGCTGCCTTTATTTACACTTGTTACTTGTTACCCGTTACAAATTACCTTATCACAAAACTATCTGTTACCGATAATTTCAGTGCTTGCAGAGAATACCTTGCTGAAAACCGCTTATCATTTCCTTCTGCTCCTCGTTGGGTTCGACACTCTTACTTATCGAAAGGACTACGATAGATCCCCTATACTTGTGGGTCATCAAGACTCTTTTCTGGCGCCGTTGCCGGGGAGTGAAGCGCCTTTGGTAGGTGGAATTTGGTAAGGAAAAATTTATATAGTGTGCTGAAATTTACTGTCACTTGTTACTATGGAAAGTAATCCTTTGAGGGGCTTGTTCGGGGTATCTTCACCCCGACCAGTAGAGCAAAGAGTTGCTCCTCAACCTACTGAACCTACTGAAAATGAAAATGTCTACTTTGAAATTCCTTCGGGTATGATAGAGAAACTGCTAGCTAATCCTTTTGCAGGAGATGGAACATTGCATCCCGATTTACACTTAATCTATGTGGATGAAGTTTGTGGATTATTTAAGCTTGAAGATATGCCTGATGATGTTATCAAGAAGAAGGTCTTCCCTTTATCTTTGAAGGGAGATGCATTGACATGGTATAGGCTATGTGATGATATGGGATCATGGGACTACAAACGGTTGAAATTTGAATTCCATCAGAAGTTTTATCCTATGCATCTTGTTCATCGTGATCGTAATTATATATATAATTTTTGGCCTCGCGAAGGAGAAAGCATCGCTCAAGCTTGAGGGAGGCTTAAGTCAATGTCATATTCATGCCCCAATCATGAGCTCTCAAGAGAAATGATTATTCAAAAATTTTATGCTCGGCTTTCTGACAACAATCGCTCCATGCTCGATACTTCTTGTACTGGTTCCTTTATGATGAAGACTATTGAATTCAAATGGGATTTATTTAAAAGAATTAAACACAACTCTGAAGATTGGGATCTCGACGAAGGTAAAGAGTCAGGTATAACACCTAAGTTTGATTGTGTTAGATCTTTTATGAATACCGATGTTTTCTGTAAATTTAGCACTAAATATGGACTTGACTCTGAGATAGTAGCTTCTTTTTGTGAAGCTTTTGCTGCTCACGTTGATCTCCCTAAGGAGAAGTGGTTTAAATATAATCCTCCCGTTGAACTAAAAGTAGTTGCACCTATTAAAGTTGAAGAAAAGACTATCACTTATAATGATCCTGTTGTTCCTACTGCTTATGTTGAGAAACCACCCTTCCCTGTTAGAATAAAGGATCATGCTAAAGCTTCAACTGTGGTTCGTAAGAGTAATACTAGAACTTATACACCCCCTGAGCAAGTTAAAGTTGAACCTCATATTGCTATTGTTAAAGATCTCTTGGCTGATAATATTGATGGGCATGTTATTTACTTCTGTGATGAGACTGCTAGAATTGCTAAACCTGGTGCTAAAGATAAACATAGACTTTCTATTAAAATAGGAGATCATTGTTATCATGGCTTGTGTGATATGGGTGCTAGTGCAATACCTATTTCCTTATACAAAGAAATTATGCATGATATTGCACCCGCTGAGTTAGAAGATATCGATGTTACCATTAAACTTGCCAATAGAGATAATATTTCACCGATTGGGATTGTTAGAGATGTTGAAGTCTTGTGTGGGAAAACTAAATATCCTGCTGATTTTCTTGTTCTTGGTTCCCCTCAAGATAGCTTTTGTCCCATTATATTTGGTAGACCCATCTTGAACACTGTTAATGCTAAGATAGACTGCGAAAAGGATGTTGTTACTATTGGTTTGGGTGATATGTCTCATGAGTTTAATTTTTCTAAATTTCGTAGACAACACCGTGAAGAGGAATTGCCTAGTAAGGATGAAATTATTGGTCTTGCTTCTATTGCTGTGCCTCCTAATGATCCTTTAGAACAATATTTGCTAGACCATGAAAATGATATGTTTATGAATGAAAGAAGGGAAATAGATGAACTATTCTTTAAATAGGGACCCATTCTGAAACACAACCTGCCTGTTGAAATCCTAGGGGATCCTCCTCCACCCAAGGTGATCCTGTGTTTGAGCTTAAACCCTTGCCTGATACTCTTAAATATGCTTATCTAGATGAAAAGAAGATATATCCTGTTATTATTAGTGCTAACCTTTCAGAGCATGAAGAAGGTAAATTATTGAAAACTTTGAAGAAACACCGTGCTGCTATTGGATATACTCTCGATGATCTTAAGGGCATTAGTCCCACTCTATGTCAACACAAAATAAATTTTGAGAAAGATGCCAAAGTAGTTATTGATCACCAACAACGGCTAAATCTGAAGATGAGGGAAGTGGTAAGAAAGGAAATACTAAAGCTCCTTGAGGCAGGTATAACTTATCCCGTTGCTGATAGTCAGTGGGTAAGTCCTGTCCATTGTGTCCCTAAGAAAGGAGGTATTACTGTTGTTCCTAATGATAAAGATGAATTGATTCCGCAAAGTATTATTACAGGTTATAGGATGGTAATTGATTTCCGCAAATTAAATAAAGCTACTAAAAAAGATCATTACCCCTTGCCATTCATTGATCAAATGCTAGAAAGATTATCCAAACACACACATTTTTGCTTTCTAGATGGTTATTCTGGTTTCTCTCAAATACCCGTGTCAGCTGATGATCAAGCAAAGACCACTTTTACTTGCCCTTTCGGTACTTTTGCTTATAGACGTATGCCTTTTGGTTTATGTAATGCACCTGCTACCTTTCAAAGATGCATGATGGCTATATTCTCTGATTTTTGTGAAAAGATTTGTGAGGTTTTCATGGATGATTTCTCCGTTTATGGATCCTCTTTTGATGATTGCTTGAGCAACCTTGATCGAGTTTTGCAGAGATGTGAAGACACTAACCTTGTCTTGAATTGGGAGAAGTGCCACTTTATGGTTAATGAAGGTATTCTCTTGCGGCATAAAATTTCTGAAAGAGGTATTGAAGTTGACAAAGATAAAGTGGATGCTATTGAAAAGATGTCGTGTCCTAAGGACATTAAAGGTATAAGAAGTTTCCTCGGTCATGCCGGTTTTTATAGGAGGTTCATTAAGGACTTCTCAAAAATTTCTCGGCCCTGACTAATCTATTACAAAAAGATATTCCTTTTGTCTTTGATGATGATTGTGTAGAAGCATTTGAAATACTTAAGAAAGCATTGATTTCTGCACCTATTGTTCAGCCACCTGATTGGAATTTACCCTTTAAAATTATGTGTGATGCTAGTGATTATGTTGTAGGTGCTGCTCTAGGGCAAAGAGTTGATAAGAAATTAAATGTTATTCAATATGCTAGTAAAACTCTAGACAATGCCCAGAGAAATTATGCTACTACTGAAAAAGAATTCTTAGCAGTTGTTTTTGCTTGTGATAAGTTCAAACCTTATATTGTTGATTCTAAAGTAACTATTCACACAGATCATGCTGCTATTAAATACCTTATGGAAAAGAAAGATGCTAAGCCTAGACTTATTAGATGGGTTCTTTTGCTACAAGAATTTGATTTGCATATTATTGATAGAAAGGGAGCTGAGAACCCCGTTGCAGACAACTTGTCTAGGTTAGAGAATGTTCTTGATGACCCACTACCTATTGATGATAGCTTTCCTGATGAACAATTAAATGTCACAAATGCTTCTCGTACTACTCCATGGTATGCTGATTATGCTAATTACATTGTTGCTAAATTCATACCACCTAGTTTCACATACCAGCAAAAGAAAAGGTTTTTCTATGATTTAAGACATTATTTCTGGGATGACCCACATCTTTATAAAGAAGGAGTAGATGGTGTTATTAGACGTTGTGTACCTGAGCATGAACAGGAACAGATCCTACGCAAGTGTCACCCCGAGGCTTACGGAGGGCACCACGCTGGAGATAGAACTGCACACAAGGTATTGCAATCTGGTTTTTATTGGCCTACTCTCTTCAAGGATGCCCGTAAGTTTGTCTTATCTTGTGATGAATGTCAAAGAATTGGTAATATTAGTAGACGTCAAGAAATGCCTATGAATTATTCACTTGTTATTGAACCATTTGATGTTTGGGGCTTTGATTATATGGGACCGTTTCCTGCCTCTAATGGATATACACATATTTTAGTTGCTGTTGATTACGTTACTAAGTGGGTAGAAGCTATTCCTACTAGTAGTGCTGATCATAACACCTCTATTAAGATGCTAAAAGAAGTTATTTTTCCGAGGTTTGGAGTCCCTAGATATTTAATGACTGATGGTGGTTCACATTTTATTCATGGTGCTTTTCGTAAAATGCTTGCTAAGTATGATGTTAATCATAAAATTGCATCTCCTTATCACCCACAGTCTAGTGGTCAAGTAGAATTGAGTAATAGAGAGCTCAAATTAATTTTGCAAAAGACTGTTAATAGATCTAGAAAGAATTGGTCCAAGAAATTTGATGATGCACTATGGGCATATAGAATTGCATATAAAAATCCTATGGGTATGTCTCCGTATAAAATGGTTTATGGAAAAGCATGTCACTTACCTCTCGAGCTAGAACATAAGGCATATTGGGCTATTAAAGAGCTCAATTATGATTTCAAACTTGCCGGTGAGAAGAGACTATTTGACATAAGCTCACTTGATGAATGGAGAACCCAAGCCTATGAGAATGCCAAGTTGTTTAAAGAAAAGTTAAAAGATGGCATGACAAAAGGATACAAAAGCGTGAGTTTAATGTAGGTGACTATGTGTTGCTATTCAACTCTCGTTTAAGATTTTTTGCAGGAAAACTTCTCTCCAAATGGGAAGGTCCTTACGTTATCGAGGAGGTCTATCGTTCCGGTGCCATAAAAATCAACAACTTCGAAGGCACAAATCCAAAGGTGGTGAACGGTCAAAGAATCAAACATTATATCTCAGGTAATCCTATAAATGTTGAAACTAATGTTATTGAAACCGTAACCCCGGAGGAATACATAAGAGACTTTCCAGAACGTTTCAGACTCCGAAAAGGAAGAGGTATGTGGTACGGTAAGTAAACCGACACCAAAACAGTTCTAATGGCAATTTTTCTCCGTTTTGAAATATTTAGAAAAATAGAAAAATAAGAAGCAGTCCGGGAAGGGCACGAGGCCTCCACGAGGGTGGAGGGCGCGCCCCCTGCCTCGTGGGCACCACGTGTGCTCTCCGGACTCCGTTTTCTTGCACGATATGTATTTTGGTCGGTAAAAATTCATTATATAATCTCCCGAAGGTTTTGGCCACCGTATCACGCAATTGTCCTCTGTTCTTGTTTCGAGCTGTTTTCTGTCAGGGTTGTCAAGGCCAGGCATCATGTCGTCCCCCTCCGCCAACAATGGTGACAACAATGCTTGGCTAATGAAGATAGAGCTGAAGAGGGAAGAACCCATGGAAATCAACAAGGATGGAGGGATCAAGAAGGCCACGGAGGACCAAGTTCCGGCAACAGAAGACATCCTTCAACTTGATCACAATCTTCTTACCCCAACCTTACGGCCCGAATGGGCAACGCAGTGGCGACGCGGATCGGTGTAGCCACAGGGAGAACCACGGGGCGGCGGCGCTGCGGCCCGATGGGACGACGCAGCGACTGCCCATTGCTCGATCGGTGGAGGGGCGTGCTGAACTCGGGGACAGGGCGGCGACGGCCGGCGTAGGTCGGCGAGCGGGCCGACGCGCGGACGAAGGCCATGAGGGGCCGCCTGTCGCACGAGGCAGCCAGGTCGGGGCGACGGGCGGGCAGACGCACGGACGACGGCCGTTAGGGGCCGCCTGTCGTGCGGGGCCGCCGGGTCGGTGAAGAGGCCGACCGGTCGCGTCGGTGTCGGTGTAGAGGCGCACGGTGGTCGACGGCGGCGGCGGGCGACGCAAACCGATCAAGCATAGATCGAAAAATCAAAAAGGAAAAATGCCGATCAAAACGACCTGCAAGAGAGCGAAAAAAAAACCCGGAGCAAAGGGCTCGAGAAAAAGACTCTAGGGCAACCGGTCAACACGAGCGGCGGACGAACCCTAGGTACGGGCGGCGCGGCCCCCGACGGCGGTCATGGAGGCCGACCATCCCGGTGGCTGCGCGCGGGTGAGGAAGCGGCGGCGGCTAGGGTTTAGAACCCGAAAACTGATACCATGTTAGAAGGGAGAGAGGGATTGGTGTAATATTCATTGTATTGGTTGAGCCTCGTGGGCATATATATAGGAGTACATGATCATCTTGGAGTACAAGGCAAGGTAGAATAATATCCTACGCTATCCTAGCTTTCCTAATAATCACGATACTCAACACCATTCTTTAATTTTGCAATGGACAAAAATAATGAAACAAGGTGTTCATGGCTAGGGGAACACATACATGTGAAAGAGGGAGTAAGCACTAACTCTACCCTACTTGGTTCCATCGTAAACACCTAATGGCTCAGACGTCTTGACATACGCAAAGGTTTGGTAGTTAGAACCGTAGCTATCATCTTTCATCTTGGCCACCAGCCTTCCCTCATCCTTGCGACTAACCTTCACGACGCCGGACTTCCGTGAGTACACATACAACAACAATCTGCCCTCAAACTTCAGGAAGTATTCGCCGTGCGCGAAGTACGGGCGTGGAATCTGCTGCCATTTGCACCTGAGCACGTACCGGCAGATCCACTTCCCCTTGTCCCGAACCCACGCTTCCCTTGTCCCCGAGGGGCTGCGGAGGACGACTCCCAGCCTCCCGTCCACCTCGGTCAAGTTGTAGTCGTCAGGCTTGTCCGGCAGAGAAGGCAACGCCATGGTGGAGGAGGCGACGTGCTCATCATCGAGGTCGAGCGAGACAATCCTCGCGGTGCCGCCGTCCGTGACCCAGTATGTCACGCCGTCGACACTGACGATGCCGGCGTGGAGGTTGCATCTCTTGCCATTGGAGTCCGGCACCTCCCGCCAGGCCGCCTCCCCAAGCGTGAGCACATGTGCGGCGTCATAGTCGCAGACCCGGTCGAAGCTGCACGGGACGTGCACCACCTTGTACTGCCCGGACGTCGGGTGGTAGGCGAAGCTGTACGCCCTGTCCCACTTCTGGCAGTGGTAGTTTAGCGCGAACTGGGCGGCGCCTGGTAGCGGCGGGATGGACAGCTTCTCCCCGGTTGCCGGGTTGACGAGGGTGACGGTGCCGCCGGTCCTCTCGCCGCGGTTGTCGCATATGCAGAGGAGGCCGTTGCACGTGCCCACCAGCTGCACCTCATCCGGGTAGTAATATGTGCGCTCGCCGGGCACGCGGGCGATTCGCCACAGCTCCGTGTAGCTCCCCGTGGAGGAGGAGGAGAGGTCGTCGACGACGTAGGCGGCGGCGGAGCCGGCGTGCCAGAGGAGGACCTTGGCGCGGCTCTGCATCTCCGTGGTGTGCTCGGCGACGAGGTCGTGCCAGAGCTTGCAGACGAGGCGGGCGCGGCGGCGGGCGCTGGGCGGGAGCCGGAGCAGGATCTCCACCAGCAGGTCGGTGGGGAGGAAGCACGCCTCCATTGGATTTGATCTCTGATTTGTTCTCGATCTTCCAGTTTATATTGCCCATCATTTCCGATCCTTTTAACGGGACGGGATTGGATCCTACTTGGTCGTCAAGTTCCTTTGTATCCGGAACGAACTTGGCTGCCAAGTTTGGATCCGATTTTCAGGCCACAATGAATCCGTCAATGCTTAAACTGAATCACTCGGCCAGCTCTCTGCCTAATCTATATCTATATCTATCTTTTTATTAGAGCTAAATATACCAGTGGTGCTTGAACTTGTCATGGATGTTCACTTTGGTACCTAAACTTGAAAAATACATCGAACTAGTTCTAAAACTTGGCACGAACGTGCAAATACGGTGCCAATGTTGTCCGTAGATGGTATATGGCTGACGAAAATTAACATAAAAATTTGGACTTCATAAATCAAACCTGCTACCAGACCTTCGGGGATCCCTGTTCTAGCCACCAGAACCAACATGTTTTGTTGACAAAGAGAGTCCCTCAAGTATTATGTATTGAACAAAAAAACTCTTATGTGCATAAATTGACTGCAGCCAGCGGCCCATGTTGGAAACATTTTTTTTTAAATGTAAAAAGTATGTAAATAATAATCATAATAATAAAAGTTAGATTCAAATATGCATGTGTTATTAATATTTACCTCATGTTACGCAATTATCGGTGTGCACACAGAGTAAATATATAGAGGTATGCGATAAAAAAAATTACTTTTAGAAATATTAACTAATTATTTGGAAAATACTATTTTAAATATAACATATGAGTGTTTCAAACTGTTCGTAAACAAACATTGAAAATACACAGTCATGGATTATATTTAACAATGATATACAAATATATAAAATGTACAGACATGAATAATATATATGAATTATAACAATGTTTGAATAATATAAATAATTCATTTCTTTTAGATTACCATTTGTAAATATTTGTTCAATTATTCAAACACTTGAATAATTATTCACATATTTTAAATTTTTATATTTACAAATATTTTTAAACAATCATGTATTATATTTAAAATGGAATTTTCTAAATAATAAGTCAATATTTCTAAAACTTACAGGAACATTTTTTAGTAAGTTATTTTATTAAACTCCTCTATATATATATTTTTGTGCACACGGATATTTGTGTAGCATGGGGTAATTATTACTCACACATATTTGAATCTGCATTTTATTATTATGATTAGTACTAATATGCTTTTCACTTTTTTTTTGAAAAAATAACGTGTGCAAAATGGACCACTGGCTACAGCTAATTTATGGGCACAAGACTTTTATATAAAATACATATAAATGGAGTTGCCATTTTTATAACCAATACATGTTTGGTAATAGTGGGTATCGCAACTAGCGGGCACACATCAGGTTGCTTGTTCGATTCCTGTCGCATTTTTTCATTCTTTATATTAATTTTTCTAATGTACTGACAGGCGGGTCCACTAGTTATAGAGTCAAGTAATAATTCTGTTTCCTAGCTACAATTGGGGCCTACGCCATGTCAGTGCCACATCATCCATATACGGGCCACGTGGACGCACTTTACATCTACATATGAGATTAGCATCGTATTTGCATGTTCGTGCCAAGTTTTAGAACCAGTTCGGTGTATTTTTCAAGTTCAGGCACTAAAGTGAACATCCATGACAAGTTAAAGCACCACTAGCGTATTTACCTCTTTTTATTACCTAGTCTATACCTACTAATAAAAGAAATAGATATTCTAATCCGTCATACTATTTTACAGAAACCCTCCCTGATTTTTCTGACATTAAACCTGCAGTAGATATATTAAATGTTTTTTAAAATACTCATATCTTCTAAACCTTAACTCCGAATTTAACATGTTATATATGAATTTTGATTAGAAAAATATGTAGAATCTAAATATGATGTTATTTTACTTATTAAAAACCTTAAAAAAATACTATCTAGGGACCAATACCTATGACATGTATGGCAAGAAATAGTGATGAAATATGGACGCAAGTACCTGCGTCCATAGGAGACCATACAAAAATGTTTTTTTTCAGACAAAAAAATCTCTCTTTATGCTTAAAAAATCATGTATCTTTTTAACAACTCTTCATGTATTTAAGAAATATGCATGTGAAAAAAAGTGTTCAAGTGTTACACTAAGTTGGTGATGCTTAAACTGAAAACCGCCCTTGATGCACACATGTGTCCGTAGTGTGCTTATGTTTCATCGTCTATTTTTGTCGTTTTCCTTTACCGGCCCGTAATAATACCCCATGTCACACATGACATGAATAAATGCATGATCCCGTTTCTTTGTACGGATTAAATGTATATGCAAGCCGTGTTGAAATAGAATTCCTGTGGAATCTTGAACTGCGCTTTTGTAGGCTAAAACCATCTTTGTTTGGACCGTAGCTACAAATTCTTAGATTATAGATAATTTTTTGTAAATTAAGAGCGTGTGGTATTTTTTTTCTCCCGTTGCAACGCACGGGCCTTTTTGCTAGTAGTAATAAACTGGCGATTGCTTCTGGTCTTCCGTCGTTAGTCTTTTTGCAAAAACGTCCTTTTGTTTCTGACAAATTAACCCGCCGTCCTACTTAAAGTGATGGAAAACGTTTCTTTTTTTGCAAAAAAAACCCGGCCACCACCGGCCAGCTCCACCACTTATCCATTCCCGGAACGGGTCAAGGCGTCGCAGCTGGCGTTGGCAAATCCATTCCCGGCGGCGGCGGCTTCCGGCGAGCAGGCGAGCGAGCTCGGGAAGCTCCGGAGGGGGCTTGTCGCCGACGAGGAGAGGCCGAGGCGGAGGCGCGCGGGCGCGAGGAGGCGGGGTCGAGGAGGCGCAGGAGGACGCAGGCCGGTGGCGCTCCGGCGGGGGCTTGGCGAGGGCTACATCGGTCGCGAGGGATTGGCGGCGGCCGGCGTGCTCGCTTGGGAGGATGGAGGCCGCCTCGCCGGGGCTCGGGCGCGGCAGCACGACGTCGGGCCGTTGCCGATGGCGCCGGGGCCGGGCCTGTGGTTTGACGGGCGACGAGGAGGATGTGTTCTCCTGTAGCCAGCAACGGCGGCTGCAGCTTGACGATGCAGTCGTCAACAGCTTGCTTCAGGGGCTGCGGGCCGTGAGCGGCGCCGTGCTCGCGCACGAGACCCGTGCCTGATTTGGATCGGATTGCAGGCCGTGTCCTTGTCGAACACAGTTCAATGGAGTGCCCAACCCGGATTGTTGTTTTCTGCTATAAGAAGGAAGGGTAGTCGGCCAGAATCTCCATGAGATCAATTTTTGATTTGGACGAAACATCCAATGTATTGGCCGAGTTCGCCGGAGGAAGAAACGTCGA
Source organism: Triticum aestivum (assembly GCF_018294505.1). NCBI lineage: Eukaryota > Viridiplantae > Streptophyta > Magnoliopsida > Poales > Poaceae > Triticum > Triticum aestivum. The sequence goes on along the minus strand of NC_057808.1, from coordinate 413,206,163 downwards.
GTTCGCCGGAGCTACAAGAACAGACGTCAAGCACTCCAATGTCGCCAGCAGCGGCTACACCAGAGGTATGTTTGACCCCTGTTTGATTTATTTTCCTGTCCCCTGTCGCGCTGGCGAGCCCGTGCGCGTCCCTGCTGCTGCCGCTGCTCGCTGGCGAGCCCGTCCGCGGTGACTGCTGCTGCTCTCGCGCTCTTGCGTGTCCCTGCTGCTGCCGCTGCTCGCTCGTGCCTTTTCCTTCCGTTAGTTTCCTGTCTAGCTAGCCAAAATCACTCTGAAGCTGTGAACCAAACGCGTGTGTTCTGAATCTTCTGAACTGAATGCTTGAAAGATCGGTTTGTCCTTCTGAAAAGATTTGCTTGCTTGTCACTGTTTGAATTGGTCATTCCTCAGTTATAGTGCTTGATGGATTCGATAATCTGTGATAGCCTTACTCATATAGTACTAATGAAATCCAATGATATCATTATCTTTTTCAGTTAGGGCGTAGTAGGGATTCACTTTGGTATAAATCTGATTGATAGTTACTGCTCTGGTCTGTAATTTAGCCAGAGTCAGGTTCAAAGTTGTTGACTGGATTTTTTGGGCACAACCATCAAGCAACCTGAGTAAAGCTTACCTAAGCCAATGATTTTGTTCTTTTAGCTGGAGCCAGGTTCAGAGTTGTTCACTCTGGATTTTTTGGGCACAACCATCAAGCAAGCTAGCACGTATTGTTTAACTGAAGCAAAGGGCAGCTAAGCTATGAATGCTTCAATTCTTTGTTCTGAACAAATGCAGCTACTATTTGTATTTGATCTGAGCAAAGGTGCAACCAATTGAAGTTATTTTGAAGAACCTACATCTGAGTATATATGTTCTGGTTTTATAGCCTGCAGAGTCTGTAGAGTAAAGTTTGTACATTTTGTGAATCGCTTTGTTCCGGTTTCCCTTGGTGTATAGTCTATACTGCATCAGGTTATTTACTATGTGCAGATTTGTTTGTGCCATTGCCAATCATGTACTTCTTTCTGTGCTTGGAAGCATAGTCTCATCGTATCCCCTAGATCTGTATAAGTATATTTAGCTCACATACACTTGGCATTTGTTCTTCAAAAGGCGATGTCCTCGATGCTGGACTCCTGGTAACAGTTTATTACATGTTATTTCTTTTTTTTTGGTGAGTCTTTTCTTGAGATTTAGGATTATGGAGTTAACGGGTGTTATTTTTGACCTGCTAATACAGCTGCGTTAAACTTTTTGCTCTTCGAAAGCAACTATGTAAGTCTGACGCTAACATAATGTTTACTGCTAAAATACTTCAGTATAACTTAGAGTCAGGAACATAAGTAGAATTTCATAGAAATCTGTCTAGCTCCTGTAGATGAAAGATTTCCTGCAAGTGAGCTCTTGAATAACTCTTACTTCCAGGAAGATGAGGTCTATTCCAGCGCCTCCAATTTCAGTCTCTCTGGTCTCGAGTGTGACTGAAGATGGGTGGCAATCTGCAAGTTTCGTGCTTCGGAAGGGTGAATTCTTACTGAAAAACCATATGCATCTTACCGACCATATTAATTTATTGCTAAGGTTTCCTCATACCAGTGGTAAATATAGCACTGAAGAAACTTTTAAATCAAACTTCACTTCAGTCTATAATGACACTACGAATTATTTCCGGCTGTTTAAAGAATGATGGGTTGTCAAGCGAGGTGCTGTAGTGGCTGGCGTTGCCGGGCATGGGACGACGTCTCTAGGCTCCTGCCTGAGGCAAGCCTCTCCGGCCTCCTCGGATGCCCTCTAGGAACTGGCACTGCCTATGATGGCCTCCTCACCTAGCACCTAGGTTGACCTAGCCACCGCCATCGAAGCGGATATGATTGTTGGACGTGTCAGTCCTGCCATTGGCATGTTCAAAACTATGAATTGAGTGACTACAAATATGCTTTGATCAATGAAATGAAAGGATGTTCTGTTACATCTTGTTGTGCAGATATAGGGCTTGAATTATTTTCGGTCATATCATCTTGGCCCTATAATAAAAAAGTGAGTGTGGGCGGGCGCGACCAGTTGCTACCAGTATCAAGGTGCACTTTTTTTTGAGGATGTATCAAGGTGCACTTGATGTGTAGTTATCAGTCAATGAGAACCATAGAAAAATGGAGGCACCGACTCTAGGAGTATATATCCGCTCCCCAAAAAAGGGTGTGCTATATATTGAATGGTTCAATATAGGTCAGTGAGTTTGAGGCAGCAAAAAGCTTTAGAGCTAAAATCAATAGGAAATGGTATTTGTTTCTTAACAAGTTTTTTTGATAAATGTAAAAAAATAAAATGAATTAGTTAGTTAGTAATAAGAGAGAAAAGGAGACCATGGCTTGATTGTCTATTTATCCTTGCTCCATATTCGAATTTTCTGCCAGCGGCTGTCGTCAACCTGCCCTTGCATGCCATCTACTTCCAATTCACTTTTGCGAGAGGTGCATGCCCGGCCGTCGACATTGATGCATCCTCTCACTCAACATCGTGTCTCCGCAGATCGGTGAACCGCATAATGGTCAACAAAGAGGCAAAAAGTAGATGATTTTGACGCTTTCGATGGTGCATGTGGAGGTATTTTTCACCTTTTGCCGAAAGCAACACAGGGTTCTCCTACTAGATGAGACAGGGGCGAAGCCCACCATCATTATAAATTTTCATAATTACAAGTCGGTGGAGGGAGGGGTTCACGAAAGCCGCGTGCTAGAGTGTGATGACCAATCCCCGGTTCGGCCGTTGGCACCCATCAACAATGCACAGCGGATCAGACTTTGAGTGACCCTCCACAACCCAGTTCCTCGATCCCGCTCACGGTAGTGTAACACTGCGATGGCCGCCAATGACACCCTACTCAGGGTGCTAGTTTCCTCGACGGCCTCCCTGTTGTCACTGTAGCGGGATGCGTGGGACCAAGTGTCGGGAATAGCTTGCGGAGAGCGGTCCTCATGTCCAGCTCGACAAGATTAGTTTTAAATGTTTTAAACATTCCATTGTGATTGCACGTTAATGACATGTGTCATGCAATGGCTGGGATTGACGAAGTCCAGACATGTTGTGATTAGAGGACACTGCGGTAATCGCCGGCGGCGAGGGACTAAAATAAGTGGTGACACGTCGGCGAGAGACTAAGATAAGTGGTGACACAGGTGGGACACCGTGTTGAAATAGAGGACGTTGAATTGTGAGGGTCTTGAGCCGTATTTATCGGGCCCGTTGCAACGCACGGGCATATTTACTAGTACTACTATTAATAGTACTACTATTAAAAGAGCAAACATTTGATCTGAGGCGTTGATCTAGATAACATATCATTAGTGTAATATGGACTGTAGGATATGTTTAAGTTGATTTATCGGAGGGTCCTAGTTATCCCATGTACGATTTGTTGTGTGGATTTAGGGGAATTGATGTTTGCTCTTTTAATAGTAGTATAGATAAATCACCTGACTTTCAATGGGCTGGAGAAAAGAAATACTAATCTTTTTATTGGTACCATCATGATCGTATCCCTACTTCGGGAGTACATGTTACAAATGAAAGAAACTCATTTCGAGGTTCACAAGTACTCCCTCTAGAACCATGCAAAAAAAAGGTACTCCCTCTAGTGTCGAAAACGTCTTACATATATATATATATATATATATATATATATATATATATATATATATATATATATATATATATATATATAATTTGCCCTGTCATGGACTCTTTAGTTTGTTATATACAGTTTTTACCTTCAATTTGCTATAGTTGTTAGCATGGTATTTGGCCACATGGAAAATCCTCCGTTCAACATAAACCGACCTATTCTCAAACAAATAAAAAACATAAACCGACCTAAATCACCACTAGTAAACCAATTCTGTAACAACAAAAACACAATCAGACATCTCTCCTTGACATAAAAATTAAGCCATTGCTCTTGTTTTACCCCCAAAAATTAAGCCATTGCTACTAAGCGATCTATGAAGGAAAGAGATGGACATGCATATTGCACTAATATGTTGTCTACTAGGACCTAATTAGATCTTCCTTGGTTGGCTTTTAAGATGGACCTAATAATAAGCGAAAATGATGAAATAATAACAATCCAAACTACAAAAGTGCGAAAATTAAATCAATAATTGCATTCTTGATTTTTGGAAAGGACAAAAAGTACATTGAAATTTAGTATCCCGAGTTACACATATCTAGTGAAACTAGAGGAGAAACATTGACTAGACTTTACTCGCCCGTGTAATAAACACCTAAGGGCATGTCCAACGCGGACGCTAGCGGAGGGGCGCCAGGATAGGTATCCTGGTCAACTGGCAGTTCCGCTTTTAATTCCTGACGTTGCTCAAGCATCGATGCAAGAAGTAGCAGCGAGCACTTCAGCCACTTTTGCTTTGCGGGATAACATGCACCGATTTTATTAGCGCCTATAAACTAGTGCCTTGCGTTGAAACAAACCAACGCTTAGATAGTTTTCTGATTTTATGATATATTTTTATTTTCCTAAGCGCCCGTATAAGCGGTTTGCATTGAAGATGCCTTAATGGCTCTGAGGTCTTGACATATGCAAACGTCCGGTAGTTAAATTCACGCCCCTCGCCGTTCATCTTGGCCACCAGCATTCTCTTATCCTTGTCACTAACTTTCAGGACATCATACGGCAGTCTCCAGCCGAATGACGAGAATGTGCCTTTTCGTGGGTACCGATACAACAACTGCCCCTCGGTCTTCAAGTAGTACTCGCCATACGCGAAGTGCGGCCGTGGAATATCATGCCATGAACAAGTGAGGATGTATCGGCGGGTCCACCTTTCTTCCTCTCGTACCCACGCTTCTCTCATACCCGAGGGGTTGCGGATGACAAGTCCCAGCCTCCCGTGCACCTCGGTCAGGTTGTAGTCGTCGGGTCTGCCCGATTTAGAGGGGAACGGTATGGTGGACGCGGCGACTTGCTCGTTGTCGAGGTCAAACGAAACAACCCTCAGGATGACAGTATCTGTGACCCAGTGTGTCACACCGTCGACGCTGACAATGCCGGCGTCGAGGTCGCACCTTTTGCCGCCGGGGGCCGGCACCACACGCCACCCCTTCTGCCCCAGCGTGAACACGCGTACGCTGTCAGATCTGCAGACCCGGTCGAAACTGCTGGGGATGTGCACCACTTTATACCGCCCGGTCGTCGGGTGGTACGCGAAGTTGTACGTCTTATCCCACCTCCATTGGTGGAGGACCCGTTCAGCACATGTCAGCGGTGGAATTGGCAGCTTCTCCTTGGTCGCCGGGTTGACCAGGTGATGATGCCGGTGCAATAGCTGTCGTTGTCGCAGAGGCAGAGCAGGCCGTTGCAGGTGCCGACCAGCTGTAGCTCGCTATCCCGGTTGAAAAACGTTGAGGATCTACCACTCCTCCAAAGCTCCCTGTAGCTCCCCGTCGAAGACGAGGACAAGTCGTCGACGACGTAGGCGACGGCGGAGCTGGTGTGCCAGAGGAGGACCTCCGGGCGGCTTTGCATCTCCGTGGTACGTTCACCGATGACATCGCGCCAGAGTTTGCAGACGAGGCGGGCACGGCGCCGGGCGCTCGGCGGGAGACGCAGCAGGATCTCCACCAACACGTCCGGGAGAGATCCATGGCCGGATGCGTGCTGTTTTTGCTAGCTTTATTTATCAGTTTCCGATCTTCCAGTTGCATGCTCACGTTGCCATCCGTCGTTTTAGTTCCTTTTAACGGGATTGGATACGAGTCCTTGATTTTTGCTACTCCTTGGTCGGTTCATGTTACTCGAAAAAAAAAACTCCTTTGGAGGTTCACAAGTAAATCCACGTGTTTGTTGCAAGGGTGAACTTGAGACAGAACCGACTTAAATCGTGTCTACAAAACCTCTACTGAAAAATTAGGCATCTTTCCTTTACAGAAAAATAAATTCAAGTCATCGCTACCAATTAATATGCCATCCTAAACTTAAACTAGTCAATATGTACGTGCAATGCACGTTAAGTTGGAAGTATATAAGTGCATGCACATATTAAGTAGAATATTATTTACGCGTTATTATGTGATTAGAACTATATTTGGCATGAAATTAACTGCATGCTAAACGTATTGAGCGCTTGACATTAAAGCAGTTTAGATAGTTGGATTGACATGCTTTGATGGCCGAGATTAATTGAATCTGCTTAATTTTATGCCAAATATAGCACTAATCAATCACGGGCCCTTATCGCTCGCGATGCAGCGTCATGCGTTGCGCCATCTCGCTTCCCCAATTGGCTTCCACTACACGCGCGATTATGTGGGTCCAGCACAACGCTCGCGAACCGCACCATCTCCTCCCAAATCCCCATTCTCTTTCTCTTCCCCGGCGCGTCTTATCGCGCTCGGGTCGGCCGCCAATGCAGCATCCGACGGCGCGATTCCAGCTCGCTGCTGTCGCCATTGCAGCTCCCACGGTCGCCCGTCGTCGCCATTGCAGCTCTGCCAGTGTCGCCGTCCGTCGCCATTGCAGCTCTTCAGCACACCGTGCTCGACGTGGTCACCCCGTTGCATCATCTCGCGTGCACGGTTCCAGATAGCCATGACAACCGTTGTAGCAAAAAGTCCAGCACGCAATGGTCACCGTGGTCACCATGGTCACCGTTGCAGCATCTCACGAGCATGGTTTCATCTAGCCGCTGTGACCGTTGTAGCAAAAATCCAGCGCTATGACTCCGCGAGATGCAATCTGCGGCGGCCGGCGTTCAGCGTTGTTGGAACCATGGGTCTACGGTGGTGCAACGGGCCGTCTATTTTGCTGCAATCAACGGGAGACGATGGTATGGTGCGCTATGGTGCCAAATCGTGGTGCCGCCAGAAAACAACGATGCCGAAGAGGGCTGCAACCGGCAATCTTAGAAGCTGGAACCGGTAGAGTTTTTGTTACAACCGGAATGGGTGTGGTTCTACGACGACCACTTATTTTGCTACAACCAACAACTGCGAAGCTTCCACCTGCGTTGAGAAAAAGCTTCTTCCGACGAGGTAAAAGGCTGGAACCGGTGACTCAAGCTGCTGCGATGAAGGAAATTTGCTGGAACCGACGACAAAAAAGGCTGGAACCGACGTTTGAGAAAAGCTGCAAGGGCGTGCGACGGTGACGGTGACCGGCCACGCATGAACGACGTGCATCGAGCTGCAACCGGCGGCCGGCGATGTTGCGTGCGGCGATCGACCATGCTGGCGAACCAGTTAGCGGCAAGGGCGGCCAGCCATGCTGGCGAACCAGTTGGCGGCAGGGGCGGCCAGCTACGCCCAGTGAAGATGCTGCGACGGGAAGTTTTCGACGCCCAGGGAAGGGAGCTTCGGGATGAAGGATTTCTGGTACAGAAAACGTACGAGAGAATGAGAACGAGTGGACGAGGCTAAAGATGCTAATCCAACGGCTGCATGCGAAGTTATCTGATGACCCACGATGGACCGGCCCAAGCTCTCGCCGGTTGACCGGGGCAGAGCATTGGCCATCACATAATAACACGGAAATAATATCCTACTTAATATCCGAATGCACTTAGTATACTTTCAAATTAATGTGTATTGCACGTACACATTCACATTGACTAGTATAGATAAATTAGACATTATATATCTAGAATTTTAAAGCATCTACCACTAGACTTGCCAAATCCGGTCCCTCAAACGCCCGATCCATACTACCCATGCATATGTTAATCTATTCTACGTGATCAAACAAGGGACAACAAAATTGAGCTGCAAAGGAACACAAGATCGACTGCAAACGGACATAACATACTTCACCACATCCAAGAGATCATAGTTCGTCCACGGACAAGTTCATAAACTTCTACAACTAAAAACGATATAAACATTGAGGTGGAGGGGGGCCGGAATTACCACTTCCGCGTCGGGCCTTTGCCCTTCCGATCGCCGGCGCAGCTGCAGGCGTCCGCGGCTGCTGTAGGGTCTTGGTCGTCGGACGACGAGCTGCAGTTGTCGCCGTCGTCGCAGCCGGAGTCGGAGAGGATGATGAGCCCCTTCATCCGATGGACCGTCCTATCCTGCTCCCGCTTCAGCATTGTCACCCAAGCCTTCTTCGCAGCAGCCACCTTTGCCTCGCGCTCCGACTGCTCAATAGCTAGCCAGAGCGCCTTGGGGTTCTTTCGTCGGAGGCGGCGAGCGTCCGTCTCCGCCGTCGTGAGGGAGCGGCGGTACACCGAGGCGAGGAGACGCATGTCCTCGTCAGCGTCCGGCTCCGTCCCGCGGCGACGGCGCGCGGACTACTCCACCACATCCCTCTCCCGTGCACGCTGCCTCCCGCGGCACGCGGCGTGCGCCTCCGACTCCGGAGTGCGCTTGCATGCTGAAGGCGGGGCACAAGCACCCAGCGCCGGCCGCGTGGAGGAGCGACCGACGGGGGAAGGAGACGCCGCGGGGCCGGCACGGATTGTGCTGACCGGGCGCCGCTGCACGCGGGCCGGGAGGGTCTAGCTCTGGCGTCCGCGCTGCAGCGGCGCGGGAGGTGCGGCGACGCTCCAGATCCGGAGCTGCCGCCAGTCTCCACCTTGGACAGCTCCAGCGCAATGCAGAGGGCCATCTCCTCCTCGTAGTCGAGCTCCGAGCCGGAGTCGCTGCCGGAGCTGCTCATCGTGGTGGATGGGATCAGAACCAAAGAGGGAGATGAGTGGATGGACCGAGAGAGGGAGAGAGTGAGCTAGGGTTTGAACACGGTGCCCGGATTGGGATATTTTGTGGGGTCCGTGGTGGGCCGGGCCTGTCAGGTGGATGCGCGCTGGCGTGCCCCATATCAGCCCTATATTTGGGTTGGATATGAGGGGCGCCGGTCAACCCAGACGTTTGTCCGCTGTTTGAGATATCTGGTTGGGTCGATTTTTTATGACTGATCATTGACCGGACGGCCTGCGCGGGCGTTTGAGACGGGTATAAGAGGCCAGGATGTAGATGCTCTTATGGAACGGATCATTTCTGGTTTGTGCGATTTACAAAGTTCTCATGAATTCACATACTCTTGCAACATAAATTTCATGCAGGCTAAAGCTACCTCCTCAAAACCAAGATTTTTCTATGGTAATTGGAAAGGAAAATACTTGTAAATTTTCCACACACAAGAAAAGAAACAGTTGCAATCACTTGGCTAATACTCCCTCCGTTTCTTTTTAGTTTGCATATAAGATTTGGTCAAAGTCAAACTTTATAAAGTTTTGACTAGCTTTGTAGGAAATGATATCAACATTCACACTATGAAATCAATATTATAAATGCATGATGGAATTAATTTTCATAATATATAACTTTTGTATGGTAGATGTTTGACATTTTTCTCTATAAAGTTAGTCAAATTTTATAAAATTTGACTTTGACCAAATCTTATATACAGACTAGAAATAAACGGAGGGAGTACAAGGGCAAGCATCGACGTTTTCTGCGAGTGACATATGTCTGGCTGGACGCATGTGCGTCATCCCCATCCCTCCCCAGAAGCCTCGACCGCACGTGCATTGTCTTACTATGTTATTATTGTGTGCGTTCTTGCAACGAAAACTCCCAGATTGTGTTGTGCCTAAGGTGATGGATGAGTATGACGAGATGACACCTATCTGCCATGACAAGACAAATTTCAGAGACACATACTCGCTATCAGATGAACACGTCCTCGTTAATGAGTGGAGGCGGATACTTGGCTGTGTAAACACCCAATGGTTCCGCCGTCTCAATGTGAGCAAATGCTCGGTAATGGGAGGCCGCACCCTTCATATTGGTGATCATCATCCCCTGGTCCTGGTCCCTGTGGCCGACTTCGATGACAGCGCACGGCAGCTTCCCGCCGGAAGACGGCACGGGTTTTCGCCGGTGCACGTACAAGGATGGTCCTTTGGCCTTGAGGATGTGGTCGCCGTACGCGAAGTATGGGCGTGGGATGTACTTACTCGTCAGCGTGTACTGATGGCTCCACCTCCTCTCCGCCCGAACCCAGACCGTCGTCCCAGAGCCCACACGGGCGACGACTCCGAGCCTCCCGCGTACCACGGTCAGGCTGTAGTCCTTGATCCGGAGCCGGGCGATCATCGACGGCATGGCGAAGGAGCGGACGCGTTCGTCCTCGAGGTCGAAGGAAACGACTCTCGGGGTCGGGGCGCCACCCGCCGTGACCCAATATGCCGCGCCGTCGACGCTGACGACGCCGGCGTCGAGCCTGCACCTCGTCCTGGCGTCGCGGGAGGACGCCACCTCCCGCCACGACGCCTCCTCCTCCAGCGTGAGCACGTGCACGGCGTAGATCGCCTCAATGCCCCAGCTGACTGTCCACGGGAACGTCGGGGCGTGCACCAGCTTGTACCGCTCCGTCGTGGGGTGGTACGCCAAGCTGTACGCCTTATCCCACCTCCACTCCTGCCAGTACCCGGACCCGACGACCTCACCACGCGGAAGCGGTGGCACGGGCAGCGTCGCGCCGGTCGCCGGGTTGACCAGGGTGACAGTGCCGCCGGTCGAGTAAATTGCTGAAAGCCACCACATTTGCGGTGAGGGTACTCTAAAACCACCGCTTTTGCTGAAAATAACAAAACACCGCCGACTCCACGGCAAGTGAGTAACAAATTGCACTAAACGAGCTGTGAGCCGAGACTAACAGGAAAGCTAACGGGCTGGCCCACATGTCAGGCTGACTTGGCATGCTTATGTGGACTATACACTGAGGTGGAAGTTAGCCCCACCAGTCAGCCTTTCATATCTTTTCCCTTTTCTTCTTCCTTTTCTTACATAGTCAACGCCAGGCCGCCGGCTCTGGTCTGCGATGCGCTGGACCTGTCGCACCTCCGGTTTCGCCTGCACGGCCGCCCTGCCCCTTGCAGCTAGCTCCGATGCCGCAACCTTTCAATGCCCCCGGCCTAGCTTTCCCCACGCGGCCGCGCCGGCGCCTCAGACTCGCCGGCGAGCCCCGCGCCCGCAACGCCGCTGCCCCCGCGCCCACAACGCCGCTGCC